>NC_136062.1:216059095-216659095 GCF_964261635.1 Lissotriton helveticus | reverse complement strand
GTGGTCGGAGGGGTGAGGGTGCAAGTAGGGACATGCAATTTCCTGGTAAATATGTCTCCTGCAATAAACCACGTGCGGGTCACAGGTTTGAGTCCCAGCAAATGAAGGGCTGATTCCGTCATTCATCCTTATGACAGTGAGAAAATTACTTTAGGAACGTGAATGTGCATCTTTTATTTACATGTCTTCAAGGCTCCATTCCTGGGCTATTCCCACAGATCAAGGGCTGATTCCGCTTTTCATCCTCCTGAATGATATGCTAACCTGGACATCTTTTTTTAGATGTCTTGAAGGGGATGACAGCGGGTCATGTACATAAAATACGACTGACAATAACTGGAGTCAGTATTTCCGTCTCTATGGCTGACACCGGGGGCGCTCTAGCCGCTCTGCTGTAAATGAAGGACCTGACCCCGTGTGAGCCCCAGTCTTCAGTGTTCTGCACCCAAGGAGGCCGGTGTATGCTTTACTCATTGCAGCATGAGTCAAGTGAGCCACGGTGTTGGTGCAGAAGCTGCCAGGGACTTAGCTGATGGAAAGAGAAGCCTGTCCCATGGAGGCTCACGAGGGGGCTCTGTGAGGGGGTGGGAGCGAGAGCAGACCACTGCACCTACCGCAGTCTGTGGGAGAGCGACCCTGCTTTAAACATCATAGAGAAACCTGACCAATAGGACTTATTCAGCCACAGGAGATCCAGAGCTGGCATGGAAAGAATAAAACACCGAATTAACAAGCCGTCAGCGTAGGGAATAATATAGTGCATAGCAGATAATGAGTGTGTAACGCCGCAAGTGAGAGAGAAAATCCCGGTGGGCGGGGCTAAAAGGAGACAAGGCAGCAACAAGGAGGAACTAAGAAGCCTCCTTTTTGTTCGTCAGCCTGCATTTTGCATGCAGGATGACGCCAGCGAATGAGAAAGTTGGGCGGGCTTCACCTCCGCCTCCAAGAGCTTTGGAATCTGTATTGATTCTAAGAAGCTCTCGTAAGACGAGAGCAGCGCATGCGCGCTGCTTTCGCCAGCCGAGACCTAAAAAGGATTCTTTCTCGGGGTGCCTTAGGTCAGTGGTTCTTAACCTGTGGCCTGGGGACCCATGGGAGTTCACAAATCCTTCTCAGTGGGTTTGTGACTGCTTAGAGAATTAAATAATAACAGATTCATGAAGTGTATATAAATAATACACAGTAATAAATAAGAAAAATGTAACATTAAACATTTTAAAACGTTACTTAAATGTGAAAGAATTTGAAATTGGAGGCTAAAAGTGAGTATCATCAGATTGATTAGCAAAATTAACAGAACATAGTACGGACAATAAGTCGCCTCAATTAAATTTAAATAGCTCCAATTTCCCATAAAAAAAAAAAAAAAAATATATATATATATATATATATATATATATATATATATATATATATATATATATATATATATATATATATATATATATATATATATATATATATATATATATATATATAAAATATTTGTGAATTAAATAAAATATTTCATAATGTGTGTATTTGTTTGATGAATACTTGTTTCTGTATTTTTGTGTATTGTTTTTTGGGCCAAATCACCGAAAATACTTCTCAGGGGTCCCGCGTTCCCTTAATGACTCAGTGTGGGTCCGTACAATACATTTACATAAAATCAGTCTAAATAGAATGGCTTTACCGACTTTATATGCATTACTGATGTCCTAAACAGTATTAGGACGGCAGTAGAACTTTTCGTACAAAAAGAAATACATTCTGGTCCACCTATTAAGACTACATTCCCTGACTTACTTCAATTGCACATAGTAAAGAGGATTTGAGTCCTGCTGCACCCGTTATACGCCACATAACCCACAAAAGGTATGCATAACATACACACTAACGTGATATGTCGATACAGAAGGGTATACATATCATGTATAATGCATATCCATTCGTATATGCCCCCCGTAGAGTACATGTACAGTTAATGTCCAGGGTTTGTTCATGTATCAGCCGACCTGTGTAGAGTATCATTTTGAACATGAAAGTACATGCAGACGTTTGGTTACTTACCATGCGTATACATTGTTGTGTGCATTTTTGGACTCTAATTACCCAGCATATGGATTCGAGAAGTGACTGCTCTCCCACGCCAAGTAGATGTGTATTTTCATCGGGCTCATGTCCATCCGTCTGTCCATTTATCCAGCCCCAGTCTGTGTTACAACAGTCAAAGAGAAATCTTTTCACCCGGTGTGCTTGGATACTGGAGGTAGATAGTGCACATATGTGCGGAAGAGGGACTCGCCAAGCCCATATCAGGTCACGCGGGGTTAGAACAGTGAGGGGGTGGAAGGGAAGAGTGTGTGTCTCAGAGGAGGCGTTGATCATTTTGGATGGAATGCGTTCTTCATTCATTGAAAACAGAAACGCATATGGATCCGTAATGAATGGCACATGGCGATGCAGTGCAGGCGTTTAGTAAGCCAACATTTTGGATGGGATTTGCAAAATATCTACAGTGTGGGTTTCTGCTTTTCCATTATTCCAGCATCATCATGCTGTCTCTCTACTGCACATCAATATTTGTATACATCAATATTCTTTTTTTAAATTATTAAATGTCGTATTACAGTAGATTCATAGAATCTCAAGATTCAAATTATCAAACCATCCCAAGTACATGTATTTTGGAGGGCAAATGGTGAACTCGCTCTGTGGAGGGCTGCTACTCGAATCCACAAATGCTTACAGGCCTTAAAGAGCAAAGTCGCCAGGTTGTTATTCGACAGAAAAGCTTCCCCTCGATAGCCTGCCACGGTGCGGTTTACCTGCTCACGCTGTCATAGGGTGACATTTAAGATCTTGTTTTTTATCCACACTAGGGGGCGTGGCAAGAGAGATGGGCATACATTAACACATGCTGGCACTGCTGCTTGCATTCATCAGTGGGATTACCTAGTTTGTTATAGAATGTGCACTTCATTCATAATAGGCAATATTCCTAGTCATCCCCAAAAAGTCCATGCATTACAGACAGTCTTTTTGCAATATGGCGTACTGTAGCGCAAACAGAGATGTCATTTACAAGAGGGAAGTGGTTTCCAATGGAGAGAAACAATAATAGTAGATTTATCTGTGGGCTAAATATACACAGAACGGACATTTTAAATGGAACAGAGCCAGGCAATTAGCGTCTGAGGACAATTTACACCATTTTGTGTGTTTTGCCAAAGCCCTCTCTAAGTCACTATTGCTTGGCACGAGCATGTCCCCTTACACTATAGAAATACTGTGCACTGTATCAAGTATAAATAATAATAAAGTCACAGAGAAGGGCTTTGGGAAGTTAGCTAGAAGAGATGTGCAAAGAAGTGGGTTCTGACCTGTCAACACCTCCCCCAAGCCCCCACAGTTTTTTTGATGTAGACATTCTAGATTTTGAGTCCCGCCTACTGTAAGCATCTATTAATATAGTTTGAGCTGTAACCAGCAGTGCTGGCCTATTAAAAGAAGGCACGCTGCTGTGCAGCTGGGTTATGAGGGCCTGCAGTGATTGCTCATGAGCGTGTGCGCACACGAGTTAGTTTATATACTTTTACATTTGTAATATTTCCCTGAGCTCACCCACTTTGAGAGTTAGGTTTTGAACTACCCTACTGGGCCAAGTTAAGTGCCCTGCAGGCTAGCTGGCAATTCACAACCTCTCCCTGAACAGTAGGCCTATTTCGGAGGGATTAGGCGTTTACCAGAAGATGAAGGAAAGATATGCAAAGGATAATTAGCAGACACACTCTGAGGTGTCCTCATAGGCGTTTCCTCTTGCCAGGCTGTATATATTTGATAATGTGTGTATAGTATTCATGCATGTATGGAATAAAGTATATTTTCTTTCTAAAAGTAAAAAAAAAAGACAATTTATGTTGTTTGCTGTGGTCTGAGATTCTAGCCTAGTGATGGTCACGATACTCATGCAGCCCTCCTGACTTTCACTCGTGGACCCCAGCAGAAGGACTACACTGGGCTGCTGTTTTCCTGAACGAGCAGTAACATGCAGAAAGATGTTAAATAAACTGCAAGTGTTTATTTACACTAACTGTAGTAAAAGAAAAGTAGCAAATAAGGTGTCCTGCACCACTTAACTTTAGGAAAGCATGATGTTCTCTAAGACCTTTAGCAATAAACTTGTAAAATAAGAGAATGTCTCTTCAAAATGTACAAAAGTGTATTTCTGCAACATGCAGATGCATTTCACCTTAGTAAATCAGATTATGTCAATGCATTCAGAAGTATTTTTAAAACTGATAGTTTTACATTTTAAACTCAGAAACATTCATGCCTCTGCCCACCCTGACAACAATGCAAACAGTGAACTAAGAAGCAAGTCAGTTGTCACATAAAACCTTCTGGGTGGTCTGGGTTGTCATCATACATGGAGAACATTATAGTTTATTAAATCAAATGCCAGAGAGAGGGTTTTGTACAGCGCATATCCTGAACTGAAAGAGGCAAAGTGAAATTAGACGGTTGTCTAGTGTGGTAAATGCTTTTTAAATCTATTCCCCTTTACCACTGCATCAGAATGTCCTGTGACATCATGGAATGTTAAGTGCCTGACTGTGGCTAGAGAGTCAGTTGGTCATCTCAGGCTGTGGAGCTTGTATCTCGCTCCTGGTGGGGTTTTCTACTTGTATCTTACTATCCTGTAACCTGCCACCTATCTACCTGTCAATAAAGAGGGATCTACTACTACACCTGGACTACGCATCCTTGTATGTGTACCACATTTTGGCGACGATTTGAAGCTGACGAATCTACGTGTGTCAACTAAGGACAAGTGTCTACTAAAGAACCAAGAAGGAACCTAAACAAACTAAAAGGTAACGCCCAGCTAACCCCACCAGTGTCCTTTTCAACTTGGACAGCCTGCACCCTGGGCGTCTGTGTTGTGAGTGAGCTAACTGCCTTTTCGCTGTCATCTGGAG
Organism: Lissotriton helveticus; assembly: GCF_964261635.1. Classification (NCBI taxonomy): domain Eukaryota; kingdom Metazoa; phylum Chordata; class Amphibia; order Caudata; family Salamandridae; genus Lissotriton; species Lissotriton helveticus. The sequence goes on along the minus strand of NC_136062.1, from coordinate 216,654,131 downwards.
TCTGTCTGTTTCCAGCTACAAGAGCCACTGTCTCAGCGGGCCTGATCACCCTGTTGTGCCTTCTGGTTTTCTTGTATTCTTTGACAGTTTGCTGTGGATTCAATGTATATTCACACAGTGTGGGCACTTCTCCTACTACAAGCGCTTGTTGTATTTGTTCTTCTGGAGGTGCCCCGGCGCTAGCAGTACCCTCGCTCTCACAACACTGTTGTGTCTCTACCTTCTACATCACAGGAGCCACCCATCATCTGTTTTGTCAAACTCTATGTAGCCTTTCTGCATTGGGTGTGTACTCCCACAGTGTGGTGTTTCCTCTGCCTTCACAACTTCAAGTCATTCAGCGTATGGAAGCAGCGTGTGGAAAATTAGAAGCCTATTTGTATTTTTGCGGTGAGTGAGGAACATTCTTGAGACGTTTTGTGCACTTTTCCAATGCGATTTACATTGAGGCGGTTGAGCCTTCACATCATGCGCAAACCAACTGCCATGGCGCGCACGCAATCTTACCCGCCTCGTGGAGCCTGCATCTTGCCCTGTGTGACGTCTGCCTCTCCGTCACTGCTTTCTCCCTTGCCAGTCCGGTCTGCACGTCTTCGCCGTGAGCCATCCAGCGCCGACGTGACGACTTGCCTCCATTTTGGTTGTTCTTGCTGCACAAGTCTCAGCAGTGTGTACGAGTCCGTCTGTTGTTGCCACTGTTTTAAGAGTTTGAAGGCTTGTCCCTTGGTCCGCTCCAGCTTTCCTTGCAGTCCTAGTCTCTTAACTGTTTCAGTGGATAATGGAACATGAGGAGTGAGGAGTGTATGCCTACGGCGTACTAAGGAGAAATGTGCTTTCAAGCTTCCTCTACATCGCTGGTTGCATTCAAGTCTTGCCATTTCCAAGAGGAGGTGACTGTGAATGTCCCATCTTTAGACTAACTCTTGGTTGAAGGTTGCCTGCTTTTCACCCCACATTTCCTGTTGTGCAGTCACTCATCGGAATTTATGGACAATCCTAGCCAAGAAGTCCTCGGGTGAGAAATCGCTCACCGGAGCTCAAGTTTTTTTATTTTGTGTGGGGGTTGCATTGATTATGTATATTTATGTGTAATTTCATTTTCCTTAACAGTGGTGGGTGTCAGTTTTTTTTTTGTTTCCTAAGGCAACATGTTTACTCTATAGTGTACCCTTACTTTGAGGAGGTTTTGGTGTCAGTCTGTACCAACTTTTGCTTACTAGAGTCATGTTACCTCTTGGTGTACCCTATACATTCATAGGGGATGTTGCTGTCTGGGTTTTACAGGGCGTGTTTCCTGTGTTTAATCCTGATTGGTCTGTTAAGTTGTTTGTATTTAATTAATGCCCCATTTATGTACTAAGGGTTAGTACTCTACGGTGTACCCTTACTTAGGGGAGGTTGTGGGGAGGTTGTAGTGCCAGTCAGTGCCTACATTTTATTTCCTAGGGTCTTGTTGTTACCCTCTGGAGAAGTTACGTTGCACACTTTTAAAGTGGAGTACCCCTTTATTAGGGGAGGTTGTCTGCATGTTTCTACTTTGTTCGAAAGTTTCAAAGATTAGTATTCTTTGTGTACCCTTTTCTGGGGAAGGTGGTGTGCGTTGTCAGCGCCGCCATTAAGTGATGTTGCGTTGAACAATTTCTACATTGTTCAATTGTGTACCCTTTTGTTAGGGGAGGTTGTCTGTGTTGGTCTAAGTTGCATCACTCTATGTGGGTAGTTGAGGTGCGTTGTCAGCGCTACCTCTTGGTGTAGTTGTGTCACAGTTGTCAGTGTGTGGCTACTGTGTGCTTTGTTCCAGGGGCGTTTGTATTCTCTGGTGTACCCTTTCCTGGGGAGTTGTTTTGTTCCACAGTTTAAAGGTTGCCTTTCTAGGTGTACCCTTGGAGGGGAGGTTGTTAGTGCACGTCATGCGCTAGTCTTTATTGCAAGGCATACCCTTTTTCTGTGTAGGTTGCTTGTTCATTTTTAATTGTGCTTATTTCCATCTGCACACATTTTGTCATTTAGTTGTTACACCCAACTTAGTTTACCGGGATCGCTACCTTGTTTTATTAAGGAGGGTGGATGGGCATGTTATGTAATTTTGCATTTCTTTCTACATGCCTCTTTTAATTTTCTCTCTGCTTTCACGCTTGTGTTTCTTGCTTTTCAAACTGTCTCTTTGACTTGCTCTTATGTCTACAGTCTCCTCTGCATTCCTCTGCTCTGTCTTAACTTATTACTTGCTGTTGTTCACTAACGGAAGAGGATGTGTGGTAAATGCTTTCTAAATCTATTCCCCTTTACCACTGCATCAGAATGTCCTGTGACATCATGGAATGTTAAGTGCCTGACTGTGGCTAGAGAGTCAGTTGGTCATCTCAGGCTGAGGAGCTGGTATCTCGCTCCTGGTGGGGTTTTCTACTTGTATCTTACTATCCTGTAACCTGCCACCTATCTACCTGTCAATAAAGAGGGATCTACTACTACACCTGGACTACGCATCCTTGTATGTGTACCACATCTAGGATCACAAGATTTTGTTAAGTCGGGAAGCCAGGATTGATCCCAGATTTTCAGTTTTCACATTAGGAAATTCCACTTCAGTAATCAAGTTACTTCCTTTTTACAGGTGAATCGGCCAAGCTAGCGATAGCGCACACCTTAACCCCTCTTCTAAAAAAGCCCCACTCCCACCATGCTGGCATCAGTGCAACACTCGGGCACACCACAGATCTCACTTTGCGGCCCCAGGGGAAATGTTTGCGCGTACCCATGTTCTAGCCCATAGGATTTTTCATGAGGAAGCCTTGAACTGCTCTGCTCGGATGCTCTGAGCCTGAAGTGTTAAAGGCGATACTTGGTTCTCAGTCTGGAGGCCCTCTGGTAAGGGCGCTTGGGACACCAGATATGGAAGTCTATAGTAGTAACAGTTGGGGCCCAGTACCTTTTGACTGCCATGGGACTCTCTGAACCGTATTTCTCATTCCAAGTGGCTACTAATGCTTTGGCACAAAGCTTATTGGGGAAAATCCAGATTAGCATTTCAAGTTGGCTGATAGCTGTAACACCCTTGAAAATTTCTCCTGACAGATTCAGTCAGGTAAAACCTGCTGAAATCTATAGTGGGGGAAAGCCAAACAAAATTTAAAACGTGCAGAATTCAGTGTGTTCAATATCAATTTAACATGTGCTGTCTCCTTTCCAAGTTTTTGACTTGGAAACAATGTAAATACCTCACCCTGTGGTAACAGTATTTTTCAGTTGTGGTAAATAACACCTTCTATTCCACACAACCTAGAATCAGGGCGTACGTGAGTTCTACAAATCCTTTTACTTTAATATTGCTCAGTGAGCCCTAAGGTCACCACTGCTTAGCATTTCAAATGATAGGTGATAAAAATTATAATCTTACCATGGGCTAAATTGCATATTAATGCATCTCAGACTCAGGACCCTATAAATATTTTATAAAGTACTTATAAAGTGAGTTTTAGTCCCATCAAAATGAAAGATTTCCTTGTGGGAGCCGGTGTTTGTTAATAAACATTGCATTTCCATTTCCTTCACTTCAGGGGTTTAAGGCAACTACAGAAGAAACCATGAAAAGATTAAGTAGTAGATGCTGTACATATTTTTGTAACCTCTCACCCTCTCGTTGATGGAATTTGTGGTTAGCTGTTCCAATGTATGATGCTCAAGTTCTCTACTGTCACCAGGCAGTGATCTGTGTTTTCTCTTTAACAACATGTTATTTGCTGTTAGTCACTGGATTCGTGCTCTTTCGATGAAGCACTTGAATGCACTTACAGATGTATACATAAAGAGGGCCTACTGCAGAGAATATGTTCTTCCCTATGAAGAATTCTGTAAACCATTATTTTTTTTTAGCTTGATTCCAAGTTTCCAGTGTGACAGTCACATCCTCCTCTCCCAGTTCGGTGCTAGGCGCGACCATTCCACATCATCGGTTCTTGACAATGCCTTACCCACACATGACCATAATCTGATCCTCGCTGTTCTTACACTTTTTGATCATTTGGCCGCATTAGACAATCTAAATTAGACTGCGCTACTAGGCAGGCAACTACTATAGCTGTGAGAAATCTGGGTCAAATGATCTCAAGGCAATCAAAAGCTACTGAGACCCCTATTGTGACAGCCGAGATCTTTTACTGTCCCAAGGACCCTTACTGCAGACCCATCTTATGGCCAGAATGATTCTCATATAAACCTGCCATAAACTGCTGATCTTCTTGCATCATTAATGGTGCAAATAGCTCCCTCTAGAAATAATCCAATGTTGTCATACTCTCGGCTTCATTCTCTTCTGCCCTTCTCCTCTGTAGACGTAGATTTCCCACCTTCTCTACGTCATTAAGAGCTCCATCATCCAATTTCAAAATACTGGCTAAAAAACGATCTAAAATGTGAACAAACTCTCAAACTATTCTTCTTAATCTGAAATCCTGGTCCCAAACAAATTCAGCCTTGGCAGAACATCAAAGCATCAAAACAGGATTCTTACCAGGAGCGCTGACTAGCTCATAATCATGTGGCATCCAGTTTCACAATTTAACAAAAACCACAATCCTCAGGATGATGTTTAATTGCACCTTTTTCTTTTGACCACAAATATTTATTTACCCATACAAAAACCCCCCTCCCCCGTCATAGTAGAGCAAATGAGCTCGGGTTATTAAGTGTGTATCTATGCCGTTTTTACGCCTCACTGTGCTTTCCAAGGGTAGGACCCCACTGCTGGAGTTTGAGATAGGATTAATGTTGAAAATGGCATTGACAGTTGCACATATGCTTCTGCAACCTATTTCTATCACGTGTATGTATTTTGATCTACAATATCTATTTGTATTGCACTTTTATGATCTTGGCGATCAAAATAAAGTTTATTGTGAATATTGAGAAGTAGTAACCACCACCTACCTTAGCAATCGTGAAACAACAGGATAGCTCATCGTTTCTCGTTGACGGTAAGTCACCATTGCACTGATTGTTAAAAGCAGTTCTTTCCAAGGAGTGAGGAATTGTGTACAACCTTCTCCTCCAACTCCTGGGTTTGAGCCTCCATTTTCCTTTCCATTCACTTAGACCTGCCTACCAGTCGTAGTACAAATGCACACACTGATAGATGGGGTAGGAGCAAAGGGCATCAAAGCAGTGGTAATGCTGCAGGTGGCATTAAACCAGGGCGTTCCCGCAGCCCAACAAGCTGCAAGCTCTTTACCTGCCTCCTGTTGGCGGCTACAGTGTTTGTAGAAAGACAGCGGTTAAGAGCACTTTTCCCGCCCCTGCAGGTCAGTAGCAGTAGAGAAAGTGCCAACTAGCAGCCTCTGTTGCACCTGTTCCACATTTATCCCTGCTCTGGGTTGGAGATGGCAGTACATGGCTCTGGGTACTTAAGTCTGTACATTGGTATATGATGGATGCACATGGCGAACAATGCTAATACTTGGTGGGCAAGTATCTGAAGTAGTTCCTGTAAATATGCAAACCCATACCCAAGGCAGATTGTGTGCTAATCAAATGTTAATTAAGAATAACCATAAACCTGAATTAAAGATGTGCATTGATACATTATGGCAATACCAAGGTGTAAGAGGAGGATGTACCAGGCAAAACTAGACAGTACGTGGCATCAGCGTCTTTACCTGGAAAACTGCAGCTGCACCTCTTATAATTGAAGCTTAAAGTTTGGGGAAAATATTTATATTATATATATTTATGTATGTATATTTATGTATGTGTGTGTGTGTGTGTGTATATGTATATGTATATATATATATATATATATATACATATACATGTGTATATATGTCGCTCAGGGTTTCCACCTCCCCTTCAGTAGAAACCACGCACTCCGGGGGTAATTCTCCAAGTAGGTTTTATTTAGTTCGCAACAGACGCGTTTCGGCGCTCCGCCTTCCTCAATGTTACAAACATGGTGGGATGTCGCCATGTTTTATCACTCACATCCACGTGATTTACAAAGAAAACAAACAAGGGACTATGATCAGAACACCATATTGGATGAATCTTCGTATTTGAGGTTACATTGTATCCACATTATCTGTTTTGAAACACATTAACTTATTTTCATAAATGCGTTAAACTTCGGATTATTATCTCCGGTTCACCAAATCAATGTGCTGGTCATGATTTTCACTAGATATACAATAGTGTAGTGAAGCCGTGTATCGGCTCCACCTTATCCTGTTTCATATCGGTACCAAAAATGGCAACGCCATTTTGGTAGTTCCAACCAGTAACAGACAACATCATACAGCCGTGTATCGGCATAACCAAATTGCTTTTAACAATGTACACCTCTCTTTTCATTAAGCCGTGGATCAGCCAGCCTCCCTTGTCAAAATTTGTTTTCACAAAATACATTTATCGTGCTTTATGTGGTTCAATTAGGGTTTGCCCAAAATCAGATTGCTTAAAGTTCATTAACCTTTTAGCCAAAGCAATACTGAAAAATCCAAAGAGATATCAATGAGTTCATAAATTACTGTTCAACTCTAGGATACATTTCAAAGTTTCATAGTTACAAAATAGTTTTACAAAATAAATCAGCATTAATTCCGTTTTCTCCATTTAAGTGTCACACAGTATCAATCAAGCTTTTGTAGCACATTTCTCGATATACTATTTCAACAATTCATTCTTATAGGTTCTCAATCCATGTTTGTTGTTTCTCTTTTTATACTTTAGAACCCAATATGAGATGCTAGTTCTTCTCCCGCATTTAATCCCTTGGGATGTTTTGTCATTAAATCTATTATATACCGGGACTCTAATCTTCTCAATCTGTGAAGTCTATCACCTCCCCTGGGACTATCAGCTATATAATCCAGACCAAAGTACTGTAATTGATGTCTATTACTTGAGTGTTTATCTTGAAAATGTCGAGCAACTGGATATGCCTGATCATTTTTGTCAATTGCTCTTAAATGTTCAAAGATTCTCAATTTAAGTGGTTTGATTGTACTCCCAATATATGATAGTCCACATGGGCACTTGAGACAATACACTGCATACGGGGTACTACAGGTAAGATATTTATTGATGGTTTTTGTTATTCCTGTTCCGGGTATCTCGTAGCTTTTTACTCTTTTGCTGTGCGCACAGGCTTTACATTTATAGCATGGATGAAAACCCTTCAAGTCTGCAAGTGTATTGGGTTTCTTTTCCACTTTTCTTAAATGACTTTGCACTAACATATCTTTCAAAGATCTAGATTTTTTAAAAGTCACTAGTGGAAAAGCTGGAATATCATCTTTTATGATATTGTCGGTTTTTAGTATGTGCCAATTCTTTCTAATCATGTATTTTAGATGATTGGCTTCCGCCGAGTAAGGGGTTACCAGCCGGAACTTGCCCATCTCAGCTCTACCAGCATCAGTAGTTATCTCTTTTTCTCTTAAAAGGTTTTGCCTTGGGATCGATTTAACTTTATTTAATGCGCTTTCTAAAGTATCCGTGGCATAACCTCTCAATTTAAATCTACTGATGCATTCTGATGCTGCAATTTGAAAGTCTGAGTCTCTGGTGCTATTCCGCTTTAACCTGAGCAACTCCCCATAGGAGATGCTCTGTATTAAAGAGGGATGATGGTTACTGGTTGCGTACAATACAGAGTTACCTGCCGTACTTTTACGAAAAAGCGATGTTTCAATCTTGCCATCCAGAATGAACACTTTTAAATCTAAGTATTCCACACAAATGTTACTTATAGACCCAGTAAATCTTAAATTCATGTAATTGCTGTTGAGGACATTAATATAGGCCTTGGCGGTTTGTTCTGATTCCTGCCAGATTATAAACAGGTCGTCTATGTAACGACACCATTCGATCACACAGCCCTTCTCTCCACCCGCTACCAGCGACCTGGGCACCCGCTCCTCCCACCAGCCCACGAATAAATTCGTGTAGCTGGGGGCGAAGCAGGTGCCCATCGCTGTACCGGACGTCTGTCTGTAATAAATGTCTTCAAACATAAAAATATTGTTCCTCAAACAGAATTCCACAAAAGTTATCAGCATAGAGTTATGTTCCAAAAACCTCACTTGTCTTTTGTTTAGATAATGCATCACTGCTTCAATACCCTTGTCATGACTGATGCACGTATACAGGCTAGTTATGTCCAATACTAGCAATCTGTAGCTTGGGTCCCATTTAATCTTGTCAATTTTTGACAAAAAATCTTTGGTGTCTTTTATGTACGAGTCCAGTTCCTGTACCAGGGGGGTAAGAAAGTGATCAATGAAAGTAGAAAGGTGTTCAGTTAAGCTGTTCTGGGATAAAATTATAGGTCTCCCAGGGGGATCAATGCTGCTTTTATGTATTTTTGGGATGTGGTAAAAAGTTGGCCTTATTGGGTTCTCACTTCTCAGGAATAAATACTCTTCCTTCCCCAACATGTTCTTACAGTACCAGCTGTGAATTAATTCATCATATTGTTGTATGCTGGCTAAGTATTTTTTTTTCGTAGACAGTTCATAATTTCCTGTGTCCGAAAGTTGTTTATTCGCTTCTTTACAATAGTTTTCCCTGGTCTGTAAGACGACATTACCACCTTTATCAGAAGGCTTGATTACCACATTTTTATCTTGCATTAGATCAATAATTGCTTTTCTCTCATTTTGGTTGATATTGTTCTTGCCCTTTCTACCATCTTTCAAATTGCTCACTCTGTATTTTAACAGATCATTTGTCATGGCTTCCGAGAACACATCAATCGCATCTGGTGTTAACTGGGGATTGAAGTGAGATCTAGGTTTGTATCCACTCTCCTCCCTTAGTTGCTCAATGCCCATAGCTTCTGCTCTAGTTGCTGCTTCATCTGTGGCTATTGGGAGCTGACTTGTGTATTCTTCAATTGCTAGTCCTTGTAAGGTTTTCACCGCTGGTAGATCTCGTCATCTTAGTGTATCTGTAGCTGTGACTCTCATAGGTGTCCCAATCGTGCGTTTCAAATTTGATCTGGTTTTGAAATACTTATGTAATTTTAATTTTCGGACAAAGTTAAACAGGTCTATGCGTGTTTGTGTATATTCGAGGTGGCTAGTTGGACAAAAAGTGAGTCCTAAACTTAAGACTTTTTTCTCAGTAGTGGTTAGAACCCTAGGTGTCAGATTTATGACTGTGATGTCTCCTGTTATTTTCTGCAGTCGGTTTATTTCTTCCGGTTCACCCAGTTGGATCTCTTGGGTCTTCCGCGTCCTCTTCCTCTTGTTGCCCCCACCTCCTCTTCTGGTTTTTCTTCTTCTCGTTCTGGGGGTTTGTTCTTGCCACCCCGTTGCCATGCCCGTTTGATAACCTGAAACTCGTCCTGAAAAGGTGTCCTAGTAGTGGTTCTCGCTTGGCCTCTATCCCTTGTTGCAGTTTCATCTGCTGATTCGTTCTCCGTTGCGCTTGATTCCGAGGTTTCCGCTGCCCGTGCGGGTTCTTGTCCGCTTCTTTTGTTCAACTCTTTTCTAGGGGCGTCGAATTTCTGCGCAAACGTCAGAATCCTTCCTTGGGAGTAATCTCTTTCGTCGCGGTCAAATTTTTCTTGTTTCCGCGTTTTTATCTTTTGTTCGTATTTGCCAAGTCTTACTTTCATCTGTATCCTGATATTCTCTATGACCTCTTTGTTCTCCTCCAACTTCGCTAGTTCTTCTTCCATGATCTTTATCTCTGCTAACGCTTTATCCCGGTCACTCCAAGCATACTTGATTAGGAGTCCGAGGGTGCCTTTACAATAGTGCGAGGTGAGTTCCTCCCAGTCCGTCAATAATTGTGGGTCGGGATTCTCGTATGACGGGACTGTGTATACTCTCAATCCTCGTGGTACCATTTGTTCGTCATAGTAGTGTTGCAGACTTGTTGCTTCCCACCACTTTCTGACCTCTCTCTCATACAATCTCTCTAAGGCTGTTAGTAGGTCAGTCATTTTGCTTGGTGGGCTTGGTTTGGAGGTTGCTGCCCCTTCTTTATGTTTTTTAAACATTCCTTTAACGGCTTCATGCCTGGACGCTTCGTTAAACATAGCGCCTTCCATTGTTTTTTATTGCGTTTTTTAAAAACATTTAGAGTTATTTTCCCCTTTGTCTTGCCAGGCATGCTGTTAAAATCAAGAAACACGTCGTCTGCTCACCACCGCGTGGTCCGTTCCCAGTCCTCCCTCCGAAGTCCTGATCCAGTCCAGGCGGCGGCGGCGGTCGGCTCAGTGTGATTCCTTTGTTTCTCAGCGTGGCGGTGCTCCCGGTATTGATCCACGCTCTCTTCTCCTGCTGGTATACGGGAGCACTCACAGACGGGTGAGTGATGCGGTTGCAGGACCCGCAAAATATGTCGCTCAGGGTTTCCACCTCCCCTTCAGTAGAAACCACGCACTCCGGGGGTAATTCTCCAAGTAGGTTTTATTTAGTTTGCAACAGACGCGTTTCGGCGCTCCGCCTTCCTCAATGTTACAAACATTGTGGGATGGCGCCATGTTTTATCACTCGCATCCACGTGATTTACAAAGAAAACAAACAAGGGACTATGATCAGAACACCATATTGGATGAATCTTCGTATTTGAGGTTGCATTGTATCCACATTATCTGTTTTGAAACACATGAACTTATTTTCATAAATGCGTTAAACTTCGGATTATTATCTCCGGTTCACCAAATCAATGTGCTGGTCATGATTTTCACTAGATATACAATAGTGTAGTGAAGCCGTGTATCGGCTCCACCTTATCCTGTTTCATATCGGTACCAAAAATGGCAACGCCATTTTGGTAGTTCCAACCAGTAACAGACAACATCATACAGCCGTGTATCGGCATAACCAAATTGCTTTTAACAATGTACACCTCTCTCTTTTCATTAAGCCGTGGATCGGCCAGACTCCCTTGTCAAAAAAAAATTCACAAAATACATTTATCGTGCTTTATGTGGTTCAATCAGGGTTTGCCCAAAATCAGATTGCTTAAAGTTCATTAACCTTTTAGCCAAAGCAATACTGAAAAATCCAAAGAGATATCAATGAGTTCATAAATTACTGTTCAACTCTAGGATACATTTCAAAGTTTCATAGTTACAAAATAGTTTTACAAAATAAATCAGCATTAATTCCGTTTTCTCCATGTAAGTGTCACACAGTATCAATCTAGCTTTTGTATCACATTTCTCGATATACTATTTCAACAATTCATTCTTATAGGTTCTCAATCCATGTTTGTTGGTTCTCTTTTTATACTTTAGAACCCAATATGAGATGCTAGTTCTTCTCCCGCATTTAGTCCCTTGGGATGTTTTGTCATTAAATCTATTATATACTGGGACTCTAATCTTCTCAATCTGTGAAGTCTATCACCTCCCCTGGGACTATCAGCTATATAATGCAGACCAAAGTACTGTAATTGATGTCTATTACTTGAGTGTTTATCTTGAAAATGTCGAGCAACTGGATATGCCTGATCATTTTTGTCAATTGCTCTTGAATGTTCCAAGATTCTCAATTTAAGTGGTTTGATTGTACTCCCAATATATGATAGTCCACATGGGCACTTGAGACAATACACTGCATACGGGGTACTACAGGTAAGATATTTATTGATGGTTTTTGTTATTCCTGTTCCGGGTATCTCGTAGCTTTTTACTCTTTAGCTATGCACACAGGCTTTACATTTATAGCATGGATGAAAACCCTTCAAGTCTGCAAGTGTATTGGGTTTCTTTTCCACTTTTCTTAAATGACTTTGCACAAACATATCTTTCAAAGATCTAGATTTTTTAAAAGTCACTAGTGGAAAAGCTGGAATATCATCTTTTATGATATTGTCGGTTTTTTAGTATGTGCCAATTCTTTCTAAGCATGTATTTTAGATGATCGAGGTGTTTTCAGTGTAAGGTTTACGCCGACACTGAGACGCTTGAGTTAACCAAAAGATACCCGAGCATTTGGGTGGGACAGATTGTCCACATTTATAAACATGGAGTCCGAACCAAGAGGGATTTGAGGCTTCCAGACATGGGCTTATGCCAATATTGAGAAACATTTTTTGCAGAGCTCAACGCTGATATTAGAATTAATATTTGGGACAGATGGTCCATATTTCGGTTGGTGTTTACAGAGTGAGGAGGAGTCCTACCCGAATTGAGACTTAAATACAGGAGTCTACAATAAAAAAGTGGCCCGAGTCATAACCAGTGGTCCCTTCAGATTATACAGAACCTCGTTTTTTGAAGATTGAGTCCTGATTGCACCAAGATGCCTCTCCGTGTTTCTCGCTATTGCTCGCCATTCCACGTCTACTATCAACTCCTCACGGAGTGACGTATTGGATTAAAGAATAATCCCATGGTATGTGGGAATAAGCACCACCCCCATCGTTGTGGAAGGGGTCATCTATGATCCCAAGTTACCCGTCTATCTCTTTCGTCCTGAAGAAGACTAGCATGGCTCAGGCTTAAATAACCGTCGGGCCGTAAAGACGAGTCGAAACGTCGACGTATCTAATTAAAAAAACCTGGACCCCTTTTTTGTGTTCCTGTATATTGATGTGCGGATATTTTTGACACTGAGGAGTCATGAACATTTATTAATATTTGTAAAGAAATGGTGTTTCATCTTGGCCAGGTTGAACAGCATGGTCAATTGATTTGTCGCCTGCTGTTTAGTCAATCATCAATGAATATATTTTGTCACAATATTTTTCTGTGAATTCCTTTCTCTCTTAAATTGCACACACTTTTTCTACTTCTTTTTCTATTTGCACACTCCATTGGGGTAACTTTTTGATATATAACTCAAATCAATGTATGAAATGATTAATATGTGGACCTTGGTTTATTAAATAATTCTCAAGGCTAGATATTTTGTGTTGCTGCTGCCCGTCCTTCTAGGGAGTCATTCAGACAGCTCATGTTATTGATCCCATTCTTGCCCCTCAACTTTCTTGGGTTCCCTTCTGTAACTCCAAAACAAACCTCCTGTCAATGGTTTTCTTAATAATATTCTACATTTCTTTTTCCAGTGCTCCTGGGATTCCTGCCTTTCGGAAACTCACCTGTAACCAGGTTATTACAGCAGTATCTTCCTTTTAGTCTTTCAGAATGATTTGCCTCTACTACCAAACTCTTCAAGAATATGCAAAGAAATTAAAAAGCTTATTGCTCACTTATCACCCTGATACTCTTAATGCAAACAATTACCAGAGTCAATTTACGTTAACCAGTAAACCTGCTTGAAAACTCACGTCCATGCTCTCTGGTCGCACTTAATTATGCAAGAGTCCAAAACCCCTACGACCGAAAGATCATTACCAGCCCTTCCTTAGATCTCGGTGCTGATTTTCCTGTTTCCATAGAGGACAATGCATGATTCGAGAAATTGGCACAACCTGAAAATGTTTCATTCACAGTTCTTTGATAAGACCAAGTCTGCCTTTCACCACTGACTCCCTATTCAGTGTCCCCCACTTGTCATACACCACCATCTTCTGAATCTGCATCACCCCCAGGGTTCCCTACTCTGCCTTACTCTCTCCTAGAAATGTGACCACTCCATTCACGTGCACAAGCTCAACCCTCTATTTAACACCTCCTACACCAAGCTGTTCTCCTGTAGCCGGTCCCGTAGATCGATGCCATTGCTCCGTGCACAAATGCTAGCCTCCCTCTCCAAGCATCACACCTCCAAGTCACACCTACCATTCACTCCTGTGCAGAAATGCTTCCAATCAGACTTCTGCTCCGTGACACCATGATCGTGCCAGAGCACAGTGTCTGATGTCTTACAAGCCCTTCAAGATCAAATCATTAGAAGTTAACATCTGTCTAAGTGGCACGAAGCAGCTTTTCTCCGACCTTTTCTCTACGAGGTCAGCCTTGGACTCCACCAAGACTCAACTGTTCTCCTAATCAACCCAATGTTGGAGCCTCTTGCCCTGTTAAGAGGCAGGGCTTAGCGGTACAGGTCACTTGTGAATGGGACAACCAGCAAGTGATAAGCCTGGTGACTTGCTGGCTGAGGAGAAACCAGGAGAGCTTGACACTCCGGCCATGGGGAATCCTGGGGCTTTGAAACTCCACAAACAAATTTTCAGGAAATCATCAGGAAGGATGCAACTTTAGCCCAGCTGAGGTCTGCGATTAGCTCACAAAAAATTGATGATCAGCAAAAGTACCCGGTGCCCAAGTACAGAATGTATTTGGGATACTGGTCTTCTTTGCAATGAGTCCTCAGATTGGAGCATGACATACTTGTAGCAGCCCACCTGGGACGGGCTTAAATCAAGAGCTAAACTCCATAACAGTATTATAGACCCCACAAGGTGGGAAGGAGAATCGTGGACATCAGTTATGGAGCGGCATATGAAGACCAACCGAATGTCCACTGCAGCTGTCAGCTGTCATGTGAACATGACAAGGTCACACAATACGCAAGCTAAGGAGGCCGTCTCTGAATGCGGGCTAGAAAACTTGGAAGACAAAGGTAGTCATCCTCCAAGATAGCTGCTGGCAAGACTCTGCCTTTGACTCTGCGGAGTTTCCAGAATAATCACAAACCCCAAGAAGAAAGGAGTTTCAGCAGGTTGTCTTTGGTGCCACAGGGTTACAAGTTTATCCCACCTGGGCATCATGAACCCCCAACACTGATGGTCTGTTTCGAATGACGATTGGTGGAGACTGGCTACAGTCCAGGCCCATGAGACATGGCCGCTGCCCAGCTACCTCCAGTGTGGGGGAGGTGCCATGTCAGACCTTTGTGTGGTTGAGTAAGAGCATCAGTTTTCTGCTGCTATTGGAGGCCGTTCTCTTTGAAATGTTTTTCCGCCTGTACTTTGCTCATTCTGCTATGTCCAGTTCTCTCTCTTAGTATGTGTACAATGTTTAAATGGTTGGAAAATAAATATATCCTGGAACGTTGTGTGTAGAAGAGCTCAAGCTATAAATTAGGGGTTGACAATGAGAGAATCAACAGTGAGATGCGTGTGTTACATTTGAGTGACTGAGTGTGTAGAATTAGCGGAGGTTTTTCTGTGTTTTTAATAAACTCTCCTTTTTGGCTTATAGATCCCCTCTGCTGTCAGGGAACAAAATGGAGGTCAAACGGGATGGTGTGGGCTGACCTGTCTTTCATGCTCCGTTGTAGAGGGGTGACTCTCTAGCCAGGAGTTAACTCTATTGTGATAATGCTCAGTGGTACCTAACCAAGATGCATGTCATCCTCCCACACCCGCTATACACCATAACCGCACTTCTTACCCCCTACCCCCATCCTACTGGGACACCTTGGCGTGAACTCACTCGGATTGATTACCGGAAGAGTGGGTGGGCTTTCCAGGTAAATAACTTAATCTGCAAGGAAGGGGGCAGTTTTGGTCATGAGTTCTAATCTATCAAGGGAAGGATGTTTTTGCGGTCCTTCTGAAAACCCAACCATGGCTGCATTGGATTCCACGTGTGCTCTGAGAGATTGGTCTGACTTCATTGAGAGTGTAACCATGCTTTGCTTTGTACTCCCATGTGTGCCTACTTGATTTAGTATTCACTGTCCTGTATCTTTTACTATTGTTGGGTCTATAAATATACAATATATTCCTCTTGAGAGCCCGTTTTCTGTGTTTGACATTGTTGGTATTTATTCTTCCTTACTCAGTTCAAGGGGAGCTCTCTTAGAGGTCTGGTGCACGCAAGGGATTGTTGTGCGGTGCAGACATCCATTGCTCCTGGAGCCTGCATCCACGTGCTGGTAGAACAGTGGGGCTGCCTCGCTCTTTTCTTGGTATCTACTGCTGCTGTTCCACTATCAGTAATGTTTACTCACCTTATAAAAGTTTTCTGTCTGAAATGAAATGTACTCTACATCTGTATCCTTAAACATGACATACACATTCACAAACACTCACACACAAACAGTTCTGTCAAACCCCCCTATTTCTTACGTATAGTATTTAGCGTTGTATTTACTTTTGATTTGCATTGTATTGATTTCTATCAAATGCTCTGATGTCCTCAAGAACCCTGACTAACACTGGGGGAAAAAATATTCAAACTTCGCATTAATACCTTTATTGGGCTGTGTGAGAACTGGTTCAGCGGAAATGGCATTTAAGGGTTAATGGGTTGCAGTGGTGTCAATAGAGATTAACACTTTTTTCGAGGGGTCCCTTACTGTTGGTCCCCAAAATTGAAAAACGAACCCCTTCTGCTGGTGACTCTCAAGGCAATCTACATCTCTCTTTGTAGGGATCTTGTTCAGGTTGTCCCATTGGGGAAGGAGGCTAGCAATTGGGGCACCTGGTCTGGCTCTCAAATTTTTGTCACCCTAACTGGTGTGTAGGTCCAAACACTGGGCCTGAGAGTCATAATATACTGATCTGTTTCTACCCAGTATATCTCCTAGTTTTACAGACCCAGGTGTTTATTCCAAGGTAAACAAAGCAAAAGTTCAGACTTTTTGCACTGCTGCTAATAACACTCCACAGAAAAGTGGAAATTTACGTAATTCAGTACATGGGATACCGGTAAAAGGTTTCTTGCAAAAAAAACTAATCATGGAGTTGAGTTAGAAACAAGGGCATCATGTCCACGAGTGCCTTTACGACATTGATTCAAGGAGAGGCAAGTTTAACCTGAGTGCAACATAGGAGCAGCAAGAGAAACGCAATTGGCATAATCCCCATAATTCTCTGACACTATGTGATTTAGTGAGCAGCAAGTTTAAAATGAATAGAAAAAAACACAATGGGATTTTAATTCGTACTATTCCCTGACACCGCATTATTATGCAAGAGACAATTTTAGATAGAATGATCCATAGGCGCAGTAAAGATAATAAGAGACTTCAGTCCTCATTTTCACAGGATGATGCGCTATGCCATGAGAGGCGGGTCTATTCTGAGAAGACACAAATAAGTAAATAGGCAAATGCGACAGACACAATGAGACTATATTTCCCATTATATGATAGGACAACATTAACCATTATCCCCTTACGCTGGCCTACATCACATGACTATACGCAAGGTATCGGTACCAGAGCATGAAACGAGGGTAGTTGGACAACAATACATCATCCAGTCGCTGTCTGTTGTATGCCTGACAAGTCTTAAGCGAGTCATGCAGGTAATGACTGGTGATGCTGCACCCTTGGAGTAGTAAGTAATGCAAGATTCTCTTACCCGGAAGCGGCATTGTTTACCTTGATTTTCAGCTCCGAGAGTAGCACTAAAATGTATGGCTAACCAGAAGCACCCACCATCTTAATATAACCAAAGAGCACTGCACTGGCGATACCGATTTAGGGGAAATCGCCACTCAAAAGCAGAATATATCCACAGTAAAGGCTGAATTGTAAAATAAATACAGGTGCCTTTGGTCTTTTTTATTGTTTTTGAAAGAACATCAAATATAGAGCAGAGAAGCAGAGAATATTGTAAATATGACATTACTAATGACAGATTGCATCACTCTCAAGAGTGTGACTAAGGAGAAGTGTCTGCGCCCTCTGAGCTTCTGGGGACTACTTAGAAACCTAAATTAGGTGAGTTAGATATGAATACACACATATATATTTTATGCCACAGCAACTGACTGTGTTGTCATGCTGCTGTATATATGAGCAATTAGTGGCTTTTAAGGCATGAAGTGTGCAGTTACTATGGAGTTAGGCCTCACTTATACACACTGAGTGTGCATATTGTGTTGTGAACACAGAATGAATTGGTGAGACGTCCCCACCTGAGGGAGTCCTGAGTTGATTGACTATTTTTACGCACAAATAGTGACATCATTATATAAATAACAAGTACTTCTTTCTTGGTATCCTGCATGATCATTCCTGTAGGACAGTCTTATGCCTCCTTTTATTCACTTTCCCCTTTAAAAACAGAAGAAAGTAGGCAGGGAGGTCAGGGTGCCCTGACGAAGGCCAAATTACTGATTAGGCATTTTTAAATCAGCTGAAACATGTTGGCAAAATGAGGATGCAGGAACCATTGGATTTCCAATTGGCATCCGAAATATAGGTTTTTAATCATGGTATGGATCCTTACAGAATAAAGAAATTTAGGGCACACCCGTAATCAATTTTATCCTGAACAGTACCCCTCTCCCACCCTGTACTGTCCAGAAAATTGAATATATGGGAGCTCCCAGGCTTGGTTGAGTCCACCCAGTTTGCATTGACCTACCAGGGCGAGAGAAAACACCAATGATGAAGCATGCCACCATTTGGTGGGTGCAGTGTTTTCATGTAATATTGTTAATATATCTGTTGGATCAGGTACCACGCACAGGTATCAATTAGTTCTTGGGCTTTCAACGTTTTGTGGTGAAACAGTTTATTCCGGGGCTCCATCTGTGGAACTATCTTCATTCAGCTAGTTCCTGTCATTGTGTTTATTAGCTCCAAACTGGTAAAACGAACATCCTTTTTATTCAAATTTAGCACAAAAATGGGGTCAGGTATTGGGTGTTTCCTTAAGAATCTTGGACTGATACACAAATGGTAGAGAAGTAGGCCTCTTGGCACAAGTATTACACAAAACTGCCCGTAGTAACACCTCTGGAGAAGAATGATGCAGAAGAACGGGGCAGAAACTGTCCCTACACTTCAAAGAGGCATTTGCCTTACTTCTTTATTTGATCCACGTCAAAGGACCTCAGAAAAGTTCCTACAGTTTACACCCTTATCTGCCAGACTCTTGAGCCTGTATTCACACACAGGAGATCCAACATGGAATGCTGTGCTATGCACTAAAGCGCAACAGGCACATTCCGTGCTCACCCTAATTCACTCGTGCAACATGCATGATGCACATGCATTCTCCACAAATGTCCTGCACAACCTACCCAGAGCCATTTTTCCTAGCAGCCCATGCTGGTCTTACATGAAAAGGTGGGCACCACAAGTTCATAGCCCAATTATAACAGAGCTTACAGTGGGTGAGTCAACGTAAGAAAGGATCACTCAACAATACCAGAGGTCAAAAATTGAAAAACTGGAGGTTTCCACGGGTTGGAACTTGGAATCTATTTTCCTAACAGTATGGGCACCAGCGTCTGTCTATGTGTCTGTTTGGGTGTGTAGATCTGTTGGTTTGTTAGTTAGTTCTTTGTCCATGTACTACAAAAATCAAAACCTATTGGATGGAGGAGATCATTGCCAGTTACTGAAATCCTGTTGCTCCTTTATCTCTAATCGTATAAAAGCAGCAGTTTCCAAGCAAAAGAAAGTGAATAGGTGGTCAGGTTTTTTAGGTCTCGGCAACGAGAACTATTGTCGCCTAGTAAGCTAGCAAGGGACTACAGAGAGGTGGACGAGCCGACCAGGGTCTGTGGACGCGCACAAAGGCAGGCAGGCAGGCAGGCAGGCGCCAGACACACACACAGACAGACACACGCACGCATGCATGCATGCACACACACACACACACACACACACACACACTCTCTCTCTCTCTCTCTCTGCCGCCCCCCCCCCCCCCCACTCACCGGGCTCTTTCCCTCCACATCGGGTCAGTCACGGCAGAAGGCAGACTCTGTCTTCTCCGGCGATCTTCAGCTGATGTGCACGCCCACGCTGCCTCTC
Organism: Lissotriton helveticus; assembly: GCF_964261635.1. Classification (NCBI taxonomy): domain Eukaryota; kingdom Metazoa; phylum Chordata; class Amphibia; order Caudata; family Salamandridae; genus Lissotriton; species Lissotriton helveticus. The sequence continues at coordinate 216,634,551 of NC_136062.1, read as the reverse complement.
GTGCGCGCCCACCACGCTGTTTCGCGCCCGTTGATCCTCAGCTAGTGATTATCACTCCTTCTAACCCGGATTTTAAATGACTATTTCTTGGTTCTCTAACTCCACTCTGTTGATTCGTAACAAACTGATATTCAGCACATTTCACAGTCTCGCTTTTGCTTCTCATAAATACAATAAGATTATTTTAAGCAATGTCTACCCTTCTTTTGGTTCTGTGCCTATTATGCTTCGGACTATAGAGTTTTAGAAAGTGTGGTGGAAGATTCCATGATATCAGTGGTGTGCACAGTGCAGAGTGAGTGTGCAGAGTGCAGAGTAGTGAGTGCAGAGTAGTGAGTGCAGAGTAGTGAGTGCAGAGTAGTGAGTGCAGAGTAGTGAGTGCAGAGTAGTGAGTGCAGAGTAGTGAGTGCAGAGTAGTGAGTGCAGAGTAGTGAGTGCAGAGTAGTGAGTGCAGAGTAGTGAGTGCAGAGTAGTGAGTGCAGAGTAGTGAGTGCAGAGGAGTGAGTGCAGAGGAGTGAGTGCAGAGGAGTGAGTGCAGAGGAGTGAGTGCAGAGGAGTGAGTGCAGAGGAGTGAGTGCAGAGGAGTGAGTGCAGAGGAGTGAGTGCAGAGGAGTGAGCGCGCAGAGTAGTGAGCGCGCAGAGTAGTGAGCGCGCAGAGTAGTGAGCGCGCAGAGTAGTGAGTGCAGAGTAGTGAGTGCAGAGTAGTGAGTGCAGAGTAGTGAGTGCAGAGTAGTGAGTGCAGAGTAGTGAGTGCAGAGTAGTGAGTGCAGAGTAGTGAGTGCAGACTAGTGAGTAGTGAGTGCAGACTAGTGAGTAGTGAGTGCAGATTAGTGAGTAGTGAGTGCAGACTAGTGAGTAGTGAGTGCAGAGTAGTGAGTGCAGAGTAGTGAGTGCAGAGTAGTGAGTGCAGAGTAGTGAGTGCAGAGTAGTGAGTGCAGAGTAGTGAGTGCAGAGTAGTGAGTGCAGAGTAGTGAGTGCAGAGTAGTGAGTGCAGAGTAGTGAGTGCAGAGTAGTGAGTGCAGAGTAGTGAGTGCAGAGTAGTGAGTGCAGAGTAGTGAGTGCAGAGTAGTGAGTGCAGAGTGCAGAGTAGTAAGTGCAGAGTAGTGAGTGCAGAGTAGTGAGTGCAGAGTGCAGTGCAGTGCAGGTATGTGCAGTGCAGTGCAGGTGAGTGCAGTGCAGTGCAGGTGAGTGCAGGTCAGTGCAGTGCAGTGCAGGTGAGTGCAGTGGAGTGCAGGCGAGTGCAGTGGAGTGCAGGCGAGTGCAGGCGAGTGCAGGCGAGTGCAGTGGAGTGCAGGCGAGTGCAGGCGAGTGCAGTGGAGTGCAGGCGAGTGCAGTGCAGTGCAGTGGAGTGCAGTGTAGTGGAGTTCAGTGGAGTGCAGGTGAGTGCGGTGCAGGTGAGTGCGGTGCAGTGCAGGTGAGTGCAGTGCAGGTGAGTGCAGGTGAATGCAGTGCAGGTGAGTGCAGTGCAGGTCAGTGCAGTGCAGGTGAGTGCAGGTCAGTGGAGTGCAGGCGAGTGCAGTGGAGTGCAGGCGAGTGCAGTGGAGTGCAGGCGAGTGCAGTGGAGTGCAGGCGAGTGCAGGCGAGTGCAGTGGAGTGCAGGCGAGTGCAGTGGAGTGCAGGCGAGTGCAGTGCAGTGCAGTGCAGGTGAGTGCAGTGCAGGTGAGTGCAGTGCAGGTGAGTGCAGTGCAGGTGAGTGCAGTGCAGGTGAGTGCAGTGCAGGTGAGTGCAGTGCAGGTGAGTGCAGTGCAGGTGAGTGCAGGTGAATGCAGTGCAGGTGAGTGCAGTGCAGGTCAGTGCAGTGCAGGTGAGTGCAGGTCAGTGCAGTGCAGGTGAGTGCAGTGCAGTGCAGGTGAATGCAGTGCAGGTGAGTGCAGTGCAGGTGAGTGCAGTGCAGTGCAGGTGAGTGCAGTGCAGGTGAGTGTAGTGCAGGTGAGTGCAGTGGAGTGCAGTGTAGTGGAGTTCAGTGGAGTGCAGGTGAGTGCGGTGCAGGTGAGTGCGGTGCAGGTGAGTGCGGTGCAGTGCAGGTGAGTGCAGTGCAGGTGTGTGCAGTGCAGGTGAGTGCAGTGCAGTGCAGGTGAGTGCAGTGCAGTGCAGGTGAGTGCAGTGCAGTGCAGGTGAGTGTAGTGCAGTGCAGTGCAGGTGAGTGCAGTGCAGGTGAGTGCAGTGCAGGTGAGTGTAGTGCAGGTGAGTGCAGTGCAGGTGAGTGCAGTGCAGTGCAGGTGAGTGCAGTGCAGTGCAGGTGAGTGCAGTGCAGGTGAGTGCAGTGCGTGCAGTGCAGGTGAGTGCAGTGCAGGTGAGTGCAGTGCAGGTGAGTGCAGTGCAGGTGAGTGCAGTGCAGGTGAGTGCAGTGCAGGTGAGTGCAGTGCAGTGCAGGTGAGTGCAGTGCAGGTGAGTGCAGTGCAGGTGAGTGCAGTGCAGTGCAGGTGAGTGCAGTGCAGGTGAGTGCAGTGCAGGTGAGTGCAGTGCAGGTGAGTGCAGTGCAGGTGAGTGCAGTGCAGGTGAGTGCAGTGCAGGTGAGTGCAGTGCAGTGCAGGTGAGTGCAGTGCAGGTGAGTGCAGTGCAGGTGAGTGCAGTGCAGGTGAGTGCAGTGCAGTGCAGGTGAGTGCAGTGCAGGTGAGTGCACTGCAGGTGAGTGCAGTGCAGTGCATGTGAGTGCAGTGCAGTGCAAGTGAGTGCAGTGCAGGTGAGTGCAGGTGAGTGCAGTGCAGTGCAGGTGAGTGCAGTACAGGTGAGTGCAGTGCAGGTGAGTGCAGTGCAGGTGAGTGCAGTGCAGTGCAGGTGAGTGCAGTGCAGTGCAGGTGAGTGCAGTGCAGGTGAGTGCAGTGCAGGTGAGTGCAGTGCAGGTGAGTGCAGTGCAGGTGAGTGCAGTGCAGGTGAGTGCAGTTGAGTGCAGTGCAGGTGAGTGCAGTTGAGTGCAGTGCAGGTGAGTGCAGTGCTGGTGAGTGCAGTTGAGTGCAGTGCAGGTGAGTGCAGTTGAGTGCAGAGTGGTGTGTATTGACAATGTAAATGACAATGCCATTTATTTATGATTTAAAAAAAAAAAAATGTCATGAGCAATGCCAAATGCTCTACCTTTAATGATGCCGAGACCATTGCATTGTAAATGCTTGTTTTGTGCAGGTGACAGTTCTTTAGAAGACCTTTCCTCAGAGTAGCTTCAGAGCAACCAGTAGTGTGCAGCTACTTGTGAGCAAATGACAGTATTGAGCCAGTATCAATTTTGTTGCTTTCTTGTAAACAAATGATGCGAAAGGAGGTGCACCACACACAAAAGGCAGGCGTCCCAACAGAGAAAGGTGAATTAGTTGACTTTCATACCTGTGGAAACTTTGACCTTCCAGTCAGGTGATTGATTGGTTAAGGCGAAATAAGGGGTTATTTTCAGAGACCACTTGTTGTTGAAGTCTAATGTTCAGAAAATGGCTTTTGAGTTTCCTGTCCCATCCAGCTGTTCTGCCGCTCAGCAATGGTGAGTCATTTCCCCTTGCTCATGAGACTATGCACACACTATTCAAAGTTGTTTGTGACCAGACTGAAATAATATCCCTTCAGAATAGGACCGACACGAACGATCAACGGTGAAGAAAGGGGCTGGAGGCCTTGTGGCTTCACTTTTCACACCAGAGCCCTTGAGACTCACTCATTCCCACGTACTCTCACATATTGGCCTTACTTTTTGATGAGTAACGTTTAAGCCTCCGTGTAGGCCACTAACTTACATCTAGGTTGGTAAGGAAAAACCTCCTTTTATTTCACAGCTGTGGCAAGCAGTCAAGCGTGATCGACCACCTGCAACAAGTTTCAATGAGGCAGATGGCTAACATCCCATAAGGTCTTACTTTTTAAATCAGTAATAGGTATAAATTTGACTTGTTCAGCACGTACAATACTGGCACCGCAACGACCCAAAGAAGACCATTGCAGTGTGCAGTGACTGTATGTAATTCAAACTACTAGTGCAGCACAAATGCAAAATAACACATCAGCCAAGCTTTATTATCTACCCTACACCAAAAAAAAAAGCATCTGCCCCATTGGGGAGCAGGCATCATCTGGAGAACAAATGGGTTAGGGTTGGTGGCACAGAAGGTATCACAGGTCAGGCCACCAAACTTGGCATGATTCGGACCAACATAATCGCCAGGACCCCTTCTCACAAATGGCCTGTCGAGCGAATTGCGCCATTCGGAAAGAATCCGAGGTTGAAGAAAATGGAATTTCAACTTCTCAGGGGATAAAAAGACCAAAAGCTATGCTTCGGTGCATTTGAGTGACCTTAAACTGCATTTATTTTGTATTGTTGGACTGAGTCGCTGGGGATTTTTCAACATCCCACAGCCCACCTGGATAGATCCATCAAGACCAAGCATCAGAGGAGATCTGAAAGCTAGAGAATATCTTGCCAGGACATTATACGTTTTTGTTTGTGCGCCACCGTATCTTCCAGGTACCTATAATTGTTCCTATGTAGCCTAAGATAGAGATGGGCGAGCCAGAAAATTAACAGGAAGAGCCGGGCCAAGGGTCTAGCTGGCCTCTTATGAGCCCATGCAGGAGCCAAGCCCCGAAAAGCATTTAGCATGTAGCTCATGCAATAAACATCTTGTAAAAATATTATTACGTTTCTTCAAAATTCAAAATAGTATATTTCTTTTGCATGCGGAAGTATTTCACCATAGCACCCTGATTATATTACTATATTGAGAGATATTTCTTAAAATTGATAGTTTTTAAATGTAAACATTCCTGTGCCATCGCTCTTGAAAACAATGCATTGGTGAACTAAGGGGCCAGTCACTTGTCATGTATATGCCATAATATGTGATAGTGATTATTAAATCAAGCATAAGAGGTTTTCGCACAATGCACTTCCTAAACTAGCATAGCTGAAGGTGTTCTCATATATGATAATTAAAAAAGAGTTTTGGAAAAATATAAATATTTGTTGAGGATCACACAGTTTTATGAAGCTGGGAAGCCAGGATTGAGCCCATGTTTTTCCAGTTCCACGACGTGCAGGTCAGGCACTAAAAAAGTATCTTTCTTTTTCCCGTTTCACATCAAAAGCTACTGCTTTGCCTATAATTCTTGGCGTGTGAGGCTAGAGCATAGGTGACAGACAGGCTGGGCTGGGCTCTCTTTTGGCTCGAGGGTCCAAGAGAACATTGAGCTGAGCCAGACCCTGGCATTTGGCTCGAACCTGGCTCGACTTGTCGGTGGCTCGCCAACTCCTAGCCTGAGAGGTACACAGATTTTGCTCCTCACCACAGACCTTGCATTTATGCCGTGAACTGGCCACCCTGAATCCGAAACCTTTTAGGCCAACTCACTTTTTGTCACAGTACAAGAGGATAACGTTTGGCGTGCACTTGGATCCAGATCCCAGTGAGCTCTGATCAAGCCTGTCGATCCAGTGGGCACCCCTGGTCATATGGGTGCCATTAGGATTGATAATCTTGACCGTAACTCGTTTATTTTGAGAGACAGGGTGCTAAAGTTGGTACCCATGGGGATGTCTTTAGTGTGATGCTGCACTTCAGCTTAACTTGAGTCCGTAACTGGTCTCAGAACTAAAAGTGTGTTTCCGAACACTGACTGTGGGACCCTCAGTTGCCCTGTTAAATTGTAACTGGTACTTCCAAGACCTGGCCTTGATGTCCTGATTATATCTTTAGGACCTGGGTAGCCTCAGTCTCTGTTGTAACAGTGGGGGTTAAAACTAAAGGGATTTTCAGACTTTGTTTGCTTGAAACTCACCTGCTGAGGTTTTTTTAACTTGCTCAGTTTGTAGCTCTCCACATAGCGCCAATGGCACTAGTCAAGAGGGCAGATAATGACTAGGGCCACTGGAATTATGTGGTACTGCAGCGTTTTCCTCATACTTATGGTATTATCTAATATATCATATTATAACGTATCATCTGCTGCACAATTTTCAGATTTCAACAAAAAGATTTGTATCTAGCTGAAACAGATCAAAAGTTATTAAAACTAAAGCACCACACTGTGTTGCACTGTTGCAAATCCCCTCGCAGGAGTTGGGTGGCAACGTTGAAGTTGCTGCTTGCTGTATTCAGGTTTTAAAAGTGCTGCTAGTGGTGTGTCTCTTGCCCACATGGTATTAATGTGGAAGTAAAAGCTTGTTACCATTAACAATCGGCCCAATTTTTGCAAAACAAAATTCCAGCTAGACTCAGTTTTTCACTGTGAGAGCTATTAATCCTCCACGACGCCTGCCTTGTGTAACTCAGTTGGCTAGCTCCAAAAAAAGAGAGTTTCCCAGATAACCAGAAAGGACTGGGTAATATAAGTAAAGAACAAAAGATTCCTTTCTGTGTTGCTCAATCTGATACTGATCATTCAGCCCACAATTAAGAGATGACCTTACGACACTATATCCTGACACCATTAAGTATTAGTAAAAACTCGTAATTTTCTATTTCTCTCAAGATTTTATTCTTTATAAAAAGCTCTTAGTTAAAATGTTGTCAATACACATTTTATGGATCATCATACATTCAAATACTCAGTTATCAACTTCATTTAACAATTTTTACTAACCAGAAACCAGGTTATTGTCTCTAACATTTCATTGGAATACAATTCACTGAGTATCTCCTCAATATTCTTCAATGAACAATCACATTACAAATTATTACAAAAATCAAAATAAAACATATTTACAATAAAATAAAAATAGGTCCTTATGTCGACGCGTTTCAGTGCTTTGTTTTTGATTGTATAAAAACCTTCCTCAGGACAGAACTTTTTTGAAAAACATGGCTTCTTGATTATCAATTTGCCTGTATATGGCTTCCTCACTTGTGGACCTGTTGAATTACTTTCTTGGTCCTATTCGTCGGAGTGTTATTTCAAATTTACCCCACGGTTCTTAGAATAGTCAGGTTCTTAGAATACCCTTTCCTCTGGTTGGACCCCAATTCCACTAGACGTTTCCAGTTATTTCTTAATCTTCTTCATAGGAGTTCGCTCTCACGTACCCCTTGATCCTTTAGTTGCAAGGGTTATTAAATATTCCCTCAGCCTTCTTGAATCCCTTCTTTTCCAAATCGTACACAGAATGGTTATATTGGGGTACTTCAGTTTATTCACCCTCTGTTAACCTGGAGCCTGCCCCTTGCGTTTGTGAATACTTTGTGGGGCACCTGCGGGCTGGATATGTCCTCGATCTCATGCTGCCTCGTCTGTCGTCTTCCGCGGAAGTGGTTAGATTGTTAAATGAAGTTGATAACTGAGTATTTGAATGTATCATGATTCATAAAATGCGTATTGACAACATTTTAACTAAGAGCTTTTTATAAAGAATAAAATCTTGAGAGAAATTGAAAATTACGAGTTTTTACTAATACTTAATGGTGTCAGGATATAGTGTCGTAAGGTTATCTCTTAATTGTGGGCTGAATGATCAGTATCAGATTGAGCAACACAGAAAGGAATCTTTTGTTCTTTACTCAGTTGGCTAGCTACACTTGGGGCCAGATTCATCAAGCTTAAACCCGCTCGCAAAGGGCCAGATTCTGAGAATCTGGCCCTTTGCGAGCGGTATTTTTGCATTTTGGATGCATCATCCCAAATGCAAAAATCGCTAATTAAGAATTCGCTAAATTGCGATTCTTTGCATTTAAGGAATCTCAAATTGAGATTCCTTAAATGCAATGCATGAAAGTGAAAAAAATAGCGAATTTGCTATTAGAGCACGCAAATTACCATGAAGTACATCTTCGTGGTAATTTGCAAAAACTTTGAAAAATGCACTAAAGTGCATTTTTCAAAGTTTCATGTTGCGCACACACATGCCCTAAGGGCATGTGTGTGCGCAACATATGTGCACACATCAATTTCAGGGGTCCAACAGGGTGTCCTTTGGACACCCCTGCACCCTTGAAATCGCAATCTCAATTTGCGAATCGCTAATTGCGATTAGCAAATTGAGATTGTCTCCCCATTCATTCCTATGGGCCTCTAGGCCCATAGGAATGAATGGGGAGATATTCCTTAATTGCGAGTCGCAATTAAGGAATTGTTGGACCCGGTCCTTTGGGCAGGTTCACCCCGTGACTTTTTGCTTTTTCCTAGCCTGTTTTTGGAACCTGGGTTGGTGATTTTAGGCCTCTGCGCACTTTTTCACTGTGGTACAGTGTAAAGTGCGTGTACTTTCTGTGTATGGATGGTGAGCGCCCTGCCCTCCCATAGGAATGAATGGGAAATATGTATGCCCATGGTAGATTCCTGATGCGTGGGGAGTGCAGGGGCGAGTTTGATATGTATGAACTCGTGAGAAGGAATGCTGCAGAATGGTGTATGCGGCATGGCTGTATCTAGTCCAGAAGCGCCACTTTTAGAAGTTGGCATAATTGTGTAGTGAGTCTGCTAGCACGTGATTGGCTGATGGGCCTGGCCCAGGCATGCCTGGGCCTGTTGGTAGATGGACTGTCTGGAGGAGAGGGTCTGAGTCAAGCCGTAGATGAAAGGCCTCCCATCTGCTGTTAGGGGGGAGTGGAAAGAGCTCTGGTGGTGCCAGGCTGTGTCTGTCGGCCCACCCTGGATGACTCTCCCTCCCGATGGCCCCCTGTCACCTCTGACCTGAGGCTGACAGGAGAGGGAAACCAGATACTCCCAGAGCTTAGGGCTCGCCTACACAAAGACTTCTAAAGACTTCAAAGCTTTTTCTGTGGATAAGAAGGGGCTCTGCCCCTTCCAAAATGTTCTTGTCTTGTTCTTGTTTGCTGGACTAGAATCTATCAGGGGTGGGCGCTGCCCAGCCCCTGGATGCCTAGACTCCTGGGGGACCCCTCTGCCTTGCTGGGCTGATGGGGGGACTTTGCTTGCCCCCTTGGAACCTCTGGGACCGTGTTGCAGCATGGAGGAGCTGCATTTGCTTGCAGGAAGCGCTGTGCTTCCCCCTGAGCGCCTGGGAGCGCTCTGCCTGATTTCTAGCGCTGTAGGGCGCTTTATTTGGATTATAGCGCTGTGGGTCGTCATTTAGCGCTGGGAGCGCTTTATTTACATTGCGAGTGCCCACCTCGCTTATCTGTACTTGTATTTCGGCTGCCCGCGCCGATATCTTTAATGCCTGCCCGCCTGCCTGCCTGAATCGGGCCGCCGCGCTGCCCGCGGCGACCCGGAAGTACCTGGCCGGCCGGCCAATCCCAGCGCGGCCGGCCGGAAGTCCCGCCCCGCAGCCCGGGTGCCGAGGAATGGCGACCGCGAGCCCGGGGAAGGAAGGGAGAGAAGAGGACGCATGGCGGCAGGTCGGCCGGGCTCCCGTGAGCTGAGGGAGCCCGGTGGCATCTGAGGAGGAGGCGCGCCGAGTGAGGAGAGGAGCGGCAGGCGGAGACTTGCGGCGGGGGCGCGAGGCACATTGTCGGTGCCTGCCCCCACCGCGAGCGAAGAGGATCCCCCGCCGAGTACAGCCCGGTGAGTCAAGAGGGCTGGGGGGGGCTCCGTGATGTGGCTGGCGGTGCCGGTAGAGGCACCAGGGCAAGAGCGGTCCCGTGTGACAGTGGACTGCTCCGACGTGGCGAAGAGTAGTGCGGGAAGGGCGGCCCCGGTTGGCAGCGGTTCGCCCCAACGTAGTTTAAAGCCCAGAGAGGCCCGGGGGCCATTATCGATTGAGAGGTTCCCGAGTCGGCCGCATTGTTGTTGGAGAGCAAGAGGGCTCGGGGCATATCGGGGCAGATTGTCGTTGCCCGTCCCCAAGGGGCCCAGTTGTGTCTAAAGCCACGAGGGCTTCAAGGGCGACCCCGGTTGGCAGTGGGTCGCCCCAACGCTTGGAGAGTCCTGCTGAGGCTCTTGGGGGCGTCGGGGCATATTGTCGGTGCCCGCCCCCTCCTGCCTGGGAGAAGCTCGTGTCCAGAGCCCCGAGAGGCTCCCTGAGGGCATGTTTTGTGACAGAGCCTGTGTGGCTCCAGCAGGGGTGCAGTTTTGCTCCTGAGGGCTAGTGAGGGCCCTGGCGCAGTTTTGTTGTTCCCCAGTTGCCCAGCACTTTGTGGGCAGCTGCCACGTTTAGGCTTTTTGTACTTTGAGACTGGCGCTGCATGGCAGCGCACCCTGACTTTGGACTCAGGGCATCTTTGCCCCACAAGGCCAGTTGGCCTAGGGACTGCCACAGGTAGTGGCTTATGTAGTGTTGGCGCAATGCAATTTCTATGCTTTTAATAGTAATTGCCTACTGTGTGTTTTTGCGCTATTGACTTATGTTATGGCACCTCTGAATGTTTATGCATTATGTGTCTTTCTTTCCAGGCGCTGCACCTCTGAATGTTTAGTCATCCTGTGTCTTCTTGCGCTGCACCCCTGAATGTATTTTACTGCATCATGTGCTTTATTCTTAACACCTCTGAATGCTTTAGGCCTCATGTGTTTCTCTTTATTACTCCTCTGAATGTGTTCATGCATCATGGGTAAGGTGTTCTGGTTTATACCCCTAAATGTGTTTATTCTTAGGTGGTTGTCTTTTCTACTCCTCTGAATGTAGGTTTATTGCATCATGAGTAATGTATTCTTTCTTAGACCCCTAAATGCTGTGTGATACTTAGGTGGTTCTTCTTTCTTAGTACAGGTGGTCCTAGTAAGGTCCTGGTCACCTGCGTGACAGTCTCCCAAGGAGTTTAGGGTTGCGTAGGTGGTACTTACCTGTTCCCAGTAGTTACTGGATGTGATCTATAACTGTTACTTTGTGTTACAGTGAAGTTTATATACTTTTATTCTAATTTCTGACAAGTATTTCTATATCTGCAAAGTGTTGATTCAGACAGTGGCCCATGTGGCCCTGTCTTGTAAATAATCCCTTGTGAATATTGCCGTGCCAGTTGGCACAATGTACATGTGTAATTTCTATCTGATATGTTTTGACAATACAAAAGTTATTTTAATATAACCTTGTGTGGAGTCTCTTTTGTGGTGTACCTAGTATGTTGTTGCTGTTGTGCGCTGACGCAAATGCTTTACACATCGCCTCCGAGTTTAGCCTAGACTGCCCGCGCCATGCTACCTAGAGGGCGAGCAGGGGTTATCTTGGCGTGTGACTTCCTTGCCCTGACTGGAATGGTGGTTTCTGCCTGGCTTTGGCATCAGCCTTAGCCTACCAGAAATAGCCGGTTTCCAACAGGAATTATTAGAAATCGCTATTTTTGTAGTGATTTCTTGATGCATAGCATTTTGCTATTCCTTAATAGGGAATCTGTATTTTTCGCTATTATGGAATAGCAAAATGTGTTCTTGATGAATCTGGGGGTAAGGATCATGTAATCAGTGCTTGTCAGAATAGCTAACTAGTACCGCCACAGAATGCGCCGCAGATGCCCTTTCTTGTCGCATAACTTAGTCAACTCTACAGCTTAATTTAATCTTTTTGACATATAATTCCAGTGGCACTGAGATCCAACCAGCTGCAATGCCGCTTCCTGCCCAGCTGTTTCTAGACCCAGCGCAACTGAGTTGTGTTTACAAACTGTGTAGTAATTACTACCCATTGAATTAGCCCAGGGCTATAGATTCCATTAGAGCGTTTAACTTCTTTTTTTTGGACGTTTTATGTAGCATGTACTCGACCCGTAGCGTTTAAATCAGCACCAGTTATATACATCCCAAACCCACGTCCCAAAGACCCATTTGTACACCTGAAGAACGGCTACCTCTTCATGTACAATCTGGTCCAGTTCCTAGGCTTTTCTTGGGTCTTTGTGAACATAACCGTCAGACTTTTCATTTTGGGGCAAGGCAAGTAATGACAAAATTGTTTTTTTTTCCTTGTTCACCTGTGGTGTAATTTGCAGCATGCGAGTATATTTCATATTTCACTATAATAACTCACCACTAATCCTTTATGGGTTCCAGAGTAGCGTGCTACTTGCCCAAAAAACTATTCAAAACCTCATCAGGTATACCAAGCACTATACAAATGCAAACCTTTGTTCCCCTCTTCTATCCCTCTGCTATCCTTCTCCATCCAAATAATTGTCTAATATCTACCATTCAAATTACTTTCATATTTCACTATACTAATTCAACACTTATCCTTTATGGGATATGGAGTAGCGTGCTACTCGCCGAAAAAACGCTTTGACGCCTCGTCAGGGTTAGTAAGCGCTATATTTATTTATTTTTGTTTTTTATAGCGCGAACAAGACCCTTACGGTATCAGAGCGCTTTACAGTATAAATGCAATTACAATACAATAAGGTCCCATTCGTCTTTTAGGCACCGGAAGGTTACGTGATTTGCTCAGGATCACTGGATGATGAGACGACGCCGGGACTCGAACCTGGTTGCCCTGCTCCAAAGCTGGCAGCTCTGGTCCTGGCCCACATCCTTTCATCAGCCCTCACACCTTGGGGTCTGTCTCGAGCGGTGACGCGCGCCCAGCAGCGTGAGGTACAGCCTGCCCGTTCTCGGTCCTGAAGGTATGCCAGGAATGCCTGTTCAGGGGAAGGCCCACTTGTAGTTCTCACAAGTTAACGTCTCGCACCTTTGGAAAACAGACCCAAAGGCGTCTCGGAAACAGCAGGGCGCGCATTCCTTTATCCTTGCTGCTGTGACTCCCAGCTGTTTGTTATGATGTGAGCAACACCTCTTGGCGTGTTTGTGTGGGACTTAATTACCCCCAGCAGAATGTCACGTCTCCCCGCCCCTGTCATGCCTCCCGCAGGCTTCCAGCAGAGACGGTTCTCGCGTGTGCGCGGTGTTTGCACCGAGGGAGGGCGGAGTGAAGGGGAGGGGGCTCTCCCGGGGGCCACAGCTGTAATCTTGGTTCACTTCAGCGCAGTTCATTCCATCTGTTGCTGCGTAGGAGGCCAAGACGGGGGTGGAGGGGCTACATTCCTCTAAACATCCAGAGAACTACATCCGACCTATGTGCGCCAAGGTTACTGGAGGACGCCCTGCAGTCACTGTGGCCTCGCCAAAACAGCCAAAATTGGGGGTGGAGAAGAACTGAACAATCCATTTTTTTGCAAAAAATGTTTTAGGTTCTGTTTTATTATTCAGGACTTGGGTTGTTGTCCAGGGAACTGGCGAACAGAGAAATAGCGATTTGTCGAAGATGGCACCGTGTTTTTTGAGGGAAAATGGGATAATAACTGGTCTCCTTGTTTGATAGTCTGCAGTTTACCGAGTCAGTCACTGGGCCATATTTCTTCTCTATGAAGCTAATCTTGATATTCTTCATCGACCACAACCCGATTTTTTGCGCCTATTCCAACAGGTCTTTTTTATTGCTCGATTCAGTGGTGCTCGTTAATATTCCTGAATGGTGCAGACATGGGGTCGTTCTGGCCAGGATTTGCATTCATCTGCAGTTGTTTGTGTACCCTTTACCCTTCATGTTTAGTCTTTGTAATGTTCTTTTTTGTACCACTTTTCTCTTCTAACCTATCTCTATTGTACAGCGCTCTGACACCTTCGGGTAATGTCCGCGCTTTTTAAAATGCACTAAATAAAAATAAATAAAATAAAAATACAATTAATTACTCAGATCTCTGAAGTGTGCGCACAGCCCACCGAGCTGTCCTCACGGAATGTTCTTACTATTGCATTCTAAAGGTGAAGGAGTCTCTTTTAATGTTTTTCATTGCTGTGGAACGTTCTTATCAGTGAACAATGAAGATTCCATGCTCACTACGAGGCAACTTCTTCAAAAGAATCCATTAAATGTAGCGCCTGTATGTGTCTGGTGCGAGTAACACTAGAGCAGCGCTTCAGAATGTGTGTTAACACCTTGCAGGCTTTGAGTTCCACTTCCTGTTTTCTCATGGTCCTCATGGGTGCGTCCGCTGAGGCCACTGGGTAAATACAGCGACCGCCGCCAGTCATTCGGAGCAGTGTGTGTACAGCGGAGTGATAAATGGCTTTGTGAAGTGCAAACTCCTTTGATACCATCCTCGTTGCCACTGGGAGCAAGCTGTGCCTTTTGTCAAAATGTCTGTTTATCCAGGGTCACTGCGGTGCCCTTTCCAGGTGTTATCACGCCGATAAGATGCCTTTATTCTGACTGCACAGCCGTTTGTTTCCATTTGACAGCAAAGACGCATTCACCTTTAAGGATCTCCTCGCCACCGAGGCGCCTTATAGCCCCTCCATCAAGGCGCCTTATCCTAGAATCACGGGATTGAAAGTAGTTAGTTGATAGATGACAGCTGTCAGTGGTGATGGAACATTCATGTTTGATCGCTAATAATTCCAAGGAAAATTCATGCTGATGTGTCATTCTAAAAAGGACGTGTTGCTTTGATTATGGGGAGGGGATGTAAAGTAGAGGTGGAGGCAGGTTTCCTTTCATTATGTTTATTTATAGTAAAGGATAAACAGGTGGAGCCAGGAAGCACAGCTGCACAGTATCTCAGGAAGGCTTCAACTGCCCCAATACAGAATACGAACTTACAGGAGCAAATGCATTCTACAGAGTGGCTCGTTCTAACTCGAGCCTTAAAGCAATACACATGAAATAAGTGAAAGCACAACATAACACATCCCCCCCCCCCTCACAATATTAAACAGAAGGAACTCCAAGGGAAGTGAAAAGGAAAATAAAGAAAAGGAAAAGAAAAACAAAATGAAAATTAATAAACTATTTAACGTAATCCTTTAACCAATAAGGCAACACTCGCGTCCTATTGGAAACTTTAACAGCAGGTAATGTGGGTGTTGAAACTGTATCACTACTAACACTTTTATCACACTTGTGATTGGTGTCGACAGAGCTGGGTTCATGTTCAGCATGACCAGGTTTATGCAAGGATTCATTGATTTGACAATTAGGAGAAACAGGAGAACCAGTTACCACATCCCCCTCCCTTAATTGAGGAAGAGAAATACTAGGCGCAAGTTGGGACTGCAGCTCGCTGCCATGAAAGTAATCTTCAACCCAATCAAAATCAGTAAGTTTGTCCTTCACGATTTTGCCCTCATCATGATTCTGACCAATATCCAAAGTTACATCTTTCAGGTTCCAAACTTTCCCAACACTTAACCTGACTGAATTCCTAAGAACTTCAAGAACCTGTTTAGGCGAATCAAATTTATTCTCACCTTTCAAAACCTTGTAAGGTTTCTTAATCCTAACCCAATCTCCAGTTTTTACAATGACGTCTTTCACACTATGGCGCTGATCATAGTAAGCCTTACTCCTGTCATGCACCAATTCCAAATTTTTCTTAACCTCAACAGGTGACCACTGTTGGACATTGTCTTTGAATAACCAGCTAGGGTTAACCTTACACCTGGGTAGCCTACCTCTCATCATCACAAAAGGGGAAACTCCTGTGCAATTATTCAAAGTCACTTTGTAAGACCACACACCCTTTTGTATTTCCACTTTCCAATCCAACCCTTTGTAATTTGCAGCTTGCAAAATGCCTTTAATTACCCTGTTGAAGCGTTCAACAGTTCCATTCCCGCTAGGATTGTACAACGAGGTCGTTTTGTGTGTAATACTACACTTCACAAAATAATCTTTCGCAACTTTGGACAGAAATTGTACACCATTGTCTGTTAAGATATTAACGGGTAAACCTTCAACTATAAAAATTTTATCTAAAAACTTCAACATAGCCTGAGTATCCACTCTGTCCACAATTTTAACTACAGGCCACTTGGTAAACAGATCAATAGCAACCAAACCATATTCTTTCGGGTTACCTACAGGACCAAATATGTCCACAGCGATAGTTTCCCAAGGCATGCTAGGAATGAGTCCATCACTCATAGCTGGTCTCAAAGTCCTCAAGGATTTGTCTGCGGAACTGCAAACAGGGCAACCTCTGACAAAAGTCTCTACTTCACTGTCAACTTTTGGCCACCAAAACAAACTTTTAACAGATAACTTAGTCCTTACTATACCAAAATGCCCCTCATGACATAATTGTAGGATCTTTCTTCTCAAACCAAAAGGTGGAACAATCCTGTCCCCTCTCAATAAAACTTCCTTCTCAAATGATAATTCAGATCGTACCTCCCAAAACAGCTTCACAGTGCCAGATAAAAATCTTTCTTTTGGCCAACCGTGACAAATAAATTTTGAGACTTCTACTAATTCCTTATCTGCATTATGTTCTCTTAACCAATCCTCCCTGCTAATGGCCGGGAACCCAGAATCGTGTATAAACGCCACACTAATGTTTCCCCAAGGATCATCAACACATTCTTCCAGAGGGGAAGGAAGTCTTGACAGACAATCAACAACAACATTGTCTTTTCCCGGTACATATGTGATATTGTAAATATATTCTTTCATGCGCATAGAGATCCTTGCTAACCTAGCAAACCTAGCAGAAGCAGTAGCAGTGCCATCAGTGGATAAAATGTGGACCAACGGTTTGTGATCAGTCCTGATGTGAACCATTTTCCCCCAAACAAATGCACGAAAGTGTTCTAAGGCCCAAGCGCCAGCCAAAGCTTCCCTTTCTATAATAGGGTATCTGCTTTCAGCTGGTGACAAAGCCCTGGATGCAAATAAGATGATTCTGTCTTTACCCTTTTCATCCACTTGTGACAAGACTGCGCCCAAACCTTTGTCGCTTGCATCAGTTGTCAGAAAACAATCCAAATTAGGGTCGAAACTAGACAAAGCACTCACTTTCTGCAACTCCCACTTGATTTCAGAAAACTCTTTCTCACATTCTTTAGACCATTCAAATTTTACATTTTTCTTCAGTAAGGACCTAATGTTATATACCTTTGAAGCAAAGTCCTTTATGAACTTGGCACAATACTCAGCCATTCCCAAAAAGGATTTGATTCCTTCCTTTGAATCAGGTGCAGGTGAGGTAACAATACTCTCTATTAGTGAAGCTTTTGGTCTGACACCCTCCTCACTAATTATATGGCCAAGATATGAAACACTTCTTTCGCCAAATTTGCATTTAGACAATTCAACAGTCAAACCAGCAGAACTAAGTGTGTTAAAAACTTTCCACAGCTTCGTGTCATGATCTTCTTTGTCAGTGCCAACAATTAGAACATCATCCTGAAAAAAACAAATGCCATCCATATCGCCAAATAATTTGTGCATTAAGCGTTGAAACACTGCGGCGGCAGATGCAAGGCCGAATGGCATCCTTATAAATTGAAAACAGCCAAATGGTGTAATGAAGGCTGTTAGATGCCTAGACTCAGGTTCTAAGACTACCTGGTGGTAGGCAGCGGAAAGGTCTACTGTGGAAAACCAAGTCGCTCCCCTTAAGGAGGAAACCATTTCGTTAATTTTTGGCAAGGGGAAACGTTCAATCACAATATTTTGATTAAGATGGCGTAAATCAATACACAAACGGATTTTACCGTTGGGTTTCCTCGCTGCGACTATTGGACTAATCCACTCCGAAGAGTCTACCTCTTCGATAACACCCTTAGCTAATAGGCCCTGAATTTCTTTTTTGACTTCGTCTCTTATCAACAAGGGAATAGGCCTAACCTTATGTACTTTGGGTTGTGCATTTCCTTTAAGCATGATTCTATGCTCAAAACCCTTAAGCTTGCCTAACTGTCCGCTTACCACACTGGTGAATTTGCTCTTCAATATATCTTCCAATTTGCTACACTCATCTACCACTAGCACCTTCTCCTTGCTATTAGGGTCTAAGATGATATGTAGATTCTTTTGGTCATACCACCCCAGAACAGAAGGTCCTTTTTTGGCTATGTATAACTTGCCCCATGTCACCCTACCTTTAAAAATGAAGGTGAGCCATCTGAAACCCAAAAGGTCAATTCTTCCACCTGTATAACTCACCGGAGTAACATCTGAGGTATTTAACTTATCACCTATTTTCTGTGTGATTTTTTTTTTTCCATATCTCTTCGTTGACAATCGTATATGGAGATCCCGAATCTGCATATACCTTAACTTTAACACCACCTAAAGAGACTTCACATATAGGTTTGCCCTCCATAGCTTCATCAGTAATGTTCAACATGTAATTGCCTTCCTCAGTAATGTTCAACATGTAATTTCCTCTCACATTCTTTACACAACCATCCTCATCTTCACTACTTTCATTAACACACACATCCTCATTCCAAATACATTTGACATTAGTACGCCTGCGGCACATTTTGCTAAAATGGCCTATAAGACCACAAACACTACACTTTTTCCGTAGGGCAGGGCATGACTTGTAGTAAGCCATATGTTCTTTGCTGCCACAACGGTAACACCTTCTATCTTCCATCTTGTTATCCATTCCTTGATTTTTGAAAGGTTGACCAAGGTTTTTATTTTGAACTTGCTTATTCTGATATTTTGGTGTTCCTTGGATTTTGAAGACAGCAGATGACGCCTTGTCTGAATCTTTAACGGTATCTTTAATTACTGTGGCACATCTCCCCGACATTTCCGATTTCCTCATTATCGCAAGTACATCGTCAAGAGGTGCATCGCCATTTACCTAAAGGCGGTCTTGAATCGGAGAATTGTCGTTGTGCATAACCAGCTGATCTCGAATAAGTTCGTCATGTAAGTCTCCGAACTTACAGTCAATAGCAAGTTTTTTAAGGTCATCAACCCATTCATCAACCAATTCATCCTTTTTCTGTTTTCTTTGGAAGAATTTGTGTCTCACTACACCTATACACACTTTAGGTGCGAAATATCTGTCCATATCAGCAATGGCATAGTCAAATTCACTTGAATCAGCATCAGCTAACTTCTGCATACGTGAATATGTTTTTAATCCTTTAGGACCAAGAGAATGTAGAAGTATTCTTTTCTTTTGCTCCGGTTTCATTTTAGCATTCTCATCAATTGCACAACTGTAATTATTAAAATATTCTTTCCATTCCACCCACTTCATGTCTGGTTGTGAACCAGTAGCCCAAAAAGGTTGTGGGGGACTAATAACAAAACTTTGTTGAGCCATTACTTCTTCAGAAACGTTTTCACTTTGGGATTGATCCCCAGAATCCATATATATAGAGAGTACGTAAAAGGGCTTCTTCAATAGCACCTCATTCTCAAATAATACAATTTGTAATAAAAAAAAACAAGTGCCCCGACAGTCTCACCTGTTTATCTTCACCCTCCTTACTAGAATAATCGTCGCTCAATAGTATGAGCCAGAGGTTGGGTCAACGCTGGTTCGTTTGTCTTTCTTTTTTTTTTTAAAGTCTGCCTCAGTGACTGAGGAACCGCCGAAAACTTCACGACCAACCCAAAATGTCCGCCACGCAGGGTCACGTAACGTGACCTAGCGCGATTGTGTCATCACGTGATCAAACAAGGAATGCGTGACTGACGTATGGTATTCTGTGGTCGTGCGTCGGAAGATCGTGCTTAGAATCCAGCTCACGGTTGAAAGATGCTGGCAAGCGTGACCAACCGAAGCTTCAAAGTCAGTAAGTCTTCGTTGTAATAAAAAAAATTATACGAACCCGGAAATCTTTGATAGCTGTTGAAATGTAGATGGCTCGGAGGATAGTAGAAACGATTCTCTTTTAAACGCTTCTCTTTTCTTCTTGTTAGACGGTAGTAAAAAAAAGGACAAAAGGAAAAAAAAATAATCCTCACGAAATTGTAGGTTGTAAGGTGTCGATCCCATCCTCGTCGCCAATTGTAAAGTAGAGGTGGAGGCAGGTTTCCTTTCATTAGGTTTATTTATAGTAAAGGATAAACAGGTGGAGCCAGGAAGCACAGCTGCACAGTATCTCAGGAAGGCTTCAACTGCCCCAATATAGAATACGAACTTACAGGAGCAAATGCATTCTACAGAGTGGCTCGTTCTAACTCGAGCCTTAAAGCAATACACATGAAATAAGTGAAAGCACAACATAACAGGGGAGTTGGCCTAACGGCTAGGGCGGTCGACCACGAATCTATGGGTCCGAGTCTGGGCAACAATTCTGAACATCTGTGATTCTAGGCACATCCCTTAATATTCCCGTGCCTGTCAAAAAATGAATGTGTCCTCATGTAACGCAACTGGTGATATGTAAGGCGCTCTGATACCCGATGCCTTCGGGGCAAGTTCGCGCTACATAAAACTCAGTAAAATAAAAAAATAAAAAAATCATGCCACTGTAAACCTAGGGGACATATGTCTCAAACATGTATAGCGATCACCGACATATTTTGCATTGTCGTTTTGTCTTTAAATAAAGGACCTAGCTATGGATCGGCCTGGTTGCTTGCTGATACATTTCATTAAATGTAGTTCTTCCAGTCCTCCCAGTCATTACTACATGAGGTGATTCCCATCGCCAAGGACAGGAAACAAAGCAGGGGTGCTTGAGAACACACCCCTCCCACCCTCAGCTGGGCACTATAATGGGGGTTGGCATACCCAGCCTCTTCCTGTATTTTCAAGCCAAGTTAAATGTCTGGAAATTAGGGAGGCTGGGTGGGGCATAACGACTGTGTGAAGGATAAACAGGACTAGGCGTGATAAACATATCCAGAAATTAACTGTGCTATCCCTTCTACACTCCTTGCTCAAGTGATTGCTACATAAGGGATAAAGTAACCCCTGCTGTACAATATAAGGACATTGCAAGACACTGAGGAGTTCCATAACCATATAGAAGAACGAGGCAGATTTCCTTCATAAGGTTATGGAACTCGGAGGTGGCTTGCAATATCCGTATTATGTACACCAGGGGGTAGTTTATCCCACACCATCACCTTTCACACAAACCACTTAAAACTGTAGAGCATAGTTGTTTTATTCAAATGAGAAAGCAGTGTGCACGTATGAAGAATAAAAATAGAACCTCTAGTGCAAATTTAAATACATCAATAACCTGTTAGAAATTTGTTGCAAAAGAGATATGATAAACAGTTTATTACAAGTCAATTAAACAAAAAAACTGCAGTAGCTCAGAATGTGTAGAAACATGCAGAACGATTATAACTTTTCAATGATTAGCTAAAGAATGCAAAAAATAATCATGTTCTTTCTGCTAGTCACTATAAGCTACAAAAATAGAGCTGAAGAAAGAAAAACAACATTTTGTTTTCTTAACTTTAAACAGCTGCTCCTGTGACATGAGCTGCCTTTCACCTCGCCTGCTGGCTCCAGCAGAAGGGTTTGTGACTTACAGTTGAGTTCTGATGTCTTTTCTTTATAATCAGTGACTAGGTGTGTCCCAAGTCACCGCTTATAAAGAAATTAGGGACAGGGATTGCAGAATCCCATGTATTATATGAGGTATACCAAAGCAGGCCCCGGTGTTGCCGAAAAAGGGGGTGGTGGTGTATTACAAGGGGGAAACACATGATATAAGAAATGGGATGGATATGTGGAGAAATGTGAAGCGAACATGAATAAGCAACAGCCTTGAGGGACTCCTAGGGCTAATTTTACTTAGAATACCTGGCAAACGTTGGATTCGGTCTTTGGGTTGAATGGAAGCACTCACTATCCATTGCTTAAGGGTCCCAGGAGCGGAGACTGCTGATGCATAGAAGGGATCAAAACAGGCATGATACTATGTGGTACCTGACGGCTGTGGCTCACCTGCAAAGGTTATATCAACAGGCATAAGGCTGACCCTGATGTTTATGGTTATTAACGTTGATTATTTATTGATTGAATGCAATATTCCCATGTGATCAGCAAAGCCGAGGCCAGTGGTATTTGTCAGACACTACATATACAGCAGTTGTTTGTTATTTAAAGGCGTGTCTGATAATATTGAGCTGTCACCCTTAATACAAAAAATGTTAAAAACCTAATTAGGAAGTAATGGGAAAACATTAAGGTATACAGGCCTTGAACTTGGAATAATTCGTTTCATTATTATAGTGCAACACCCCTGAATTTAATGCATCACACTAAAAAACAAATAGAAAAATGAATTCAACCATATTTCACATAATACTAAACAAATTAGCAAACTAGATTAAACTGTAGTGGAATGCAAAACTCTTGAACCAACGTTTTTTGCACTGTACATAGTGGTAATGGTCGGTAATGTTTTGTGAATGTGTGCTCTGAAGACCATATTTCAGCTCTGCAGATCCCATGAAGAGGAATTCGTTGAACATTAGCCCAAGAGGCAGAGACTCCTCTTGTTCATCTCCCTTGAGCACTCTCCGCTGCTGAATTTTCTTGCTCTGCATAAGCAAGAAAATTAGTCTCTATAACCCTTCTTGCTGTAGTTAATTTAGTTGTCTCCTTGCCTCTTCTGGCAGTACTAAATGTCACAAAAAAGCGGGCTGATTTTCTGAATGAGCTGCATCTGTCAAAATCAATTAGCAAAGGTCTTTTGATATCCAAACCGCACAACAACCTTTGTTCATTTGTAGAAGGAAAGAGGACTGGAGGAATAATCTCTTGTGAGACATGAAGCGAACAGTTGACTCTGGGAAGAATGGTACGGACAGGTCTAAGAATACCTCATTCTCCAAACACCTTAGAAAAGGTGTCCTTCTAGAGTTGCATTAGCTAAGTTCCAGGCTTTAAGTGGGTCTCAGATCCAGCCGTAATTAAATCCTGACTTTGAAACTGGTCATTATAGGGCCCTATATTCAAGTCCTTAGCTTTACAGAAAAAAACATTAATTTCTGAACAATGAATGTCATAACTGTTAAGATAATAATGTCAGCGATGAAGTTTCTTTGAACATTTCACATGTTTTGCATGGTCTTCCATTCCCCAAGTGTGTTTTCTTTTTCCATGATGTTGTTTTCTGTAAGTTTATTTCATGCAGCATATAGTCACCTTTACTTGTATGAGTGAGTTAAGGTTGTGGATGGTTGTTTATAATGGGCCACAATTGAGAGCTCAGGAGATGAGGCTGAAGGCAATAGGAGTTCATCACATGCCTGTAAGTGGGTCATAAAGGGGTTCTTAACACATCCAAGCAATACTCTTGACTCTCTGCAGGGCGCATATAGCAATAATCATGTATGCCAATTGCCATTGTGATCTATGTGAAAGTGCGCGTGGACCTACACAACTATGGAATTATTAACTAACACAATGCTTACAAGTGAGTGGGTGTGTTGGGGGTCTGTGAAATGAAGGAGATACATGCAGGATAGAGCAAAAAGAGGGTGCAGAATATGAAAGAGATGACGTGTGTTGTATGCAGAGGGAGAATTGTGGGAAGATGTGGCCGAGAAAAGGGTGCAAGCATTTAACAAAGTGTGAGATTATAGAGGAAAGTCGTGTGAAGGGAAGAACAGGAGTAATTGAGACATTCCAAAAGCCACTAACCATTCACAGACTGTAGTAATGTTTTAATTCAGTCTCATGTTTTCAAAATGTAAACATTTTTCAACATTCAAATAATTATTCAATTACTCATTTCTCTGATACTGCTAATAATCATTGGCAAAATCAACGTGTCGAGCTTGTTTTAAGTACTTATCCATTACTGTGTGAAATGTCTGGATGCAGTAACATAAAAGTAGTCAGGGAAGCCCCAGAATACTATTTGGATGGCACTCTATGCAAAGTACAGGATTTTAATTTCAATGTTTTCATCCAGACTCTTCTTTGCATAACCCATGTCTCTTGAAAACATGGCTTGTGCAAAGAAAGGTGTGGTCTTTGGTCATGCCCATTTAAGACACACCACACTTTTTTGCATCCCACTTAAGCCCTTGCCAAGTTCAGAGGAAGTATTTCTTTTGTAACTTTAACCTCTCGGCGTTCATACCGACACACATACCTTGAGAGGAAGTGGCAGGTCAGACAGGGTCAGCAGAGAAGGAACTAGAAGAAGGATTCATGGAGGAAATACTGCAAGATATTTATGAAATGGGAACTATGACCTACATGGCCAGTAGTGAACCACTATCACCTTTGCTCTGTCCTTCTGGATCTTCAGAAGTATCTTTGGTTTCAGAGGAGATGGAGGGAAAGCAAAATAATAGTTTCCTCTGCCATTTATTTCCCCATGCTCCATCTTCTGGACTGTGGGAGCTGAATTTGAGAGGTAGGCATTTATTCTTGAAGGTAAACAAATTCATGTAATGGCTGTCAAAAATCCTGCGCATCTTCTGAAAAACTGTCCTGGACAGCAACTGTTCCTGAGACACTGCACCGACTCTGTCCAAGCGATCCACTCTTGCACTATCTAGACCCTTGATATGAATTGCTTAGATTGACAGAATGTGACTCTTCCACTATTTTATTTATTTATTTTTATTTTATCTTGAGTGGGTACTGCCTTGTAAATGTATATATGCTACAGTTACAGTGTTGCCCATCTTACTAACACATTGCACTTCTGAACCTTGTGTTGAAAGTGACGAAAAGTTCGATACATTGAAGTGAACTTCTTCCAATTCAAAGATCTGAGTGTCTCTGTCAGGGATTATCTAACTTGAATCAAGAGAGCCCAGAGTTGTCCCCAACCTACAGAACTAGCATCCACTGTGACCCACTCTGAGCATCTAGATGTATTCTCCTTCAGGCATTTCTCTGGATTCAGCCACCACTGGAGTTGAGACTTGATCTTGTTTGTTTACAGGACCAAATAATCTATTGAAGATGTAAGACTAGAGGTCAGGGGTATAGTCACACCCATTACATTCTAAAGACTCATGGAGTCCTAAGGAATTGAGGCCCGGCACCATGTAGTGCTTTGAAGGCTAGGCATTGGGATTAAAACGTAATCCTCATGTCCACTGAGAGCCAGTGAAGGGCTCTTAAACTGTGGGAGACTGGCTGGAACCTGGCTGCCGCATTTTGAAGACGTTGCAACATTTGTAGATACTGAGATTGGATCCCCATGTACTGGGCGTTGCCGTAGTCCCACTGGACAGAGCTAATGCTGTAACCAGTGTTTTTAGGGAATCGAGTGGTATTAATGGACGGCTTTTCCTCTCAACTTTCAGAGCCTTGTGAACAGAGGATTTTCAGTGAGCTAGTCAACAGGAACTGTACCTTTTGCACTACACAAAATCTCTGCAAAGTTCCCCTCTACCTCATTCCGAATATTTACATGCCTTTTGCAGGTAATCTAATATGAGCACCATATTTACTAGACCATGAGCCCGTTGGGTTGAAGCTTGCTAGGGTCTGATGGACAAGTAAGTAGAAGTTTGCTGGTAACAGTGTGACCTGAAACTTACTCGGTTCCAAGATTGCAAGTTTTTGCTGACTTGAATGCTTTCTGTTAACATCATCTGGAAGTTAACGGCAGAGTAGGTAGAAACTTTCCAATGTCTGGTGGGAAGAAGATTGTTTCATTTGTCGGATATCAATGTAAAAAGGGGAAGATCATCCTGAAATATAGACAAAGTGGATAAGAAAGAATTGGATGTATGACGTTACAACGCATACTTTTACAACGCCTACCTTTACCACGCAATTTTTACAACGCAGGATCCATTACAACGAACTACCATTACAACGCATGTTTTTACATCGCAGATGCCTTTACAACGCATGCCATTACAACGTAAGTATTGGTAAGTATATAATATTTTTAAAAATGTAAATTAATTAAAATTAATATAATTTAATTTAATTTTAATTTTACTTTATTTTTACCCTGTACCCCTGTACCCCAAAACCCAAACCTAGCCCTGAACCCTAAAAATACCCCTTTACCCAAAACCCCAAACCTAGCCCTGAACCCTAAAAATACCCCTGTACCCAAAAACCCAAACCTAGCCCTGAACCCTAAAAATACCCCTGTACCCAAAAACCCAAACCTAGCCCTGAACCCTAAAAATACCCCTGTACCCAAAAACCCAAACCTAGCCCTGAACCCTAAAAATACCCCTGTACCCAAAAACCCAAACCTAGCCCTGAACCCTAAAAATACCCCTGTACCCAAAAACCCAAACCTAGCCCTGAACCCTAAAAATACCCCTGTACCCAAAAACCCAAACCTAGCCCTGAACCCTAAAAATAACCCTGTACCCAAAAACACAAACCTAGCCCTGAACCCTAAAAATACCCCTGTACCCAAAAACCCATACCTAGCCCTGAACCCTGAAAATACCCCTGTACCCAAAAACCCAAACCTAGCCCTGAACCCTAAAAATACCCTTGTACCCAAAAACCCAAACCTAGCCCTGAACCCTAAAAATACCCCTGTACCCAAAAACCTACACCTAGCCCTGAACCCTAAAAATACCCCTGTACCCAAAAACCCAAACCTAGCCCTGAACCCTAAAAATACCCCTGTACCCAAAAGCCCAAACCTATCCCTTTACCCTAAAAATACCCCTTTACCCAAAAACCCAAACCTATAACATTTTTAATAAAATGATATACTTACCAATACTTACGTTGTAATGGCATGCGTTGTAAAGGCATCTGCGATGTAAAAACATGCGTTGTAATGGTAGTTCGTTGTAATGGATCCTGCGTTGTAAAAGTTGCGTAGTAAAAGTAGTTCGTTGTAAAAGTTGCGTTGTAACGGTTGTATACCGAAAGAATTATGCAGAACCCTAAGCTCTGCACGAATTTGGGCTCTTTTGATGTACTGTACAGAGTAACGGATTACAATAATATTCCCAAACCTTTGCATGCTCAGTGCCCAAAGAGGACATTCAGCATAATTCATTTTTGTAACTTTGCCCCTCATTTTGACATAATGTCATTGAAGTGTTGTCATGTAGGCCTGAGGAGGCCACTGTAAGTACATTTTCTTTGTCTGTAATTTTCTTTGCTTCCCCAGTCATGACATTCCTTGAATTCCTATGCATCTCTGCGCGTCTAAATCTCATATCATTGGTCACATAACACTTAAAATTATATGACGTATGAAACATTTTCCCTTTCTCGTAATTCTCTCTTTTGCCACATTGCTGTTTTTCTCCATGTCAGCTATTCTGCTTCTTTTTCAATCAGCTCTTCATCCATCTGTTCTCACTTTCCTTACTTATTCGTGCTGTGCCGGAAAGCCCTGATGTAAATGCTGCATCTTCATAGAGCTGCTTCGAGGAGTTGTTATGTCCTTGGATGGAAGGCGGGCTCCTACAGGGTTTATTATGATATCCGTCCATCAAGCTCTTTCTTTCAATCTCTCTCTTTATGTTTTTAATACTGTAAACATAATTAGTTTACATAAATTAGCAGTGATATCCTTTGCCTCGCAAAACGCAGCCCTGCTAAGTGGAATGTGCAATAGACCTGTGTTATGCAGTATATCACAGCTGCGTGGACTGGTGATGGCATGGCCATGCAGCATCGATCAGAAGTGTGTGGGGCTCAACCAATCGCGAGGAAGATAACAGAAGCAGCGCAGAGCTGATTGGTGGAAGTGAAGGTTTAACACAATAACACATTTTTATGTGATATGGCTGTCTTCTACGCCCAAATATTTTGAACCAAACTTCAACTGTAAACATTTATTTGTATGTTAGCCCGAACTTCAAAAGGCCCCTGAAAGTTCATGAAAGCATTCTCTTTGAGCCCCAAAACATACAGCTAAATTTCTCACCCTAGCTTGCTGAAATGTTTACCTTCTTATGTGGTTTTGTTTTCACTGCTTAAGGGTGTAGAACATATGTTCTGAAAGAAGCGTGCAACAAATGACATATCTAATATTTCTACCATTGGTTGTAATTTCTGTGAACTGCTTTGTAAACATGTTCAATTTATAAAGTAAATTCACACATTGCTGTTGCAGAGCCCTCATTGTTATGGTGGTAGCCGCTCCCAATCTAAAGGATACTCCTGGCGGTAGCCAGTGTGTGAGTGTAAGTGCATGTTTACACGCCCAACAGCCCACCTCCTCATTACACTCCTGTTACCTGTAATCACAGGGGATCTACCCTGACGCCAGTCTGTCATCATCAGGCCCTGAGGGGACAGCTGCAGAAGAGTGTCGGTCTCCCAGCTTGGCGGCTCTTTCAGGGCCTGGACATATCGGCGTCTCAAGTGAGGCTGGAAGGGGTGC
Organism: Lissotriton helveticus; assembly: GCF_964261635.1. Taxonomy (NCBI): domain Eukaryota; kingdom Metazoa; phylum Chordata; class Amphibia; order Caudata; family Salamandridae; genus Lissotriton; species Lissotriton helveticus. The sequence continues at coordinate 216,606,735 of NC_136062.1, read as the reverse complement.
ACTGGCTGGAGCTCACCTTGAAATGGCATCTACCACCCCTCTGAGCTTCCAGGACTGTTGGCCTGTATTTACGGTAATCACGTTACCCCGGTAGTGGTTGGGCTTGGTCTTCCAAACACTATAACATTTTCTCTCAGAATATCTTTACTGGTTCAAAAACAGTCTGAAACCAAAAAAGTGATTTACTTTTAAATTGAAAAGTGCATACGCTTATCTGGGCATCTTCTTTCCGCTTTTATAAAGTAAAAAGTATCCACCCCTTGAAGGATGGCTCCAATGGTAGTCCTTTCTTACTTTGGCATGAAGTCCCTTCAAATCAGACCACTCATGAACCTTCAATAAAAAATGTAATTACTTTATTTTGGAGGAGACCCTTCCTTCAAAGTTCCCCTTTCATCCTTACCATGTTGAAGGGTTTGTGGTGGTTTAGGTGAAATGGGGTGTGGGGGTAGCTTGGGCACCTATGAGAGTTTTTGCCAACTCCAGGTCATAGTGTTTGTTCGCTGTGGACTGACTTAAACGTTGATGGCAGGAAGTTCAACCCACAGTAAGCTTCTAGTTCAGAGGACCTTAGAATTAAGGTTCTCCTCCTTCCAGGATGTCTTATATTTCCAACTGTCTGATGTTTTGCCACCGGATACCGTAGCTCAGAACCAAGCCTCTTTCTCTGAATTAAGGTTAACTGAAGCTCCGTATAGGGGGCACTGCACATCCATCCCTCTTGGACATACGGTGGCCTACTTCCTCCTTGTATAGCTTTGCACTACTCCAGTTTCTTGTTTTCTTCCATATGATGTAGCTTGGAAACAGCATCACTCGCAATCATACTTCTGCCTCACCTTCGATGAATCATATTTTCTCAGGGTTGTCAGCGTATGTCCTAGCAGCCAAGTGTTAAATGCAATCTTTACTTTTCATAAGTGCCATTATCACCATGCGGCTTACTCAGTCTGCGACCTTCCCTATTCTGACACTGGCTCAACTACTTAAAACAAATAGCTCTGCGCCCAACCAGCTGGAAAATGCATGCCAGCCAAGCTATACCACACCACCGACTCGCCCTGCCACACCTACACATTATCTGATGTTTTTAAATGCTCACTCCACACTCAAAAATACCTTTGCCAATGGTGAACTCATATCTCACTGTGATCTAGGTTCTCTCTTCCTCACTGAGACGTGGATTATCCCCCACATCCATCCCCCACATCCAGCCCCCTCATCCAACACCAACATTTGGTGCTGGCCTAACTGTTGTATATTAAAAAAGCACCCTGCATTAATCTTATTCCCCACTTTCTGCATCAACCTATTTAAATGCTTTTCAGCATGGCCGTCCTACCCACACATCTACTATTGCCTTATTTAATTAATCTACCTACGCACACCCTGCTATGATACACTTTTATAAAGGCTTCACTCTCCTTAATTCTTTGGTATCCATTCCGAACGCTGACTAGTCTCTTCCCTTGTGACATCAGCTTTCCCTATTTGCACCATGTAAAAGCCAGTATTTGTAAAGCCAGTATTTGTCAAGCGCGAACTACTCACCCTTATGGGCCTCAAGGCGCTGGGGGCCGTCGTGGAAATTAAGTGAGCTATTGCCCAGAGTCACATGGTGCTGAGCTGATCTGCCACCGGAGCCGGGGATCAAACTGTGAACCCTGGGCTCCGAAGTCAGCTGCCCTGGCCGCTGCACCACACCTTTCCAACTGCTGCACCACACCTTTCCAACACCTATGAACGGATTTGCGACTATTACTCTGATCCTCATTTATTCTCAGTTTGCATGCACAACCACATCCTCTGCTACTCCTACTCATGCATATCTTCTGCCTCCTAGACTGGAACAACAACTCGCCTGACACATTCCAATGTTGTCACCTAAACTCCCAGACGCAACCTTGGAGAAGCATTGCTTCAAAAACATGCCACCTACGTCATCGTCAAATCCGAGTGATGTACCCAAAAGAATAAAAAAGTTGACACATCCTCATTGACTTTCACTTAATCCTTGAATGCCTTAAATGGTTTACACTGAGCCACTCTCGTCTGAAGATCAGACCAAAACTCAGTGCTTCCTCCTATGCATATGAACTTACTGCCAGCAAAATGCCTAATAATGAAACTTGGAGCCCTAGTCAAATATACTTTCGAGGAAAACCTCTTGCTCTCAAAGCGGAACACTCTCCAGTCTAACAAATCTCCATTTGTTGTATGGCGCTTTAGATTCAGAATGAATTTTCCTGATTCATGCCCTTATATAGGTACAAATCGCATTATCTTTATATAGGCATAGAAATCAAGCCCTATTTAGGCATAGCCCATGCTACCCAAATACAGGCATGGCTACTTCCATCCTTTCATCTTCGTCACGATTTCTTGGAAAACCAGACTCTTAAGCAGAAGGGACTTCCCCTAGCCTGGATATTGATTTCTCCAAGAAACTCATTTATTATGCATGAACAACTATTCCTTAGGGGTACATCCACGAGGTTCATATGCCCGACTTTACATCAAAGCTGGCATTCCTAAACACCTTCAAGGTATAAATATAGCTTCACTTGCTATAGCAAAGCACGGTGTGGTTCGGTGCAGTTCGACGACCTACTTGCCCGACGCAGCTCGCTAAAGCAAATGCCAAAGGAAGCCGACTCTCCAGCTGACACACTGATCAAGAAGCTGTCCTCCTCTGCTGAGATTCCAGCTCCAGTGTTTCTGACTCCCCTTGCGGGTTGTTGGGAAATCGAGTCCCGATACAGAGATACCAGACCTCCTTCATTCTAAGGTATGGAGCTAATTAAAGCCAGAAACCCGTTCTAGGATGCTTGATTCCGGTCCAGGAAAGACATGGCTTGGCAGTTCGGGCTGGACTTTTCCCATGAGGCACAGGGTCAAGACTGATTTGCATATGGCCATGTCTGAACTGGGGTGGCTTGGTGAGCAAAATAACGATGGAATAAACCCAGATCTGTGACTGGGGGTGAATGTTTTGCCATTGTGCAACATTCCGTCCATCATCTTGTGTGTTTTGCTGTTAACCCTATGTGGGAAGGGTATGCCCAGACGTGGGTCCCTTGCTCACTAAGCCACTGGAGTCAAGCTAGCCTGGCTGAAGACGGCTGATACCCAGAAACCGGTCCTAGGATGCTTGATTCCGGTCGAGGAAAGACATGGCTTGGCAGTTCAGGCTGGACTGTTCCCATGAGGCACAGGGTCAAGACTGATTTGCATATGGCCATGTCTGAACTGTGGTGGCTTGGTGAGCAAAATAACGATGGATTAAACCCAGATCTGAGACTGGGGTTGAATGTTTTGCCATTGTGCAACATTCCGTCCATCATCTTGTGTGTTTTGCTGTTCACCCTATGTGGGAAGGGTATGCCCAGACGTGGGTCCCTTGCTCACTAAGCCACTGGAGTCAAGACGGCTGATAGCCAGAAACAGGTCCTAGGATGCTTGATTCCGGTCCAGGAAAGACATGGCTTGGCAGTTCGGGCTGAACTGTTCACATGAGGCACAGGGTCAAGACTGATTTGCATATGGCCATGTCTGAACTGGGGTGGCTTGATGAGCAAAATAATGATGGATTAAACCCAGATCTGTGACTGGGAGTGAATGTTTTGCCATTGTGCAACATTCCGTCCATCATCTTGTGTGTTTTGCTGTTCACCCTATGTGGGAAGGGTATGCCCAGATGTGGGTCCCTTGCTCACTAAGCCACTGGAGTCAAGCTATCCTGGCTGAAGACGGCTGATAGCCAGAAACCGGTCCTAGGATGCTTGATTCCGGTCCAGGAAAGACATGGCTTGGCAGTTCGGGCTGGACTGTTCCCATGAGGCACAGGGTCAAGACTGATTTGCATATGGCCATGTCTGAACTGGGGTGGCTTGGTGAGCAAAATAACGATGGATTAAACCCAGATCTGTGACTGGGGGTGAATGTTTTGCCATTATGCAACATTCCGTCCATCATCTTGTGTGTTATGGAGCTGGTTAAAGCCTAGAGAAACCTTTGGCAATTCTTGGCAGAACTAAAACCTATGCTAAACAGCACTTACTTCTTCCCTCGTACTAGACTTAGGTTAGGTACATTGGGGTAGGTGTATTTTAAAAGCACCAGTTGAGTATTTTAGCCTGTGTTATTTATGTATGTATTTTTATATGGCTTAGAAACCATACAATGCTATTCCAGTGTTATTTTATAATACTATTCTCGCTGTATGTATTATACTTTGCATTCTGTCTAACGATTGTAACAGTTCACCTCTCTTGCATGAGAAAGAAGACTGTCCAATAAACCTTTTATTGAAAACGCCCATCTCACTATTTCTCTGCAACTCTGTAGAAACGAAGCATGCACGATTGACTGAGTAAAATAGTTATCTATTGTTTCCACGACTCTGAAGATATTTGTTCCAGTCCTAGGGAAACAAAGTTGTCATGTTTATGCGGTTGTCAGAAACGAATCCCTTCTTTTGTATTCGAGAAAGTTTCTAGTGACCTCTGAGCTAGCTTGCACTCACTATTCAGTTTAGTATATTCTATAGACACCTACTGACCTAAGTCCTACGTCATATCTATAGGATATATTATTCCAATGCGCAAAACCTATTGGGAATATAGGAACTACACTACACGTCCTCGTAGAAAAACCAGAGTACTACATCAATACCATTTCTCACGCTGCTAATAAAAGCAACACATTAATTATTCAGCGGCACACTGCATAATTCCTATAGTCTGGCACCCTGAAATATACCTGAAAAATCCACCAACAAACACCGTTATTTCAACTAGTTCACTACAGGGCACAATCTCTGAAACTCCTTCAGCAACATCACCTTAGTCAGCACTGCGCTGTATCCCCACACAGCATGGAAGACATTGCCAGCGTTGTGAATGCCCTCCATCTGGCCTCCAATGTTAATGACTTACTCCTTGCTCCCTTACCAAATTTTGCCCTTGAAGACATCTGATATCCGGATAGAGAGTGAATGTTTTTATTCCATACCGGGATATCATAAATACTTACCTCTACACTGTCACCTTTGCAGCGTCTCTAAAATCCTCCCCTTACTAGAAAATACACACTTGGACCCTGGCACCCTCACCATCGTTTAATGCGTCACCCACACTGTCTTCCATACTAGGTCCTAGAAAGAGCCATTAGCTTGTTCCTCCAACTCTTGAGACCACATCGAACTTAGGCGTTAGGCCTGCCAATAGGAGTTGTTTCCTGCCACAGAACAAAACAATGCCACAACTCGGGCTCTATATGATACACTCAAGCCCCTCCAGCCTCTGGTCTTCTTTGATTTCTCAATGACCATCGACATGATCAATAACCAGTTTCTACTCAACATCCTTTGTACCCGAAAAGGCATCACTGAAATTGTAATCACCTGGGTCGCCAACTTCCTATCCAGTAGACTACAATATATGCCTACTTACCTTTATAAAACACCATCACTCACTGCAAAATATGTAATTCCCCAGCTTTAATGGGTACATTGAATTTCTGGGGTTTCTCTTAGTCGAACTGGACAATCCCATTCATCACCACGCGGAGAATAACTAGTGCTGTTGGCATCCCCAGGCACCGCCTGAAAATCTTACTGGACCATATCCAATCAGCGAAACTGGAATGCCCCTGCACACTCTAGAGAATTATATGTACATTCAAAAGTTGTCGAATTTCAGAAAGCAAGGACAAAGCTTATCAGTTAAGTAATAATCATTAGTAATTCTTCAAGTCTTTCGTAGATGGGTGATGTCTTTAATGTTCATAACAAATAGACCAGCCGACACGTGTTTCGTCGCGTTACGGGACAGTTTTCCCGCGACTCCTCAGGGCAAAAGACTTTGTGGGCAAGTGGTTGAAGTCGCTCTGTCGGTGATATTTCCGACCCGACAGAGCCCTAGACTTGTTGGAGATAGCGTCTTTGTGTTTGAATCTTGTCTGTATGGCTTTAGTTCCGAATTGAAGGTTGGCTATAACTGTGGGAACTCCCAGAATTATTCACTACCGGGTACACAGAGCGATCAAGCACCAATGGACACACACGTCTGACAGGAACAGAAACAATAGGAAGGATTCCTGTTTCCTGATCGCTAACTGCCAAAAGTGCATATCCGCACTTTTAGCGCTTGACGTGGGTTCACCACTACTACGAGAATAATTCTGAGAGTTCCCACAGTTATATCCAACTTTCAATTACTAATGATTATTACTTAACTGATAAGCTTTGTCCTTGCTTTCTGAAATTCGACAACTTTTGAATGTACATATAATTCTCTAGAGTGTGCAGGGGCATTCCAGTTTCTTTGTGTACAGTGTTGACCCGGGTCGACACTACTTGGAGGGGTCTAGGGTTTTCCCCTCAGCTCCTATGTTTTGCACCTCAAATTTAACAGTGAATTAACTGATTCTTTTGCGCCATTCTTAGCAGTGCGCCCCTCTTCAGTAAATAACCCTCTTCTGGCCAATGTACATATCCAATCAGCCTTCTCTCTCATACTTAGTTCGACCAAAACTAATTTCTATATGCTAGCAGGGAAATGTCGAACTCTAAATCAAAGGCTGGCTTAATAATAAGTTGACTGACTTTCCCCATCCCTCACCATCATTGTCAATTTAAGTACCTCTGCATCGGCTGTTGCCTTTCTCTCACAGAGCTAAGCGTCCTATAGAGTATCAAATCCTCCTTTGAACCCTGAATCTTTGCTCTGCTGTGCACATCCTTGTTGTCGCACATATTAATAGGCAGCAGCCCGCTCACTATCCTCCCAGACACACTAATCACCCCCTGGATGACGACCTCCATGCTGCTGCCCACCTTACACACTGGCCAGTGAAGGTGTAAACACGCCTACTCATTTTGAGGCTCTTGATTGACTCCACCCAATACGTCCAAATATTTCATTGCACTCCTTCCTGCTTTTGACCCTATGCTCTGTGTATGTAAATGTGGATTCCCCTATTTACCTGCACTCTTGGTTGACTTAGAAGTTAGAGTTGATCTTTCCTCATCTCCCCTTACCATCGTTAAAGGCCAGTGTCTTGTGTTCTGTACTTAGAAGATCTGGATTCACTTTGAAATATTTCCAGGCTCGGATCCTACTCAGATGCTGGTTGCCCCTCCAGCACGGGAAGTCAAATCCTTAGATAACAGGAGGGTTTTGGAACCTCAACATATGCCCGAGTGCCCCATGACCTTGAAGAAGCGCAAAACGAGGTCCATGGAAAGGTGCTAAGGAGTAGTTCTTATATTCTTTTAAAATGCTGTCTTGACTCTCCGTCCATTCTTTGAGCAAAGAATCTACTATTACCACCTGGTCCTCTCTAAAACATTATTCCACAATTGTCTAACCATTGAATGCAGAAGGTAGATATGGCTTGTCTTTCTTTAGAAGAACACTCTTTGCTGCATTCCTTCCAAAACTGTTGTCTATTCCCAGTGCTCCTTACTCCTGGCACCAGGAGCAACAAACCCAATGCCATTCTTGGCTAGAAATGGGAAAACTGCACACTCCTCTACACCACAAAGTAAACTTGTTTCCCTGTTCATTTAAGTTACTTGAGGGCACTTGGTACTAATTATTTTTGGGGGTGAATCTCCTCATGCGCACACTGACCTTCCCTGTTTTTTTTTCATTTTAAAGTGGTAAATAAAGCTGGATACTTTGTCAGCAGTTGATAGGTGCTGGCTGCTCTGCTGCAAAGAGACAGAAAGCAACGTGTGGTACAAAACTCCAGAACGACCTAGAAACAAGCTGGGATCTTTACTGCGGCGAATCTTCGACTTTGTGATAGCAGGGAAGAACCCCCCCCCACCCCCCCCCCCCCCACCCCCCTTTCCCACCTTCATGTCATCCATTTCAGATATTCAGGCCTGCTCGGGCAAGTCATGGACTGAGTTGAATATTAGCCTTTGGATATGATGATCTTGACTACAGGGTGATTGTAGGTGGAGGTAGATGTCGCAGGGGTGGGTGCCTCCTTTGAGCAGCGGGGTTCCACCCCCCTGTTTTACGTGCTATCATCATTGGTAATTAAATAATCTCATTACATGCTGTTATTGTGATTATTTAATCATCACTGTGGATTGCACATAAAAATGCAAAATGTGCCTGGCAGAAATTCAACACTGCAAAGCCGGTGACTGCCCTCAGTGTCCTATTCAGACCCTCCTATTATTCGAGGGCCAGGCAGGCAATTTCAGTGACTGTTAGTCGTCATTATGGCGGCCAAGGGCTTAATTCACTTCAGCCCTGGCTTGCCTTTGATTTGGTTCTTTAAGGACCACCCCAAGATGATGCACTGCTGCGTCTCTTTTTGCAGCAGCTGTGGGCAGCATGAGTATCAGCCCAGTGCGTGGAGGCATGACAATTCCCAATACCTCTTTCACCATATCCTTCCCCAAATCAACTGACATCATAGGGTATGGTCAGTAAGCATCACGGACGCCACCCACCCCATGAGAGTTGGGAAAGGAAGAACAGAACTAGTAGGGTTTCTCAGGCCAGTAAAGAACCCCCTCAGGTGCAAGCAGTGAGCAGCAGCCCCTCAGAGAAGCAGAAAAAAGCCTACAGGAAACACCAGCTGAACCACGTGCCTCAAACGAGCGACCATCGGTCAGACGGCAAGAGAAGAGCAGGTCAGAGCAAGGTGTGCCAACAGAGTCGACACTCACCAGGAGACCTCCTGGGCCAGCTACTCCTAATCAGTGGAGCTGTCTCACAAGGCAAAAGTGTATGATAACAGTCCTCTATGTTCACTATTAACCTCGGCAACGGTGGGTGTCTCTGAAGCTCCCTTTTCCAATCCACCACACTCCTCCACAAACCCTTCTTCCACACACACACACACCTCTAGATACCTCTTAACTTAGCCTCATCTGGAGCTACCTCACTTGGGCCTTGGGCTCATGCACAACATAACACGTATCCTCACATTTTACAAGCACACCCTCCCCATGTATTTCAAATGCCACCAGTCCCCACTGGTTATAAGGTTCAACAGGTTTTTAAATGGGGCAAAAGGAGTAGTAAGGTGGTTCTATCATTGTATCTATACAGCACCCCTTCGTTCAGTGCAAGGAAGCGCCATTTTACCTTGGCCATTGAGCCGTTTGTGCCCTCCTCGAGCCATCATTGGTTGAAATCAGGGCTTTAAGTGTGCCGGGTCCTGCCCTCCGCACGGCAGTTCGTTCTTGAAAGCAGATGCCGAAACGAGCCCCTCTCGGGCTCTACCTTTTTGCCCTTACCATGAAAAAAAAATTCTTAACTCTGCAGCAGTGCCACCCTCCACTGTCTCAATATAACTTCTAAGAGACTCGTTATATATAGTACTTTCACAGTCCCACCTTTTCCGAACTGAAGCATTTTCGATATGCTGTACTACGAAGGCATGGTTGTTGCTTATTTAGCTTGTGCAACTAACAACCATTGACAAAGTCAATAGTAGTGGCCTTCTTTTAAGTGTAATGTTACTTGCTGTATTATATATCTGGATTTAACGACAGAAGTAGCAAAATACCAGTGGGACGGCACACTATGCTAAGAATATATTTTCTGTTTGCATGATTTTAAACCATGCCCTTAATTACATCAACTACGCCACTTTGAGAGACCCTCCAGTTTTTTAATCCCATATAAAGCCCTGGCTGAAACGATGTCACGAACTCTCAGCAGCCGTCTACTTGGGGCCCATCGGGAGACGGGGAGGGGAAGAACCGACCGGACACAGGTATATAGTGTGTTAAAGGCCGCTTTTATTGGAAACAGGTGCATCCTGAACATACCCCAAACCTTGGCCTTTGCCGCACAAAACTAGGCCTAACTAAATAAACACATATCTGCCAATCCCCCCACCCCCACCCCTAAACATTTCCCCAAACAACCTCATAAACCTCTTTATTATGTACACAAACGCCTGGCTCAATGTTTTATAACCTCTGCCCTATGTACACTCCCTCCCTTCTAACCAGTAAAGTTCCTTCCTCCTATCCTATCCCCCCATTATAACTAGAGAAAGCGCCAACCTCGAGAACACAACCCCAGCACCTGCTCCTAGCGACACACTCTTTACCCTACCACAGAACACACCTGTAACCAACAAAAACCCCTTGCTATCCCCCCCTTAATCCTATCCCTTCACAACAGGGAGGGTGGGTGGGACAAATAACTCCTAACCTAGCCCGGCTGCTGTGTCACTGTCCCAACTACTGGTGACAAGTGACCTAAAATGGCCGCTTATGTATCCCCCTAGCCCAAAAGGAGCCCAAAAGACTGCCACCCAGCCCAACCAGCCCAAAACATACCTTCCTGTGTCCTGCCTTCCTGTACCCCTCCCCTTCCTCCCGGAGCCCCAAATTCCCCGGGGGGGCGAGCCTCCCTCCGGTCGGCCACCCCCCGCAAAGCCCCATTGGGGCCCATCGGGAGACGGGGAGGGGAAGAACCGACCGGACACAGGTATATAGTGTGTTAAAGGCCGCTTTTATTGGAAACAGGTGCATCCTGAACATACCCCAAACCTTGGCCTTTGCCGCACAAAACTAGGCCTAACTAAATAAACACATATCTGCCAATCCCCCCACCCCCACCCCTAAACATTTCCCCAAACAACCTCATAAACCTTTTTATTATGTACACAAACGCCTGGCTCAATGTTTTATAACCTCTGCCCTATGTACACTCCCTCCCTTCTAACCAGTAAAGTTCCTTCCTCCTATCCTATCCCCCCATTATAACTAGAGAAAGCGCCACTCGAAAGCCTTTATTACTTTCGACCCCCCCCCTAGGACCTCTGCACCTTCGGATACCGTCTGACCCCTATCGCCCTGTCTACCGCCTCCTTCAACTGTACTACATAAAGTTCCATCCCGTACCTGGACAAATGTACCCCATCCTCTAAGAAAAAATATATGGCCCCATACTTTAACTCCGGGTGTTCCATTCTTCCCAATCCCTCCTTCTCGCAAAAGGTCCTCATCTCTCTGTTAATCTTCCTCCTAGTCCTATCAATCGCCCCAGGTCTCACAGCCCCCCTCCAGCATCTCCTCGGAATGAACTCTGACCAAATAATGTGACACCCTGCCCACTGTCTCTTGATCTCCAACAGATCCCTCCGCATCTGCTTCACCAAAGCCAAACCCTTACATTGCACCAGGTCGTTCTCACCCAGATGTACCACTAAAACATCCGGGCACACCCCACTCCGAACAATGTTATTTAACACCGGCACCAACTCGTGCCAACGCATACCCCCTTTTCCTCTCCAATGGCACCTAAACAACTGTTCGTCTAGTTCCAGGTTCAAATTCTTGCATTTCTCCCATTCGGCCTTTTCCGCTCTTTTAACAAAAGAATGTCCCACCACATAAATGGACACTGCCGCCACCGTAGGCCCCGCCACTGCACCTGAAAAGAGACACATGTAAGTACCAAGTCCGCACCCCTTCTCATTCCACCGCCACCCCTCGCAACCGGACGTACGTCTTAAAACAATCCGACTTCCAGCGCCCCAACCGCTTAATGTCCTCCTTCCCCCAACCCCGGCGCGCCGCCTCCGTCGCCGCCCCGATACGGAAGGAATGTGTCCCGAAGTCTTTTGGTTCCTCACCCATGGACCGCAGGGCGTGCCGCAGGACCCATAACAACTGCGCGGCCGTCACACGTCCCGCCTCACCCCTGTCAAAAACCTCCGTACCCGCCTCAGTTCCCCCGGCCGCTAACCGCCTTCCCCACGCCACTGGACACACCGCCTCCTTGTCTCCTGGCCCCAGTACCACCCACGTGCCCCTCTCCCTTTGATCGGTTTTGGAACGTCGCAGCCGCACGGCAACCTCCCTGCCCCTGAACTCCACGTCCCCCCACCTGACGCCCGCCTGCCCCTTCAAACCCACCAGCTCTGATACCCTAAAGGCCCCGAAGTACAACCACGACATCAATGTGGAAAACCGCACCGCCTCTTCCTGATCTCTACATACCACCGGCATTCGATTCAACAAGCCCTCCAGCATCGCCTCCGTAATAGGCCGTCTCTGCCGCACCCGGGCCCCTTTCTCTCTCTCCCAACCTTCCAAAAGACGCCCTCCCAATTCCCCCGCCGAGGGAGCATAGCCCCACCAAAGTTTACCCATAAACGCCACTCCCGCCAGTTTGCCCGCAATAGTCACTCTCGCCAAACCTCTGTCCATCAATCCCAACATGAATTGCACCACCTGTTCCTCCCGACGCCACTTGTCCCGCTGCCTTACCGCTCCAAAACGCAGAAACTCCAACCAGGCCTGTTCATAACTCTTCCACGTAGACACCGCCACAGACGACCTCACCAATCGAACGACCCGCGCTCTCCCACTAACCACATCTCCTCCGGCACCTTCGTCTTGACCGCCTCCGCCTCCGTGGCTAGCCCATGGAATCTCCGCCACTGTTGACGAGACAAAGCATCAGCAATGTCATTGTCCACTCCTGGCACATGTTGTGCCCGAAACAAGATATTGTTCTCCAGGCACCTCAACACAAACACGCGCATCAACTTCAGCACCTGAGGTTCTCTCGCAGACTGCCGGTTCACTACCTGCACCACCGACATATTGTCCACCTTGAACAACACGCGCCTATGCGCCAACTCGCGCGCCCACACAGTCACAGCCACCACCAGCGGGAACAACTCCAAAAAAGCAATGCTTCTCCCCCCCGCTTGCCATCGCTCCGGCCACTGTTCCGCGCACCACCGACCCGCCCAGTAGAGTCCAAAACCGCCGACTCCCGCCGCGTCCGACGACATTGTCACGTCCCACTCCCACTCCTCCGGCGGCGCCATGGGAACACCGTTGAACCTCTCCAAGAAAGCCAACCACATGCACAGATCCTCTCGCGCGCCCGCCGGCAACCGTACGTGGTGATGAGGCATCGACAGCCCAGACAACGCCAATCCCAACCGTCGACAAAACGTCCGCCCCGCCCGCACCACTCGGCACGCGAAATTCAGGTGCCCCAGCAAAACCTGTACCTCTCGCACCAACACCTTCCTTTTTGCCAACATGTCCCTCACCAGAACTACCATTGCCGACCTCTTGTCCTCCGGCAGGCGTGCTTCCAAGGCCGCTGAATCGAGCTCTATCCCGAGGAACGACAGCACCGTGCTGGGCCCTTGAGTCTTCTCTGGCGCCAAAGGCACCCCTAAGTTCTTCATTAAGTCCATAAAACTACACAGCCGCTGCTGGCAGTCCGTTGAACCAGGGGTACCCACCAGGAAGAAATCGTCCAGGTAATGGGTAATCGCCTCAGAGCCTGTGCGCCAGGAAAAAGCCCACTGCAAGAAGGAACTGAATCGCTCGAACAAGGCACATGACACAGAGCACCCCATCGGAAGCGCTCTATCCACGAAAATCAACCCGTCCAGCTGTATTCCCAGCAACTGATGGTCCTCCGGGTGGACCGGCAGTAACCTGAACGCCGATTTCACATCGCATTTTGCCATGAGCGCCCCTCGCCCCGCCGTCGTCACCAGTTTTCGCGCAACGTCCACAGATGAGTATGACACCGACGCCAAGTCTGCCGATATGAAATCGTTCACCGAGGCGCCCTCCGGCCACGAGAGATGTTGAATCAAGCGGAATTGACCCTGCTCCTTCTTCGGGACCACACCAATGGGCGAAATGATCAGATCATCCAAAGGTGCCACCACAAAAGGTCCCGCCATCCTCCCCTCTCTCACCTCTTTAAAAAGCTTCTCCCGGACGATGCCCTTGTGCGCGTTCACAGACTTCAGGTTCTCCGCCCAACGAGCAATCCGCGGACCCTCGTACCCCAACCGGAAACCCTCCCTGAAACCTCGACGCAGCACCGACGCATCATCCGCCCGCGGATACACCTCCAAGAGTGGTTCCAACCGATCCAGCCTAACCGGAGTACGAGCCTTTTCCCAAGGTACTCGCCCCCCCTCTACCCCCCCCTCTCCCCCTGCCGGGTCCGGGAGCCGGGGATTGACCCTGTGAGGGGCCTCCCCAAAGCCCCCAGCAGCGCGATTCGGGATGTCTTTTTCCACACGAGGAGCACTCGTGCCTAAACTTGCACGTCTGCCGGAGGCAGGAACCCCTGTTAAAGTCCCAACAGGGCCCCCCGCTCTGGAAGCTCCCGGCTCCCCCCGGCCCCACCCCCCCACGGGTGGGGCGAGCCGAAAAGGGCGTGGAAGTCAGTGGCAAACCACTGGCCGTGTAAATTGTGCGGCCAAATTTCGCCCCACTCATTGTCTGCTGGTAAAGGTCCGCATCCAACTCCCCCCACTTCGCCTCCGGGTCCGACGCCATACGCGCCCGAAACTCTTCATCGTAATGCGACCACGCATTGCCACCGTAAGTCACCTGCGCCCTCCGTACCACGTCCATGTACTTGAAAAGCGCCACCGCCCGGTCAGGATACTTCTCGCAATAAACGCTCGCATAGATTAAGAATGCCGCTGACCAGTTCTCAATAGTGACCGGCACCCTCGGCCGCCGTGCCAATTCCTGTTCCTCCTCCTTCGACCCTTCTTTTGCCATCAACTCCCTGTGTAGTAACCTAAATATCTCAACATACTCCCCCTTCCAAATCTTTTCCCTGGTCGCCAAAGACAAATGCGCCCCCAACGGCTTCGCCACACCCATGTACGGCAATTTCTTCACCAGAACGTCGCAGCTCTCTTTCCCCCCGACACTCGACGCAGCCGCTCCCCCTGACCCCCCGGCCGTCCCCGCGATCCCCGCCGCCGCGCCCGCAACCGGGCCCTCGCCGCTCCCCGTCGCTCCACCACTCGCTGCCACTAACGCACCGGAGGACTCGCCCGACCCCGCCGAGCCGCAACTCGCTTCAGTACACACGCCGGCATCCATCACATACCTACCCTTCACCAGTCTCACCGTATCCCCATCCTCCGCATCCGTCCCCACTGACACGTGGTGACCTCCAACACCACTACCCCCCGCCTTGCCTCCTTGAGGCGTGCCCAAGCCACTCCCCGACCCCGTACTGGTCTTACCTGGCGTCAAGGCTGGCGTCCTCACCGGATCCCGCCGCCTAACCAGATCCACAGGGGGGGCCGTCACTCGCGGCATCACTTGCCGGGGGCATTCCTGCAAAACACTGGCAACAACATTACAAACCTCCCCGTCCTCCCGCAACTCCCCGTCTTCCTCCGACTCCAACTCCGCACTCACTGCTTCCGCCACAATCCTACCAGGAGACACCCTACTCAACCCTGCTCTGGCCCTACACTCCGTCATCAAGGCCCCCAGATCTACACTCACTCTCCGTCTACATTCATGTTGGTAAGCAGAAGAAACCGTTGCCTCGTTGCTCCATCCCCGTCCCCCGGCGGCCGGATCGACCCATCGGGAGGGGGGCGCTGGAGATCTGCTTTCCGTCCATCTTCGCTCCGACCACCCCAGGTCCCTCGTTGGAGCGCGACCGCCCGTACTAGGCAGAGCCGGCCCATCCACTCGGCGGGGTGGAGCCGCATGCTGCTCACCCGAGCCCCTCCCCCACTGCTCCTGCCAAGAGAAAAACGGGGAAGTCCAGCAAGCCGGGGCATAACCATCACCACTACCTTCCCAACCGCCTCTCCCCCCTGTCGCAGAATGTCCGCCCCTCCACGCCGGGCGACCCCCCCACCCACTCTCCCCCCACCCCCAGCTTCCCCCCCCGCCCGGGCCGCCCCACTGTCCTCCCCCCACATCCCCCCACCCACCCCACCCACGCAAATCCCCCCTGCTGCTCCCTCCCGCACCCTCAAAACTATACGCACCCCCGCTACGTCCCCCAAAAAACCTCTCCCCACCCCCTTCCTCCCCCACCCCCCGGCGCATCCCCCAACCCCCCACCTGCACCCTCCTACCCCCTTGCGCACCCCTTCCCCCCAGCACCCCCCGACCCCCACCCAGGGATACCAATCCACCACCTATCGGGTTGTCCTGCTCCTCCTCATCGCCCACCACCTCCTGTCCACTCTCACCCCCCACTCCTTCCTCCTCCTCCTCCTCCTCCGTCTCCTCGATGAGCAGCGGTGAAACCCCCCCCAACTCCCTCCCAAACACCAAGCCCCGCCTCCCCTGTACCCCCCTGCCCCCCCTCCAACGGCCCTTCGCCCCTTTCCCCCTCCAAACCCCCCCCGTCTTCTACCACCAGCATCCCCAGGCCCCCGGCCCCTCCCCCCTCGCGTCCCTCGCCCACCCCCTCCCTCGCGTCATCGACAGGCCCTACACCCCCGACTACCTCCGCTCCCGCTCCTTCAGGGCCCTCCCCCCCCGCCCCCCCGCCATGTCCGCCCTCCCCCAACCCTACCGCGTCTCCCACAAAGACCAGCAGTGCCTTCCTGCACGGACCGCGCTTCTTCCCCGGAGCCTTCAGGCGCTTCGGCGCCCCAGCCGCCATGAGACCGCCACCTCGCGCCGCCCTCTTCGTGGCTCCCGCCCCCTCCCCCTTCCGCACACGTGACCGCGGTGGGTCACAGGCCGCCACAGCTGCCGCGGCGCCATCCGCAGCGCGCCGCGGTGGCCTTACCCGTACTCCGGTGCGCAACAGATCGGTCCTCCCGGCCTCTCCCAGCAAGCGAAGAGCCTCCCGCACCCTTGGATCTGTCAGATCGTCCGCCGCCATTTCGCCTGCTCTCCGCGTCTGCCTGCGTCCACCGCGTCACCGACCTCCGCACCAATCAACCAGCGACCAAGTGAGTCAAATACGCTCTCTCTCACGCTACAATCTAAACGTATGCCAAACTAACAGTACCCACCACACAAAACACTATCACCCACAAATAACTCCTAACCTAGCCCGGCTGCTGTGTCACTGTCCCAACTACTGGTGACAAGTGACCTAAAATGGCCGCTTATGTATCCCCCTAGCCCAAAAGGAGCCCAAAAGACTGCCACCCAGCCCAACCAGCCCAAAACATACCTTCCTGTGTCCTGCCTTCCTGTACCCCTCCCCTTCCTCCCGGAGCCCCAAATTCCCCGGGGGGGCGAGCCTCCCTCCGGTCGGCCACCCCCCGCAAAGCCCCATTGTGAAGCTCGCGCACCTAGGCCAGTCGCCTCTGATAGGTGCCGCCCCCGTCGCCGTCCCCCTTTCATCGTTAATCAGCGCTCACTTCCCCGAGAGACGTGCAATCAGCGCCGAGGCCTCATTATGCGGCCCTCTCGGCAGCACTAATGGCGCGTCAAGGGGGTGACGCTCCGATTTCCAGCCAAGTCTGCCCGCTTGTAATGCACTCATAAATGATTCGCGCTCATTTCATGTCCGCTCTCTGCATGTTAAGCGAGCAGGCTAATATTAGCTGAGAATCCCAGTGCCTTGGTTTTCGGGATTAGTCAAGGGGAGTGCACCGAATCTCATCAGCCCTGCCTGTTTTGTGAGCGCCACTGAGTTGCATTCCAGGTCTCCAGACTGGGCGCCGCAGTCAGAAACTTCAATTATTAGCATTCATGCACCCATCCAGACAGAACTTGAAAGGTTTCGGTGGTTTATTTATTTATGGATATGTTTCAGTGTGTGCTGGTTTCATAGACCAGTATGGGCTGGGTAACTACTGGATTTGTGACCAAGTGATGATAATACTTTAGCACTATGCTGTATTGAAAGGAAATAGCCGAATAGCTGCTGGGCCTCTATTGCCAGTGCCATAATTATGTGGCATTGCCCCAGACACAAACACACACGATACTTATCTTCTCAAAAGTGCTCTGCTTAGGTCCTACTAAAAGAGTGTGTTTTTACAAACTCTCAGATCATAATTTGCCAATGTATCAATTTTTCAGTTTGTAACCTGGGGCATTTTTTTTATCCAATTATGACTGTGCCTGACATTGGATTTGTTTGGAAGGCAGTGTAGGCTTTGCAAGGCTTGCCGACAAGTACATCGTTTTGCCTGTGTCCCATTTGAAAGTGCCCCGCTGGCTCCTGGTTAAATTCAGGGTCAAGTTAAAAGCAGTCTTACTGTGCATGAAGCATAGTCACTTATTTTAACTGGCACAACACTAGGCCGCAAGAAGGAACCTATGATCCTCATTGGCTTCCTTGATCCAACAGAGTTCCATTTAGAGACTCGAGGATGGTGAAAGATCCTTGGGGTGCAGTGGAACCGCCCTTGTCCTCGTCTCCGAATAGAATCTTGCTACAATCTGAGCGCCCAAGTACCCAAACAGCCTTTTGCTTACATTATATATTTTTGGGAGAGCCATCAAAGAATGCCAGATCCTCGCACAGGATTGACTACTTTCTAACTCTTGTGATATCAGAACTTTCATCATGAGTGATACTCTTGCTGCTTAGCGCTCTGAAGTGGGCAGTGCAATGTATAGTGCCTTAAATAAATCAACAAATAAATTCAGGAAAATCTACCTAGGCCACTTCATGTTTGAAGCTCTTTTATTTTACCGTCAGTTTTGACATAGATTAAACAGATCAAGAGGTGTTTCTTGCACCTGGCAGTGGATAATTTGAGTTACACGTAGTAGGTGAACCTAAACTTATCTAAGACTGTATTAGGACGCGACATGATTCACATTATTTTCATAGAGTGTAAATATTCAATGAATATTTAGCTACATTTGGTCAGGTGGAGTTCTTGAGGGTGGTGCATGACAGTTTATTAGCGCTCCATAATGTGCTGGAGATAGACATTGGGAGCCGTAGGCTTCCTTCATGATGATGAGGTGGAGTGACTGCTGAGAGCTTGTGGGTAAAGGAGGAGTGACACTATTCAGTAAACTGGTTTTAAATTGTTTCCCAAACCCCCCTGGAAACTGCTTCATGGTTTTCTGCGTTATCATATTCTAAGCTTGGTTTTCCAGTGTAGGCAATGGTGTGAACGTTCCCCTACCCTTATTGTGTATGATAGATGTTAAGCAATGTGGCCTCATTTTTAAAACCAACACACAGAGGTGTTGCTATTCCCCTTTTAGGTCGAGCCTGGCAGCGCATTCGCTGGTCTGATAGGCATGCTGTATTGACGTAGGGACTTGAAGCTCCTCCCACTCTCCGCTACCTTTTTCAATGGCTTGGGTCATTGTCCACTGTAAACTGTGGCTGTTCATTGGTCAAAAGGCTTAGTAGTCCCTCATTGTCGCATTTTGTAATTTCCCATGGCGGCATCCCCTGTTACGTGTGTTGTTGCTCAGTAGGCTTTAATTACAGCCTCCGAGACATGCTTTCTCCTAACGCTTTTTTTATTTTTAAATTACGCATTTTCAATGCAATAGGTCTTGCATTAGCGAGAGTTTAAGCTATTGACAATGCCTTTTATTTATCTGTTTTAAAAACAACCCATAAATAAAAGGCAATGTCATTTACAATGCTAATAGCTTAAACTCTCGTAAACGCGAGACCTATTACATTGCAAATGCTTTTTTTTTTTTTTTTTTTTTACAATTAAACGTGTTATATAAGCTCAGCCTCCAGTCATTGTAAGACAGCGCTGAGTTGACTGGCAGACCCTGAGACCGTCACTGTGTGGAGAACTGTTCTAATAGTAAATAAAGGAGTGCTGGTAAACCAACAGCTTCTGTGGTCCGGAACATGTCATGTAGTGGGTAGTGGTGAAATTTACAGCACTGAAAACATTTCCAGAGATTATCCTGCCCTCTCCAGCAGGCAAAGTCATCTTTGTATACACCTGCATTGAACCTGTGTCTGTATTAAAGGTTTGGCCACTAGAAGCATGCCGAGGACCACTGGAATTATGCAATTGTGCGGTGATTTCCACATAATTATGGATTAGCTACATTTGTTACATAATCCATCATCTGCTGCATATTCTGTAGGTTGTAAGCAAAATAAATGTGTTTCTAGGTCAAACGGTTAACAGGTTACTTAAAACACAGCAACACGTGTTGACGCGCAGTGGAAGGACGATTGAAAAGGCTCACTGGTTGCTTATTGCTATATGTGGGTGTTAAAATGAGGTGCAACCAATATCCAGACACTGCTAACAGGGGTAAAAAAGACAAAATAAGGAAGTTATACTATCACAGAATGTTCCTCATTGCGCCGTATAATTTGTCTTTACTTGCTGCATAATTTACTCAACCCCGCTGCATTTTTTGGCCGGCCCCTGCCGCACAATTTCAGTGACCCTGGACATGCCCAATTCTCTAGCAGCCTGTGGCATAATCTGCTGTTCTTCAGGATCAAATGAAGATATTAGATTACTCCTTTGCATTTTCAATTCTCTATCAACTTGGGCATGGGCAGGAAGGAAGGTATCCCAAAAGTTACACCTTTATCTTGGCCCATTATCTACTGCACATGTACTTTTCAGATGCTTTAAAGTTCCTCCACCAATGGATGCTAGCTGCTGTCTGTAATTTGCAATGTGTCCTGGCGCTATGTATCTCAAGGTGGCCTTAGGTCAACAAACCGTGCCTTAATGAGTCAGTCGATGTGCGTATGTGATGTTTTGATGCCAAATGGGTGGATGTTTTTTGTATGTTTATTTTGCACCAAATGACAAAAAAAAAAGTAAAAAAAAAAAAAGTTCTTCCACAAATGAAGTGAACAGCTGCTTTTTATTTAGCTATCATAATACCAGGTGTGGTGTCAAGGTGCTTTACAGTGTTTTATAATAATTCTAGTGGACATCATTTTAACAGATGCAGAAGAGTAGGAACATGTTTTGCCACTGTTGAATTATTTAAGAAAATTCCACTTATAATGCCAGTGGTCCTGGTCGGGAGTCTTTATGTAGTGATGGTTTCTTAACCTTCCACATAGAGACCTGGTGCTTAGCTGTTAATCGGGTGGCTAGGATTTGAAGGAAAATGTGGGATTTTAGTTGTTTACTAAGTGTTGGTATGGTAGTTTTTTAGGTCGAAGCACGACCTGCTTCAATGCGTAAGCATTGATAGCAGAGTCTGCTTCGACAACTAATGCTGCCCGTTATTGGGAATGTGGACAGGAAAGGGTGCACGAGCGCAGAGTAGCTCAGTTTTCACCTCGTGAGCGCGCACGGCGCCGTGCCCCTCTCCTGTCCACATTCCCTTGCGCAAACACTCTACACTCACGCATGCGCACATACACAGGCATACACAGGCACACACACACTGCATACACACACGCAAGCCCACGCGCACGCCCACGCGCACGCCCACGCGCACGCCCGCGCGCACACACGCGCGCACACACACACGCGCACACACACAGACACATTCGAACACACGCGCGACCCCCACCACTTACCGGGCTCTTTCGGCGTGTTCAGTGTGTCATCTACGACAGCGCTGGTACCAGGGGGCAGGACTTCACTTCCGGGGCTCCCTCCAGCACCTGGGAGCCCCGGGATGCGGAGAGGCCATCAGTCGGCCGGCTCCATTTCTTCCTCGGCGGCGGCGGCTGTGGCGGCGGGCGGGACTTCCTGCCGGATTGCAGGCCCCGCCCCCGTCTCAGGCAAAAGTGCCTGACTTCCGTTTTTTTTTGTTTTTGTTGCGAAATTAAGGTGGGCAGAACTTTCCCGGCAGTGGGAGGGGAGGGGAGAGGTGGCGCTGGTTGTAGGAGAGTCTGTCTGTGAAAAGCAGGTACACACACACTGCACCTCTTTTAGGAAGGAATGGTAAACTCCAGCATATGCCCTTCTCGTTTCGCGCTGGGCGTCACACATATTTTTTTTTTATTTGTTCAACAAAGTGAAAAGGGGCGTACGTGTTAATTAATGTTGTTAGCAACTTTTTGTAAGCAGTGGTGTCTTATGCGTTCACACTTCTACTAAGATACCGAGATCGTACCTTAAATAAAAGAGGGACCCACCTTATCCAGCTTAATGTAAAATATTTGCAAATCGAGTTGGTTCTAAGAGAATGCCACTGTTCAATGTCATAGGTTCATCAAAACAACTCCATCGCTGACGTTTAGCTTCACAGCTCTTTTTAAACCAACAGCACTTTACGGGTCGAGGTTTTTAAGTACTTTTTGCCAGATAAAACAAGAAACTACAGGTCCCAGAATTAAATGAAAGGCTTTTTGCTAAATACCAACAACGTCAAGCTTCTCACGTGGCACCGAGCTATGTAGAGCCCTATATAACCCAGGCCGGTCAATGCTTTTTTTCCCCAGACTGGGCTAAGAACACTGTGGGTAAAACAAACTGGAGACCAAACAAAGCGGAGTAATGTCCAAACGAGTCAGGAAATGCTCTGACTGCGTGGTCTGGTCTTTAAATAACATTTTTGTGTGTAATGAAGTCTCGTTGATTGTGGAGAGAGAGAGTTTTTTTTGCCACTCTGACTCTGTCATAAAATGTGTTTGGTCCTTAACTTAGCGTGCCCTAGTCATATAAAACATGTATTAAACATATGAACAATTTTTATTATAGTTTTTGTCTGATGAACAGAGACACTTCCTATATTTCTCGCCATAAAACCATCCCGATGCCAACCTCTTTCCAGAGGAGTGGGTGCTTATCATATTTTCTGGATGACCAATTACCTTGTTAATGATTCCCATTGAAATAGACTGTAGGTAAATTGATTTTATGTGATAATCTGTCAGTATGGCCTGTCTACAGCCCAGTGCTTTACATGGGCCGGTACTATCTTGTACGGAGTACTTGCACTTTTTTATTTTGAGAGGGAGAGTACCCGCACTTCCCAAGAGTGACATAATGCTTTTAATTGGAGAGCACTGGCACTTGTCAGAATCAAAAAGGTACTCTAGTACAGAGTACCTGCACTTCTTTTTTTTCCATTTCAAGCACTGCTGGGGGCCATCTGGTCTTCGCTGGGGCACCCTGATGAAATGTTGCTCAGAATCCTAACTTATTTTGGCCTTGCAGTGCACACAGTCTTTTTGTGAGACTTAATGCTCAATATAATGTAACACAGGCACAAGTTATCTTTAATTTGTGCACTGGAACATGCAAAAAATGGGACTCAAAATAACTGAAAGAAATGAGCCGGCGCATAATAATTCCCTGCTCTGGCTCATTTAAATATGCTCTGGTTCAGGTATAGTTTTTATGTCCAGCCTGGCCAGCGCGCTGCTCTGCGAAGCATGCTGTATTCAGGTAGGGATTTGAAGCCCCACCCATTTCCCGTCCATCATTTCAATTGGCTCCTGTTACTGTCCTTTCTAAATCGTTGCATTTGATTCATGAAAAGGGTTAGCAGTCCCGCCTTGTTTGTATAGTGATACAGTACAGTGGACTCAGTATCAGGGCACTTTAAGAGCTGATTGTGCTCAAATTCGCAGGACGGTACCAAACATTCGACAAACTACACTACATTAGCTACTGCATTTGAGGTTGTGGAGTTGGGACAAATGCTACATTTGACATTTGGTTACTTTATTAGTGCCTGGATTTTTCCAATTAACAGCTGTGATAATTCTCCCATCTGGTTGTTATTGTTTGCTGTTCATTTTTTGGGGGGTGATGGGCTACGACAGAGTGGACTTCTCTCTCTTTTTTTTAAGGTATTAAATGAGAAGAAAATGTGTAGAGCAAGAATCGATCATCGAAAGGAATTTTTGCTCCAGCCGTGAACAGGAAATGCTAATTACCATACATACCTCCAGAATCCTTTGCGCACAAAACATCGTGTTTATGAGGCTGACAGGTAATAGAGTACAGTTCGGAGTTTTGCTCCTGGTTTCCTATTGCCCATTGACACTGTGGTTTGCACACTCTGTCAATTTGTTTTTTATTCTACCACTGGGCAAAGTACCATTAGATGTGTGCTTAAAAATATCAGCAGTACTTATACACTCGTGCACGGCTCGCTCTTGGATTTATTTTTATTAGCCATTAACACTGGTTTGCACACTCTGTCAATTTTTTACAAACAATTTTTTTATATTCTTCCACTGGGCAAAGTAACATTTGCTGTGGGCTTAAAAATATCAGCATTCGTTAATCACTCGTGCATGGCTTACTTTTTTTGGTATCACTTGTTCTCTCTCTCTCTCTCTCTCTCTCTCTCTCTCTCTCTCTCTCTCTCTCTCTCTCTCTCTCTCTCTCTCTCTCTCTCTCTCTCTCTCTCTCTCTCTCTCTCTCTCTCTCTCTCTCTCTCTCTCTTTCTCTCTCTCTTTCTCTCTCTTTCTCTCTCCCTCTCGCGCGCGCTCTCTCGCGCTCTCTCTCTCTCTCTCTCTCTCGCGCGCTCTCTCGCGCTCTCCCTTCTCTCTCTTTCTCTCTCTCTCTCTCTCTTTCGCTTCCCTTCATTTACTCTATCTCCCCTTATTTCTCTCTCTTTGACTCCCCTTCATTTACTCTATCTCCCCTTATTTCTCTCTCTCTTTGACTCCCCTTCATTTACTCTATCTCCCCTTATTTCTCTCTCTCTTTGACTCCCCTTCATTTACTCTATCTCCCCTTATTTCTCTCTCTTTGACTCCCCTTCATTTACTCTCTCTCACCTTATTTCTCTCTCTCTCTTTGACTCCCCTTCATTCACTCTCTCACCTTATTTCTCTCTCTCTCTTTGACTCCCCTTCATTTACTCTCTCTCACCTTATTTCTCTCTCTCTCTTTGACTCCCCTTTATTCACTCTCTCTCACCTTTATTCTTTTTCCTCTTGCTCTCTTTTCTCTCACTCATTCCCACACTTGACAGGACCAACAGTGGGCGCTTCTTACATACAGGTACAACAGAGGGCGCATCTCACACAGACAGAAACAGGGGCCACATCTCACACAGACAGGAACAGAGGATGCTTCTCACACACACAGGAGCAACAGAGGGAGCATCTCACAGACAGAACAACAGGGGGCGCATCTCACATAGACAGGAACAGGGGGCGCATCTCACATAGACAGGAACAGGGGGCGCATCTCACACAGGCAGGAACAGGGGGCACAACTCACACACACAGGACCAACAGGGGGCGCATCTCACAGACAGGAACAACAGACATCTATCTATCGCCCTCACTCTATCTATTTATCTATCGCCCTCACTCTGTCTATCGCCCTCACTCTATTTATCTATCGCCCTCACTCTATCTGTCTATCGCCCTCACTCTATCTGTCTATCGCCCTCACTCTATCTGTCTATCGCCCTCACTCTATCTGTCTATCGCCCTCACTCTATCTGTCTATCGCCCTCACTCTATCTGTCTATCTATCGCCCTCACTCTATCTATCTATCTATCGCCCTCACTCTATCTATCTATCGCCACTCACTCTATCTATCTATCTATCTATCTATCTATCTATCTATCTATCTATCTATCTATCTATCTATCTATCTATCTATCGCCACTCACTCTATCTATCACCCTCACAGCATCACTCTGTGCAACCATTCAACAACAACTGGTTCAAATATGTTCTCTCAATGTTTCAAGCTTTATTACAATTGTCACAAAAATATGTTAATATTTCACCTCTGTTCTTGGATTTTCGTCACAATAAAATACACTGAACATATTCTTCACAAAAGTTATTTACAATACTTTAAGCTATTGCTATTATGAATTACAAGAAATTTTATTTAAGTATTAATTCTTTAAAAAAATTAAAAGCCATTTGTATTTGTAATATGAATACATCTAAGTCACGTACATACAAAACATGTTGCATTACAAATGCTATAGGTGTCACATTTGCAAAAGTTAAAAGTATTGGCATTGTAAATGACAAAGCTATTAATTTTGCTATTTTCAAGACCAACACATAAAAAAAATTGTCATTTACAATACCAATAGCTCAAACTTTCCTAATGCGAGACCTATTGCATTGCAAATGCTTGTTTTATGTGCGTGGGAATAGTGTGAGAGGCAAGGTAAGTGGACAGGAATCTTTTGCCCAGAGGGTTGCTCTAGTCGGCGAAAGACAGGGGCAAATGCTGCCTATTGTAGTTTGTTGGTTTAAGTCCTCTTGCTTGAACCTGGATTCTAAAGAGAAGGTAAAGAAACTTCAGTCTGATAGTCGATCTCATTCTTGCTCTTCCACTCGTGAGCTTCTTTTTCATTTGTAGGATCAACAGCATCACAAACAGGCCAATACTTTTTGTCTATGCCAATTGTCTATGGCCATGTTTTTAGACGTTTGCACAGCAGCGATCGGCCGATCGCCGTGCTGTGCAACATGGCTGAAAGTGTAGAAAAATAATAATGCATTGACACCTTCAACACTGGCCGTGTTATTGCGCTATTAATGTCTAAGTGATTTGCCCAGGATCACATCATGTTGAGCTGACGCCGAGACTCGAACCGAGACGCAAGACAGTGTGTTCTTGTTTTGTATTTTGTCTCCTTTGATCCACAGAGGAAGTTTTTAAAATGGTAATATCCACTGTATACAACAGAATGAATTAAGGCGGATTTACTCTATAACACTGGTGTGTGTGCGAATGCTGTTGGACTGTCATCATAACATTCTGCTATTTCTCTCTGTGGGGAAGCTATTGTAGCTCAGTGGGTGCTGTGGGAGTACTGCTTTACAAACCTCCTCAATATACTGAAATAAATACACAGAGTAATTAAATAAATATATAATGCGAGTCACATCCCCCAGCGCGTCTCCCAACCACCGTGAGAAAGATTCCGAGTCAGGTGGTTGATAAATTCCGGTTGTAGTGGTTAAAAAGTTCCTGTTGTAGTGGTTGAAGAGTTCAGGGAGTGCAGTAAATGCTACGAAGAGTATTCAAGGAGTTGCATGGACATGGGAGTGGGTGGGAACTGTGCAATGCAAGCAAGACGATGGGGAGGGGTAGAGAGGGTATAAAGTACTTTAGAAATTAAATTTAAAAAAATGTGAGTGGGGGGGTGCTAGGCAGTGATGTGGGAAGAGCGCAGGGAGGAGAGAGATACCTGCAGATAAACTCGTAGTAAATACAAATAATAAAGAGTACCCTCTGAAGTGGGTAGCCAGTGGACGGACACTGGCCACTGGTCCCTAGCCACTGGCCAGTGACAAGAAGCTGTACTTGGTCCATGCTCCACGACAGGAAGACGTTCATAGTGAAGGAAGGAAGCGTATTGACCAATCATAAGCATGGAAATTAGAGCGGCGTTGATTACAGCGAATGATGAGTAAAGCTTAATAATGGTCTGGTTCTAAGCCCATGTTAAGATTTTCGTTTTCAAAAACAAGAGAATTTGCAAATGCTGTGCAGGCAAAACCAAAATGCCATACTGATAACTTTTGTCTCTTGTCAAACCTTTCAGTTCATTCAAATCTACTAGGCTAGACATGTTTTTGAATTTCAGTCTCCATCTAAGGAGACAATGTAATCAGTGCCCCACTCAAATCCCTTTGAGATTATTGGAAGTTATCATCTTTCCTTGTAGGGGATAGTCTTAAGGTTTCTGTTGTCTGCCTTTCACAACCATGCATGAGTCTGGACTAATTGTGTTTCTCTTATTTTGCCCATGGTAGTTTGTTAAAATGTTTGTGAAACGCCAGACCCTTAAGCCCATGGAGATTTTAGCACATGAAATAAAGGAGCAGGCTTTTCAGTTTAGATTTCTTTGCTTTTAAAGGAAATAGATGCAAGTACTTTTCTTAACCCTTTTAGTGCGCCCGTCGGCCAATGGCCATCGCAAGCACTATCTTGGTAGTTCTTCTCACGTCCGTTGGCTGACGCGGCCCCGCCCACATACTGGAACGCCCTGCACTGCGGCGAAATTATCGCTGCGGTAAATGGGTTAAAGGTGGCCTGTGTTTTTTATTAGTTCAAAACCTACACTTTCAGCCATGTTGCACAGCACTGCTGTCTGGTTTCAAAAAGACTTCTTGTGGGCATTCTGAAAGCTTCCCTGGGAATGCATCCCATCCATTGCTTACCATTGGATTTGAGGTTTGTAACTCACGTTTTCTGGCTTCCTATTTGCTGGCTTTAATTTTTTTTAGGCTGTCCGGCATATCTTCATCCCTCCCGTGGAGCAAAGCTTGTTGACCAGTGTTCCTTGTATTCTTTCACCTGTTCTGCTTTCTGTAAACAGGCCTTTAAATGTTGTTCTTGTGCCATTTTCTTTTTGTTCAAAGAGAGAGCTCAAATGGCAGGCTCTTATCTTCCAAGGGAGCTTTGTGTTTACCTTTTTTTCTCTGACTTCAGAGTGAGAGGATTTTTATGACAATCTTGCTGAATACTGGGAAAGGAAAGTTTTTATTCTAGCATACCACAAAATGTATATATCTGTAAATGAACGGTGCAAATATTTCAGAATATATCAGAATTAGAAAAGTACAAACGGAGCCCATTTGTTGTGTAATCTGGAAGTGTGGTTGAAACAAATATTTTAATACAATCAAAACAAATCCGTACACTAGGTAATGCCATTTCCACACATTATTGTTTGTACGCTGTATGGTTTTATCAGAAAAACTGTATGTGCAAAAGTATTGATCATTTTAATTGAGAATGTGCTGTCTGTAACGGCAGTGTGCTAACACATCATGTGCACTCTACGCCGCTCTACATTATGCCACTTTACTGGACTCTACGACACTCTACTCCCCTCTGTGCCACAACACTCCACCTCACTCTATGCCACTTCACTCTAGGCCACTCTACTCCACTCCAGTCTACTCTACTCCACTCCACTGTACAACAATCTCTATGCCACTCTGCAACACTCTCCGCCACTTTACTCTGGCACTTTACACCACTCTACACTATACCACTCCTCACTACTACATTCTACACTACTTCCCTTCACAACACTTTACTCCTATGAACTCTACACTCCTCTACTCTGGCACTCTACTTTACTCCCCTCTATGACACACTACTGTACAACACTCTACTACACTTTACATCAATCCACTTGACAACAGTCTACTCCACTCTATGCCACTCGACACCACTTCACTCTAAACCACTTCACTCTAAAGTAAACCAGTATTTATAAAGCACAAACTAATCACCCCTAAGGGTCTCAAGGCACTGGGGGCCGTCGGGGGGGGGGGGGGGGAAACATCCTTTACCACACAACTTTTACCACGCAGTGCCTTTACGATGCAACTTTTACAACGCACCATTACAACGCATTGCGCTGGGGGGCGCTCTAGGATAGGGAATAGGTTTAATTTACTATCCAACATCTTCCCTACTATCCACGGGAACTGGAGTTGGAATAGTAAATTAAACTATTCACTATCCAGCGCCCCAAAGCACTATGCGTTGTAAAGGCATGCATTGTAAAAACAGCGTTGTAAAGGCATGCGTGGTAAAAGCATGCGTTGTAATGTCATACATCCCCATCGGGGAGATTAAGCAAGCTATTGCCCAGAGTCACAGGGTGCTGGGCTGAGCTGCCTCCTGTGCAAGGAATAGAACCATGAGTCCCGTGCTCTGGAGTCAGCCGCCCTGGCCGGTGCTCCACACTTCTCCCCACTCAAGGCCACTCTGCTTCACTTCTCTCCAATCCACGACTCAACTCGACTCCATGACTCTACTCCATGACTCTACTCGACTCTATGACTCTTTATTCTATTCTACGCTACTCCCCTCTACGATACTCTAGTCTGTGACACTCTAGGGCACTCCACTTTGCGACACTCGACTTTTCTCGACTCTGCTCCAGTCTACTCCACTCATCCCCACTCCACTCAATGACATTCCACCCCACGCCACTCTCCTCTACGCCGCTAACTATTGGCCATGCTGAGTACAATACAGCTAGAACACATTTGCAAAGTCAATAGGTCTTGCATAAGCAAGCGACTTTGGGGTTGCCAATGCTTCCATCCCCCAGCCCCCCCCACCCCCCCACTTCTGATTCACCCTGCCTGGTGAAGAGTAGTTTTGCTTGAGCTTATTTTAGTTTTTGTGTATTTGTCCCCAGTACGACTCAGCATAATCTGTTACCTGTAGTAGTATATCACATCAAGTCCATTTCATTATTCATGTTGGCCCCCATTTAAATCCCTCTGACTCCAGAGACATCAAAACTGTTATTTTTGGTATTTATAGTTGTAATCACCATACGTTTAAACAATTTTGTTCCGTTTCACAATGATTACTAACCTTAAGAAGAGATCAGCTTATCAGCAGCTGCTTCAGCTTGACTGCTCAAAAATCTCTATACAGAGTCAATCATGCACTCCCTTACTGCAGTTTTTCAGACCCAGACCTTGAATCATGTGTGTGATTGTGCTTTGGCGCGTTAGCTTCATCATTTGTATTTTTGTTGTTTTCGTTAGTCCCCAATGCGTTCTCATTGTATTGTTTGACACCACAAAGCATTTTTTCCAGATACTAAGATCATACATGTGCTTATATCAGAATGTGATCGACCAATTCCATTACTTGCTGGCAAAATAACGCACTTTTCTCCTGTCCACCAGCATGGCACTTTCAGTCTTCTCCCGCAGGTTCATACACCAACCGGAGAAAGCATCTCACCAACTTTTATGTCCGAATATTAAGAGCTTTAATCATCTCCTTAGAATATGGTTTAGTCTTTTGGCTACGACCCAAGTAGATATTTGGTTTCCAAAGAATTGATCTGTAGATGTTTCATGCAAGGCATTGCTGTCAGCTATGATATTGCTAAGCAGGCCGTCCCTGGAGCGGTTTAGTCTGTTACATCCAAGCCGGCCTTTGCAGCTTTGATCATAAATTCCATTAGTGGAATCGAGGAAGGCAGCAGCTGGGGCTTCTGTGTACATCTTCACAAAGCATTATTGATTGTACAGCTAGTGCACTTTTAAAGCCTGGCAGGGCATCCGTGCAGTGATTCTCTGTAATGTTTCTAATGAAACTCAGAATCTGCTATTATGCAATGGTAATACTTTGGAAAATATTCTAAATGGCGAGGGATTGGAGATAGGACATCCTTTGTGTTGATTTAACAGGTTAGTCTCGCATCTTATCCCTTTTTGCTTTGGGTAATAATGTTTTTGTTGTCAAACTTCAGCTAATGGACACTAATATAGACTGGAAGGTGCACAGGGCTCTGTGCATAGGTAAGTGTATCTGACTCTTTCCACACCTTTTGCAAGCCTGTAGTAGGAGGAAGATCTTCATGCCTTTATGCTATTTCCTGAATTCGACTTTGAGGCAAAGTGAGGGAGGACATTACAAAGGATGATCCGGGTAGTTAATCTGTGAGTGGGACTTTCGGAGGAATAGTGTGACGTGATAAGTTATGTTATGTTAAGATAGCTTGTAGAGCGCACAGCTGCCCCAGCAACGGGGCGTCCCAGCGCTGAGCAACAATAGCATCAGCACCGCGAGTATCCCAAATGAGGAAAGACAGAGGGGCCAGGAAAGATAGGAGGGTAAAAGAGGGGGAATTACTGCGGGAACAAGTGGGTTTTATCTTTAAGTTATAAGGAAATGGATAATTACTCTCGCATGAGGAATATGCAGAATAAGGGATAGCTCAAGAATAAAGGCCAGTGCAAGATGGCCGACTGGACCAGTTAGCGCTGGAGATTGGAACAGAGGGACAACTATAAAGGGAGGCTTTGCAATGGAAGGGCAATCCTTAAGTTGACCAATGTGACCTCCGTTATATCTCTATTTTGTCAGAGACGGTTAATACCCACCTGCATTTCCAGTGTCAACCACTTCATCTTAGTCTTCTGATTGACCATATCTATAAATCGGAGTATGATCACCATACATATTGAGAACTGTTATTGTGACAGATCCAGGCTGTTGCAAATGGAGTTGTGTAGGCATTAAATAAGGTATGATACAAGCTTTACCCTTGTTGAATTCCTCAGGCGAACCTAGTAATCGGAAAGTAGCATCTGGGTTGCACCAGATGTGAGCAATATGCACAGAAATATCTGACCCACTGGAGTGTGTTGCTCCAGTTCCACATTATGATGCTAGTTAGAGGTGTACGGATGCATGGCCTTAAACCTTGTACAGTGGAGCTATTCCTTTATATTCTTATCATGTCATGTTCTGAGTATACATCTAGTGCTAGCACATTATTGGTTTGTATATAGACCCAAATCATTTATTTCATGCTTATTAAATAAGCTAAGTAGGAGCTAAATCCTCCTAATGAATTTAACATTTGATTTGATTTTTGTAGCTTTGTGTATTTGCAATAGTAACTTCTAGGGACAGCGTATTAATTGCCCTTTACTTATGATATCACTACTGTGTATTTTGATGTACCATTGCTGTCCTGCTTATGATAATGTTCCATGTGGGGAGACCCCTTTTCACAACTTTGAACTTGGGTCCCAATGAACTAACCTCAACTGTATCTCAGATGCAGTTTTTGTGCAACATCTGCTATACAATCCAAGATTGTTTGTGATGCAAAGCATGTGCTAAACCGTTGCAGAAGAAAAATGACATTAGGTAGGACTTTCTGAATTCTTACACATTAGTAGACCAGAGACCGGTATTTCGGTGTCTTTATCACTCTGAATATTTGTGAATACAGGGACTGAGACTTGGGAGGCAGGTTTACATCACTGCATTCTAATTTGCGAAATGCCATCATGGCAGACTCTGACCCATGAAGGGATAGGAGCTGCCATGTTAAAAAAAAAGATCCTATTGACTGCTCTCTGCTACCGCCCAGTCCTATCTGATAGAGTGGAAGGTGTCATGTCACAGACAGCTTCCATTTTCTGATTACCCTCTGCCTAGTTTGACAGGTTGTTAACCTGTGTATGGTTTGTGACAGCAATTCAGCCAGAAAGCCCATTGCAATTTGCATGGAAAGAGTTGTGCCTCTTTCATGCTCTCCTTTTCTTGTGAAGTGGAAGGTGTTGCGGTGTACCATTGCAGGCCAGAAAGCCTTTTCCATCTCACAATGTAGATTTGGTTTAGGCAGTAGGCTACTACAAAACGTTTTGTAGACAAGGCCTTGAGTTCTCAAAGGGTTACTGGAAATAGTATGCTGAAGGTACATACTCTGCTATTGGCTAAGAACAGTGCAGGCAATACAGGTAGTATTTTTTCTTATGACATCTACTTCCTCATCTCAAATGTGCTGACAATACAAATATATCCTTCAAAGATTGCGCAACATCCTGAACTCTAAATAACACCCCTGTTTGCTTTGTAGTGTTAAAAAACACAGTGGAGCACAAGAAACCACAAAATGCAGAAGCACCCTGAAATAGCTCAGAGAGACCTCGAGTAACCTAGCAGTCCAGACCCATTCTAAGAAACTTTGGTAAAGCTGCATGCTGTAACAAAATGCTGAGTTGTTCTCTATCGTGTTGTTTAATTGTGAGCAAGTGTTTGATGTTGCAGTATGGTAGGGTGAGTTAACTACATGGTGCAAGACCGCGTTAATGCGGTGACAAGCTATCCAGTCTTTTTAATGTATGCACAGTAGTAGCCTGGACACCTGATTTGCTTTCCGGGTTCTAAAAGGTTGACTTTCAGTCCTCCCACATCTCCAATAAATACAACCACCTTTGCACTAGAGCATTCAAATGGCCCATTCTATCTCGCCCTCCCCATCTATCAACATGTCCTCCCAGGGCTTTGTTGGTTCAGTTTCAAGAGGGCAAACACAGACACTTAATACACTGCATAGGCACCGAGGTCCATGGTGGATAAAACTGTTAGTCTAACTCATGCCCTGCTCTATCGTTATACGGTTACCTCGCAAAGATTACAAATATGTGTAACAACTGTACCATGCCTATATGTTGTTGTATTGTAGAGATAGAGTGATCAGTCTCTGGTGGACAGGTGTTCAGAAAGTCAACAAAGCATAACCCTTGCTGGTAGGCAAAAGGGCTCATAGTAGAGGAACGCACGTGTGTGCCCATTGTTGGAAGTAGAAGAAAGTTCTGGATAGATTAATCAACTATGCTAAGTTTCAGACCCTGGTGTACGCAACTGGATATATAACGCTAATACAATACTTGCACTACTGGAAACCACCTGAAACACTGTATACATGGCCAATTCTTTAGACAGACTATGAAAAGGTCCCATATTTTTCAGCGAAGGCAACTGGGACATAGGGTAGGGAACTCAATCTGCTCACTATCTTAAAATGTGGCTAAGTCTGGAACTTTAGCCTCCTGGGGACCTTCATCAACTTTAGCACTAAGACAGCACTCAACATGCCCCATATCCTGAATTGTGGGTCTCCTTCAATTTGAGGACCACTCATGTTCTCTTACGAACCCAGATACATCTAATTAACATATTATTAGACTTTATTCACTGTGCCTTGATTTTTACAGAACAAAAATTTTTCAGTTTCATTAAATTTCTGCTAAAAACTATGAATATTATTGCTTTTGAAGAATGTGTTTATAACTTGGCACTCATTTGTTTTGGCTGCCAGGGGAACGAGAAGAAAAATGCCTCTCTCTTATTGCAAAACACGTGAAGGTCTGTTTAGGGAGGGTTTGGTGACCACCGCATTGCGTTGAGTTAGCAACTTTATAAAATTTGCATCATGTAGCAGGGTTTAGAAATGTTAAAGTGTCCAATTCTGCATGAAAATTTACATAGCAACAACAATAAGGTGATACATGGTCTATTCCAAACTCCCATGCAAAGCCCGCTCCGGAAGGGACGTTGCCTAGCAGTACGGGGGGCAGACTGTTCCCTTGAGTAGCAAGGCCGGTACTTAGCATGAGGTGGGCCTTTATCTAGAGCGGAATGGTGGGTAAAAAACGATGGACTGGAGTGCGGCACAGACCATTGCCAGTGGCTGAGATTAATTCAAGCATTCCATCCATCACCTCGTGGTTATTGCTGCACATTTATATACGCATCACTGCAATTCATAGCAGATGAGATGTCCATCGAACACAAAGTGTTCCTATTTTTCCCTAGATCAGATGCCTCAGACCCTAAATAGTGCAAAGCCTTTCTCTAAATACCCATCCATTCTTTAGTCTACAATGTGATTGACACAGTGAAGAGATATGAGGTCGCACAAGTTACAGTGGTGCTCTGTGGACATGTCCAGAAATTATAACAATAAGAATTGTGGATTTTCTGTGATCTCCTTTGGGCTTAGTGGGGCTTTGGTGTGCTCCAGCTAGGTCTTTCCCGAACCCCACCTCAACATATAGTATGCGGAAATAATTTCTTGGCACAGTAATGATTGGCCATTCAACGGCATAGCAGATCAGTGCAAATTAATGGTTGGTATCTAATCTGATAAGCAGGGTTCAGTGTCTCTAGGATATTGTATGGATCAGTGCCTGACTGACTTTGTTCAGTATGGCATGGGGATTTCATGGCGGCTGTGGACATTACCTACCGCAGTATTGGATGAGTATTTCAAGGCACAGTATCTATTTGGCAAGTTTTAGTCTTAATGACATTTTGAGGTACAGCAGGGTTTCTGGCAAAGTGTTTGAAAGGCATTTTGTGACCGAGTATCAGTAACATTTGAGCATTTCATTGAGCTTCACACTCCTGTTTACTCCTGTTTTTATTAAGGCTCAATGTTACTTATATAGTCCAAAATGAAACTTACACTCTGCAGAGAAACTTTTTTAAGACAAAAAAATACCAAAACTGTGTTCTTATTACTGTGGCTAAGGGATGGAACACCCTCACCCTTGACCTTGAGGAAAGTCTTTCACTATGTTACAAAAGAAATAAGACATTTTTATTTAATCTGTATCCATTTACGTAGTATAATGTTTTCATTGTTTTATTCCTTCATTTGTCCCTGTGTTGTTGTTGTGTGCAGGTATGATGTACATGCGCTGATAAACAGACCATAATACAACACTCAAGACCTTACTCTGGCACTTGCTTTTTGCCAGGGTCAAAGTCTTGTTCACCCTGGCTTTCTAGAGAATCTTCACACCTTCTTTTCTCCTCCGCAAGAAGTGAACCTTTTCCTGCGACACTTCATACATGCTCCCAGCAGACCTGACGCTTGTCTTTTATGAGGGACTACCAGAAAACTTGCACCACTTTCAGGTCGTGACCGAACCCCTGGCTACCATGGCTCTCCCCTCTCGGACATGACTCTGGGACGGTACGCAACACCTGTGAGATGCTGCAGACCCTCCTCACATATCACTGTGATGCTACACTACACCTTACACGCCACTGGTCATCACTCTCCTCTCCTGCCCTAGTGTCCATTTAGGTGTCTTGTGCTTGTCTGGAAGTGTCTTGAATCTATGTCATAGAGCTCATGATGCAGATTATTTACAGAAACAAATGCATTTCGCTGCATAGTATTTTGCTACACCTTGCAATAATATTTAAAGACAATTTCATGACACAAGATATGGGCATTTTATGGCTTGGTATCTAATGCCCATTTCGTGGCATGGATGTGATAGTTGTTTAATGGCCCTATGTCTACTGGTCATGTAATGGTGTAAACCAATGACAATCTGATGGATTAGTTTCTGGTATCAATTTTACTGTACTGAGGCTCATGGGCAGGTCGCTGCACAATATCTTACAGGAATTCTTGGTTCATGTTCATATGGGTTCTTCGTGGATGTCTCAATCATTTATGGCCTTTTTCTGGTTCCTGATTTGGCATTTTAGTTTACCGTACAGAACAGGAACTATTTAAAAAAAAATGTCTTTTTGAGGGACATCATTTTACAGAAAAAATGTCTGTGGTCCTCATTATTTTTCTTGGTGTGTTGGTGCAGTTTTTTCTGATGGTGATTGCCGTGTGGCACTGTATTTCCATGAATGAAATTCTCTTTTAACCTCTTCCTAAGTCTGCTGTCTGGCTTTGGGCTCCTTTTGAAAGTTGCCTAGTTTGGGTCTGCTCCTTCAGGTTCTGTTATATGACTTGAAAGTTCTGTTCTTCTTTATTATTCTTTTCTGAGTACCATTAGAACCTCTTACATTTACAACATTGTTCAAGTTTTGCGTCCATCTTAATACGGTATTAGTTCCAATCAATCCCTTTCTTTAATATGCTGGCGTAATTTGTGCTTTACTACAATTAGCGATATATGAACAGCACCAGATAGTTCTGTGTACACTAAGGAACATTATTGGCCATAGCAGTAATTCTGATTATGTCTCATCCCAGCACACCTTGCTAGCATTCACTCATACCAACCGGAACCAGAGTGCCTCACTCTGCTGCCAGTGGCTGAGGGATGCTTAGAGAGGGAGCACTTCTTAATTGACTCTCAGCTGGACAGTGATGCCAAGAAGAAATTAATCTGTGTAGCACAAAGAGGCCAGTAAGCTAGCACTTCTTTGTCCAGGTAGCAGAAGAATTGCCTACTGAAGTAAATGTAATTTACTGTAGTACCTCTAAGACAGGCAGGGGTGTTCCCACAGTCCCAGTAAATTAACACATCTAGCATAAATAAGGTGATAAACAAGAAAAAAAGACATAATGAATGATGCAAGCCTTGGCGAACACTCAATTTCTGTAAAAAAAGCAAACATCGAATAATGAATGTAATTACTGTCAGCAGTGAATAAACTATGAGTATAATTGTAACATTTTTTAACTCGGGGTTGACTCCTGATCATTTCTTGTAATAACTTGGTTAAGAAACTGATGAGTAATAGCTCAGTAAAAGGGGCTAAGACATCAAGCAGTGTGTACAGATTCAAAAATATCTCTTGATGCCTTCAGCGATGCCAGGGACATCAACTTTGTTGTTTCTCAGTATCAGCCCCAGCATGTGATTCGCTCACAAATGAAGCATTCAGTGATGGTCAGCTGCTCCTGCGATTGGAATGGTACTCCTTGTTCCAATGTTTTCTTATTTATGGTACAGTCTGGAAGTGCTTTGATAATGTTAGAAGCACTTGCATGGACAGCAGCTTTTGGGTTTGCAACATTAATATAGTTTAGAATTTGTTCTGCTTTCAGCTTGTAACAACTGAATGCGCTTTAAAAGACTATGGCTAGCAAAACATAAGTAAACGGGAAGACATTCTTTTTTTCTGGATTCTGCAATAGAGAAGGGTACAATATGAATTTTCACATTCCCTGCAGTTTTTAGGTCGAGCCTGGGCAGCTTATGCGCTGCTCCACGAGGCATGCTGTATTTGGAGTATGGACTTGAAGCCCCGCCCACTCTCCGCCCATATTTGTCATTGTCTTGTGTCACTGTCCTTCGTAAATGCTGGCTGCTGATTCATTATTAGGCTTGTTCGTCCCTCTGTAGCACCCCCTTGTCTTCATTTGTAACATCCCATGAGGACTGGCCCTTGTACTTCGGTTGTTACACTGTAGTCTTATTTAGTCTGTGAGCATTATTTTCTTTAATGAGTTTCTCCGACTGCAGGCACGGCATATTTTCCTGCAACATTCAGCGCGCCATGCGTGCTTTTATGGGGCGCTTTTACTCAAAAAAGCATTCGTTTGTCAACTTCACAGACATGCTTTTTTTTGTAAAAGCGTACCAAACCGCGCTTTCACGGTAATAGCGGCTGCGGAACTTCTTTATACAAGGCTCGCCTAAAGAAAGGGGCGTGATCTCTGCTAATGTGAAAGTGCACCATGGGGCGCTTGTAAACAAGCATTTCAAATGCAATAGGTCTTGCATTTTAGAAACTTTGACCTATTGCTATTGTTTTTGCAGGTTTTTAAAACACATAAATAAAAGGCATTATGATTTACAATGCCAGTAGCTCAAAATCGAGCAATTGTGAGATCTATTGCATCACAAATGTTTGTTGCAGGTTTATCTCAATCCAGGCTGTCGGCTTGTTCATCACTTTAGCCTCTTGCAGAAATACCTTGGGGGGGCGCAGAAACTATTAGGGGGGGCGCAGAAACTATTACCTGCAGCTGCGTGTGGCCGGGCTTGGCTCCGCTGAGCGCTGTTGGCCGGGCTTGGCTCCGCCATTCCTGTTTTCCTTGCGGTGGGTGCTCCCGGCCGGGCTTGGCTCCGCCGGGGGTCTTGACGAACTACAACCGCCAGCAGCCCCATCGCGGCAAGGACGCCGCCGCCCTCACAACCAGGAAGCGCCGGAAGGCGCATAAAGGAGAGCACGCCTCTGAGTTTTGCGGGGGGCGCAGAAACTATTACCTGCAGCTGCGTGTGGCCGGGCTTGGCTCCGCTGAGCGCTGTTGGCCGGGCTTGGCTCCGCCATTCCTGTTTTCCTTGCGGTGGGTGCTCCCGGCCGGGCTTGGCTCCGCCGGGGGTCTTGACGAACTACAACCCCCAGCAGCCCCATCGCAGCAAGGACGCCGCCGCCCTCACAACCAGGAAGCGCCGGAAGGCGCATAAAGGAGAACACGCCTCCTCGTCCCGCGGGACGCGCGCGGGCGTGCGGCGGGCTAAGCCCGGGCAAAGGGCGGGCCCTCTGTGGCCCTCAGAGGCCTGAGGAGACTGGACTGGGCCTGGACCCTTATATTGCCCTTTCCGGACCTTTTACGTGCCTGGAGCGTGTAAGACATTTGATTATTTTAATCTTGTTATATGTTGATTGTTATATTAGTGAGTGTTTAGACTGAAGGGTACCTGTTTGGAAGTTTTGAACTTCATCTGTGCTCATTATGTCGAAATCTAAAAATGATAAGGTGTTAGTGGGTCCTGCTACTCTGGATAATTTCCTGGTTAGGAAAGTAAGCCAGATTAATAATGACAGACGGGCATCGCTGGGGAAAGGCAATGTGGTAGGGGAAACATTATTAGAAAACTCCCCTATTAGTTTGACACAAGATTGTGCAATTAACACGAGTGATGTCATTTCTACTGACCCTCCG
This sequence comes from Lissotriton helveticus, assembly GCF_964261635.1. Taxonomy (NCBI): domain Eukaryota; kingdom Metazoa; phylum Chordata; class Amphibia; order Caudata; family Salamandridae; genus Lissotriton; species Lissotriton helveticus. The sequence continues at coordinate 216,567,199 of NC_136062.1, read as the reverse complement.
GCGCCCATTCCAGTGAATGTGGAGGTACATTCTGACCCACAGGTGCTGTCAAGTTCTGACTCTGGTGTGTTGAATGAGACCCATCCAGAAACCAGGGCCATGAGAACCTGTAGAACACTGTCTCAAAGGGTGAATGGGAAACAAGATAAGTCTAAAAAAAAGGTTGGTAAGGTAATTACCAGTCCTGCAATACCAACCCCTTTTGTATTCACGGGCACTAATAATGATGGTAATGATGGTAATGGAAATGGTGTAAATATAACTCCTGATCTCCTAGCTTCGCTTATAAAAAACTTAGAAGCTTCCTTAACAACAAAAATGGAGGAGCTTATTAAACCATTAACTAATAAGATAGATAACCTAGCCAAGGAAGTGACAAGGCTGGGCGGTCTGTTATTATTACAGAAAAATGTCACATCTAATAGAAATGTACACTCTGGGGGGAAAGACATTGCTGATGTCAATGATACACGTAATAAGGCGAGGGGGAATGTCGCTGTTGCGGTGGTCTCAGGGTCTGAAACCTCAATTCGACCGGATATCCCTGTAGCAGCTGCTCCGCCGCAACAACAACCATCCACAAGGCAACAAAGCAGTAGAGTTCCCAAACCCCCGAGGCACAATCGCTATCTTAATTTACCACCAGATTGTGCCCCGTTTGTGGCAGTACTGACTAATGTGCCCCCTTGCGGCACCCATCCCGCATCTCCTTTTGACGAATCCCAAACCTCTCTGAAAAATAAAACAGTGTCATGGCTCAACAAAAACTGTGGGTTCCCTGTCTCATATTCGGACCAAATTATGACAGTAAGACGTGTAAACTGGGTAGGGCCGTCTAAAAAGACTGGGTCAGGGGACTGTATAGTCGTAAATTTCAAACACCCCCAGCACGTGGCAACTATTCTTTTGAGAGCTTCTGCATTAGTATATAACACGAACAGTATCTGTGTACGCCCCCTGGGTTACTTCTATGCGCACTTGTGTAAACCTCCATCACAACAGAGTTTAACCAGGCGGGGGCTTGAACCTTACACTCCTGTGCAAGAGTCTCAATTTTTTTATAATGTCACTAATCCTTGCGGGTCAGGGGGGCCCACTGGAATTTATAACAGAAGTCCCAGTGCCGGTTACCATCAATATGGGTCGAACTTAAACATACAGAACAGATATGAAGTGTTATCCGGTCTTGAGCAGTGTGATTGACTGGGGGCACCTGCGGCTCAGGAGACCAGGGCTTCAGGTGAATCTATGAATTCTGTTAACCCGGTGGGTAAAGTGTCAGGATATCTTGCTTTTTCTTGGAATATTGCTGGTCTTGCGGCCAAAATGTCTGTGTAAATTAGGTTACCTACATCAAGCAATTTTCTATTATCTGTTTGCAAGAGACCTGGGAGCTGGGCTGTAACCTCTTCCTAGAAGGGTATAAGGCATTCTTTGTGCCAGCCTTGCCATCATTGCGGGGAAGGCCCAAGGGGGGTCTTGTAATCTTTGTCTCCATATTATTACCATGTGAAGTACAGAGAATTGAAGCACAATACCCAGGGATTATGGGCCTAATCCTATCTGGAGGTAAAGTCCTTGTGGGCCTGGTGAATTTTTATAATGCTGCTTCTGTTGGTGAGGGTAGGAATCATATTCATGCACTTAATTCTTTTGTCTCTAATTTTATTAAAAATGTGGGCCATAACCTCATGATTATGGGGGATTTTAATTTGCATCCTTGCATAGATCCATTGCACAAGTGCTTATCAGAAATGACCTGTGCTCGTGCGGATTGTCTGCATATGGAGCACACTAATGAGGGGGAAATGTGCAACGACCTATTGAATGACCTCGATCTCTCTTTGGCTATGTCATTAAAGGACCCTTTATATCGTTTTGATACCCCTACCTTTAAGGGGCACGGAAGGGGTACCTTTATAGACCATATTCTTGTCTCAAGGACAATGCAACCTTTTTTAGATTCCTTTTGCATCCTTCCTAGTGAATTCAGTGACCATAACCCTGTAACAATCTGTCTGAACTGTCCTTGGGTAAAAAAAAGCTATAAAAGTACCGATCAAGGCAGACTGGGAACAACAGATGGGAGGAGGCGGTTAAAATGGTCAATGGTCTCTGCGGATATACTCTATAAGAACATCTCTGAAGGGTGTGCAGAGGACATTAATGTTTGTATTAATGGGGGGGGGGGGGTGAACCTAAACTGGTCCTAGAGGCTTATCAAAATATTTTGGAGAAGGTGTCAGCGCTTTTATCGGTCCCTAATAAAACGCAGGCTAAAGTAGGACCGAGATGGTTTAGCCATGACTGCACTGTAGCTGCTCGCAAACTGAGGCTTGCTCTGTCAGCTTCCCCGAGGAATCGGGAGGTTGTAAAACTCTGCAGAAAGGAATATAAGGCCATCACTATCGCCCGTAGAGAGCTACTGAAGAAAGAGGCCTGGGAGGAACTGCTTGACCCCTCTACTCTGAATAGCAGCACCAAATTCTGGGCGCTGGTAAAAAAACCTTTTTTGACCGAGGACCCTGGAGATGGAATTGTCTGCTGTATAGCCAAAGAGGAATGGGAAGGTCATTTTAAAAGTTTGTACTATTCTGAAATTCCTGGATCCATGGCTGTTGCCCCCTATGATAGGGACAGCCCTATTATTTTTGACAAAAGTGAGGTCTTGGCAGCCATAATGGGCCTCACTGTTAATAAAGCACCAGGTCCTGATGGAATACCCCCGGATCTTTACAAATCTGATCCAGTTTTTTGGGCTCCCATTTTGGTTGCTGTATTTAATGCTGCGGCCATAGTGGGTTGTCCGGAAATGTGGGGACTATCAACTATAGTCCCAGTTTTTAAGAAGGGAGATAGGGGAAGTGCGCTTTGTTATCGACCTATATCCCTAATTGATTCAATGGTTAAGATTATGGGGAGAGTTATACTTCAACGCTTAACAACCTGGTCGAATGAAAACAACATCATGTCGATTTCCCAATATGGCTTTTGTGAGGGGCGCTCTACCATAACTCAGTGTCTCAACCTGTTTCTTATTCTGAACAAATATACTGTCGTACAGAAGGGAGTAATTCACCTTGCCTTCATGGATCTGTCCTCAGCCTTCGACTGTGTCAACAGAGGGAGGCTGTGGCAGACCATGAAGGATAAGGGAATAGATGGGGGGATTGTGGAGTTCCTAGCGGATCTGCACAACGACACAAGAGCCAACGTGAGGTTCTCATCGACTGGGGAAACTACGGGTTGTTTTCCTATCAATAAAGGTGTACGTCAGGGGTGCATCATGGCCCCTTTTCTTTTTAATTTTTATATAAATGACCTAGAGGCTGAACTACAAGAGGTAAAATCTGATTGTCCTAGAGCTGGTGCGAGGGGTATTCCTTTGCTTTTATATGCCGACGATGCGGTTTTAATTTCAAGAACAGAATTAGGTCTTCAGGCACTTCTGAATGCTTTTAATAAATTTATGTCTGATAGGGACCTTATGGTCAACAATTCTAAATCCTTTATAATGCATGTTGGCCGTCAATCTAAAAGAAAGTTCAATTTTAAATTGAATGATGTTCTGATACCCATCACCCAGACGTTCTCTTACTTGGGTGTTTTATTTGATACGAAGCTTTGTTGGGCCCCACATTTGGCCAAGAAGAAGGGGGAAATGTCTAGGGTAAATGCCTCCATCTTCAATTTTGCCTCTAAATTGGGGAAAAAGCCAAATGTGGCTATGATGAAATTATACAACGCTAAATCCATAGCCACAGCAGTATACGGAAGTGAGATATGGGGCTACACAAACGGCGAACAACTACAAATAGTTGAAAATAAATTTTTAAAGCGCCTGTTGTGTGTCCCTGGTAGCACACCGAATTTAGCTGTTCATGAAGAACTTGGTTGTCTGCATTTATCCGACATTGTTGGATTGAAACCACTGTTGTGTTGGGTAAAACTATGGCTAAATGATGAAATTCCTTTAACCCACCTGATATTGGAAGATCTTGTATCACTCGATCATGCAATGTGTGTACCCTGGCTTAAATATTTGAAGTCCCAATTTTTGAAGCTTGGCCGCCTGAACTTGTTTGACAACCCGAGGGATATAGTTAAGGGTGATGTTGTAGCAATTAAGAGAACCTTTTTTCTGAACTGTAATGCTCCAAGAGATGAAGTTGAGCTCTCGAAACCTAATGTTAGAAAGTATATCATGTTGAGAACTTGTGATTCTATGGAATTGTATCTAACATGCTCCTTCACCCCCATGAGAAATTTTTGCTGACTCGGTTCAGGTTTAACATCTTTCATCATCTTTTAATCAGACCTAAGTCGGACATTTTTAAGAAACCAGCAGCTCCCTGTGGCTGCGACGGGAAGTCTCCACAGGATATGCTGCATTTTATATTTTTATGCACATTCTATGAATATCCCCGCAGGCGGTATCTGGTTACTCTTTTAAAGAAATTAAATTTTAATCAAATCAGCCCCGCCCTTATGTACTTACAGCTCCTGCACTCTGATAGTGTCCTCCAGGTGTTAGAACTTTTAAAACTAACTATGAGACTAAGAAAATGTTTGGATGAGTAACTGCAGCTCAAAGCACTATTGCACTTTTTTCTGTATATGGACTCTACTTTGCACTTTTCTTGTACTGATTTTGTCTATGCACTCTTTTTAAGAAATATTTGTGTTATATGTACCTTAAATTGACTTTGTGATTATTGTGATGTTTTTATCATGAATTCTTTAATGTGTGTACTTTTATGGATTGCAATATATCCGAAATAAAGTCAATTTGATTTGATTTACCTTGTACCGTTATCCAAGCACAGTTCTGTTATGAGGGCGTTATGTCTTTGAGGGTAACTAAGAGATGGTCTTCAAGCCTAGGAGCATCTCTGCCACTCTCTGCCTCCTCCGTTTGCATTCTGCTTTGTTTAAAATGGGATACATCTTTCAGCATCCCATGTCCACGTTGTTATGGCTTCTGTGGACTGCATGGATAAATGCCCACTAGGATCTGGAGTAAATGTTTCCACAGGATTGATCAAGCACATCTGCTTCTGTCTGGGAAGAGCTGCTTTGCTGCTCCGATTCTCTTCATAGACTGAGATGATAGTTTTACTTGATAGCCTGTTTCACAGAAAATCTATGACATCACATGGAACATTGCTAAAAAGAAATGTGCCACAGAGGCCTGGTGGGGTGTTTCTACTCTTAAACTATTTTTAGTGCAATAGCAAAAACATCACTAATACACCGGCCTATGAAATCCGTATGTAATCTCCTGTTGGAAATAGAAACATCTCAGCATAGACTGTCTTGTGACACATAATAACTATATATATATAATTACCATATAATGTTGTTCAGCTAGGCATGCAGATTGTTTAAGGATCATTTCATTAAATATTGTGAGAAATCTTATCTTACTACATAAAATGCATTTGCAGCCTCTACACATATGTGTAGTACCGCACACAAACCTATTGCTCCCCTGGCTGTCTCTATAAACAGATCTGTGTATAGTAGCCAAGAAAATACGTACATAAAGATTCAACTTACTAAATGTTTTGGCCAACAGATTTAGTGCTATCTGATCCTATTTGCAAACGTTAAAAGTGTGCACGATGCAGCCTCCAGTAAGCAGATGGCTTCCTGGGTGAGCGTGACAACATAACATTATCCAGGATATTGACATGTGAAACTGAGAGCAACTGGACTGCACAATGAGGTCAGTGGAGTCCAGGAAGGACATTGGTGCCGCTTTGTAACATGTGACGGACCGTAAGGCCTGGATGAATCAGTACGCTGTTGACAGTGGCATGTGAAGGAGTAGTAACTGGTGCTAACTTATTTTCATCATGGGTTCACTTTAAAAGTTTAGCGTGCTGGATTATAGTGAATTTAATTTTTTTCTCCTTAATTCCATTAGTTATTTGGGTAGAAGTTTTCTATTGCATCCTTTGTATCACAGAGTTCATTAGAGGGTTAGACATCTCAGTTCCACTGTGTTTGCCAACCTTGGGTGCCACTAACAGCCTAAAAACCCAGTTCCACCACACTTTCGTTGCATGGGTTTCCATTAGAAGTACAAGTAGCTATGTTCTACTCAATGTTCATGCCATTGGTTATATGAGGAGGGGCGCTGCACCTTTCTGCTCTGCTTGGTGTGTTGGATAACCTGACCATGCGCCATTTTGTCTTACTTGGGCTCAAGGAGGAAGCTGGAATGCTCACATCTCAAGGCTTGTGGATGTAGCATAGTCAAAAGTGCTATGCATATAGTTAGACATTTCCCTTAATCATCAAAGTTTTTGCTTTCTGGAACAGTTCAGTCAGGTTTACCTTGTTATGTCTTAAAGTAAACACTTCTGTGATTCCTGCTCCTTATGAAGAGCTCATAACATATCAGCTCAGAGTGATGGAGTTGGTTGCTTGCTGTTGACAAGGAGGCTTCAATACCGCTAATTTAATTCACTATAATACGCCTAGAAATGTTTAACCGAGGCATCTCTTGAGCCCAACCTGATATAAATTAATCAAGAGAGGAAGATGAAGGCCATGTGAGCATGCAGAGCTGTGTGAAATAAGGTAGTGCACGAAGGTGAGCATGCCTCGCTTTTTCTCTAGCGCGTCAAAGAGAGCCTTTAACCTCTCACAGAGTACTTACAAATGCAGTGATTGGGTGTCTGACCTACTTGCTCCTTCTCTGTTAAAGCGCTCTGCTTGAACGTTTCTCTTGTATCTTTGATTTTACAGGCGGCGGCTCTTGATTGAGGCTCGTGTTAGATTGCTGAGCTCTTCCTTCTGTGGCTGTGCAGCTCTCGGTGAACACCAGGTAAGCCATAGTGATATGTTGCTTTGCATGACGATGGGCTAAAGAAAGCTGTGTATAAGTGAGTACAATATTGCATTTATTATGGGTATAGTGTGAAAAGACTGATTTTACTGCACTCTGTCTACTTTCTGACCACTCACACCACGTGTCTTTTAAAAACATATTTTATTGTCCTCATATAACCACCATACTATTGTATAAGCATCCTCTCGGTGGCAACAACCCAAATGCTTATATCTTAGAGGGTCTGATCTCAACTGATGTTCTATGGGACCAGGCCCACTTGGCACATCGTAGACTGACCGAGAGGTGTAATCATGGGACAGTTCTACCCAGCCTCCACATTACTCCTGTTCTAATAATCCCCAAAAAAGGCCACGCTCTCTACTGTTACTAAAACAGTTAACCTTTTGATCTAATTCTTTAAAATATCTAACTGAGTTCCACCATTCCCTCCAGGATGGGGGATCTACCTGACACCACATTTTACAGACTTCTCTCCTTGCAAGGAGAATCAAATAGAACACCAGTTTACCCTGTTCAGCAGTAATGTCCCTGTCCCTCTCCCCCTCTAAAGGCTGTACTATACTAAAAAATATTAATACAAGGCTTACCTGTATTTCTTTACCAAGTATATCAGTCAGGGTCTTACCCACATTCTTCCAGTAATCCTTCAACACTGAACAGGTTAAAAACATATGAATATCGTATACCTCTTGGGCGTGGCATCTTGTACAGCTAGCTTCTCTTCCTCCCCTCATTTTAATATCTTGAGCGAAGAACAATATATCCTGTAAATGGTAAAGAGGTGGTTCTTTCTTAGGGCAGCGGATTTATTCAAATGGTATAATTTATCCAAAGATACTTGCCATGAAGTTTGCAGCTCTTCATCTGGCAAGCACTTATCCCAGACCGTATGGGGGGCGGGGGGGGGGGGGGGGGGGGAAATCCAGTTTCCTGTCCGCAGCCTCCAGTAAGTAGTTATACCAGAGAGCGATTTCCTTCTTCCTAGGGTTAGCATCCTGATGGTCCAACTCCATTGCACAGTCTCCTGGGAATTGCCAGTATTGGTGTTCACACCAGGTCGAAATTTGGTAATATTTAAATCTGGAGAGGCTATTTTTTGTTTTTATTACTCCAGGCATCCCAGGAGAGACAGCTGTTTCCTTCAACTATATCACCCCACCACCTCACCCTGCCTCTTTCAAAGGTTCAGATAAGACATCGTTCAAGTATTCCGGAGTGCCTGGGGAGTCCCACACTAGAGCCCACTCGCTGTAATAAGGAATGCTTAAAATACTACGACAGTCAAACCATAGTTTGGCAGCAGTATGTAAAACCTTCAGGCAAACATTTAAAAAAATATTTGGGGCGCCGAACTTGTACATAAAACCCTCAGCTGGATTCTCGTGCAACATAGCCTTAAACATGTGGCCCATCAGGTGATCATCCGTCCTATTTAGAGCATTCTACTGTTTTGCAATTGATATGCCCAACAGTATAACTGTAGGTCTGGTAGACTCAGACCCCCGTGTGCAAGTTTTCTCCTGAGCTTGGCGGGGGGCACGCCCACAAAGGAACATGGGGGCTAGCTAGCGAGCTGGTCGAGAGCTTCTTCCCGACACCCGCATTGTGATGGAATAGTCGCTCGTTTGGTTTTTCCCGCATACTCGCATCTCCGAGAGCCTGTCAGCGCCGGAGCCGGTATCTTTCCCTCACCTTGTTTTGGTTCGCGAGGGTCGAATCTGTTGAGGCTGTTTACTGAGGGTTGTTAGGCGGTAGCGGCGGTGGCTGCCAATACTGCTGATACTGATATTGCTGACAGCTGAGCTCCATCTCCGCCCCGTCCGCTGATGCCTGCTGTGTTTCTCCTTCTATTTTGCGGGTAGATCCTGGTTCAGTTTCCCGGGGCAGCGGCCGGATGTGTATCGGCCTGGCGGTCTTCAGGGCGGCAGGTGCACTCTGAGAGTCTCGAGCTGCACTACGATTTTGCTCCCCGTTTCTACACCTAGGGAGTGCTAAGGGCTGGAGCAGCGGCAGGATCAACACGTGTGACTCCCAGAAGGGGGGGGCCAGGAAGGACGGCAGAGCCTCAAAATACACAACGACCAGAGATCTAAAGCAGCAACTACAGTTAAACCAGAAAAAGCAGGCAAAGCAGCTCAAAAAGGTAAACTTGGGGTATGGCATGACCACCTGCTGCACATTTCGTATGAGTAAAAAGTCAAAGGAAAAGGGGGTGGAGCTAGGGAGTGAGTCTACAAATTTGATTATAGGAAAAGACTCAGTGGAAGAAAAAGTGGGAACCACAGGCAGGGAAGTGATTCGGGGAAGAAGATATAAATTGAGATCAAATTACTTTTTGGGCAAGGTTGAAGGTCCTAAGGTGGAGTCACAAGTAGGTCCGCCCCTAACCCTCCCGCAAAGCAAAACCAGGAGTAAAAACTCTACTAAAGCAGGGAGGAGTACACCTGTAAAAGAAAAGAAGAAAAATCTGCTCCGCTAGCACCCAGAGTGATGCCTTCACTAAGGTCCTATTTTAAACTAAATACACAGGTTAACTCGCAGAGTAGCATGGACCCGCCTACCCCTATAGAGGTACAGATGGAGCCTGTTACACAGAATAATTCAACTTTAACTTTATTTTCATCGACAGCTGCATTTGTACATCCAGCTGATATATAAGCTAGCGTTCCAGCCATTTCGATCTCAAATAAGTATATACCCCTGAGCGATACTAGCATTGCTACTAATGAGGCATCTGAGAGCACAATAATGTCAAAGGAGACTGATCAGGCAGGGGATGTACGACCTAAAGAGGGAGCTAAAGATATTACAGGTTTAAATACTGTAAAAGATTTATTGAGCCAGCTTTCCTTGGACATTAAAGAGTGTTTTGCTACTTCAGAGAGTAATCAGAAAAATATTTAAGAAACGTGTAGTGGCTTGGAGGAGAATTTATCAGCGTTAACTAAAGGCACAAAGGATTTAGAAAATAAAATGCTAGAACTCGGGAAAGATATGCAAGATCATGTCCAAAAACTGGATAGGCTCAAAACAAAGGAAAAGGACATATCAGACAGGTTAGAAAGGATGGAAAACAACTCAATGAGGAACAATATTCGGATTCTTGATATAAAGGAGGATGCAGAAGGAGAGAACATAAAAGGCTATGTGATAGATATCCTGTCCAAATCCTTTCCTCAAATTGCTTTTGCTTCAGTCTGGGATGCAGAAATCCAGTGAGGGCCGCGGGACCCTTCTAGGCTTAATCCTGGTCGTAAGAAGCCTAGGAAAATCCTGGTATACACACAATCGTATTCCCTAAAAGAAAAACTTTTAGGGGCAGCCTTAAAATTAACAGCTATTCAGGCCCAGGGTTTTTCGTTTAAAATAAGATCTGACATATCAAGGGTCACTGAGGACAGAAGAATGGAGCTAGGCAAGAGGATGGACTCCTTGAGGCAACTGGGTGCTCAAGTCCAGCTGAGGTTCCCAGCATACCTCAAAGTGATGAGAGCCAATAAAATGTACAATTTTAATTCCCCGGAGGAAGAAGTAGATGAATTTCTGCTAGGCTGTAAGGCAAGCGGTTAGCCGAGTTGAATTACGAGAAAGTAAACAGACTAAGATGATCAGATGCGGGGAAGCCAGTGCAACAAATGTTTATATTGAAGGCGGGTGTGGGTTTGCAGCTCGAATTGGTGATAGCCATTAAGCAGGCTGGGAGGGTTCCCAGGGGAGGAGAGTGGATGGGATGGGGGGCACAGGGGTGGTGGAGGGGCATACGGTGGGGAGCATATTGATAAAAAAGAAAAAAAATAGAAAAAGTGTCCTCTACTGATATAGCCAATGCTACTGAAAAGAAAAGAACTAGGAAATCTAATAATGGGGGATAGGAATCCAGCCATAGGAAGTGAGTGTCTGGGCATATTATGCTGGAATATAGGAATATAAATAGACTGAGAGTGAAAAGGAGACAGAGACTAGTCTTAGAATATTTGAAAAATACCCCTATGAATGTTCTAATGCTTCAGGAGACTCATCTTATGAGGTCTGAGTATTTGGCACTATTTAATAATCAGGGAGGTAATAGCTACGGACCAACAACATTGTTCTAAAGGAGCGTCAATAGTTGTTAAAAAAAACTCCGGAATAGAACCAGGTAAAATGCAGGTGGATACTAAAGCGAAACGAGACGGTCTTAGTGTGCTGGAACCGTTGCTACCACTTAACAGGGTCTTATCACAGTACCCAGACCATGGCAAATGAATTGTGCCCTGAATAGGATGGCAATTTTTATTTTCTGAATGGTCTTAGCCATGGTACTCCAAGGGCGTGGACATTCATATGTTTGAGGACTCTGACAACAGAGATTCTTTCGTTATTGTCTGATTTCACGACCATAACTTTTTCCAAACTAATTTTTCTTGGGGTGTATACACACTTTGTCTCAACGCCAGCCAGGCAGACCACTTCTGACTGGGGCACGTGTATTTGCGGTGCTGGAAATAGATTCGCAATTGGTGCTTTTAGTGCCAAGAATATAACAGGAGAAGCGGGGACCGATCGCATTCGGTATGATCCACCCTTTTTTCGAGTTGCGAGCCAGGATCAGGAACCCTCGGTACTTTCGGGGATATCAGCCTTGAGGAAGTAACGGTGGTGACGAAACGCGCATTGGCTGTTTCTCATTCTACTTGACTAAGAAGTGGGACTATGAGTACATCACAGAAATCATCTTTTGTGAATGTTTAAACTTTGGTTGTGGTGCTATTGAGGAAGTAATACTTTCTTTTGATATTTACTAGCGAATAAACATTTGTAAAAAATTAATGAAATCTGTCTCTATACATGATTCCTGTGACAGAAAGCTTCACTTATCATCTTGGTGTTGTTTTAGCTCCAAAGACCGATTTTTAAAAACTGTAGATATGAATGATTAGAGTGCCGGGGTATTCGCTTTGTGGATACTAAAGGGTGTTGGGTAGTTGCAGAGATAAAAACTCGGGCCAGCGCCTATACGCTAGCTAGTTATTACGGGCCAAATGAGGATGAGGTTAGTTTTTTTAACAATCTATGTTCCGCTCTGCTAGAGTTTGAGGCCCCACTGATAATTGGTTGGGATTTCAACTTACTAATGAACAATGAGCTGGATAGATCCTCTCCTCGTACTCAAATCTATGCGCCCGAGTTAGAGCCTGCCTTTCTGCTATGTTAGATAATTTAAACCTATGTGATGTATGGCGAAAGAAAATGGGAGATGTAAGGGACTATTCCTTCTTCAGTAAAAAGAAAGGTCATTACTCTAGGATAGATTACATTTTTATGGATCGCCTAGAAGCAGATAAGGTTAAGAAAGTGGAATACATGCCCATTCATATATCAGACCATGGCGCAATTGAATCAAGTATCGAGTTTCCTTCCACCCCACTAGTTAAGAGGTGGCCATTAAATAGAAGACTGCTCACACAAACTGGAGTTATGGAGAAAATTAAACTAGATGCCGCAGCCTTCTTTAATCAAAAGATAGAGTCTGCACCTATGCATGTGGTTTGGGACTCTTTTAAAGCATGGCTGAGAGGAATGCTGAAGGGGGCAGCTGCAGGGTGGGTCAAATCAGAAAAGGAGAAGATAGCTTCATTGGAGGAGCGGTTTAGAAAATCTGAAGCAAGCTTCAAGTCTGGTCAAGTTCAGGGGGAGGAAAAAGATAAACTGATGGGTATATTGGAAGATCTCCAACGTGACTATAGATTGACACTGGAAGGAATTATGTTACAGAAGTGGGAAGCAAGTAGAATGAGAGAGTTTGGTCAGGGTGAGGAATGAGGAAAATTGTTAGCAATAAATAGTAGAATGGATAGGTCTCAAAACTTAATTAGCAGGATCACATTAGAAAACGGTGATGAACCTTCTGCTCAGTTTTCGGACAATAAGAGTGAGATTAAGAGGGAGTTCTGTAAATTTTTTCAAGAATTGTATAAGGTAGATCTAGAAATAGATAAACCAGATGTAGATCTTTGGCTTGCTCAGAAACCGCGTCCTAAAGTGAGCCTTGAAGGATTCACACTATTTAATCAAGATATAACAGGGAGTGAAATTATGGAAGTTATTAAGAAAATCAAAAAAGGCAAAGTTGCTGGCCCAGACTTGATTCCAAATGAGATCTACTCTATATTAATGGATAAAATCATCCATATATGGCTGAAATGATTTAATGATATCTTGAGAGGTTGTTCCCCATTACCGGATACCTGGAAAGAGGCAATTATCACCCTGATCTTAAAACCCGGTAAAGATCCCACACAATGTCAATCATATCGTCCAATATCCTTATTGAACTCTGATTATAAAACTTTTACTGATATTATTAACTCGCGGTTAAGCAAATTAGCAAGGGCAATAATACATGAAGATCAGAAGGGTTTCCTCCCTGGGCGGCAGATGAAGGATCTCGTCATTTCTTTAATTGGTGCAATAGATCTGGCAACCGTGGCTAGAGCTCCCTTAACAATTATAACATTGGACGCTGCAAAAGCCTTTGATCGCGTTAATTGGTGTTATCTGTCTAGCGTACTGGAGGCTTTTGGGTTTGACTGCACCTTTAGAGATCTGCTGGGGAAAATATACAGTGAACCACGAGCCCAAATATTAGTTAATTGGAGCCTTTCAGCCCGATATCAATAGGGCGAGGTACCAGACAGGGCTGCCCGCTGTCTCCTACTCTTTGATTTACACATTGAGCCGTTCGCTCAAAGCTTAAGGCAAAATAAAGAAATAAATCTCTTTTTAATGAATGGTTTCTCAAGGAAACTCGCCTTATATGCGGACAACCTAATTCTCTTTACGTCTAATGTCAACCAAGCCCTACCAAGTTTACTAAGGGAAGTGCAGGTTTTTGGTAAAATGTCAGGCTATGAGATTAATAACAGTAAGACTGAGATCATGTCATGGAACTCGGAAGTGCAGGGTTTCAGGGTTTCAAAGGAGAAGAGGTATCTGGGAATAATCATTACACAAGATCTGACTGAACTTCCTAAAACAAATATAGCCCAAGTAGCTAAAGAGTTTGATACACTTCTGAAGAGATGGCAGAATTTTCCACTCACACACTATGGCAGGGTAAATCTGGTTAAAATGTGTGTTTTGCCGAAGTTCACTTATCTTTTTAATAACATCCCTCTGACTTTTGAAAAAACTCTTCTAAATAAAATCCAGGGAAAGATTTCTACTTTTGTTTGGGCTGGTAAGGGGATCAGACTGTCCTGGGAAAAGCACGCACCGCTTGTCTTGGTTGGGATATATACACCCTTTATACTTCTTTGTATGAAGAGTTCACATTGGCACTCCTCTCTGAAACTCTGTCTGAGGGCTCTATCCATCTTTGAAAAGCCAGAGTGCTGTCCAACTCAAGGCGGCAGCCCTGGCACAGCATGAGTGGCATATAAAAACCCTTTATCAGAGGGACCTGCTGCTGTTACTTCTGACCTTGCCCATCCATCCCGTCTAACAGCTCCACTTCCTAATGACTGGTAGCCCGACTCTTGCTGGGTGATACTATACATAGGTGTACTGTGCCATACTTTAGACTTTCTACTGTGTGATGTGAAATGGTTACATGGCTACATGAATGTGCTTCACAGTAACAAAAATACCTCATTTGTATGTTTTTGTAATTGTTTTGTCCATAAACTTCACTGCTTCTTGGCTTGATTCTGTCCATGTGCCAATTTTTCGGTTTAGCCTACAAGACAGTGCAAGCTGTCTGGCTGCAAAAGACCTATTGCCAGATTACCAAGGATTTACAGAGGGCTTAAACCCGCCCATTCATTAGTATTAGTTAACTCAATTGTCCATCTCATTTGCAGCCTTTAATTAGATGGGTTGCCTGATCCAGCTTGTTTGTCCCTCCCTGGAGCATAGACTACTTACTTTGGTCCGTCCACTGCTAATGTTTAGGGAACAACTGCTTTTCTTTTTGCTTAAGCACTCCATGAGAATACATGAACGGCCCAGCTGTCTTTTTCTCATGTGGTTCCCCCACCTGCTCCCTTTTGCTCGCTCTCCTCTGTGTGCTTTTCTCTCCCCACCTCACTGTTGCGCTGCTCTCTCTTGCGCAAGCACTCCACGAGTGCATGGGTTTCCAGCCATCTGCCTTGTGTATTTCTCTACCTCCCTCTGCTCAGTGTTGCTCTTTCACTTGTCCTTGTGTTTCTCTCCCCCTCTACATTCTGTGTTGCTCTTTCTTGCTCGTATGCTTCTGTATTAGGATCTTCCTCTTGTGCTTCAATGTGTGTGCTTCACCCCTTCTACTCTCCCATCCTCTCTTCCATTTCACCCCACCCCTCTACCACCCGTTTTCCTATTGTATTTTCTTTTTAATTGGCTGTTTCGAGCTAAAAAAATCTTACTTTATTTATTTACCCACCCATCCAAGTGACAACTGCCATCTTCAATCGGTCAGTAAAAAATTAAACCAAATTGCCTGCGTCATTCCGCTGAGTGCCGGTGTCTTGATACATGCACGAGTCAGTGGAATGATGCACCCTCATGCACGTGCCAGTGGAACAATGCACCCTTATGCACGTGCCAGTGGAATGATGCGCCCCCCAACATGCCTATTTTTGTTATTATTTTTGATGATACTGTTTAGCAACGCCAAAAGAAATTGGCAAAGCCAGTAGATCCTACAGGTGGCACCTGTTGGCTTTGCCAATTCTTGTTTGATACTGGCATTTAGACAGTTCTCTGACTTACCCACGCTGGGTGCTTATAGTGCAATTTTCTTTATTTGTATGTGCTTTTCACTTTTTAAATGCTGCTACATTTATGTTTGAAGCAAATCTGCGTAAAATGTTGATAGCATTGTGACCCCAAATCCCTTTTTTTTCTCTACATTTGTACACAAGTAAAATGCTGCGTTTTGAGCATTTCCGTGTGTAAACAAGGACGGCAAAAGCAAGGACTCAAAAATATAGCAACCACAAAAATATCTCTTTCCAAAAGGTCCACTTCTTGTAAATACCTAAACAGCCTAACTCACTTCCCCCCTACAGTTGGGCTGGGTTCATTTTCAATCCTAGCTCCAGTCTTAGTCTATCTAGAGCCTAAATCTTGCTAGTGGGGTTGGGAGCATGTCACAATGTACGTAGAGGACATGTTTGTATGTATTTGTTTTGGCCGTGTGTTTTGACATGTCGCTGTTTTGAACTAGCTCATACCAACATGTGTGTAGCCTTCCAACTTGGATGAGCACAGGTCTTGCAGTTGTATTCTCTGCAAAGCTTGGATGCCGGAGCTGTTCTTTTGTGAGAACGATAAAGTCTATGATTAATCATTTGTTCCGCTGGTATTTCTGCATTGCCTCCTCTTGAGTGTGATATCCCATGGAACCAATATGAAAGGAAAAAAACATGTTGCTCCCTCATTTTGGAACTACTAGCTACTTACAAACAAAATTCATTCCGCAGCGACAGGTCAACTAAAGCTCGATACATTATTTAGTATAGACCAACTACATTTAGTCAAATTTTGAGGTCTCAAAGATGAACGAATTATGTACTGAATCTGCTGTTTTGTTGTGAGAAGTGGGGTCTTGTAGTGGAGCTTGGCCTCGTTATGTCAGAGCCTCATACAGCCTCCAGATTTAGTAAAGTGTATGTGTTTTGCATTGTAGCAGATAAACTGGCCAGCTTATTTTTATCCAAGAATTAAAAACCAAGTATAAATATCTTTGGAGAGCAGGTCAAAGTTACTAGGAGCATTAATTTTATTTATATGTTGTTGGCTTGTATGTTTTTAGTTGTTACATGGTGGTTTTTCGTTGCAGTTTTTTTCCTCCTTATAATCTACAAATCTTAGCTTTACTGCAATACTTTTGCTAACACTTGTTTGTCTTCTGCCTTCACTCTCATTAGTTGACAGAAATAAAGTTGAATTAAACCATGATTTTGCGAATAGTAGTATTGTATGGCTTTCTTTTGAGTATGAATAATGCTCTTTGGACGTAAACAATATTAATGTTAATGATGTCATTTTAGAAAACTGGCTACGTTTTAGCAGGTACCAAATAAAATAATAAATTGACCAGAGCTGTGTGTGGTGAGTGGTGGTTTGTAGCTCATGTTTAGGAGCCCAGTATGGCAGACTAAGAGTGCAAGGTATTTTTGTATGTAATATATCATAAGCATAAAATGTTGCACCTTAAATGTTGAAGTTGAGTAAAGAATCATAACTTCTCTTTAACACACTTTTTGCAGTGATTTTTTCCGGCTTAATTATTGTATGATTTCTCCCTTGTCCCAAGTATCATTGTGCTCCGACCTTGTCCAGCTACCAGTGTCCCTATCCACAGAGCCTGCGGCATTACTGGGCGTACTCGTGGGCTATGGGTTCACGGTATGCACTTCAGCCATATACTGTGCCAAGTTTCTTACCCTTCCCCCCAAAGTCCGCTTCACCTGATCCTCTGCGTATGCACAGGGATCAGAACACAAGATTTGTAGCTGGGCATCGTGTACTTGGATGAGGCTGCATGTGAGACACGTCTGACACTTTATTAGAAGTCCTTATACCTGTTGAATAGAACACCACCCTAGCTGGAGCTCTGCACTTGAAAATGGCAGTATGCAGTTGTGGTATCTAAATGCAGTTGTAGTATATATGGCCACATGTATTGTTTCATTGCAGAGAAGTAATTCTCTGATGTCAAAGAAAAATGTCTCTGAGCCATCTGGACTGAAAGAAGGGAATCCAATTACATTACACATCTGATCAGCTAGTGATGTATTTTACCCTTGGGTTCCCTAATGTTGCGGCATACAACGTTTAGAGCACACTCTTAACTAAGGTTTTGTGGACCTTGTCATTAAATGCAATAGCTGTTCTTGCCATTACACTCTAGTTGCTCTTTAAGGAAACTGCAAACCTTTCTGTCTCTGTTACTATTCACAGGAAGTCCTTTATTAACAATGGACTCCGAAGCCTACAGGGCCTCTTGGTGAAACTCCTGAAAGAACATCTTGAAGTTTATTTCTTCTTAGAGGCTCTAATTGCCTTCCCCGACTGGAAAGTTTAGAAGTCCAGCAACAATTTAAGTAGCAGGAATGACTGTGGTCAGCACAGTAAATTCATTGTGATCATAAGAAGAGTTTACACTCTTTAGGCACAAGGGTTGAGACAGGAAGGAAACGAATTTAAGTTAGGTCACAGTGATTTTGGGGGCAGGATAGTTAGATTAAGCTGAAACCTAATATGAGGCTCTATTAATGGGAGGAGAAACAATACATCATTTATAAATTCTAATTTTACTTTTACATGGAGAAATGGAGCCTTTCTCACAAACTTGGGAGTTATCAAAAGTCCCGTTCAGTGGTAATCGTGCACACTCTCACTAAAAAGTGCATGTAACATGTTACCGTGGATCTAAGACCAGGTGTACTAAAACATCTAGGTCTTTAAACTAGGTGTTCGCCAAGATAGAAAGTAGCAAATACAGCCTCTTAGGAAGAGCAGGGCTATAGAGATGATGTCAAGTTAGAGTAATCTGCAATTAACCTGTGTTTGGAGGAGGGAGTATTTCATCACCCACATGCACAGTCTGATATCTTTACCAAAGCTATGACCTAGTCTGTAAAGAGATCTTTGGCCAGAAGAAACAGTGGGCCGTTTAGTATGAAAGCAGTGATGCACAATACATAAACCTATTCTCTTATGGAAGATAGTGCACTTATTACACAGCTGTGTAATGTGATTACTAAATGGATGGCTCGTTAGCAGGTGTGTAGTGCGTAGAATAATGGGTAGGCTGTGATGCCCAATCTTCCAAAGATTACAGCCAAGATGAGGACTGTTGAACTCCTGTTCGGGTGTGGTGATGTTTGGTAATTGCAAGTCTAACTATGATGAAGGATTTTAAAACATTCGGAGACAACACCACTGGACTATACTGGACTATGGACATGGTTGTCTTTGAGTGGAGATTCACAGCTAGGACAAGTCTACTGGGTTTGTATTACCCGATTCTCATTTAGTCTCATTGACTAAATCATTAACCAATGAATTCTGTTACAAGATCTGGAATCGAACAACTGAGCCCGGCAGAGGTTGGCATCAATCAAATTATCCCAGGTGCTTTCTTTCAGATCAGGTAGGCATTTGCCTTTGCTTTTCCAGAATACCCCAGACAGCATGCCTAATATGCTGAATTACATCGCAAATAATTATATGATGCCTGTCCCAAGAGAAATTCTTGAGTGGAAAAAAAATGTAATGAGGAATCTTTTTTTTAATTCCTATGCAGTTGACTGCTCAGAACTTTATTTTTGAAAAACAGTTGTTTGGTATATCCCAAATCGCAGATTCCTAGAGACGTTTCATCTCTCAGTGTGTATATGTGTTTGTGTATTTATTTAGAGAGTTTCAAGTTTTATGTAGTGCTGGCTAGACCCGAGGGTATATATATGTGTTATGTTATGTTATGTTATGTTATGTTATGTTATCCATTTTGTAAAGCGCGCAGCTGCCCCAGCAAAGGGGCGTCCCAGCGCTGACCACGGGAGGACACAACAACTATATATACCGGCCTAACAAGAAAGACAGCAAGGAGAAACCTAAGGTAGTGGAACCAGGAAGGTTTTGATAGCCTTCCTGAAAGATGGCAGAGAGTCCATGGCACGGATATGAACGGGAAGGGAATTCCATAGTTTGGGGCAAGGTACCGGAAAGCACGGCCGCCCGTCCTGGAGTCTAATTCTAGGCACCACCGCCAAATGAGACTCTGCCGAACGGAGAGGGCGGGAAGGAACATAGCGGGAGATCAGGTCGCCCAATATGTGTGTGTGTGTGTGTGTGTTTGTGTGTGTGTGTGTGTGTATATATATATATATATATGTGTGTGTGTGTATATATATATATATATATATATATATATATATATATAATCCTGTGCGAAACTCCTATTCAATGGAGCAAAGATTGAGGCGCACTCAAGGGGGTAATTTTCTGAGTATTTATTGATCACAAAATAAAACGGCCCGACAGACGCGTTTCGGCTTCACGCCTTTGTCAATGTCGGGGAGGTCACATTTTTACACAATTTGATGCAAAACATTCAAAAAAACTCATTGCGTGAGAGGAACCAATCAAAACCTTTTTACATCAAATTTGTATTCATTTCATAGAAACCGATGTAGGACATCCAGATCATGATGCTTACTACATTCTGTGGGGGCCATTTTGTAGTGTGTGTCTGTGAAGGGGCAAATCATGTGATTTCTCAAATTCATTCTTTGGGATCCTCCTATAGCCCCCTCTTCATACAGAATCAAGATTAAAACACAATATTCACACTATTCGTTTCGACATGATTCAAGTCCAAAACATGTAATGTTGGGTATTTTACACCCCTCATTATTTCTTCAAGCCCTGAATGGGCATTTGTGATCGCGGTATACTATTCCGTGACCGCAATGTTCTTGTCCCCACACCCCTCCTCGATCTATGGGTGCCCCTAATTCTCGGTATTACTCCAAATGGTTCATGTTACTGTCTGTTACTTCCGGGTATATCTTATACTAATTAATGTGAGACCATAATTCCTCCTCATTGTTGAGTCCCGTGGGACTTTTCGACTGCATTAGAACTATGTACTTGGACTCTAGCTGTCGTAGCTTTTTTACTCTGTCCCCACCTCTTTCACTCTTGGAGATACAGTCGACGCAAAAATATTTTAAAAGTTTAGAATTGGACTTATGGACATCTTGGAAATGGCGTGCCACAGGGTACCCCATATCATGATTCGTAATCGCCCTCATGTGTTCAAGCACTCGCTTTTTAGCGGGATGAATAGTGCTCCCAACATAATTAAGTCCACATGGACAAGTAAGGCAATATATTGCAAACTCTGTATTGCAATTCATCAATTTATTGATTTTATGCGGGGTCTTCCTGCCAGGAATATTGAATTCCTTTACTTTCTGGCCATTTCTGCACGCTTTGCAATTCATGCATGGAAAATATCCTGTCACTACTTCTTTCCTTTTGGGATATTTGGTGAAGTGGCTCCTCACCAAGTATGTACTAAGTGTGGGCCCTCTTCTATACGTCATTAGGGGTAGTTCTGGAAGCTCTTTGCCAATGATATTGTCTGATTTCAGTACTTTCCAATTTCTGCGGAAAATTTCAAGAACTTCAGACGATTGTGCCGAGTAGTCTGTAATTATTCTAATACTATCCTTCTTTGGGACTCCTGTTTTCGTGCTTCCCCCATTACTAACCTACTTCTCTCTAATTTCTCGCCTTTTAGTTCCGCTTGCCTGAGAGTCGACTCCCTGTATCCCCTGTCTCTTAATCTTTGGAAAGATTCTTCTTTCGCCTTCAAAAATTCACTTTGGGTTGTGCAATTTCTCTTCATTCGCACAATTTCACCAAAGGGAATCCCTTTAATGACACTCTGCGGATGAAAGCTGGACGCATGTAGCGTACTGTTTCCAGCTGTAGGTTTCCGATACAAAGTCGTGCTAATCCTGCCATCTTCAATGTATACTTTTAAGTCCAAGTACGCTACTTCCTCTTGACTAATGCAGTCTGTAAATTTCAGATTACAATCATTTTGGTTAAGAGCTGCTACATAGTGATCCAATTCCTCCCTCGACCCCCTCCAAATTATGAAGAGGTCATCAATGTAGCGAGCCCACAACACAATGTTCTCCAACCACCTTTCATGCTCCCCAGCCCATGCCACCTGCTTCTCCCACCAGCCAACAAAGAGATTCGCGTAGCTGGGGGAGAAGCAGGAACCCATTGAGGTCCCCCGTTCTTGTCTGTACAATTCACCTGTGAACAAAAATATATTGTTACGCAGACAAAACTCAATTAATTCCAACAACATGCAGTTATGTTCGTGAAATTTAGCTTCCCGTTGCTTCAAGAAGAACTGAATCGCATGCAATCCTTTCTTATGTTCAATACTCGTATATAGACTTGTGACGTCCAGCGTCACCAAATGCATGTCAGATTCCCATTGTATGTTGGAAATGAGTCTCAAAAAATCTTTAGTGTCCTTCACATGCGAGCTCAAGGCCCGAACCCAAGGGTTGAGGAAACAGTCAATATAGATTGAAGTTTTTTCTAATAAACTGTTCAATGAGGAGACTATGGGTCTACCTGGTGGGTTTCGTAAACATTTATGCACTTTAGGTAAGTGATAAAACGTGGGAATTTCTGGCGCCTCACACTGGATATATTTGTAGTCCAGGTCCCTGAGGATACCTTTTTGATGCCAATTGTCTATGAGTTCATGAAAGTCAATGATACTCTTCTCATACGCCGACCTAGTTACAGTTGAATAACAATCTTGGTCCAAGAGTTGCTTCAGGGCTTCTTCTTGATACTGCTTCCTGTCCATGAGGACAACGTTTCCTCCCTTGTCAGAGGGCTTAATCATCAAATTTTCATCATTTTTGAGATTCATAATAGCTTTCCATTCTAATTTGGTAGTATTCATCTTATTCAAATTCGGACCCTTGGCTTGTAATTTTTTCAAGTCGTCAATAACTAGGTCGTGAAAAGTGTCAATCGAGTCATGTGCCGTTTGTGGGATGGTTTTTTACTTCATTCGTATATTACTGGTGGCACCAACTTGTGTGATGCCGGCTTCTTCAAATTTTTTGACATTTCTGCTTGGCTTAACAGAGTGCTCGCATACTCCAATTCCCTAAGTAACAATGCTGTTTCCATATCAGCCATTGTAAATGTTTCTCCGACAGTGGGTTGACTAGCAACCATACTTTGTTGCAGCAACTTAGGATGCAGTGCATGGATTTTCATTAATTTCAGTTTCCTAATAAATTTGTACGTGTCATTGCGTACATTAGCATTGTCAAATTGGGGTGTTGGACAAAAATAGAGCCCCAGTTCTAATACTCTCCTCTCAGTGTCTGTTAGTACTCGATCCGTTAAATTCACAATCGTTTGCTTACACTCCTTTATTTGTTCCTGGCCCCTCGTTTGCTCCTCGTCATGTATCCCACTGCTGCTACCTTTGGTGTTCCTGCTTTTCCTACCGCGCCTTGTTCTCCGTCTGCTTTTGCTTTTGCTGGCGGGTGGGTTCTTGCAGGTGGTCGCTGTTGCGCTTGTCTCAGGAGTTGATATTCCTGGAAAAAATGTGTTGCCACCTCCTTCTCCTGGCGTGTTACTTGTTCCTCCTCTGAAACTTCAGATTCTGAGGTTTCTCTTGATGAAGGCTGTTGAGTCTTTTGCTGCAGCAGTAGTTTTCTGGGGCCTTCGAGTTTTTTGGCAAACGTGAGGATCTTTCCTGACTCGTAGTCCTCTTCGTCCCTGATAAATTTAATTTGTTTGCGGCGTTTAATCACCCCTTCATACTCAGTAAGACGTTTCTTCATTTGTTCATACAATCCTTCTTTTGTCTTTTCGTCTTTGTCCAATGCAATGCAATATATATATATATATGTGACAATTCTAACTAATATCTCTGCTTTTGGTTTAAAAAAAATCCCTCGCTTTAAATGTGGCAGATTAATTATTGAATGTGTTACAGTTCCTCTAACATTGTCTAAGTCAGCCACTGAGGCTAGAGCTTAAGCTGGCTGTCTTCTGTAGGTTTTTCGTTGTTCATGAAACATTTTACTTTTCAGTTGTATGGGGTAGCAAGATTGGTGATGTTTGAATGTGCTTCCGTAATGTGTGCATCAACTCAAAAAAACAAAAAACAAAAAAAAAACACCACTTCTGACTGGGACATGTGTATTTGCGGTGCTGGAAATAGATTCGCAATTGGTGCTTTTGGTGCCCAGAATATACCAGGAGAAGCGGGGACCGATCGCAGTCGGTATGATCCACCCTTTTTTCGAGTTGCGAGCCAGGATCAGGAACCCTCGGTACTTTCGGGGATATCAGCCTTGAGGAAGTCACGGTGGTGACGAAACGCGCGTTGGCTGTTTCTCATTCTACTTGACTAAGAAGCGGGACTATGAATACATCACAGAAATCATCTTTTGTGAATGTTTAAACTTTGGTTGTGGTGCTATTGAGGAAGAAATACTTTCTTTTGATATTTACTAGCGAATAAACATTTGTAAAAAATTAATGAAATCTGGCTCTATACATGATTCCTGTGACAGAAAGCTTCACTCATCATCTTGGTGTTGTTTTAGCTCCAAAGACCGATTTGTAAAACTGTAGATATGAATGATTAGGGTGCCGGGGTATTCGCTTTGTGGATACTAAAGGGCGTTGGTTAGTTGCAGAGATAAAAACTCGGGCCAGTGCCTATACGCCAGCTAGTTATTACAGGCCAAATGAGGATGAGATTAGTTTTTTTAACAATCTATGTTCCGCTCTGCTAGAGTTTGAGGCCCCACTGATAATTGGTGGGGATTTCAACTTACTAATGAACAATGAGCTGGATAGATCCTCTCCTCGTACTCAAATCTATGCGCCCGAGTTAGAGCCTGCCTTTCTGCTATGTTAGATAATTTAAACCTATGTGATGTATGGCGAAAGAACATAAGAGATGTAAGGTACTACTCCTACTTCAGTAAAAAGAACGGTCATTACTCTAGGATAGATTACATTTTTATGGATCGCTTGGAAGCAGATAAGGTTAAGAAAGTGGAATACATGCCCATTCATATATCAGACCAAGGCGCAATTGAATTAAGTATCGGGTTTGCTTCCACCCCACTAGTTGAGAGGTGGCCATTAAATAGAAGACTGCTCACACAAACTGGAGTTATGGAGAAAATTAAACTAGATGCCGCAGCCTTCTTTAATCAAAATCTAGAGTCTGCACCTATGCATGTGGTTTGGGACTCTTTTAAAGCATGGCTGAGAGGAATGCTGAAGGGGCAGCTGAGGGGTGGGTCAAATCAGAAAAGGAGAAGATAGCTTCATTGGAGGAGCGGTTTAGAAAATTTGAAGCAAGCTTAAAGTCTGGTCAAGTTCAGGGGGAGGAAAAAGATAAACTGATGGGTATATTGGAAGATCTCCAACATGACTATAGGTTGACACTGGTAGGAATTATGTTACAGAAGTGGGAAGCAAGTAGAATGAGAGATTTTGGTCAGGGTGAGGAATGCAGAAAATTGTTAGCAATAAAGAGTAGACTGGATAGGTCTCAAACGTTTATTAACAGGATAAGATTAGATAACGGTGATGAACCTTCTGCTCAGTTTTCGGACAATAAGAGTGAGATTAAAAGGGAGTTCTGTAAATTTTTTCTAGAATTGTATAAGGTAGATCTAGAAATAGATAAACCAAATGTAGATCTTTGGCTTGCTCAGCTTCCTAAAGTGAGCCTTGAAGGATTAACACTATTTAATCAAGATATAACAGGGAGTGAAATTATGGAAGTTATTAAGAAAATCAAATAAGGCAAAGCTGCTGGCCCAGACTTGATTCCAAATGAGATCTACTCGATATTAATGGATAAAATCATCCCTATATGGCTGAAATTATTTAATGATATCTTGAGAGGTCGTTCCCCATTACCGGATACTTGGAAAGAGGCAATTATCACCCTGATCTTAAAACCCGGTAAAGATCTCACACAATGTCAATCATATCGCCAAATATCCTTATTGAACTCTGATTATAAAACTTTTACTGGTATTATTAACGCGCGGTTAAGCAAATTAGCAAGGGCAATAATACATGAAGATCAGTAGGGTTTCCTCCCTGGGCGGCAGATAAAGGATCTTGTCATTTCTTTAGTTGGTGCAATAGATCTGGCAACCGTGGCTAGAGCTCCTTTAACAATTATAACATTGGACGCTGCAAAAGCCTTTGATCGCATTAATTTGTGTTATCTGTCTAGTGTACTGGAGGCTTTTGGGTTTGACCGCACCTTTAGAGATCTGCTGGGGAAAATGTACAGTGAACCACGAGCCCAAATATTAGTTAATGGGAGCCTTTCAGCCCGATATCAATAGGGCGAGGTACCAGACAGGGCTGCCCGCTGTCTCCTACTCTTTGATAGACTCATTGAGCCGTTCGCTCAAAGCTTAAGGCTAAATAAAGAAATACATCCCTGTTTAATGAATGGTTTCTCAAGGAAACTCGCCTTATATGCGGACAACTTAATTCTCTTTACGTCTAATGTCAACCAAGCCCTACCAAGTTTACTTAGGGAAGTGCAGGTTTTTGGTAAAATGTCAGGCTATGAGATTAATAACAGTAAGACTGAGATCATGTCATGGAACTCGGAAGTGCAGGGTTTCAGGGTTTCAAGGAGATAAGGTATCTGGGAATAACCATTACACAAGATCTGACTGAACTTCCTAAAACAAATATAGCCCAAGTATCTATAGAGGTTGATTCACTTCTGAAAAGATTGCAGAATCTTCCACTCACACACTATGGCAGGGTAAATCTGGTTAAAATGTGTGTTTTGCCGAAGTTCACTTATCTTTTTAATAACATCCCCCTGACTTTTGAAAAAAACTCTCCTAAATAAAATCCAGGGAAAGATTTCTACTTTTGTTTGCGCTGGTAAGGGGATCAGACTGTCCTGGGAAAAGCATGCACCGCTTGTCTTGGTTGGGATATATACACCCTTTATACTTCTTTTATGAAGAGTTCACATTGGCACTCCTCTCTGCAACTCTGTCTCAGGGCTCTATCCATCTTTGAAAAGCCAGAGTGCTGTCCAACTCAAGGCGGCAGCCCTGGCACAGCATGAGTGGCAAATAAGAACCCTTTACCAGAGGAACCTGCTGCTGTTACTTCTGACCTTGCCCATCCATCCCGTCTAACAGCTCCACTTCCTAATGACTGGTAGCCCGACTCTTGCTGGGTGATACTATACATAGGTGTACTGTGCCATACTTTAGACTTTCTACTGTGTGATGTGAAATGGTTACATGGCTACATGAATGTGCTTCACAGAAACCAAAATACCTCATTTGTATGTTTTTGTAATTGTTTTGTCCTTAAACGTCACTGCTTAATGGCTTGATTCTGTCCATGTGCCAATTTTTCGGTTTAGCCTACAAGACAGTGCAAGCTGTCTGGCTGCAAAAGACCTATTGCCAGATTACCAAGGATTTACAGAGGGCTTAAACCCGCCCATTCATTAGTATTAGTTAACTCAATTGTCCATCTCATTTGCAGCCTTTAATTAGATGGGTTGCCTGATCCAGCTTGTTTGTCCCTCCCTGGAGCATAGACTACTTACTTTGGTCCGTCCACTGCTAATGTTTAGGGAACAACTGCTTTTCTTTTTGCTTAAGCACTCCATGAGCATACAATGACGGCCCAGCTGTCTTTTTCTCATGTGGTTCCCCCACCTGCTCCCTTTTGCTCGCTCTCCTCTGTGTGCTTTTCTCTCCTCACCTCACTGTTGCGCTGCTCTCTCTTGCGCAAGCACTCCACGAGTGCATGGGTTTCCAGCCATCTGCCTTGTGTATTTCTCTACCTCCCTCTGCTCAGTGTTGCTCTTTCACTTGTCCTTGTGTTTCTCTCCCCCTCTACATTCTGTGTTGCTCTTTCTTGCTCGTATGCTTCTGTATTAGGATCTTCTTCCTGTGCTTCAATGTGTGTGCTTCACCCCTTCTACTCTCCCATCCTCTCTTCCATTTCACCCCACCTCTCCACCACCCGTTTTCCTATTTTTTAATTGTTTTTTTAAATTGGCTGTTTCGAGCTAAAACAATCTTACTTTATTTATTTACCCATCCAAGTGACAACTGCCATCTTAAATCGGTCAGTAAAAAATTAAACCAAATTGCCTGCGTCATTCCGCTGAGTTCCGGTGTCCTGATACATGCACGCGTCCGTGGAATGATGCACACCTCATGCACGTACCAGTGGGATGATGCGACCCCCAACATGCCTATTTTTGTTATTATTTTTGATGATACTGTTTAGCAACGCCGAAAGGAATTGGCAAAGCCAGTAGATCCTACAGGTGGCACCTGTTGGCTTTGCCAATTCTTGTTTGATACTGGCATTTAGACAGTTCTCTGACTTCCCCACGCTGGGTGCTTATAGTGCAATTTTCTTTATTTGTATGTGCTTTTCACTTTTTAAATGCTGCTACATTTATGTTTGAAGCAAATCTACGTAAAATGTTGATAGCATTGTGACCCTAAATCCCTTTTTTTCCCTCTACATTTGTACCCAAGTAAAATGCTGTGTTTTTAGCATTTCCGTGTGTAAACACTGACTGCAAAAGCAAGGACTCAAAAATATAGCAACCACAAACATATCTCTTTCCAAAAGGTCCACTTCTTTTAAATACCTAAACAGCCTAACTCACTTCCCCCCTACAGTAGGGCTGGGTTCATTTTCAATCCTAGCTCCAGTCTTAGTCTAGAGCCTAAATCTTGCAAGTGGGGTTGGGAGCATGTCACAATGTACGTAGAGGACATGCTTGTATGTATTTGTTTTGGCAGTGTGTTTTGACATGTCACACCAACCATAAGATGTGGTAGCCTTCCTTAACACTTGGATGAGCACAAGTCTTGCAGTTCTATTATCTGCAAAGCTTCAAGGCTTGGATACCGGAGCTGTTGTGTTCTTTTGTGAGAACAAGAAAGTCTATGATTAATCATTTGGTCCCCTGTTATTTCTGCATTGCCTCCTCTGGAGTGTGATATCCCATGGAACCAATATGAAAGGAAAAAAACATGTTGCTCCGCCATTTTGGAACTCCTAGCTACTTACAAACAAAATGCATTCCGCAGCGACAGGTCAACTAAAGCTCGATACATTATTTAGTATAGACCAACTACATTTAGTCAAATTTGAGGTCTCAAAGATGAACGAATTATGTACTGAATCTGCTGTTTTGTTGTGAGAAGTGGGGTCTTGTAGTGGAGCTTAGCCTCGTTATGTCAGAGCCTCATACAGCCTCCAGATTTAGTAAAGTGTATGTGTTTTGCATTGTAGCAGACAAACTGGCCAGCTTATTTTTATCCAGGAATTAAAGACCAAGTATAAATATCTTTGGTGAGCAGGTCAATGTGACTAGGCGCATTAGTGTTATTTTATATGTTGTTGGCTTGTATGTTTTTAGTTGTTACAAGGTGGTCTTTCGTTGCAGTTTTTTTCCTCCTTATAATCTTCAAATTTTAGCTTTACTGCAATACTTCTGCTAACACTTGTTTGTCTTCTGCCTTCACTCTTATAATTGATAGAAATAAAGTTGAATTAAACCATGATTTTGCGAATAGTAGTATTGTATGGCTCTCTTTTGAGTATGAATAATGCTCTTTGGACGTAAACAATATTAATGTTAATTATGTCATTTTAGAAAACTGGCTACGTTTCAGCAGGTACAAAATAAAATAATAAATTGACCAGAGCTGTGTGTTGTGAGTGGTGGTTTGTAGCTCATGTTTAAGAGACCAGTATGGCAGAATAAGAGCACAAGTTAGTTTTTTATGTAATATATCATAACCATAAAATGTTGCACCTTAAATGTTGAAGTTGAGTAAAGAATCATAACTTTTTTTAACACACTATTTGCAGTGATTTGTTCCGGCTTCTTTATTGTATGATTTCTCCCTTGTCCCAAGTATCATTGTGCTCCGACCATGTCCTGCTACCAGTGTCCGTATCCACAGAGCCTGCAATATTACTTTGACCGTACTTGTGGGCTATAGGTTCACTGTATACACTTCGGCCATATACTGTGCCAAGTGTCTTTCCCCCAAAGCCTGCTGCACCTGATCCACTGCCTATGCACTGGGGTCAGAACACAAGATTTGAAGCAGGGCAACCTGTACTTGGATGAGGCTGCCCGTGAGACACGTCTGACACTTTATTAGAAGTCCTTATACCTGTTGAATAGAACACCACCCTAGCTGGAGCTCTGCACTTGAAAATGGCAGTATGCAGTTGTGGTATCTAAATGCAGTTGTAGTATATATGGCCACATGTATTGTTTCATTGCAGAGAAGTAATTCTCTGATGTCAAAGAAAAATGTCTCTGAGCCATCTGGACTGAAAGAAGGGAATCCAATTACATTACACATCTGATCAGCTAGTGATGTATTTTACCCTTGGGTTCCCTAATGTTGCGGCATACAACGTTTAGAGCACACTCTTAACTAAGGTTTTGTGGACCTTGTCATTAAATGCAATAGCTGTTCTTCCCATTACACTCTAGTTGCTCTTTAAGGAAACTGCAAACCTTTCTGTCTCTGTTACTATTCACAGGAAGTCCTTTATTACCAATGGACTCCGAAGCCTACAGGGCCACTTGGTGAAACTCCTGGAAGAACATCTTGAGGTTTATTTCTTCTCAGATGCTCTAATTGCTTTCACCGACTGGAAAGTTTAGAAGTCCAGCAACAGTAGTATGTAGCAGGAATGACTGTGGTCAGCACAGTAAATTCATTGTGATCATAAGAAGTGTTTACACTCTTTAGGCACAAGGGCTGAGATAGGAAGGAAACGAATTTAAGTTAGGTCAAAGTGATTTTGGGGCAGGATAGTTAGATTAAGCTGAAACCTAATATGAGGCTATATTAATGGCAGGAGAAACAATACATCATTTATAAATTCTACTTTTACTTTTACTTTTACATGGAGAAATGGAGCCTTTCTCACAAACGTGGGAGTTATCAAAAGTCCCTTTCAGTGGTAATTGTGCACACACTCACTAAAAAGTGCATGAAACATGCTACCGTGGATCTAAGACTGTACTAAAACAGGTGTACTAAAACATCTAGGTCTTTAAACTAGGTGTTCGCCAAGATAGAAAGTAGCAAATACAGCCTCTTAGGAAGAGCAGGGCTATAGAAATGATATCAAGTTAGAGTAATCTGCAATTAACCTGAGTTTGGAGGAGGGATTATTTCATCACCCTCATGCACGGTCTGATATCTTTACCAAAGCTGTGACCTTAGTCTCTAATGAGCTCTGTGGCCAAGAAGAAACTGTGGGTGTTTAGTATGGAAGCAGTAATGCACAATACATAGACCTATTCTCTTATGGAAGATAGTGCACTTATTACACAGCTGTGTAATGTGATTACTAAATTGATGGCTCGTTAGCAAGTGTCTAGTGCGTAGAATAATTGGTAGGCTGTGATGCCCAATCTTCCAAAGATTACAGCCAACATAGAAGGAGGACTGTTGAACTCCTGTTCGGGTGTGGTGATGTTTGGTAATTGCATGTCTAACTATGATGAAGGATTTTAAAACATTCGGAGACAACACCACTGCTATTCCCCTCTTACATTAGGTCATCCAGAACCGTCACCATAACCGATGTTCTACCTCCCGCCAGCGTGAAGATTGCTTTTACTTGTCAAGATTGTTGTTTGGTCGCTTTGTCACAGGGGTTATCAGGAGTTGGCTCTTATGGGAATATTTGAAATTGTCCTGGAGCTATCGAGTCATTTGGGTCCAGTTAAGATTCCGTAGTAATTGGGTGATGGAGGGTGCTTTAAGGTCAACAGGCAGGCAGCAGGAGCAGAAAAATGAATGAATAGATAGAGAGAATAGAAACTATAAATGACACGTTAAGTAAAGGAAACAAGCTAACACAATTTAGAAACAGAGATTGAAGCGAAGTAGAGAAAGAAATGACTCCAGGCTCAGCTTGGATGCCAGGTGTCAAAATCGGGTACTGATTAGGATACAGGACCCTACCAGAGATGATTACTGGACTATGGACATGGTTGTCTTTGAGTGGAGATTCACAGCTAGGACAAGGCTACTGGGTTTGTATTACCTGATTCTTCCCTGGTTCATTGACTAAATCATTGACCAATGAATTCTGTTACAAGGTCTGGAATCGAGCCCGGCAGAGGTTGGCATCAATCAAATTATCCCAGATGCTTTCTTTCAGATCAATTAGGCATTTGCCTTTGCTTTTCCAAAATACCCCAGACAGCATGCATAATATGCTGAATTACATAGCAAATAATTATATGATGCCTGTCCCAGGAGAAATTCTTGAGAGTGGAAAAAAAATATAATGAGGAATCTTTTTTTAATTCCTATGCAGTTGACTGCAACTTCTCTACATAGTAGTGCACCTTGTGCTCAGAACTTTATTTTTGAAAAACAGTTGTTTGGTATATCCCAAATCCCAGATTCCTAGAGACGTTTCATCTCTCAGTGTGTATATGTGTTTGTGTATTTATTTAGAGAGTTTCAAGTTTTATGTAGTGCTGGCTAGACCCGAGGGTATATATGTGTGTGGGTGTGTGTGTGTGTGTGTGTGTATATCTATATCTATCTATCTATCTATCTATCTATCTATCTATCTATCTATCTATCTATCTATCTATCTATCTGTATATATATATATATATATATATATATATATATATATATATATATATATATATATACAGATAGATAGATAGATAGATAGATATAGATATATAGATATATATGACAATTCTAACTAATATCTCTGCTTGGTTTAAAAAAAATCCCTCGCTTTAAATGTGGCAGTTTAATTGTTGAATGTGATACAGTTGTTCCAACATTGTCTAAGTCTGCCACTGATGCTAGAGCTTAAGCTGGCTGTCTTCGGTAGGTTTTTCGTTGTTCATGAAAAATTGTACTTTTAAGTTGTATGGGGTAGCGAGATTGGTGATGTTTGGATGTGCTTCCGTAATGTGTGCAAACACTCAATTATAATTAAAAAAACATGAAGACAATTGCTTTTGTTGCTGTTATTGGATCTTATTCGATACCACTGTACTTATTACTAGTCATACTTGTTGGTATGAGTTAATGTGAGTGCTGGCAGTACTACAGTATTGTCAAAGAGAGACCACACATGTCTGAGTTTAAAAAATGCCTTACTCAGGAGATGTTAGCCACAGTCAGCCTGATCTGATTGTGTTAACTTGTGTTCATACTTGCAACGCTCTTGCAAATTGTTAACCCCTCTCTGAGCTACTATCTTTCTTTTTTAAACTCCCTGCCCAAGGTTAATGAAACCAATTCTTCTTAAGCTAATTGGGGGCTCTCATTTAAATTATTAACATGATCTGCAACCTATTTTTGTGATGTCTCTGTCTCTGACTGCAAATCAGATGAAGGACAGGACAGCGATGAATGTTGGATGAAAACAGGCAGCAGTGCAGGTTAATTATTTAAATTACTTCTGTGATGGGCCCATTCTGTAAAACCGCTGCCACGTTTGCATGTGTTTAATATGCTGCTCACACCAGCTTCCTATTTGTCTTCATCAACACAGCACTCCTTCGGTACGGAGGTGGCCATGGCACGTACATTTCATGCATTGGAAAGATGCTGCTCTTCCACCATTTTGTCATTGATTTTGACTTAGTTTTAAAGTAAGAGGGGTGCGCTCCAGTGATAAACCCTGGATCTCCAGTAAGCCTTTGAGGGATGTCTTCAGAAAATTGAGGCAAATGCACAAGCTTTCGGAATACTTTTCTAAGCCTAAAACGTTGTTCTGTACGGTAATGTAACACAAGGTGGATGTGTAGAGTACTGCTTGTCACCCGTGAAGGTTTCCAGGGGCTTGAACTTTCTTTCACTTTGTATCTTCAATTATTCAGAAAAGTTTCTCTCACTTTTTGAGGAAGAGACCACTGTTTAAGAGGACATCACCATACAGTTAATTTACAAATATCAAGCGTAGTGAACATATCATCGTAGAAGTATGAGCCAAATGTAAAAAGGATTTGCCCAGTGACACCTGACGTAGATTGTGACCCTCCTAAAATTTGGTAATAGTGAGTTCAATAGCACTGTTCTCTGTCGATGCCAACCCTCCAAGTGTTGAGTGTAATAACTTCCGGCAGATAAGCACTGTAATACAATATGAACAGTAAACTGTGTACCGTACCAATACCAAGAACAACATTTAACAGTTGACGTATGCCTTCTGCGGATCTAGATGGCAAACTTTCTCCTCAGGCTGCAAACACAAAGGCACTTATTGGTACCTTTTAAAAGGTTGCCTTCTATATTAGGCACTAGTGGTGGTTGGTTCAATGGGGGTGGTTGGGCTCTACTCCACAGATGTCACTTTTACTGGAGTGGCTTGCAGTTAGTCCTCCTAACAGTACCCCTTTTGGAGCGACAACACCTCCATAGAGGACGGTGCGGGATCTCTGATGAGTCACACCTATACACCACTCTAATTAGAGTTGGAAAGGGAAAAAAAACCTTTTCTTTATGCAACCCTCATCTTCTCTAGTAGTGGCATGCTTAATCATCGGGTTCACACTGACTCCTAATGGTCATGGAGCACTTATGAAGACGTTTTTTAGAGGGGGGCGGAACATCAAAAATAAAATTCCAAACCTTAGGTTAGCAGTATGTGACAGGGAGGGTGTATCCCTTTATCCTCACTCTAGAGGACTTCTCTACCCTCTCGGGGCCAATATGTTTTTTGGACCTTAAAATCCCATTTGTTTTTGCAGTTTGTCCACCAGCACTGCTAGTGGCTGCAAGAAATTGGTGACTACTCATACTTTCTGAACCACACTAGTCATGATGCAAACTCTGTGTGTTCTTTTGCAATGTGCTCCGTTGTTGCGTGTGCTGCCTTTTTCCACCTTACAGAAAAATAGGACAAACCTTTGGGTAGGGTCTGAGCTGTGTCCTTCACGTCCTATTGAAGCTTGGAGCGTCCTGTCACTCCAGATGATCTGTCTTGTGGCGACTTTGTAGCTACCACTTCTACAAGTGAAGGAGAATGACCCGCTAATACTCTACCGATACACAAGAATTCAAGAGAGTTTGGATAGAAGGTGCCAGGGTAGAATGGTGATAAAAAAGCCAGCGTGACCACTGGAAATGCTGTAGTCTCTGAAAAGTTCACCTGATTCAAGCTAGCACCTTTGTCTGCTGTTAAATATCCGCATGTTAGACACAGACATGGCGGTGAATGCTAGAAAGCCTGTTGCTGATTTGCCGGAGTGAGGATCTCTGACATGTCAATACTAAGCCTGGGTGGTGAACGCCGCTTCGTTCACAGAGTTTGCAGAGTTTTCTGCACTCCGCAGAGCTCGCAGAGTACAGAAATTCCACTTTGCGTAGTGCAGCGGAGCTTTTTCCCTGCTCGCTAGCAGTAAGTTCGCTAGCTGCAGCCTGGGTAGAATTTCTACTCCAGCGGCAGGAAGACCAGCGCAAACAGCAGTTCGCACTGCACTCCACCACTTGCGGAACTCTGCTGAGATTTTTGTAACTTTGTGGAGTTCCGTATAGCAAAACTCTGGGAACTACGTCCAGGCCTGGTCAATATACTGGCCGGAAGCAGTGAATATTGTGCATTGCTGGAGCAGCACAGAAAGGATTGTTACTCCCTGCACATCTTTCTCTGACGTAGCCCTGGCTAGGTGGCAGAGCAGAGCTCTGGGTATTTATTTATAAAGTTTTATATAGCGCGAACAAGATCCCGAGGGATATCCGAGTGCTTTACAATAGGATGGAAGGAAGGACATAAATGCAATATCGACATCACATAAGAATGAGAAACAAGAATGATCGCATAATTGCAGGACAATTGAGTCAAGGAGAGTAATACAATAACAAAATATATAGCGGGCTACGAAGGGGGGCATGCGGTAAAGAAGAGCAAAATCAAATGAAGTTATAATAGTTGTAGGATCAATTACTTCGAGCAGGTGAACCTAGCCCAATTAAGGTAAGAATGTATTCATTAGTCTTCCAGTTTGAAAGCAGTTGTTGAGGAGATTCTGCGTACTTCCGGTGGAAGAGTTCCATATCTTTGGGGCAGCGCCGGAGACGGCTCGGTGATAAGTTCTCTTTTTGCTAAGGATGAGTGGTTTCAAGAGGAAAGTGTTAGTGCTTTTTGAGGCTCTACCACCACAGGATAATTCAAGCTTTTGCGCTAGGTACCCTGGAGTTTTGAAATTAAGGGCTTTGTGTGAAAGAACGACAAGTTTTAACTGAATTCGAGCTTCGTAGGGCTACCAATTAAAAGATTTTAGGACTGGGGCTATGTGCTCATTTTGTTTGATGCCTGTAACCAGTCTGGCCGCAGCGTTCAGTGATGCCCATAGTGGAGGATAGGATAGGATAGGATGTTGATTTATAAAGCGCGAATTGTTGCCCGGGGGCGTCCAAGCGCTGAAAATACCAGGACCGACCAGATAAACAACAGAAGGAGGAGGAATTAGACTGGATGGAATAGGAAAGTTTTCAATTGATTGCGGAAAGTCGTGAGGGAGCCAGGGTGTATTTGGGAAGGTAGTTTTGGCATCTTGAACTTGAAGCGGAGGACAGTGCTGGTGAATAAAAGGAGGGAAATGTGTGGGCACACCATTCTGTCTATGTGTACCAGTACGCCTGTGTATTATATTTTGTGTGTGAGCATGCCTAAAGTTGTGATTACTTGTTTAATTCACTGCATATATATGAGAACCACTCCCTAGACCTACAATGGACACTATCTGTCGGATGTAGGTAGTCCTCAGTAATGTGATGACATTACTGCACATATGTAGTACTAGTGCATATGATGGGGTATCTGGGCATATCAGGGTAATGTCTGGGTTATGTGGTGTCGTTTCCTGGACACATGATGACAGTAACTGGCATGTAGAGGGAGGAACATATGCCTGGCCATAAAATGTACATGGCTGCATATGAAGAGGAACCTATTTTTCATACAATATCAATACATGTCAAAGGAGTACTGGAATATATGGCAAAGACTAGTGCATGGGGTACTGGTTGGGTGTCTTGATGGCACACTCTGGCATAAAAGGGACTATGTAACAGAGCCCATGATAGCAATGACTGGCATTTAATGATGGATTCTGATCTTAGGAAGCTGTAATACTTCCTATTGACATATATGGTAGTACATGGACATATGATGAGGTGCAGAAAGAATGTTCCAGGGTGCACATGACTTTTTTTGCATATACATCTATTCATGCGATGTGGAATATCTGGGAATTAAGAGGGCAGGTGGAGTTGTACCAGCAAATGTTAGGTTGTGTTTGAACATATTTTGAGACATAATTAGTGTAACAACTTAAAAAAATGAAAAAAATAAAAAACAAGAAACAGGTATCGAATAGAAATTGATGGTGTTTAATGAGCATGAATGACAAGCTTATATATGGGGACACACTACGAATAGCTGAAATAGATAGTTTGGAATGTGGTGACGTGTAGATTTAATTTACATTTCAATATATTAAGGACACATAGTGTAATTACTGAAAATAGAAAACGTTTTTTAGGCCAGTTAAATGCATCTATTAAACCTACCTGCTGTTACTATTTGGGTGTCATTTAATGGTGCGTTGGGCACGTAGTGCTGATAATTTAGCACATTTGCATGGTACTTGCTGTTATGGTACTTATTCATAACTCATGTGGGAGTTTCTTGTGACATTATTACGACAGTATTCAGATCTGTCATTGGGTTTTAAAATTGTGCTTGAAAAATTGTCCCTTTGACCCAATACATTTTAAAATCTTTCAGAATTCTCCCTTTGACCCAATACAATTTAATATCTGTTAGGATGTGTGAAACTCTGAAATATCTTGGGGGGGAATCTTTCTTGGTCTTTGGTGGTTATTTACACAGTCGTTTTTTGAGAGTTCACTGGCAGTGAGAGTTCACTCGCAGTCACTACTGATGAACTTTTTTTACACAGTTAACATTACAGGTGTGAAAGAGTGCCCCGCCAGACTGCCAATATTATGTCTTTTGCGGTAATTTTAACATTCTGATGGATACTTCTACCGTGAATATCCCTAGGCACCAGACGGGATCTGGAAGTTGGTTCAAAAGCTCCTGTGCTCTGACAGGTGGCATAATTGATGTCTGTTAGGACTCTGTCATGCCTGTGAGCATGACGCCAAGGAGCCGTATAAAGGCACCATGCCTGTGCACTGACATCAGTCTAATCAGTTAATATTTTGCCACGCCCAAAGACGCAGCTCCCGAATCCAATTTGTAGTTTTCCTTGAATTCTCAAATTATTAACTTTGCCAGTACTTAGTCTCAGGACTAAGTATGAAGACCTCCAGGGAAAGAAAGGGTAAGCTCTTTGCCTAAGTCCTAATTGACAAGTATGACCTTGACTAAAACAGACCTTGCTTGCAGTGTGTGGTGTACAGGTACTACTCTATGGCTGTAGCCTATCAACCTGGTGCAAGCTTGGTCATGGAACTCTGCTATGTCATCATAAGTGCTCGGGTGAGGGAAAAAGAATGTTATGGTTCAGAGAAGAGGAAGTTATTCCTTGGAGTCTCTATGTGGTGGTTGGATGTGCTCTTCTCTCCTGAATAAAGAACTTAGATTGGTTAACACATTGTCTCCTGATTCATTATTGCGGCCTACTAATTGGCATTGCCACATAGTGTTCCAAGGCAAAGTGGAAAAAACCAGTCCAAGGATAAGATGAGGCAACGGCACAAGCAGTGCAACCAAAGCTCCTCGGCGTGCAAACACTACTGCTCTGGGGGAAATCATGCAGTCAGTGGTTGCGGCCTGCAATTCTGTGTTGTGTGTTCTACTTAAATTCTATGACGAACTTTGAACCGATGGGTACCTGTGTTCCCTGGACCATCGTCGACTCTGCAGTAGGTTACAGCCTTTAAGGATGCAAAGCTGCATATTTGTAAGTTCTGGGCACAATTACCCTGAAGGACTTTGTGGATTCACAACAATTACAGGACATTCAGTCTGTGACCCCGATGTTTTGGCCATGAACGTTTGTTCTGACCTGAGCTTTCGGCATCCTGCTGGTTCTACATATGGAGACCTTCAAAGGAATCAGCAGCTGCAGCTTGTCCAGAATTAGAGATACCTTTAGGACACAATCTGCATCTCAAACAAGTGGGTCAGGAACTTTGTTGGTGGATGATGGATGCCAATTTTACATGCAGCAAACCGTTTATTGTGCCCCTTCCAGAGCTCACAGTTGTGACGGATATTCCATTTGCCCAAAGCAGTTTTAAGTGAGGGGCAGAACCCAGCACTTTCTTCCAGGTTGGCTATCCTTCACATCCAAAGGACGCATCTTGCAAGTTAGTTTAAACTGTTTTGCTCTACCTTTCTTTCCTCCCACTCCAGAATGAATTGTGAAAGAGACTCCGCCATCCTACTACAGGAGGTTGGCGGAGCAAGAGGCATCTCTTGCTCTCAAAAGGTGGGAGGGTACCAGACTGCGAGAAAGGCGGGGGTTGTTACCCTTCTCTATTTCCTTGTCCTGAAAAGGATGGGAGCCTCCCACTGGTGGTATATCTTCCTCGACTACATGCCTTCCTACGGTTGAACAGATTTAAAATGCTCACATTGGTCCAGATCGTATTTGCTATGGTTCTGGGTGACTGGATGGTGTATTTGGACTTGCAGGAAGCGTATTTTTATATTCCAGTCCTTCAGTCCTACAGGTGTTACCTGCGCTTCAAAGTGGGGTCTGAGCATTATTTTCAGTTTGCCGTGCATCCCTTCTACCTCACCAGCACTCCTCTGTTGTTCACGAAATTGATTGTGGTGGTCACTGCCCATCTTCGGAGGTCGGGAGTTGCTGGATTCCTGTATATGTAGACAACTGTCTCCTGAAGGCAGGTACGCCTCAGTAAGTCCTAGACCACCTCCTGACAATGATAAAACGTTTAATATCATTGCATTTGTCATATATGAGCCAAAGTTGGACGTGTTCCCTCTAAGAGGCTTTCCTTCATTGGGACAATCCTGGATACAGTGGAGTTCCAGGCTTTCCATCCACAGCAACAAATACAAGAAATTTGGGCTATAACCTCTAAATCCAGGTGATTGTGGCTCTGAGGATTCTTGGCCCCTTAACTGCATGCACCTTCCTGGTCAGGCACACAAGCTGGTACATGCGAGCCCTACAATGAAAGTGCATAAAAAAGAGCAATGGAAGTGCCAGTGGGTCAGCACCAAGACCACGTTTTTGACACCATCCAGGTTTCAGAGTTTACTGCACTGATCTGCACAGGTGGTTGACCTGCTGCGGTTTGCCCTATGGCAGGCTACTCTTTCTTCCCCACCTGGAGCTGACAGTGGTGACAAACACATTACTGCTGGCTGGGGTGGTCATCAAGGGAAGGTGGCAATCGGAACACTCTAGTCTTCAGTGAGGGCCAGCTGTACATCAGTCATCTAAAGCTGCGGGCCATTTGTCTGGCTCTGAAGGATTTTCTGCTTTCCATCAAAGGGAAGCTGGTGCAGGTTCTCAAGGACAACACCGCTACAATGTGGTACTTCAACAAACAGGACGCAGTGTGATCTCGGGTTCTGTGCCGAGAAGCCTTGCGCCTCAGGAGGTGGCTTGAGTTTCAGGGCATCTTTCTGGTCACCAAACAACTGCCAGGGTCCCTAAATTCCAGAGCGGAAGAACTGAACAGGCATCATCTGGTGGACCAGGAGTGACGCTTGCATCCCCTGTTGGACTTCTTCTACCAGTTGGTGGGAGTGGGGGGGGGGGAGGGGTGGACCTTGACTAGATCTTTTTGCCACTTTTGAGAACGTGCAGTGTCAATAATATTTTGCATTGGAGTTTCCAGACAAAACACTCGTCATGAGATGATGACCAGATAGAATGGCACATGTGCCCCTGTGAGTCTTCCCTTTACTTCACACCTTACTTTTCATATTGATTGGACTAGGAGTAACAGGTGGATGATAAGCTGATAGTTTGACATTGATTGGACTAGGAGATTCATGCGAATGATTAGCTGATTTTTGGCTTTGCTGGTGAAAACAAAGGAAGTGAGGTCCAGAAATGGACCTTGTTGCAATGGATTATCCACTGCATCAAAGTGTTATGCCCTGGCCAAAAGCGATCTCCTGAGCGTCTGCTGGCTCATTCCATGAATGCCAACTCTTTAGCTCAAGGCACTCCGGTTTTGAATTTCTGCCAGGCAGCCAAGTTGGCATCTGTCCATACTTTCACCAGGCACTACTGAATTGATTCACAAGTCTGCCAACAGGGTCATTTTGCATGCTCGGACACGCAGGACTTCTGTCCATTTCCCAGACCCACCTCCTCCTGATTTCTATGGTATTGATTCATAAGGTCAGGAATCTACAGTTAGAAATATTCTCTAAAGAATAAGTTAATTGCATTCTGTAACTCTCTCTTTTTGGTGGCTAATCTAGCAAACCACAGATCATCTCACTGGCCTCTTGCCTGACTATTTTGTGGAATAGAGTTTCAAGCATTAAAAAGATCCCAGCTAGTGAAAAATCAATTCTGTCAGCTGTGCTCTGCATTAGGCGCCGAATGCATGCTGAGTAAACTGACATCTGACCGACTGTGGCACCGTTCAGAGGATCTGTGTTGACATGCCTGTAGACAGGACGAAGGTGTAATAAAGATATATGGCACCACCTGTCAGCCCTCGAGAAGGTATTGCAAGAGCTTCCAGATCCAGTGTGGCACCTGGAGGGATTCGCAAGGTGAGGAATATGTGGTTAAATAGACTATCCGCTGGAAAGAGTGTTGCGGAAGGTGAGTAACTTATTCTTTATAGATACGGAACGTAGCATACCATCAAAGCAATAGCAAACATTATTTGGTTTTTACTGTGGTACATGATACAGTGAATAATAAAATACAGAATAGTTGAACATAAGCTAAAAGCGACTTGCTGCAACTGACAATACTCAGCGTGCAGATCCAACCTTGATAGGCAAGCAAGCTTGCATATCCGTTTGCAAGTGTAACTTCACAGGAGGTGCTTGCACTGCACTGGCTACTCTCGTGCATCAGCACCTTCAGCTTTTGCTGTGCCATTTCAAGGAAGAGTCCAAGGCATGTGCTCGTAAAGATGGATGTTAGAACATTATTTTCTTTTGATATTGTCTCTGTTGCTTGCATTGTCCTGGAAAACAGTGCCTTTTTAGCATGCACTTTTGATAATGAGTGTTAATGTTAGCCCATTAGCAGTCAATTGTTCCAATTTGCATTTGAAAGGTCCTGTCTGCCCTCTCGCCCACTAGCCTGTTTAACCTCCAAGAATAAAGACAGAAAGTCAGGAACAAATTAACATTTTGCATTTCACTAGTCCATTAAGTGCACTGTGACAAATCAGCCATTCCCCGCTTTTCATAGCAAACACAACAAAATGATGGATGGAGTGCTGAAACTTTTTAACCTCTCATCCCCAGTTAATGAGATCCGAATTTAATCCATTGTTCTTTCGCTCACTATACCACCCCAGTTTCAATCAACCAATCAATTAATCAATCAGGAGTTTATAAAGCGCAGCTACTCACCCGAAAGGGTCTCAAGGCGCTGTGGGGAGTGGGGGGGATTGCGCAGCTCCTGGATGTTCACGGTGATTCGAAGAGCCAGGTCTTGTGGTCCATCAAGAACTTGGAGAGTGTTGGTGTCTGTCTGAGGTTCCATGCCTTGGCTGCCAGGAGAGAGTAGAAGCGTCCCCCCGTTCTGGTCTTTGAACCTAGCCATACTCAAATCAGTCTTGACTCTGCTCCTCATGGGAACAGACCAGCCTGAACTGCCAGGCAAGGTTATCGCTGGACAGGAAACAAGTGTCCTGGGACTGGTTTCCGGGTATCACCCCTCATCAGCCAAGCTAGCTTGAATCAAGTGGTACAGCGTGCAAGAGACCCACGTCTGGGCATACCATTGGCCACTAATAGCTAACATAGCAAACACAACAAGATGATGACGGAGTGCTGAAACTTTTCAATCACTCACCCCCAGTCAATCTGGGTTTAATTCATCGTTCTTTTGCTCACTATGCCACTCCAGTTTGGACCCAGCCATATAAAAATCAGTCATGACCCAGCTCCTCATGGGAACAGTCCAGCACGTACTGCCAGGCCAGGTCCTCCCTGGACCGGAAACAAGCATCCTGGCATTGGTCCCCGGGTACCACCCCTAATCAGCCAGGCAAGCTTGAATGCAGTGGCACAGCGAGCAAGGGACCCATGTCCGGGGCTTGTATTTTTGTTTTAACATTTCCTTTTATTGGTTCAAAGTCCCCAAATGCAAAGTAATGTTGGCTAAAATGCCAGAAATAGGGGGCGTGGCCTGGTGCACAAGATGGCGGACGCATGTTGAGTGAGTTCCTGGCAGTTAAATCAACATCCGAAGCTAATATTGCATGTCGGGCCATTCGGGACCGTAGCATTACCACCTATGGCACCAGTATTACGCCAACAAAAGTTCCCCTCAAATTGGAGTGTGTGGTTCAGAGAAGCGACGTAGCTTAGGGCGGCTTGATTTCGTTCCCCGGGCCAATTTATACGGCGGCGCTGTGGCTGTGGTCATGGCCCAGTTGGATCTGCTGGTGACACCCTGAGGACTCCACAGTCCGTGGATCATGAAAGACGGTGATAGAAGGTCCAAAGCCGGGCTGTGGCCAAGGGGACATGACGCAGATCGATGTGGGGGCTGTGTGACCCAGTTGGGCCCTGTGACTTGCCGGCCCCGGCGGCCTGTGGTGCGGCCCACACACCAGGGAGAAGACACGTGATGCCCCTTAAACTACCTCAGACCTCTGACACATGCCGGCTGTGAGCGGGGGTGCCGCCTGTGTCCTGTGGAAGGGGAGGACTAGCAGCAGCCTATACTAGAAATGACGATGGAGCAGGTGCGACTTGTGGCCGCGGTGCGTCAGGCCCGCTCATTTAGGGCTTGTCGACATGGTCGGGGCTGTGAACACCCTCTTCTCCCCCTGCCTCAGAGAAAATCGGTACATTTGGCACACACTGGCTGAGGGCCCCCCAGCACTTAAAAGACAGCTTGGAGAGCGGGGCAGGCCCCAGTGGCCTCCCCGTAATCCCTCCTCTCTCCACTTTGCAGATCTGAATGGCAAGTAGGTGAGGCCTACATATGGAGCAGCAGGCTACCAACGACACTGTGGGAAGACGACTCTGACCCTGGGTGGCACTGCCCAGCTGTGGGTGTGCTGCTGTGGTGGGCCAACATGATTTTCCCATCTCCCTCCTCCTTGCTGGCCCTCGACTCTCTCCTTGGGATACCAGTGGCAGGGCACTCACCCACGTGG
Source organism: Lissotriton helveticus (assembly GCF_964261635.1). Lineage (NCBI taxonomy): Eukaryota > Metazoa > Chordata > Amphibia > Caudata > Salamandridae > Lissotriton > Lissotriton helveticus. The sequence continues at coordinate 216,523,405 of NC_136062.1, read as the reverse complement.
TTGATACGATGGGGTGCTTCCTTAGGGGGTACCGCACCGCAAGCCGCCCCTTGCTGCGGAAGCACCCCGGCTCGGTCCTGTTGCGGGTTGTGCCTGGGGCAGCCGAGTAGAACATCAGTTCAAGGACCTGCGGCCGCTGCAGACTGGCGACCCTGAGTGTGAAGGGGAGCCAGCCATCTATCAGTAGATGGAAGCAGCCTCCGGGCTCTCACAATGTCTACCGATAAACCACCACCAGCCTCAGCCAAGCAGAGTACTATGGACCAGTACACAAGGGCGAACTCTGGCAGTACAGACCAGACGAGGTCTCCATCTGGCTGTCCTGACAATGCCATGCTGCTTACGGCCATTACTCAAACACCGAAGGCCCTGGAGGCTAAGATTGGGGTGGTGGGCTCCGACGTAAATTTTGATTTGAGGACGGCGGTTGATCACATCACAGAGGCAGAAACAAGAGTGTCTGAGGCCGAGGTTTCAGTGGCAACCTAACAGCAGAAGGTCACTACATTAATGGCCAAGACTATGGAGCCAGCCATATGGGTGGAAGCCGCAGAAAGCCGCGAGTGATGCAACAATCTAGGCTTCATGGGCTTCCTGAAGGGATGCGAAGGCTTCTCTGGGGAACAATTATTGACACAGTAGCTTAGATCCTGTCATCTTGCTGCGTGGTTGAAAGGGCTCATCGGACCCTGGTGAGGAAGACCCCACCTGGTGCTCGAAACTGGCCTACTATTGCGAAACTCCTGAACTAAAATACTCTGGAGGCTGTCTTCCGGTGGGTAGCTCACCTAGAATAGGCTCTGATTCAGCACAGAGCGATCGGCGCAACTGTTCCTAGAAGTCCACCTCCAAGCGCCACAATAGATGTCGATCGTCCTGGAGGAGCTCACATACAGATGATGATCATTGGCATTACTAAGGGGTTGTTGGCCTATGTGACTGATATATTGATTGTTATAATCCCTCTTCAACTGTTTCTAATTTCCAGGTCTGTGGGTATCGCACGCTCCCTCCTCCTCTACATATATTGTCTATGCATGGCGGCGTACATCGGGTGGGCCAGTTGCTTGGGTGGAGATTAGTGTGCTTACCAGACATGGGCTGGGGCAGGCAGGATGCCTTTTATAAAGCTGCCACCTAAGAGAGACATTCCTAGGAATCCTTTCTAGAGGACATGTTTCTTGGGTGTTGAGGTAGTGGGATCCATTGGTGGTGTTCCTTCCTATTTCCCCGGTTGGGGTTTGGTAGGGGCGCAAACTGTGACATATGCTTCCATATTTGTGAAGTATGTGGGAAGGAGGTTGGGGGTTATTTGTTGCACTTATGTTTTGTTGGTTCTTGAGCAGCTGCAGTCCCGTCCCGTACCACATTTGATACACACTTATTGCGTATCATTTTCTACCACTGATATACATGACTAGCAGCGGTGCAGGGGGTCAACTCCGCATCTTAACATGGAATGTGAGAGGGGTACTGGATAAAATTAGACATGGGGCAGTCCTTACGGCTGGCCAAACACTTGGAGGCGGACGTTCTCCTCTTACAAGACACCCACATTTTGGAGACAAAAAACAATGCCTAGCCCTTCTTGGCAGGTATTTCACTCAGGGCTCACACAGGGCTCCTGGCGCACATCCATCGTAAGGTTCCCTTTACCACTCGGAAGGTGTGGGTAGATACCTATGGCCGCTGTGTTGCAGTGACGGGTGACCGCCATGGGCAACAGCTCATACTTGTGAGTGTCTATGCCCCCCTCCACTAGGGTCCACCTTCACTGCATGCTTCCTCCGCTTGTGGGGCGAGATGCTTTTGGTTGCCTTTGTCTAGTGGGGGGGGGGTGGGGCTGGGATGACATCATTCCCCTTGGGGCGGACAGATGGCAACCACAGGTTAGAAGGGATGCCCAACAGGACTCTAGGCTGTCAACTATGGTAACTACTCTTGGTCGGGCATACACCCTACCGAGAACGGATATATATACTACTCATCAGCCCACTGGATCTTTTCCCGCTTAGATTACATGTTTATCCCAACCACATATCGTCACAGGGTGTCATTGCCCCATATTCACCCATGGGGCTCTCAGATCATTCCCCTGTGACCTTGGAGCTTCATATTGCCGCCACTCAGCCTAGATTCTGGTGGCAGATGCCGCCATGGCACCTCCAGAACCCGACTTATAGGATCACTGTACAAAAAGCAATAAGTGAATATTGTACATTTAACTAATCCACGGCCTCCACGAAAGTGGTTCTATGGGAAGCACTTAAGCCAACTATTAGAGGGATGGACATTAGCTTTTGCACAGGAGACCATAGGTGTAGAGCACCTGAGCGGATTGCTCTCGAAACACAAATTGAGTAGTTGGAGGATGAATTGAGGGAGCCAGGCAATAAGACAGCGAGATTACAGTTTAGTCTGACCCAACAGTTATACGAAAAGTACTTATAACTGAGGCGAATACAGCGTGGCAGGCCACACAGCAACAAATATATCAATGGGTGGACAAGTCCAGCCGCATGTTGCAAAGACTGTGTCGGACCGCGGGGGACTGTGTCGCTGGTGTCGGTGGTGCCGGACCATCAAGTGGGTCTGGTATTGTGACCGGCAGAGGTCACCCAATGTTTTGCAGATTATTATAGGGTACTATATGCCTAGAGCATAGAATTAGTTCAGGGATTTCTCAGAGACATCCTGTTGCATGCCCTGGCGCATACACAATTGGAGGAGAAACTTATGGTGGAGGAGCTGGCGACTGTGCTGTCCGACATGCACACGGGGCAGGCCCCGGGCCCCAATGGCTCTTGAGTGAGTTCTTGGAGCTCTTTATGCCACAGCTTCGCAGTACCCTGCTAGAGGTTGTACAGGAGGCATCAAATGGGGCCCTGCTCCCCTTGGACTGGTGACATGCGAAGATCGTCCTATTTCGGAAGCCGGAGTGACTGCGGATTTACAATTGTCCTATCAACCGATCTACCTTCTCAATTTCAAAGTGAAGCTCTTAGCCAAGATCTAGCCAATAAACTACTGAAATGCAGGCCCGACTTCATACACCTAGACCAAACAGGCTTTATGCCCCAGAGGTCCCTGCGTCATAATATCAGGTGCGTCTATAATGCCCTGGCTATGGTTGACCGCCTGGCACTATGGGCAGCAGTGCTTCTTGCAGATATAGACAAAGCGTTTGATTCTGTCAGCTGGCAATACTTATTTGCTCTACTTCGCTGCTATTAACTTTGGCTCATGTTTCCTCAACTAGGTGAAACTCATACACTGGCTTGACCGTCACGGTCCGGTTTGCGGGCGCGATCTCAGCTCCCTTTGAGGTTGGAAGGGGCACCTGTCAGGGATGTCCACTGCCCCATTACTGTTCGCTCTGGCAATAGAACCCCTGGGATTGTGGATCCATTCAGACCTTTTGCTTAAGGGATTTGAGTGGTCGTAGGAACTATCAGATCGGGTCGTCTTTATATGCTGATGATGTGCTATTCCTCCTCACTAATCCCGCTCTTCTGGCCCAAGCCTGCTGAAGATTTTGCACTTTTTCAGAGAGACGTCGGGACTCCAAACGAACGCTGGGAAGTCTGTGGTGTTTTTCATGAGGGAATAAGTGAGTGATAGCACATGGGCCTCCGGTTTGAACATAGCAGCCTACAGCTTTAAGTATCTGGGTATATATATTACTCCTGACCCTGTGAAAGCTTGGGTACACAACATAGCTCCCCTATTGCCCCAAATACGAGATGAGATCAAACTGTGGTCCCCGCTGCTTCTCTCTCTACTAGGACGTTCAATGATCTTTAAAATGGTTTAGATGCAATAAATGTTATAACATTTACAGAACTATACCTTCACCAGCCCCCCAACAAGGGTTATGCCGGTCGATGTGGGCTCCTCAGACAGTTTCTCTGGGGTGGGGTGGCGGTGCGTATTGCTCTACAGACATGCGTCCAGTCCACCTTCAATGGGGTCATTGCTACCCTAGACATCTACTCCTATTATGTCACGTCCCATCTCCTCCTTATAAATGAATGGTGCTATGGGCAGTGGGTCGATCCAACAAACGTGAGAGCGTTGGGCGATTGGCAACGTCTCCCTCATACACTTCCTCTATGATAGTAAGATAGGGAGTCATATCCCACATGCAACCTAGACGGTATTCTGAGTGTGGAAATGGACAGTAATACGGATGGGGTGCTGGGCCTGATGAACTTAGCTGGCACTACTGTGTGTGGGAACTTTTTGGGTTAGGTAATGTCTTTGTCGGGTTTTGGGCAGTGGGATGCTATCGACATCTCAACATTAGGAGATATCATGCTGGTCTAGTCCTTGCATCTTTTCAGGAACTGCAGACAGATTTTCAGTTGCATAGACATCAACTCTATACATATCTCCAGTTATGAAATTCCTACGTGATCTTCACGACTTTCCGGAATTCAACTCACTGGAGGGAAACTACTGACTGGAGATTTGGGTACCCATAAAATCAGACCGGTTTACCAGACACTAGTGACACCTAGTACATCCACACTTTCAACTTTGAGACAGAGCTGGCAGGAGATCATACCCACACTCAACAATGACGACTGGACAGAGGCTCTGATGGAGCCACGTGAAGCGGCGATACCGTCCAGACAACGCCTTATCCAATTGAAATATCTTCATAGAGCTTACTTTACTAGATATCGACTATGGCGCATGGGCGCCTGTGCCTCGCCAGTCTGCCTAAGATGTAGGATGATCGAGGGCACCTTCTTTCACACAGTATGGGAATGCACAATACTCTAGAGTTTCAGGCACAGGGTAGTTACCTACCTAGAGAAAGTCCTGTCCTGGGAGATTCCTTTTCACTCAAAGATGATATTACTTCATAGTACAGAAGGAGTTGGAGGTAATAGATATAAAAGACACTTACTCTTTTTGGGCTTAACTCTAGCTAAATGTAGCATTGCACTGCAATGGAAGGATGTGTCGCTGCCCACAATGTGTACATGGAAGCAAGGAATGTATCACTGTATGGGCATGGAAATAGCGGTACATCGGGCTAGGGGGTGCCCGCAGAAATACACAAAGATATGGCAGCAGTGGGCACACCACAGGGGCATAGTCTTGGCACCGGTTCCTTTGATAGACTCCCTTCATGACACAGAGATATGGCAATTTGACGGCGGTCCATGAGGATTCTGGTCCTCTATCACATCCATGTATCCTCTATACAGAGAGTATAAGAATGTTGTTCATGATAGAAATGGTAGATGTGATTTCGGTAATAAATACAGGAACCATTGGGGGTGGGCTACAGGGTGTTATTGCACTGCAAGTTTGGATTGACCATGTTGGTAATCATGTATTGTCAAAACAAAAATTAATAAAATGTTTTGTGCAAAACAAAAAAATGCCAGAATTGGCCTAAAGTGTTACAAATGACACACAGTTACTTGTCAGGTATGTTTAAATTGTTACAAGGTCAGTTAGTCCATTTCAAATTCTGATTGTTAAACATACATCTATAAACTCTGCTTACATATTTTGTGATGGTTCACTGTTCTTCGTGTCATGCATTCAAATGTGAATTGGCAATATAAATTGTTTTTCTTTTGCGTAGTAGAAAGTTATATGTCAAGTTTCATATCACGACAAAGATACAACATGAGCATTAGAAGTGCGGCTTTCACTGAAACATAGAATAAGTAAAGGACTAGGGGTATAGCAGGAGGAATGTCACACTCTTCTCTCACTCATGCAGGACAGGTACAATACAAGTAGCTAACACAACCAAAAAGGTAACAAGAGGAGTTGAAAGCTACTGCCCAGTCTCTTAATCACCCTTAAACATATAAGGAACACAACACATCTGGAAGAAAGAGCCAAACCTCCCATAGATTTACAATACATTCATGCGCTTCTTTGGAATGATGAAGACCACGTACCTAGAGTGGTATGGTCCATCCGTGGGTTCCTCAACTAGCTCTGGGAAGCATCCAAGAGTGCTACTGTTCACTAGTTGTACAGTTTCCTAGTTATGAGTTCCCTAGTTTTGGTAAGGTTGTATCCCTTACGTCAACATTTATGTTCTTCTTTCTTAAACTCTTAGACCTACATTAAAATTGTGTGTGGGTGAGCTCACCTTGTTTTTACTGGTGTCTCCCGACCACAAGAATAAAAAGAGAGGGTATAGCAACGGGCCCTGCTTCTCTTTTCCGTCAACATGGTTTAGCTGTTATTCGAAGAACAGGGCCACCTTGAGCAGAAATACTGCAAGCTTTCTTCCAACAGAAGGCAAATATAGGTAGGGCAGCAGCAGTGCAAGCTTTCACCATCACAGGCCACACCCAAATCAGGCAGCAGAAGGGCAAGATTTGCTTCCTTACATACTTGGTAGAGGATGGCAAGCTTCCCACTCTAACAGAACACAGCATGAGCAATCTTCCATTCCCCTACAGAGAAGGTTCTGCAGCGTAGACTGGTACAAACGTTCATACATCTACAGTTAAGCAATGAGCACCATTCAGGTAAGAGGCAGATCTCTGCAGCAGGTGCCTCGTTCAATGAGGGGTATCTATAGGTGGATGGGTGAGTGAATTGCGAGGTCTGACGCAATTCCCACTTATGTGAAATTTCATGTCATCTACCTCAAAGTCGGTGCTTTAAATGGACCGGTACTGAGTACCGGCACTTCTTATTTTTAGCACTCTGACTACCGGCACTTCTCTACTGCCGAGGAGAGTACCGGTACTCATAAACGGTGGGCGCATTGGCTGCTTGTGCTGGTGACCGGACTGTGCCAAGCAACAGCAAATAACAGCATGGAAGCTGCAAATATTATATAACAAGGAAATGTTAAAACATCACCGCCTTTGGCTGTCGTTTTGTGTAATGAATTAAGCTGTTTTATTTATAGAAACGCATTTGAAATGTGTTTTGGTATGTGCTGCAACTGGTATTAAAGTCAGTAGGTATCAGCATGTCTTGTTCTTAGCCCTGCCCACTCTCCCTATTTAAATGAGTACCTGCACTATTTTTTTCCCATTTAAAGCACTGCTCAAAGTCAAAGGTTTCCCACATATTGAGAAGTAGCTAATACATCATAGGTCGTTGTTATTAGTAGCAACCCATGCATGCACTGCATCTGAAGTAACTAAGCTTTGTACAGGCACACGGGTGCAACCTCTTGTAAAAGGTTTTGAATGCACAGGCGCTAGGTGCTGTGCAAACCCACCCTCGGTGCTGCACCTGTTCAGAATGTTGAAAGCCGCCAGCGTTGCACATCTTAACATTTCTTTCTCGTATTCTTACTTAATAAATGTATTTTTAGGTCGCTCCCTATGCTGCTTCCACAAACAAACGTGCCAAGATTGAGACACATTGTGCTTTTGAATAAGTACTAGATGAATCTTTGTTCTACTGTGTAATTAAGTGATGCTCAGCTAAGTCCCTTCATAACACCACGTGCAGGGTGGAAGAATGGTGGGCTGAGCCTTTCTTACATCATCTATTCTCTAGCTGCGCGAAAACGCCAAAAAAGCTGTGAACCAATGTTTGTGTGTTTCAGGACACAATGCTTTTAGATTTAATAAACAGAAATGTCATCAGTGAGTGAGTGACCTCTTTAGTACTTATTTCCTGTAGCCAAAGCAAAAGCTAATGTGTAGGTTCATTGAAGACCCAAATGTACACCCAGGACACAGGTGCTGCGAAGCTTACTCTGATGTTACACCACGAACATGGGCAACTAAAGTCTGTGTGTATTACTGTGTTTGATTTTTTTTTGTTGGTATTTTTATCTTAAGCATTTCAGGCCTGGCATAAAGACGGCTACAGGTATTATCTGCCTTGTGTGTTCTAAAAAGCATTAATTATTTATACAAATAACATATATTACACAGCGGAAGTCATCACTCCGTAGTTATAGATAGGTCAGAGTTTCCACAGTATTTGCTGCGTTGTTCGACAAATCATCACTAAACTTTAAAAAAAAATTTAAAAAAAACTTCTTCTTCCCGAAAAGTTACATGGGCCAAGAAAAAGGGGGTCCCAAATCGTGTTTTCCACATGCAACTTCCAATAGGATATTCTAGACGGCACTAAAGGAAAAACAGCTGAACAGAAGTGTACCACATTTTGTCAAAGAGATAGATCTTTATTCTGAAAGCATGCTTTTTGTGATTTGATATAAATCTGTTCAGACGTTTCTGAGAAATTAAAGTTAAAAAATAGAGATATCAGAGCAGTTGGTCCTGCCAGCAGGAGCGCAAAATAAAAAATTGAGTGTTTTGATTAGCTGAGAGTGCTTTTTCCCCAATCGATTGTCTCGTCTTGTGGTACAGAGTGATCTGATTGGCTGGTTGCAAATTAAGAGATCTTGGTCCTGTGTCCTTAAAACAAAGTTAAAGGCAAGATATAACGGTTGAGGAAAATGGTATCCCCTGGCCTCTGTGGGGTGGTCCCAAAGGCCCCGTTGGCCCTCAGTTTCAGCGTTCTGTCCATCATCTCCTTGTGTTTGCCCCGTTATCCTCTGGGGTCCCAAGAAAAAGAAAATACATTTGCCCTGTTAGTCCTTCTGTACTTTCGTGGGACCCTTCGGCGAGGTCCTGCAGGACTCCGTGAGACTCCTGTGTACTCCTGTGAGCATATGAGAGAAAAATTCACAATTCCTGACTATTTACCATGGTTCTTTATTTTCTTCGATATACTTTCCCTTGACATCACAAATTCATCAAGTCACATTTCTTGACATCATAAGCCAACATGTGTTTCCTTGAGGCCCACCTTTTTCATATACTTCTTCGGGGTTAAAGTAACATATAAGAGAAAAGAAAGTGCTAGACAATCCAGCCTCAAGATTCTAACCTTCACCAACAAACCCAAGGTGAAAAATCGAAAGTAATAATAATCCAAATTCAAAATATTCCAAGAAAACTCTTCATAGTAATAAACATATGTTAATAAAAACACCTCAGTGATTTGTGAAACACAATATGTATAAATTAGAGGTTCCCAGTAATCAAAACTTAAGACAACCAGATCATATTTAAGTGATAGGATTTCCCGAACCAGAAAACATCAATTTATTGCACCCTCACTCTTTTGCTGGATGTAGACACCTGAGCATGGAATATGACATACATGAAAGGAGTAAAGAAAAGTCAAACAAATCAGTCATAAACAATCCGTCTCACAAATGTTAAATTATCCAAAACTATAAAACAAAAGTTAATATGAATAAATAATATGTCCACATCCTGCCAAGCCATTTCACAAGCCACACAATCTCCTCGCCGGGCATGACATTACATGATAAATTGGGTACTAAAGTGTTACTTGCATAGTACATTAATCAGACTGTTAATTTTCATAACACCTACTTGCAAATGATTTGCATTGGACAGAAAAAATAGAAATTCAATTTAATACAATGGAGTGTTCTGCACATCCATAACAACACACATAGCAACAAAGGTTTAGCGCATTAACCTCCAAACTCTATAAAATACATCCCCTCATCTAAGGAAACTAGACAAATGATACTTTTGCTCTTACAGAGACAGAACGTTGTGTAGCTGAATTTCGATGTTTTTCTGAAAAGGAAGTAAAACTAGTTACATGTGCACAACATTTAAACAAGCAGTCTCAGTAATGCAGCCTGGTTATGCTTTCTGAGCCAAACCTATATTAAACCAACCTACTACACACTGACCTTCATCCCAACTACCATTTAACAAAGGGAGTCAAACTATCTGTAGTGCCAAGGAGAAAAATTCTAGGGTTTGTTCAAAGTAACTATCCTGCAGATGTGGTACTATTTCACTAATGTTTAATTGCCCGTTAGTATAGTCAGTATTCACAGCAGCATTTATTTGATTACTGATTAGGGATTATATTCCGCTGGATTTTCTTTCTTTATCGGTCACTGTGACAGATGTATGTGTATGATGCTGTGCGGTTTTCCAGTGCCAGCTGGAGCATGAAAAAGCCTGTGTTGTCATCAGTGAAATGTTGGAGAGGATGCTAGGGTGGAAGGGAGATTCTGTTGGACGTAGTTTACCAGAGAAGGGGTGGAGGAAAGGAGACATGGTTTATTACAGGCAGATCTAACTGAATCCTTTAGAAAGGTATCTCATATTTTCGGAGTCATACCAGGCCTCTAGTTCCTGGACCACAAATGGTTTTCGGTGAGCCAACATCCCCTCACCACAAAGAATCACCTCAGTTCCTGGCCTTAAGTTTATTGAACAGCAAGCATTGTTTTCCATTGCCAAGACATGATGGACAGCTAATTCCATTTTAAATTAAATTGTTTAAGACTATGCTCCAAACGAGGTTAGGGAGCTGTAAATAGATATGTACATATATATTGTGTGGATTCCATGAAGAGTTTGCTTTCTTTGGGTAGTTTCACAGCCGCAGGCACATATGTATGCAAGAAAAAACGGTATTGGGCCAACTAATTGGTAGATGTGTTCTGTGTAAGCAATATAACATTTATCATGTCTTTAAGATAATGGCTGAGTGTGTCTTCTAGATGATGGCCATTTTTGAGATTTCTCGACATGTTCTCTAAATGAAATGAATAACCCTCTCAACCAATTTTTTAGGAATAAAGTCCTTGAATCTTTTTACTTGCATGTGATATGCCTGCGTGGGGTGAACAATGTGAATGCTAGTAGAAGTCTAATATCCTCTCAGACTCCTACATTAACTGCTTTTGGTTGTATGATAGATACACGTTCCACTGTATTACCTTACTTAGGCGTTTCTCCTTCAAATTCACAAATACACATTCAGGCTCACATGTTGTGGAGGCAATCTCGGTCATCTTTGCTTTCTGAGCTGCAATTGACCAGCCTAGCTTTTTTAGCTCTGGTCTACAAACAACTTTTAGATATCTATAGTTGAAGACCTGTTGTGGACAATACTAGTACTTACAGTGGTCACATCACTGCTTACAATTGGTTGTCAGTCTCAGTTGCTTGCTTATTATTCTTTTGCTTTCCTTCTTCTGCTCATGTTTGTCCCTTTCCTGAAACATAGCTCTTTGTCATCCTTTTGAAAGCATGGCTTGTATAATTCCACTGCTTGCATTTAGGGAACTACTTTCTTTTTCTTTCAGCTTTCTATGCGACTGCATGAGTTGTGCCATGTCCCTCATATTCTGCTTCCCCTCTGAATGTCCACCTCACCCTCCGTGTACCTCCCCAGCTCCTCTGTTACTTCTCTCTGCTCTCATCTCCCTCTGCCCTTTCCAGCTCATCTGCTGCTCCATGCCCGTCCCATCGGAATTTTTGCCTTTTCTAAAATTTACCTTTTAATTCCCTTTCCACCCAGGTTTATCATTGCCTCCCTCACTGATCCAGCTGCCCTTGCTAGCCTCCCACCTACTCCACTGGTGCTCCATCGCCCGCCTAATGTAAAAACCTAAATAAATAACTCAATAAATACCAATTATAACTATTATCTGGAGAACCCAGGAGCCGTAATTTAACGCGGGCCGCTCCTTTCCATGGAAAATATGTACTTTTACGAGTTTTTAATTTACTGCTCTTATAATGGGCGCCCAACATCTTGGAATTGTAAATAAAAAAACAAATGCTGCGGTATCATTATGCAAGCACAGATGCCTAGTGACGCATATGTGCGTACGCATGTGTGGGCACTTGGGCCTGCAATAGTATCATGACACATACCTCTGCATGCTTCATCACAGTTTTTTTTAAATGTATTTATTTGTTACTGATGCTCTTCAGCATTAGCGAGAAACATATTTTTGTTTTTGCTTATGCTGAACGGTATCCCCAAGAAGAGCATGGGCAAACAAAATAGGTTTGTATTTGCAAACCCAATAAATGCAGTGTGAGTGCTTGTTGAAACTACGTTATTGCTGCTACATTATGTATGATTGAAAGGGCCCATTAATAGTTATATTAATATAATCCAGGTAATATATGTTCGAGAAAACTTTCCTGTTGTCTGTAGCTGGTTTGTTTCAGTGTTGTCTTGAGACAGAAGGCTTACGTGAAAACTATGTTGAAAATAAGAGATTATGATTTCCTGCCCCCCACACGTGCTAATGTTTCAGTTGTACTGTGTATTAAAAGCTTATTAGAATGATTCAGAGGTTTGGGCCAAAGGACTTAAAGGCCTGGGCATGTGCATGGATGACTCTCCGGCTCCATGCTGGCTCTCCGGCTCCATGCTGGCTCTCCGGCTCCATGCTGGCTCTCCGGCTCCATGCTGGCTCTCCGGCTCCATGCTGGCTCTCCGGCTCCATGCTGGCTCTCCGGCTCCATGCTGACTCTCCAGCCCCATGCTGACTCTCCAGCCCCATGCTGACTCTCCAGCCCCATGCTGACTCTCCAGCCCCATGCTGACTCTCCAGCCCCATGCTGACTCTCCAGCCCCATGCTGACTCTCCGGGCTCCATGCTGACTCTCCGGGCTCCATGCTGACTCTCCAGCCTCATGCTGACTCTCCAGCCTCATGCTGACTCTCCAGCCTCATGCTGACTCTCCAGCCTCATGCTGACTCTCCAGCCTCATGCTGACTCTTCGGCTCCATGTTGACTCTCCGGCTCCATGCTGACTCTCCGGCTCCATGCTGACTCTCCAGCTCCATGTTGACTCTCCAGCCTCATGCTGACTCTCCAGCCTCATGCTGACTCTCCAGCCTCATGCTGACTCTCCAGCCTCATGCTGACTCTCCAGCCTCATGCTGACTCTCCAGCCTCATGCTGGCTCTCCAGAACCCTGCTGGCTCTCCGGCTCCATGCTGGCTGTCCCGAACCATGCTGGCTGTCCGGCTCCATGCTGGCTCTCCGGCTCCATGCTTTGCCTAACTGGCATCATGTGGAGAAGAAGCATAATAGCAATGTTGCAGATAATGCCAAACTAGGTTTATGCCTTTATGCCTCATGGCTTTCTGTTGCAGATCAAAACGCCAGAAGCTGTTTACCGGCACGTCGCTCGTATTTTCTCATCTCGATAAATGTATAGTTCATTATCGGGATAACTGTACTTGGGAAAGTGTTTCTACTGAGCACAATACCCATATCTAACAAGTGAAAACCCACTTATCTAAAGAAGAAGAACTGCAAAATCAGAAAATAGCAGGCAAAGCTTCATCGAGTAGAACGTGCACGAGGGTTTGATTCAGGATACCAGCACACCAAAAGGAAAGAAGTCGGAGTTCTTCAAGTTTTAAAAGGCCTGTGACATTTTGAAGTTTTTTCTTAGATGTTCTGAACAGGTAGCCGGTAATCTTAGTAGGAACATCCATTCCTTATTACATCAAGTGACACGAAATAGACGGTTACATCTGAATCTAATATAACAGAGACTGTGCAGAGACGCCGCATAAAAGACTATCCTGAATTTCTTATATAAAAAAATCGGAAACAGAATGTATACCATAATTTTCCCAGTCAGCACCATGATGGTAAAGTCCTGATGAAGACACGGTCCTCGTGTCGAAACGCGTTGGCAGGAAACCATCTATGATCTATAGAATACTTTTGCATTCCTTTTATCAATGAATCTATATGGACTAATGCAGAATGGTTTTTACAGAGTTCTATTATTGAATTAATGATTTTATCACATGCTTTGTTCTTATCAAATTAAAATGTACTTTATATGCTAAAACAGTTGTTTAACTTTTTATTATTCTGGTTGTTTTTTTGCCAATTAATGTGTGCCTAAATTTCGTTTGTCTGCCTGGGTGCGTTACTTTACAGATATTATGCCTCATCATGCACACACATGAAAAAAGCCAATAGGCCTGGGTTGTGTTCCTAGCTTTTGGTTTGGTTTGTTGAGGCTAAAAGTACCCTAAGGGATAGCTCTGCTCTCTAGTACCTTATTGACATCTGTGTGATCTGAGCTATATCTTGCATGTCTGCGCTTATATAGAGCTCAGTGAGACACTAAGATTTGTCTTTATTGGCATTTTAGGAATAGACACATTTTACCTGCACTGACATACATGCGGTATCCACTATCTGGTGGGCTTGTAGAACTCAGTGCGACCTTAGTTGTAGCTCAACTTTTTCAGGCGTTATTTAGGACTGTGTAACCCGGCAAACCAGCATCTGTGATATCCACAGACTTACTCGTAACAGTATCCCTTAAACTCTCTTTTTCCTCTGTGCTATGCTAACTGAGTTGTATGGTGAAGAAGAGTGCTCGCCATATCTCAAGACACTGATGATCTCCAGATGGTCAGTATTTCTTTTTATTGATTATGACGTATGCTTGTACCCGGAATTTTTCATTTTTGCGGTTACGGTAACCTGTTTGAGAATTGAGATAGCCAGAAGGCATATGCTTCTTAGGGGTGCACCATTTCACACCCCTTGGAGAGTACCATGCAGAGAGCCCTTCCAGGGAAGGCCTTTCTCTGTATACAGGGGTAGTCAAAGAGTGGACCAGGCAGAAAATACTTTATTCACAGCCATTGGAAGCCAATCACTGTGCTTGATTGGCCCACACCTGCCTGGGATTCTGGGCATAGTTTGCTGAAGCGGACTATAGGGGCCACTGACTCTTTGGGTGAGAAGGAACATTGGTCAGTTATTTACCTGCATCCTTAGAGAGTGATGCAGATGTTAGGCATAGGCCCGATCCTGCAGTAAGGTTCTTGGACAGCTCTCGTTTGTAGCTGGATCCTGAGGGGGTGAACTCTACAAAACTGAATCAGAGTGGGCTTCTGTTTTGGAAGTTTTTGGAAACTCATGCCTCAGACTACCTAATGGGACTGAGATGCAAGACTAATGGGGTATTGAGTGATTTACATTGCCCCCATACCCTCTTCAATCATGCTCCACCTTGCACTTTTATTCCATCTTGGCTTGTGCATAAATGGAATCATTATCTTTCTGTCTCTCCTCCAAAGTTTCAATATTTGGGCCTGCCTCTCGATTCCTATACGCTTATGTGTGCTTGGAGCTTTTCTCTGCACCCCTTCAGTTTCTACTTTCGATTAGGCCTGGGCAGAGTTTGCCGTGCTACATTGAGTTCCGCAAGGAGTGCTTTAGGTAAATGCAGCCGCGCTGATTTTTAGCACCGGGTGTTTATCCCGCGCTGGAAAATGTACCATGCGTAACAGGGCGCTGTTCTTTCCAGCCCTCCAGTAGATGTTCTACTCGAGCGACAGCTTCCTCAACGCGAACGGAAGGTTTCTCAATCCTAGTGGTAGTGGCCATCTGTTACCGCCCGCGTTGAGAAGTCTCGCCGTGAGGTGGTCTGGAGTAAGATTTTCCTCACTCTCCCAATTAACATTGGTGAGCGAGGAAAACACTCTGCTCTGCGAAGTGGAATTTCATGCCCAGGCCTACTTTTAATGCTGCTAGAGTGCCCAAATGTGTCCCCACAACACTGAGGTAAAGCAAAGAGTTGTATTATAAAGTTAAGTTTTAAACTGGTAAATCTATAAAAGCTCTTTCCTTTGTATCTTGAAAATGCAAATAATTTAATAGGTGGTTTCAGATTTTCTGAGCAATTGTCACTTTGAGATAATTTGCCTGCCATTCGCATTGTTCATTTCATGCCTTCCTGGTGCAATTAGACCAGAATAGTCTCTTCGTCCTCGCCTGGCACAGCTGCAGGGGCAGTCCGACTGATGGACCTTTCAGAGATGTAGAGCCCATTAAAATCAATGCTTCCGCTTTGAGTGATCTAATTGCCTGTAAAGACTTCGTGAAGAGCTCCTTGCAGCCTCAGTCGAGGTGAGCCAGAGGCAGGCTCTGTCCTGGTGGCAGAAATAGGCTGACACAAATGAGTTTGGCAGAGAAAAGGGGTGTGTGGCTGTTTTTGTTTGTGTGAGCTCTTACTCAGGGCAAAGTAGGTTATCTGTACAGTGTAGGCTACACTCTTTGTCTCTAATTCACAACTGTGTCACTGCTTCAGTAGGTATACTGCCTTAACCCTGCAGGACATTACCACGCTTGTCTTTACCAAGCAGGGAAATACCATGCAGACCTTTCATTGGTACTTTATTTATTTTTATTTTATAAAGTTTTACCACACTACTTGACCACAAAGGTAAGTCTTAAAAAAAAAAAGACATAATTATGACTCCGTGCAGGCTGAGCGACGCTATGCTTCGATTCAGCTTGCTTGCTCGACTCAGCTGAGCCAGGAGGATCCGTCGTTGCCGGCCCGCACTAGTGCAGTCTACCTTTGCTTGGGTGGGCGTGCCTCGTCCGACCCGCTGACCTGCCAGGCTGGCGCCCTCTTCTGAGCAAGTTCGGTTCTCGCCTGGAGCCCCATTTCTTGGAGGCTGAGCGACGCTATGCCTTGATTCAGCTTGCTTTCCGAGCGCATCTCCCACCGGATGCGTCCCGCCTGCGCGCACAGTCCGACTTACAGGTTATGTGGACTCCACGAGCCGGCGTATATTGGCTGTCTCGAGTGAACTACTCAAGAGCTTTGATTCCTGCGCCAGTGGTGGCGTACTGAGCAGTCTGTCTGCAGGGACTTTTTCCCAGACCTGCTGCTTTTTTTTTATCACTGAGACATTGTCTATTAAGATTTCGGGGTCAAATGGCGGCCCAGGAACAAAATGGCTGGCTTCAAGTAACCTGGAGCGCCTTCTCTAAGGGGGTACGTTTTTTATATACACTACAAGACTGTATGCTTCTTTCTTTGTAGGTAGTTCTCTCTCCCTATTGTCCCAACTTTAGTCAATTGGTGATTTAAGTCTATTTACTATTTTTGATATCAATGTTTTGCCTGACCTTAAAATGGCGGCACAATGACGACAATTTGACTCGCCTGCAGTGCATGACTTTAAAATGGCGGCTTATATATTTTACCTTCCGCAATACATGTTTTTTTTTAAGGTATCCTTTCTGGCCCGTAAACATTGTGGTTTTTGCTGTGGCATCGTCTCTTCATTTTAATTGATCCCTCTCATTCTCATTTCACTTGCTGAAACCCTGGAACTGACTCAGACCCTTGGATATTAAATATATATATATATTTTTTTGCCCCAACGGTGGGCTTTCAGCAAGCTCTTTCTCAACTAATGTGTGATCTTTTACGCTCCCTCACCTATTCCACTGAGAGTCGTGGCATTTCGCAACATTCTCCCTCCTTCTTGCTCTCTTATGTGTGCTCCCTCCTCACACGGTGCCCTGCTTAAAATGGAGAAAAGTCCAGATCCTAACGGTAACAACTCCATCATCATCAACTACCCAGCTAACCTCTCCAAGAATGCAGCCAAAAAAGTTCAAACATCGAATCCTCAAGGCTAGCCCAGAAACTTTAGTCTCCGACCCCTATTTCTGTACTAACAAGGGAATCCAGGTGAGCAACCTTATATTCTATACTAGGAAACGGGCTTGCTGGCGCACAGTTCTGTACTCTAAGCTGCGAATATCAGGATCTAAAAAAACTCCCCATGGTCTGAAGATTACAACGTCTCCCTCGCCCTTCCTCAAAGCCACAACCACTATCGCCCTCTACAATAATAGGATCATTCTAATACAAGCCTCCAATGACAACCTTGCTAAGGTGGCCATGATCTACCCCACCCTTAAGAAATTGGTTTATGGCAACTCCACTGACCCCTACAGTGCCACCACCTCTCCATTGGGTTTAGGCAGTTACCCCTCACTATCAGTTGCAAGTCCCTCTCCCTCCCTGAATCCTTCCCCCTCTGGCAACTTCAGAACCTCCTCTCCCTCGGTTGGTCTAAGTCAACCCCCCAGATCACCACCTCAGCTATCTGAGGGTCATGTGGTCTCTTTTGCCCCACCGATTGTCAGCCCAACTCAGAGTGACCCTCGTGATGGGTTGATTCCTCAAACCATAATATCTCAGTGATTAACCGTTGATACCCTTTCCTCCTCCCCTTTTCTTTTGCCCCCAGCCAGGCCTGTTTCTGAGCAACGTTCCCCTTTGGTTTCTTCTCAAGCAAACCCTCTGATCATTGACCCCCCCCTTCTGCGATAGGTCATACCTCACCTTCGAATGGTCCTTGTGTACTCTCCATCCTACCACCTACCCATAAACCTCCCTCCACCATAGTGGACCCCAACAGTTCTTCTCCATGCCCGCTGACACCCTCAGTCTCTTCTGCACTCCCTAACTCCCCCGACCTTTACCCAGTTTTGGCGGCATGCCTTGATGATATATCTCTACAACTGTTAAATCTCTTGACAGAGTTACATGACGTAAAGGCCCTCTAGAATGAGCTTCTCACCATGTTCATTAGTAATAATTGGCCCAGAGGCCCTACAGGACTTAGTGATCACAAAGGGCAGTTTTTAGCCCCTTCCTTCTCGAAATCTATTCCCTCTCCAAACTCGCCACCCTTCCCCAAATGCTTTAAGTCCAGCCTAGTGGCTACTGATCCTCAAGATCATCTCTCTTCCTGCTCCTCCCGGACCAATGCTAACCTGACCCCTCCGAGGCAAATACACTCCATCCTTCCCAACCCGAGCAGAGACCCTTCCTGAAATCTGAGATGCAGCATTTCTGACAACCTCACTAGAGTGAATATCACCCAGACTTCTTCCCCCTCGAATCCGCTTCGTCTCAAGTGTGTATTATTAAATTGCAGATCAGACAGTAAACACTCCTCTGATATCTTTGACCTCATCCAACACAATGATTTAGATATTATCATCCTCACCGAAACTTGGCTAAATCCTGCTTCTACTCCTATCTTAGACCTCCTAGTACCTGCCACTCATGATATAGTTAGGCTTGACCCAAATCTGAAATTGGGTGTTGGTCTTGCCTGCATTTATAAGAATACTCTCTCGATCTCTCAGGTGGAATCCTCTCCCCCCTCCTCCTGTGAATATCTTTGTCTCAGCATCTCAAGTAAGAACCTACCGATCTGTAAACTTCACACCTTCTACCAACCACCGGGAGAAAATCTCCCTTTCATTGAGCACTTAATGGATATCATCTCTAGCAATGTCGACTCTGCAGTATCACAAATCTTCCTTGGGGACTTCAATCTGCATTGGTCCAAACACAATGACCCAGCGGTATCCTGCCTCAAATCATTTCTAAATGACTATGATTTGTCACAGCACTGTGACAAACCAACCCACACGAAAGGGGAAATCCTTGACCTCATCATCTCCAAGGAACAGGCCATCTCCTTAGAATCCATAACCCTTTGTGATTGGTCAGACCATCACAGCATCCTTTTCTATATTAACAGGGAGGTAATTTTGATGAAGGCTCAACCGCTTAAATCAAAGATTCTGAAACGAGACTTCAGATCAATAAACCACGTCAAACTAGCTGCTCATTGTAAATCCGTCCTCTCCTTCCAAGCTGACTTGGTTGAGGTTCAAACTCTCACGGACCACTACAATTCAAGCATCGCCAAGATCATGGATGACATTGCTCAACTCCAGCTTAAAAATACCTCATCAAAAATTTCCAAACCGTGGTACAACGAAAACTTACATTCCGAACGTCGCAACCTTAGAGCAGCTGAGAGATCCTGGAGTTTCAATCCTTCCTCGGATTAATTAAAACTTCTGAGAGATGTCAGAGGTCTCTACAACAAACTGATCAAGAAAGCTAAGGTTGACTACTTCAGATTACAACTAGATCAAGCTGCAAATCGCCCCAAGAAACTCTTCGAACTGGTCAAACAGCAATCTGTTACCGCTCCAAGCCTCTCTGATTCGAATTGCAACACTCCCTCTTGCGAGGAATTTGAAGCTTTCTTCATGGAGAAATCATGACTCATTTCCATTGACCTCGCTTCTAAGAAGGCCCTAATGCCCCCTTCTTTAGCTAACTCGCCCTCCTACTTCCCTGAAAAGCGTATCCCGACCGTCGTTGATACTAAGAACAATGCTTCATGGGGCTCCTTTTCCCCTTTTAGTGAAAAATACATTGAAAAAATTCTTCAGACTATCAACCCATCTAACCACTTCGGTGACCCGCTGCCTCCGGCCATCTTCAAAGAGATCAAGAGCGCTCTCATCCCCACCTGGACCAGGATTGAAACGCCTCCTTATCTCAAGGCTTGATCCCCGACTGCCTAACAGCAGCCCAGGTCTCACCTATTCTAAAAAAAACACAACGCTGACAAATCGGGTCTTAATAACTTCCATCCTATCTCCAACATCTCCACCCTAGCAAAACTTCTTGAAAAATGTGTCCAATCCCAGCTCTGCGCTCACATTGAGAATTACCAACTCTTAGACCATCATCAATCCGGTGTCCGGAGGGGTCACAGCACAGAATCAGCCCTCCTACACATTTGTTTTTATTTTTTTAAATATTTTTATTTAAAGAAAATGACAGACAGTTCACTGCTGTGCAGATAATCCCTTAATGCCAAATAAAGTTATTTTCACATTGATAATAAGTTCAGTCAGATGTATACTTTACATATTTTGCTCTCCATCCCCAGCCCTCCTCAGTTCTAACTCTACCATTGGTGACACGCATATCTCTCCTCTGTACAGATTCCATTTGGACCATTTCCTGTCCCATTTCTTTGGGCGTCCCCTTGCGATAAATACTTCTTTCTTAGCTATCATACACTTATCCAGTTCCCTACTCCACACCGCTACTTCAGGTGGCCTCACTCCCCCCATCTCCTAGCGATTTCTCTTTTGAATAACGTGAAGCCCAGCGTTACAAATTGTTGTTCCGTTTCGATAAGATCTGTCACCTCCCAGATGTTTAGCAGGCCCAATCGTGGCGTCAAAGTAATTGTCTTCCCCAGGGCAGAATGCATATGTGTTGTGATCCTGTCCCATCGGCTTTGCACCATTGGGCAGTCCCACACCATATGGTAAAAGGTGGCTGGCTGCCTGCATCCCTTGAAGCAGAGATCGTCAGTCCTAGTCCCTATCCTTGCTAGAATGATTCCAGTCATATATGAGCGGTGGAAAATGCGAAGCTGAACAAGTCGGTATCTAAGTGTGATGGCAGCCTCTCTAGGAGACATCAGTGCTTGTCTCCAATCCTCATCCTCAGTGACCCCCAGTTCGCCTTCCCATTTCTCCTTGAGCTGTCCGAAAGAGTCTGCCATATTATTGCTAAGCTTCCTATAAGTGAGGGAGACCGCCTTGGTGTGCAATTGTCCATCCAACAAACGATCCTCTAAAGGAGAGGATTCCGGTATGTCTACACAGCTAGGAAACGCCGCCATCAAAGCATGTCTTATTTGCAGATAACGAAAGATCTCAGTGGGCGCCAATTGGTAAGCCTTCTGCAACTCTTCAAACCTAAGGGTCTTACCCTTCTTAATCATATCGCCTACCGTTGAAATACCAATCATGTCTCATTTATCGAATCCCAGATGATGGCAGAGCATACCTAGCTTTTATGATTACTACAACGGCGTAATTCTAGTAAGTCTGTCTGTTCAACCCAAACGGGAGTTGGCCAGTCTCCATATCTGCAGTGTGTGTTTAGCGGGCCTATAATCTGTTTTCTCCGTGAACCAGAATAGAGCGCCTCAAGATAGCCAGCTCTATCCATCTGATATCTATCTAAAGCACACGCCGATCATCCGGTGGGGCATATCTCCATCTATTTACAGTCACCACTTGCGATGCCCAATAATACAAGCGTATGTCAGGTAACGCGATACCTCCATCGTACCATCCCTTCATCAATTTTTGAAGCGCTATCCTCAGGGCCTTTCCATCCCACAGCAGTGTACGCACCTCACCTTCCACCACGGTAAAGTAGGCATTTGGAACTCTATGTGAGCAATTTTGTAAAATGTATAAAAACCGAGGAAGAGCAAGCATTTTAAAGAGGGCAGCACGGCCAATCAGTGACAATGGTAGGGATCTCCAATGTTGGACATCTGCTCGCAATCCCCATCCTACACATTTTTTATGACATCCTGAAAATGCATGACAAAAACGAACCCTGCATCTTGATTCTCCTTGACCTTTCCTCTGCATTCAATACGGTCAATCATGACATTCTCCTATCCATCCTACAAAACAGAATGGGTTTCTCAGATCGTGTGCTCCACTGGTTCTCATCCTTCCTTCTTTATAGATCTCAAAGATTCAAGACAAACCACTCTCTCTCTCTCAGCCCTCCCCAGTACTTATGGGGTCCCCCAAGGATCCACCCTTTCTCCTATCCTCTTCAACCTTTTCCT
Organism: Lissotriton helveticus; assembly: GCF_964261635.1. Lineage (NCBI taxonomy): Eukaryota > Metazoa > Chordata > Amphibia > Caudata > Salamandridae > Lissotriton > Lissotriton helveticus. The sequence goes on along the minus strand of NC_136062.1, from coordinate 216,501,301 downwards.
GGAACCTCTTACTATCTTACTTAACTCTATGAACATTCTCTTCCACATGTATGCCGATGACACACAATTCTATTTGAATCCCCGGATAACATCCCCGGATAACATCATCTCACTAAGTTCTATCCTCATGTCGACTCACAATTGGCTAACGGAGAACCATCTCCTGCTCAACGTTTCCAAAACGGAATTCTTGCTCATCTCCCCGCCGAACCACACCCCCAAGATCGATCTCTGGATGCCTCACCTCACGGCTTTCAACTGCACTCCGATCATCATAGACTCAGCCAAATCGCTCAGAGTCACAGTGGACAAGCACCTGAGTATGAAGACTCATATCAGCAATGTTTGTAAGGTAGCGAACCACTTGATGAGGAGACTCAGAAATATCAAACCCTTCCTGCCTCAAATGGACTTCAAGCAGGTGGTACAAGCTCTTGTCTTATCAAGGTTAGACTATGGCAGTGCAGCTCTCTGTGGCCTTCCTAAATACGACTTGGCTCCACTTAGGGCCTCTCTGAATTCTGCAGCAAGACTGATTACAGGCTCCAAACGAAATGAGCACATACCGCCAGTCCTTAAATCTCTCAACTGGCTACCCTTTGAAGCGTGAATCCAGCTTAAGATTGCAATCCTAACGCACAGCGCCCTTCTCTACAATACTCCCACGTATCTGGCGCAAAAACTAGAATTATCCTGTGGGGTGAGGGCATCTAGAAGCTCCTCTACTCTCCTCCTGAAACCGATCATCCTTAGCAAAAAAAGAACTTGTCGCCGAGCCTTCTCTGGTACTGCCCCTAAAATATGGAACTCTCTTCTTCCGGACGTATGCGGTCTCGCCTCGACGATGGCTTTCAAACTGGAAGCCAAAAGATTCTTAATGAGTACATTCTTACCATAAGGGGTGGTGGCACTCATAAGGCGGCTGTCTGTTTGTCTCTAGCTCCATGGCACAACTAATAGTTACTGATCGTATCATCTGCATTTTATTATACCTTATATGTGTACCATTATTTACTGTTTAGCATTGTTTTATTTATTCCTTTATTTTCACAATAGCGGTGTATACTTTATTTTTTTCCCCTCCAACTTATTGTAAAGCGATCTGATATCCTTCGGGATCTTGTTCGTGCTATATAAAACTTTATAAAATAAAAAAATAAAAAATTAGAAAAGGAATATTTAAGGGTAATGAGATGGGCAATGGTTCCGGGTGGTAAGGGCTTTAGAGGAGGTTTTGTGGGTTCAGGGGTGGTTAAGGGTACGGGGTAGTAAATGTTTCAAAGGGGTTTTTAAGATTTAGGGATGGGTAAAAGAGTATGGGCTAGTAAGGAGGTTCAGGGTTCAAGAAACGGTATGGGGTAGTAGGGTTTAAACGTATTTTATGGTTCATGGGTGTATATACATAAGAGGTAGAAAGGGGTAAATATAAAAGGGTGGAAGAGAGAAAACACACACACACACACGCACACACCTGTGACTGATATCATAATGCTTTATTGCACTGAGGAAGGCATTACGCCAAAAGAAGTTTGCATTAATAAATCATTTGAATAACCCTGAGAGTGCTCCGGATTTCCTTTCAGTTGTTGTGTAACATAGGCGAACGCACCCTCTGTCTACAGAAGCACCCGCCGAGTGTTTGGCTGCCCGGGTGAAATTGTGGAAACAAGTTTATTTTGGCATTCCAGAACCACTGCTGTTGGAGACTGTTGACCATGGAGGTCATGGACTGTACAAGTCTGAGGTGCCCAGCCATACGACGGACACCTGCAGGAAATCTATAGGTTAAAAATCAGCTGCTGGCGAGGGAGATGTGCACATTGATTCAGCCTGGAGAGAACTGAAGGAAGTGGCTGCTTGTTTGAAGGGGTAAGGTGAAATTGGCAGTGAGATACAGCCATAATTCCAGTATATGAAGTATTGAATAATCCATCAAGGGAAGATGCATTACAGGATATTGAGGCCCTCTCTTTAACTACTTACATCTTCAATGCCGATGCTGTGATTTCACGCATGGGGCCATGGAAACCAATCAGTAACTTTTGCTGTCCACCCATTGTTTGCAGCCAATAGGAAGCTATTACCCCGAAACGCGCTTGCATTAAATCATTTTAATAACCCGAGAGTGCTCAGGATTTTCTTTGAGTTGGTGTGTAACAGAGGCGAACTCGCCCTACGTCTATGGAAGCACCCACCTAGTATCTGGCTGCCCAGGTGAAATTGTGGAAACAAATATATAAATATATAAGTACATACATATGTAAATACATATCCATATTACTGGCGGTCACCAGTAGGTAGTTATAGTTAGGACCTAGTTTCCAGAGGAAAAGCATTTATTGACTTGGCTAGAACTTTGGCATCGTTTGACCAATCTGCAGGAAATTTTCCCCAAAAAGTGTCACGGTGGGTACTATTGTTATGGAAAGCTTGGGGTTGATCCGTGCAGTGGGTACCGAGAATTTGGGGTGCGAAATAAGGCTGCTTTTGTAAAGTTAATTCCCATAGGACCCTTTAGCCACACATACAGTCCGAATCGCTGAATGGACTTAAGCCAAATTTGACAGGGTGGTAGATTTTGGTTCAAGAAAGTGCCTTTTGCCTATTTGGTGTAAATCCATTCAGTAGTTGTTGAGAAATTGAAATAATAGTGGTATCTCTGGCCGAGGATATTTTGCAGTGGTTTTGCGATGAATCGCAAATGCACGTGCCAACGGGAATGCTCTGATTGGCTGGACACAACCTGAACAGAAAGTTGCGGCCGCCAATTTATCTATGGGGACCGGTTAGAACATATGAAAATGTCTGAGAAAGCTAGCTTAAGGGTTTAGAGTAGAGATACTCTGACCGCATGTTTGAGAAATGGGGGGTTAGTTACACAAATTGTGTGTCCAAAATAGATTTTTTAAAATCTTGGGCGATATTCGCGACGATGCCGTGACCTCCAATGCGGCCCCCTGTGTATCATCGCGGAGACAGTGCGACTATCGATGTTGTCGCGAATATTGGTGAAAATATAAAAAAATCTGTGAATACGCATGGTTGTGGGCTATTGAGAATTGATAACTGTTTTTATAGAGTTATTTATATAGTGAGTTATCTACTGTGATGGTTAGAATGAATTATATAGTATAATTCTTTTATGTGGTGTTAGCTCTTGAATTCCTGGTTTTGCTTTCTCCTTTCAGGACGTAACCGTGGGGATCACAATTACCGACGTCATCGCAATCTCCGGCCTCACCGCGAAAACTGAAAATATGTTTTAGAGATGGTTGTTCTAGAAATACACTAGAAAAACATGCGTTTGAAGTGTACAGTAATAAAACTAGTGTCATGTCTTCTGGGTAGAACCCTGTTCTCTTTTGAGTTGAGTGACATCATACCCTATCTCCATGGTATTCATGCTGCACAATTTACCTTTTCTAAACCCTTTGCTTTTTTTTAAGTTTAGCTGAGTATTAATGTGAGTACTGGAAACATCTCTTTTACTGATGTGATGATGGCTGAATCAGGTGGGAGTGCAGTGCAGTAGCACATCATTGATTCTTTGCACAGTTGGAAGGTGTCGGGCCTTGGAGCGCTGGTCCTTCCTCCCTCCATCACACCCGCCTCATAGAATAATTGGAACCACCGAGCCGCCTGAAGCGATCTATTCTGTTTGCATTGCCGGTAATAGAGCGCGCGTTGCTGAAGGGAGGCGGCAGCAGTTTAGTTGCAGTTGGATAAATTGATGGTAGATGCACTGAGTGTAAGATAGAGAATGGTCGTTAAAATGCATGTTGAATTACAGCTTCCGGTCTCTGCCCCTTCATGGAGTCCAGCAGTGCATATAGTCATTAGCACAATCCTTGATTATCCTCCTGTGCACTGCACCATGCAGAATACTTTCTCACACGCCAAAAATAATTTGCTGGTCCGCACGCATGGTCACTAAAGTCAGAAAAGAGTCGTTTGTGCATGTACTATGATAACATTAATAACAATAATTTGTTTTAGATAAACTGCTACTATAACTAGAATTAAAATTATAATAGTCTTCGTCATTACTATATATTTTTGTAACTATCATAAATGTACAAATTCTAAATATAATTTTTATATTAATTTGGTACCGGTAATTTTACTCACAATTATGATAGAATTAGTACAGTTAACATATCATTAGCAATGTTAATAATACACATGTATGTCGAAGCTCACTTCATCAGGCTCGGTGTTGTTCTGCTTCCTCTGAATGAAAGAGTGGGGCCTCACACCCTTTTTTGTGGCAGCACCCCGTCTTTTGCATTGTCTGGGGCATCTCGTTGATGTCAAGTGCTTGTTGCCGAGGCTGAGAGGAACTTCTTTCAAGTGTCAGTTTACCATGGGATAAGATGTGGAAGATGATATTTGGAGAAAAAAATTCAAACCGATCATATAACCGCACAGTCTCAAAAACAAAAAACATATTTTAGTTGTTTAGAGTCTGTTGGAGTACCCAGGAGCAGAAGCAAATAATGCATGTGCATGTATGTATGTGCACATACATAGTGGATGGTCAACAGGCAAATATTTGTGGCTCAGGAGATGATGTGGCGGTTTCATAGTGTTTCCCACTGGATTGGTTCTCCTCGAGAATCGTTTTCCAAGAGAACTAATACCAGTATCAAATACAGCTCCAGGGCATAATGCCCTTCACCGATCCTGTTTTAGTTAACTACCCATCACCATTTTTTGTGCAGTGCCCAAATATTTGAAGGTGTGGCCAGTTACCTGGGAGTGCAGTCCAAGTATTTCACAGCACTACTCGTGTAATAGGCTCACTGAGCCTTTCTGCAAGGGGTGCTCCTCAATATGGAAGAATGATGCTCTTAGAACCAGCCTATACATGGGGATAAGGTATTCTCGGATAGAGCAGTGATGGTGACAGGGTGGTCTTCACCATGTTGGGAAGGCGGTGCTCAGGATTGGTGCAGAAGGTTGTAAGACCTATTTTTTTGGCATTCCAGCTGCCACCTGCTTCCATAGAGCATACTAGTTTTCTCTTTCTCCCAGTTTGTAAAGGCACGTCAGAGTCATAACTTCTTTTTTAAATTCCCCCCTTCCAAGTAGATAAAGCACTAGTAATAGACTAGTTTCTACCCCTCTCCCTCCAAATGTGTAGCATCATTACTTCAGTCCCCTTTTCTGTCCTCCTCCATGAAAAGGGCAACTGCAAATCAGTGGCTGCTCTCCCTTCAAAACCGTATACTCCTGCGTTGATTCTGGTGGCAACACCCCTTCCACCTGGGGGTACAAACGTATTCCCTGCTCTTGAGGACGCTTGTAGAGCACCCCTTCTAGCCCCTTACGTCTCCACTTGAGAGAATTTGAGTTTTGGCAAACCATTTACTGTTCCCTCAAGTTATGTCATCCTCTCTGCCTGCTACCTCGAAACAATTTACATCTCCTCCCTCATTCTGGGTGAGGGCTTCTCTTTCTTTGTAGGTCTGTTTGTCTCTTTTCTTCTGTGGATTTCATCCTCAGGATGGAAAGCGGGGCTATAATCTCTTCGGTCAGTTCGAGGGAGTAATTGAATTGTCTTCACTGTACAGAAGACGGTCATGTCCTCATAGATTCCATCCAGAGTCTGATCTCCTATTTGGGGATGGTTCTATCTTCTGCAGCATGAATGGTCCTCCTTTAATCTAATACGGTAGAAGCAAGGACTGCTTCCAGCTGCAACAAGAAAGATGCTCCTGAGCTGTAGCCTGATTTCCCTCTGAAGGGCACGGTGTTTGCGATGACATTTGTGTACAAGGGGTGAATTCCCTTGCTCTGTCCTAAGGAGTGACAAGGGCCCTTTCATTATGGGTAGTGATCATGACCCTCTACTATTAACAAAATATATTTTTTATAGGGAAGGAAGATGTGCATTCAAATACAGAGGTCAAGTGTCAGGCTTTGTCTTCCGTGGGAGCTTGGTGTTAACTTTTGAGTTTAAGCTGAGAGGATTGATGGGACATTCATGCCAGCTACTAGGGATAATTCTGAAGTGTGGTGGAAACGAATATTTTAATACAGTCAAAACACATCAAAACACTAGTTGATGACATTTGCACACATTATAGTTTGTGCTCTGTATACTTCTATCAGTAAAACTGTATGTCTGTGCACATGTAATGGTCATTTCAATTGAAGATGTGTTGTCTGTAATGGCAGTGTGCTACTACATCATGCATACTCCACTTTACCCCACTCCACTCTCTTCTGCAGCACTCAATACCAATGCACTTTACTCTGCATCACTCCACACTACGCCACTTCCCTCTGTACCTCTCCTTTATGCCACTAACTGCTAGACACTCTATGCCTCTCTCTACTCTGCATTACTTTACTCTCGTCCAATGCACCCTCCCCACTTTACTCTACTTTGCACTTCTGCACTCTATGCCATTGCACTCTATTTTGTACCACTCCACTTTTACACTGCCACATACTCTACACAACTCCACTATGTCACTCTACTCTGCACCACTGCACTGTACGCCACTGCACTCTATGCCACTGCACGCTACGTTGCACCACTCCACTCTATTGTACACCGTTCCACTCAGTGCCACTCCACTCTACTCTATACCACTCCACTCTAACCACTGCAGTCTATGCCAATGCATTCTACACCACTGTAATAAAAATATTGCACTCTACGCCAATCTACTCTTCACCACTGCACTCTCCACCAATGTACTCTACGCCACTGAACTCTATGCCACTCTGTTCTATTGTGCTCCACTGTGCTCTATGACACTGCTATCTACGCCACTCTACTCTGCACAACTGTTGTCTACTGCACTCTACATCAATGCAGTCTACGCTACTCTACTATACACCACTGCACTCTATGACAGTCTACTCTGCAACACTGCACTCTCTACAACTGCACTCTACTTTGCACCACTCCATTCTGCACCACGCCACTCTACTCTGCAACACTGCACTCTCCACCAATGAACTTTATGCCACTCTGCAGCACTGCACTCTACTCTGCAGCACTGCACTCTCTACCACTGAAGTTTATGCAACTCTACTCTGCACCACTGCACTCTACTCTGGAATTCTCTACTGCACTGTACTCTAATTGACTGTATTTCACTACACTCTACACCACACTACTCTGCGTTGCTTCACTCTACTTCCACTTTACACCACTCAACTCTACTCCAGTCTGCGCCCTTCCACTCTACAACACTCTACTACCTCCACAGCGCTCCACAACACTATGCTACTCCACTTTACGCCACTCCATGACACTCCATTTCACTTCACTCCACTCTACTTATCCTCTACTCTACGCCACTCCACAACTCTCCATGCCACTCTCCTTTATGCCACTAACTGAAAAGCAGCCAAGCTGGTGTCCACTATGGCTAAAACATATTTAGGCAAAGCCAATTATTGGATACCTACTGGCTTTGCCAATGCTTGTTCCTCAAAGCAACTACATTTTACTCTCCAGTGAGATGTTGTGTGTGTGTATATATATATATATATATATATATATATATATATATATACACACATACTTACTCACTCTCTCTCTCCCTTTTCAAGAAGACCACTCGGGACACTATGGGAATTCAAAGCAGGTAATTTATTCAGGGCTTGTGGCATGACCGGTTTCGGCGTGTGCCTTCTTCAAACGCCATAGTCCTTAAACAACGATAGGACCCACACAGGGATTCTTAATGAGCTCCTCCTCCAAATGGTGGTTGGGCTCACCTGGAGCTGATTGGCTGTTGCTCGCTTCAGTGTTGGGGACTACCAGTCCCAGAATACAGCGTGCTGGCAATCATCTTCAGGCAGTGGGGCTTCGCAAATAAAACAAAAGTTTGTGTCCGCTTTTAGGTCCCGAAACTCTCTCCCACAACCTCCGTGGTATCGCAACTGAATGCACAGGCTAGGTGTTAGCGTCCCTCCACACCCTCTGTGCGCGATGTCCCCAGCTGCTTACAAGGCCTCGGAGGTCTCTGTGGCGGGCCGTTGAATTCACCCGACTCTATATATAGATATATAACTGAAGCGAGCAACAGCCAATCAGCTCCAGGTGAGCCCAACCACCATTTGGAGGAGGAGCTCATTAAGAATCCCTGTGTGGGTCCTATCGTTGTTTAAGGACTATGGCGTTTGAAGAAGGCACACGCCGAAACCAGTCATGCCACAAACCCTGAATAAATTACCTGCTTTGAATTCCCGTAGTGTCCCGATTGGTCTTCTTGAAAAGGGAGAGAGAGAGTGAGTAAGTATGTGTGTGTGTGTATATATATATATATATATATATATATATATATATATATATATATTACCTACTGGCGGTCGCCAGTAGGTATATATAGTTAGGATTTTTTCTCTATGGGATTTTTGAAAATTCTATGTCTAATAACTTTGGCGTTTGTGGACGGAATTGGCTGAAATTTTCAGGAAAATGGAACATTTTGTTTCTGAGCAGCCCCCGAAAATTTGGGGGGGTTTCGTCAAGGGGGGGCCGAGAAAAAAGGGGGGTCCCAAAACGTGTTTTTAACATTGAGTTTTCCATAGGGCGGTTGGCCTCACTTTTAGCCCGAACGGCTGAATGGATTTCCATGAAACTTGGCAAAATTGTAGATATTGTTTGCCCGATGTGCCTTTGCTAGGTCTCAAGATATGTGGTCCTGTGAATTTTGAGTAAATTAGGTTTAAAAAAAGATATATATCTAGAGCCGCGCCCGGTACGCGTACCGGGGAGCGCTTCAGGCGCGCCACGCGACTTGCGCACGGCAAGCTGATTGGTTCTCGGGTGTCTGTAAACATTCGAAACAGTCCGCAGCGGCCGCCATCTTGTGTCTCGGTGGGATTGAGACACAAGAGGTGGCAAGAATCAAAGGGGGGAAATGAGCAAAAGGGGGCAGGGTACACCCCCCTGACCCCCTACTTTTGATGTGGGGGCCATAAAAGGCTCCCGCGGGTGGAAAAAAAAAAAAAAAAAAAAATTGATTTTCGCAGGGGGGAGCGCCCGGTACGCGCACCGGGGAGCTTACGGGGGAGCGTACCATGGAGATAAAAAATGACAGACTTTTTTTAAAAAAAAAAAAAGCTTCTTTTTATAAATTGGAGGTAGTTCTGAAAATAACTTTTTTTTTGATTTTGTTGTTTTATATATTTTTTTTGTTTTTGTTGTTTTATATTTTTTTTAGACTTTTTAAAACAATTTTATATTTTTTTGGGATTTTTGTCAAGGGAAAAACAAAAACAGGGATTGCAAAACTGCTCAACAGGAGCAAAAAAAATTGAAAATTTAGGGACTGGCAGAGCAGCGGTGTTGCTGCTTCTTTAGGGCAATCAGTTCAACACTCTGCTCCCCATAGCAGAGCAGTTCGTCACACTCCGTGCACAAAAATTTGATGCCTGCAAACACCGGCTGAATGTTAGGGACCATTCTTCCACGGGGTGGTCCCGAAGGTGTTGCTCCACCAGTGGAGGTGCTGCCGCCATCTGTTGGTACATTCCGTGCCAGCTCTCTGACACTCTCCCTGGCAAAGTTGTTAGGGTGTCTTCTTTTCACATGCCTGATCAAATTAGCATTCCCAAAACTATATTTTTTCAGAGGATTGCCTCTGGATAAACTACTCCCACATATTTTGCAGGTTACTTTGGGAGCGTTGACTTTTTTCTGTCCTTCAGGGATGTCGTAAAATTTCCAGATGAAATGGGTTTTTTTCTTTTGCTAAGGAGGGTCCTCATCTAAAAATCCATCTGAATCACTGCTGGATGACTCTCTTGCAGCCATTGCTGGAGATCAGAAAAGTAGGAGATAGAGTAGACAGAACAGCTCTTGCTCTCTCCAAGTACAAAGCAATAGTGGGTTTCACACAATTTGGAAAATAAAAAGTTCTGAACCAATGAAAAGTGTTATTTTAAAGTCACATGGTTTGACGCGCTTACGCTACGCGCCCCGGGGCGCGCCCCGGGCGTGTATCGTAAGCGCATCGGGGCGCTTACGTTGCGCGATGGTATGCGCTTCTGGGTGCGCTTACGCGGTGCGTCATAAGACGCATCTCGCGGCTACGCGATACGTGTCTTATGACGCAAGGCGTGGCGGCTACGCGATACGTCACGATGTTGTTTTCGTTCGCGGCAATAGCGCTTCCGGGACGCGTATTAGTACGCGCCCCGGGGCGCGCCGCAAGATTGCGCTTACCCGTGCGTTCACCTGTCCGCGCCCCGGGAGCTTACAAAAAAAAAGTATTAAAAAAAAAATTATTAATAAACATATAAAATATATGTTTGGATTTAAAGAAGAATACATTTTACAGCTACAGATATTAGCTTTTAAAAAACCAATGAAATTCACTGAAAAAACCATAGGTTATAGACCATATATAGTTAGGAATTAGCATTTAAAAAACCTTATTTTACTCACACAAAACCATTGAAATTCCATATATAGTTAGTTGTACTAACTATATATATCGCGCACCCGCAATCCACTGCTGATGATGTCACATATTACATCATTCATGACATGGTCAGTGACATCACTGATGACATCACTGATGACATCTCAAATGACATCACTGATGACATCACTGATGACATCTCATTTGACATTACTCATGACATCATTCATGTGATGATACGATGAACCTCTTCAGACTCTAATATAACCTTAGATACACTCAGTGTAAACAGACACTCACAGTCTTGCAAAGAATCAATCACACCTCCATTTCCTCAACTATATAGTTAAACACACCTTACTTATTGAAACATATAATAACACATATTTACTCTATACAAGTTCACAATAATCCATACAGCCACTCACACATTCACTGGCTCTTATGCACAGTTATTTATATATGTCAACTACCACATGTACTGTGTTTTACATATGTACTTACTTTGACATGTAGCACTGAGATATCCATTCACTCACCAATACACTCATGCACACAGTAAACCGCCCATACAGCTGTTTCCACATGCACTTTTGAAGCCATACATCTAGTGAATCAACTGCTCACACATCTATGCACAGAGTCATTCACCTCCCAGACACCCACACACACATTCAGTCTCCCATACAAATACTTGGCCAACTAATCAATAACCCATATAGTTAGCTAATGATCAACAATTGCATCAGATTACAAAACAACAGACACAATGGTGCACAATTTAAAATAGTTTAGTCACTAACCCATGCACTCAGTGAGACACATTTAATCCCTCACTTATACAGTCAGTCATGCACCTACTAAATACATCATCCAGACACTTATACATCCACTCATTCTTCAATATATAAGACATATTTTAACTTTACAGAAACATACAGTCACTGGATGTTATCATCAGTGATGTCATCAGTGATGTCATCAGTGATGTCACTGACCATGTCATGAATGATGTAATATGTGACATCATCAGCAGTGGATTGCGGGTGCGCGATATATATAGTTAGTACAACTAACTATAGATGGAATTTCAATGGTTTTGTGTGAGTAAAATAAGGTTTTTTAAATGCTAATTCCTAACTATATATGGTCTATAACCTATGGTTTTTTCAGTGAATACATATATATATATATATGTATGTGTATATATATATATATATATATATATATATATATATATATATATATATATATATATACATATATATATAATGTGTGTGTGTATATATATATATATATATACACACACACACACACAACATCTCACTGGAGAGTAAAATGTAGTTGCTTTGAGGAACAAGCATTGGCAAAGCCAGTAGGTATCCAATAATTGGCTTTGCCTAAATATGTTTTAGCCATAGTGGAATATATATATATATATTCCCCTATGGCTAAAACATATTTAGGCAAAGCCAATTATTGGATACCTACTGGCTTTGCCAATGCTTGTTCCTCAAAGCAACTACATTTTACTCTTTTGAGGAACAAGCATTGGCAAAGCCAGTAGGTATCCAATAATTGGCTTTGCCTAAATATGTTTTAGCCATAGTGGAATATATATATATATTCCACTATGGCTAAAACATATTTAGGCAAAGCCAATTATTGGATACCTACTGGCTTTGCCAATGCTTGTTCCTCAAAGCAACTACATTTTACTCTCCAGTGAGATGTCCAATAATTGGCTTTGCCTAAATATGTTTTAGCCATAGTGGAATATATATATATATATATTCCACTATGGCTAAAACATATTTAGGCAAAGCCAATTATTGGATACCTACTGGCTTTGCCAATGCTTGTTCCTCAAAGCAACTACATTTTACTCTCCAGTGAGATGTTGTGTGTGTGTGTGTGTATATATATATATATATATATATATATATATATATATATATATCGGTGCCTGTTCTTCTGCAGCCTAAGTCAGGATTGGGAAAATATATATTACCTACTCGCGGTCGCCAGTAGGTAGTTATAGTTAGGATCGTTTTCCATAGGAAATCCGCAACATTCTATTGGGAATAACTTTGGCGCCGAATGAGGGATCTGCCTGTAATTTGCCTTAACTTTGCCTCGCTGCGCTCCGCTCCTTCCCTGAAAGTTTCGGGGGGATCCGTCAAGCGGGGGCCGAGATAAAAGGGGGGTCCTAAAACGTGTTTTCCCCATGTTAATTTCCATAGGGCGGTTGGACTCACTTTTAGCCCGAACGGCTGAATGGATTTCCACCAAACTTGGCAAATTGTAGGGACTGGTACCCCGATGTGCCTTTGCTATGTCTCAAGATATATGCTCCAGTGGTTTTTATGAAAATTAACTTTGAAAAAATATATATTGGGCTACATTGGGCTATATATATGTTAGAGCCCAAATGTAGCCCAATGTAGCCCAAAGATGGCCACCAGAGACAAAAAAAACCAAATGTAGCCCAAATATCAGCCAGATGCAGCCCAACTATAGCCCAATGACAGAATGTCCCAGAGTGTTCTAAAGAACAACTAGAGCGCTAACAGTCTTACTTATGACAAAAGTATGGCACACCTGAAGTCATCTTGATTGGAATAAAGTGTTAACACTTAAAACATTTAATTTGCAAAGGAACAAAATGAGGGGGTTCATTTTGCCATAGAAATTATGATTAGTGCTGAAGAAAGAAAAATTAGGGCACATTTTGAGTGACTTCTCAAATCCTCTTATATTTCATTAAAAAAATTCTGATATGCAGTCTCCCAAGATGGCCACCAGAGACAAAAGAGCCCAAATATCAGCCAGATGTAGCCCAACTATAGCCCAATGACAGAATGTCCCAGAGTGTTCTAAAGAACAACTAGAACGCTAACAGTCTTACTTATGACAAAAGTATGGCACACTTGAAGTCATCTTGATTGGAATAAAGTGGTTACACGTAATACATTTAATTTGAAAAGGAACAAAATGAGGGGTTTCATTTTGCCATAGAAATTTTATATATATATATATATATATATATATATACATATATATACATATATATATTTTCACTGAAAAAACCATAGGTTTCACACCAGTTATAGTTAGGAATTAGCATTTAAAAAACCTATTAAATTCATTGAAAAAACCATAGGTTTCACACCAGTTATAGTTAGGTGGAAATTTTACTCGCATAAAACCATTGAAATTCCCACGTTATAGTTAGTTTTCAGAAAGATACACATTCACTGGATGATGTCATCAGTGATGTCATTTGAGATGTCATCAGTGATGTCATGAGTGATGTCACTGACCATGTCATGAGTGATGTAATATGTGACGTCATCAGCAGTGCATTGCACGCGCAAGTTATAGTGAGTCCAACTAACTATAACGTGGGAATTTCAATGGTTTTATGCGAGTAAAATTTCCACCTAACTATAACTGGTGTGAAACCTATGGTTTTTTCAGTGAATATATATATATATATATATATATATATACATATATATATATATATATATATATATATATATATGTACCCCTGCTCCTAGCCCCTCTCCCTTGAATCTCTCCCCTTGCCTGATTCATAACATGTATCTACGCTGCCTAGCCCCCTGTCCCTTGTGCCCTTTGTTTAAGCACTCCTTCTCCCCTTGTTGAGGAAAGATCCAATATTCATATTCTGGAGTCTCAGTTACCCCTCTGAGAGAGTCCACAGCATCAAGGGAGCCACTCGCAGTTGAGCTTATGGTATGCCCCCCCTTGCCAAAGCACTCCCCCTTCCCTTGTTGGGGAAGAATCCAGTAGTTAGGCCTTGGAGTCTCAGAGACCCCTCTAGGAAATTCCACTGCGTCAAGGGAGCCTCATGCAATGGAGAGGTGGGAATGATTCCACTTCCCCTGGGATCACAACTTACAGGACTTCGGATGCAGCTGTTACTCGTCCTCCGGTTTTCTGCCCCCATCACCCTCCCCTCCTCTTTCATACTCTGTCTCTCACCCTCTCCCACCTCTTTCCCTCCTTAATTCGTTGTCTACTTCTCCTGCTTCTTCCCCCTCTCCCCTGAATCTCCCCCATGCCTGCTCTTTTCCTTTTACGTATATGTCCTTATTGTTTATCTCGACCTAACACGTAACTATGTAACTATGCTCTGAATCTGTGTAATCTTGTAATGATGTAACCTGCAACTATGGTCTGATACTCATGTAAAGCGCTCTGATACCTTCGGGTCTAGCCAGCGCTATATAAAACCTTTCCAATAAATAACATAAAATAAATACTTCCCCTAATCCTACCCACTCTCCAATGAATCTGTCCCCTTGCCTGCTTTTTTCCCTTATGCATATTGTCCTTATTGCTTGTCTCAACCTAACATGTAACTATGCAGCTATGCTCTAATAACTGTGTAATGTTTGTAACTATGTAACCTGTAACTATGGTCTGATACTCATGTAAAGTGCTCTGATACATCCTCGTCTAGCCAGAGCTAGAGAAACCTTTCAAATGAAAATAAATAAAATAAATAAATAAAATCTCTCTCTCTCTCTCGCTCTCTCTCTCTCTCTCTCTCTCTATCTATATATATAAATTATACACACACACACACGTTTGCACAATCTTAAAACACGAAAGCCTGTTCTGTTGGTTTTGTCACTGCTTGTTTGTCTGCTTCATTGTGCATATAAAGCAGCTTGCTTGGGAGAATCCTTTACCGACTTCGTGTTTCTCCTGTCAGCGGTTTGCCTTCAGCTGGTGGTCATAGGTGCTGCAGGCCAGTGGGGCGGGCATCTTCCTGCTCTTGTAGATGCCAGCTGAGCTGACATTGCTTCGGCTCCAGAGGACTTCTGGACACTAGAGGTGGGCGAGCCAACAAATGAACAGGATGAGCCAGAGCCGAGCCAAGGAGCTGGCTTGCCTCGAAGAGCCCTTGCGCGAGTCCTGGAAATGTTTGCCACGCTAATCATGCAAGAAACATCACATAAAATATGATAACGTCTCCTCAAAATTAAAAACAGTACAGTTATTTAACATGTGCAGCTTTGACATTAAAAAGTCACAATATAGGTACATTGAGAGGTAGAGGCGAAAAAGGGTAATTGGTGAAAATAAAATATATTGCCTAAGATTAGTCAGTTTGGTTAATTGGGAAAGCCGGGATAAAGCACAGGTTTTCTGGTTTCACTTCGTACAAATCTGTCACCAAATAGGTATAAATGTATTTGTTATTTAGGTCTCGCTTGAGACAGCACATGCGCTGCCTCTTCGAGACATGTAGTAAGTGGCTTTTAAAAGTACCACCAGAGGCTTTGCTGGCTAACAGCCTGCGTTTATTTATTTATTTTATTTATTTTTGCTACTTATAAAGCGCGAACGAATACCCGCAGGCGTCTCGGCGCTAGACAATTCGCATAACTTCTTCTGTTCAATGATAATTGCTCCAGGGTGTTTAATAGGTGTTTACTGGTTAAAAAGCCATGTCTTCAGTTTCTTGCGAAACTGGGAGAGTGAGGGGCTTAGCCTGATGTGCTGTGGCACAGTATTCCATAGTTTGGGTGCCGCAACTAGAAAGCGGCGGTCACCCCAAGACACTGTTTTCGAACGTGGGATCACTAGCTGGTTAAGGGTGGTGGAGCGAAGCTGTCTGGGAGGATTATAGGGTGTCAGCTGGTCCTTGAGAAAATGTGGTCCTTGATCGTTAAGTGCCTTGTACACTATACAGAGTGATTTAAACTTAATCCTATTCCGGATTGTCAACTAATGGTATTGTTTAATGGTATCTGAAATGGCTGAGAATTTGGGTGATCCCGAGAGCAGACGTGCGGCGGCATTCTGTATCGTCTGTAGCTTCTTCGTGACCCTAACCTGAGCATTTAGGAAAAGACCGTTACAGTAATCGAGGGACGCTAGAACTAAAGAGCTGACCAGTGTTTTAATAGCTCCCTCTGGCAGAAACGGACTGATTTTCCTGATCATTCTCAATTTATGATGGGCAGTGGTTGCTACTTTATTTGCATGTTCCGCAAAGTTGAGGCCCTCATCAAACGTAACTCCCAGGTTCCTGACCTTAGATGCCGGACTTGGGAGTGCTCCAAAGGCTGATGGCCACCAGGTTGCTGACCAACTTGGTGAGAGGGTTCCGAAAATAACTACCTCAGTTTTTTCTGAGTTAAGTTTAAGGCAACTGGTTGCCATCCACTCTCCGATTTCTTGCATTCCAATTTGGAAGCGTTTTGCAACCTCGTCCCCGTCGCCCTTGATGGCCAATACCAGTTGCATATCGTCGGCGTAGGAGGTAAGGCTCATCCCGTGTGCTTTGATAACATTGGCAAGGTCCGACACATAGATATTAAATAGTGTCGGACTGAGGGATGAGCCTTGAGGTACCCCACACGGCAACGAGAGCTTAGCTGTTTGGTAAGGCCCCAGGGCGACAGCCTGTGTTCTGTCTGCCAGAAAAGATGCGAGCAGATCTTTTGCAGTATGTCAAATGCCTATCTTTCCGACACGGTCGACCAAGATCTCGTGGTCGACTGTGTCGAAAGCTGCTGATAGATCGAGCATTACCAAAACTGCTGTTCCGCCTTGGTCTCGGATTGCTCTGACGTCGTCTGCGGCTTTAATTAAGGCTGTTTCGGTTCCATGATACTTTCGGAAACCGAATTGTGTGTCGTCCAGCAGTCGGTGTTTCTCAATATGCTCCGACAATTGTAAGTTCATGGCCTTTTCCACCACTTTGGCTAAAAAAGGGAAATTCGCTATTGGCCTGTAATTCTTTGATTAATTTTTATCCAGGCTCGGTTTCTTTAATAACGGTTTCAGCAAAGTGTTTTTTAAAGAGTTCGGGTAGATCCCGGAGCCCAGTATGGAGTTACATACTTGGGTAATGACTGGAATGATGGAATACATCACTGGTGGAAGGACAGAAAAAGGACAAGGGTCTAATGCGGATCCTGTTTTAATTGTAGAAACAATGGTTTTTATTTGATCAGTTGTAAGGGCCATAAAGCTGGTAAAGGCATTTGCCGGAGATGTATTAGAAGGAGCAGCTGTCCTCATGGTGGATTTGAGGGTAAAGGCTCGGTAGATGTCGTCCACTTTGGAGAAGAAGAAATTGGCCAATGCATCACAAAGTAGTTGGGATGGAGGCGGGGTAAGATCAGGAACGTTACCTGACAGAGTTTTAGTAATCTCATATATTTGCTTGCTTGAGTTTTTGGCTTTTTCAATTTGCTCTGAGAAGAATGTTTTTTTTGCCTTTACGATCATTGCTTTGTAAATTGCCAGTGAATCTTTATAATGAATCTTACTCTCTATATCATAAGTTTTCCTCCATTGTCTTTCCCTGTTCCTATTAAGCTGTTTTTGTATTCTTTTTTTTAAAAACTTTTATTCACTATCCATGCATGCACACAGCTATCCGCCTACAACCCTGGGGCCGGCAGCAATCTAGGATCTCGTCAATACAATATGCTGTTCCATTGCTCCTGACTGGGAGAAAGTTATAAATTATGCTAAAAGTGTTACCGGCGTCACCCGTTCCAGTTACCTGGGCTTCAAATACCATTACAACAGTTTCATGCATTGACGCAAATGTCCCAAGTCAATACCCTCCAGCACTACAGGAGGGCAACCTCTGCTTTCTCTAGCGCTGTATTGGTAGTCTCTTTCAGCGCGCGCATTCATCTACGTGGTCGAAATCTAACTCCCCTAACCCAACTTGCCCACAACGTCCCTCCCCTCCCCCCTCAACTGCCTGTGTGCCTCTTCCCATGTGCAACTGCCTACTCAAAGTTACGTGTCACTAGCCTCAGCCGAATCCTCTCGCCCCCACTCCACCCCTCCATTTATTCATACACTCTATGTTCCTGTCCTGAAGGACCCCACATGCATGCACCTATGTGTCCTAGGTCTCTGGTGTCTGCATTACCCCGATGTCCCTCCCGCATGGTGCCTCCATGTAACCTGAGATAGCCTAGTCCCCGGTGTCCCCCCCCCCTTCCTGCTGCTCCTCTGTCTCCTCCCGTTCCTCCACCGTGTCGTTCCTATTCGAGACGTATGTCAGGTACTGGTCCCAGAAGTTCCGTGGTCTGCTCACAGGTGGCAGTAATTCACTATACAGCTGGGATTGTGTGCAACTGTACAACAGAGCCCTTTCCCATCCTTTTTTAGTTGGAAGCGGGCCGCGCATCCAGCTCATTGCTATCGCTCTCCGAGCCAGAAGTAACCCTATGCCAGCCAGGCGACGTGTAGCTGGGGGCAAGGCTCTGGTATGCCCCAGCAGAGCTAATGCCGGGTCCACCGGGAGCTCCATCTCCAGAATCCGCCTCAACTCAAGGAAGACTTCTTCCCAGAAGGTGTTTATCCCCGGGTAGTTCCAGGCCAAGTGCACGAAGTCCGCCACTGACGCACTGCAGCGCTCACATTCCGGCGTCTGCCGTAGCCCATACCTGTGCAAGCGTTCCGGAGTGTAATACACTCTCTGTAAAAACTTAAACTGAACAAGCCTATGTCTAGCATTCATCGACACCCGTTTCGTGTTCTGACAGCAATATTGCCACATTTCGTCGCTTATCTCCATCTGTAAGTCTCGCTGCCACGCCTGTCGGGCCTTCGAGGGTTCTTGCTTTCGGTGACACTGCCCCATCCTGTACAGTCGCGTTATCATCTTGCTGCTCGACTGTGTTTTTATGACGTAAGACAGTTCTGGTAATTCTGCGGGTTCCTCCATATCCGGCCCCAGCAGCACCTGTAGCGCTGCGCGGACTCTATGCAGATGGAAACGATGCAGCAGCGTCGTAGCGACCTGTGGTAGAGCCACCTGTTCCCAGGTGACCACCTTCCCGTCCCTGAACAGGTCCCCCAACTTGAGTATGCCTAGCTGATTGAGGGCACACGTGACTCCCTTTTCTCTCAGCGGTGGAAGCCACAAGGCCCATTCAATCGGGACCAGGGGGGAATACAGCAGTGTGCAGTCATGGCTTCTGGCCAAAGAGTGCCATGCGTGATTCGTACTCGTAATAGAGTCCAGAGTGCCAACCCGTCGCGTGGCCGGTTCGAACACCGTAGCCGCTGGTTGGAGGGGTTTTGTGAAGAGCGTCTCTAGAATTACATGAGGAATATTACCATCCCCATGTATCCAAGTGTGCAGGTGCATCGCTTGCGCGACCCTGTAGTACTGTTCCACGTCCGGGGCCCCCAAACCACCTTGGTCACATGGGAGAGTCAGGATTTGCCACTTAACCCTCGGTTGCTTACCTCCCCATGCCAGTCTCGTGAGGGTCTGAATCCGTGTTTTAAAAAACGCCTTAGATAGTACCACCGGGAGGTTGCAAAAGAGAAACAAGAACCTCGGAAGCACCAGCATTTTCATGAGCGCAATACGACCCGCAAGGGACAGCGGCAGCCTACACCATCTGTCTACATCGTCAACCAGTTTCATGTAAGCCACTCCGTAATTTTCCCTGATCAATACCTCCGGGTCCGGGTGTAGTTGTATGCCTAAATACCTGACCGGATCCTCCGACCACTGCAGTGGGTAGTCCATGACAAATTCCTTTGTCACCGGCGTCAGCGGGAATGCCACCGATTTAGACCAGTTTACCTTTAGACCAGATAGGGCTCCAAACTGTACTACCTCCCTTAGTACAGGCGCGAGGTTAAGCTCCGGGTCCCGGATATACAAAAGCGTGTCGTCGGCGTACGTGGATATGCATATCCTGTATGTAGGGAAATTAATACCTTCATGGCTGTGGTACTCTCGGAGCGCACACGCTAGGGGTTCCGCTACTAGAGCGTATAACAACGGGGAGAGCGGGCAGCCCTGTCGAGTGCCCCTGCCAATCCCAAACGCCTCAGTGACCGTATCACCAATTCGTAGCCTGGCCTTTGGTTTGTAGTACAAGGCGCCTATCATTTGTAAAAAGGGCTCACCTAGTCCCAGTTTCCTAAGTACTCTGGACATGAAAGGCCACTCTACAGAGTCGAAGGCTTTCTCCATATCCAGGAATATCGCTAATGCCTTATTCTCCGGCTTCACGTGCTGCATCGTCCCCAGGACTGTACGAATGTTGTATGTGAGGTTCCTAGATGGGATAAAACCTGCCTGTTCCGGGGCCACCAGTTTAGGGGCGAGGAGAGCGAGACGCGTTGCCAGCACCTTCGCATACAACTTAGCATCCACGTTAATCAAGGAGAGGGGTCTGTACGAACCGCATTCCGTGGGAGGTTTCCCAGGTTTGAGTATCGTTATGATGAGTGCCTCTCGCATCGTCTGGGGCATGGATCCTTCTAAGCATATGTCATCAAATAATGCTGAGAGGTAGGGGACCAGGAGTTCTTTAAACGATTTGTAGAAGCCGACAGTAAGTCCGTCAGCGCCCGGTGCGCTGCCCACCCTCATACTATCTAATGCCTCCTCTATTTCCTCCCTCTGGATGGGCATCATAAGGAATTCTCTTTGCGAATCAGACAGTTGTGGCATCTGGATATAACTCAGGTAGTCGTCTATTGCCCCATCCAGCCCTGTCGATTTTGATTCGTATAGAGCGGAGTAGTACCGCCTGAATTCCCCCACAATCTGCTCCTCATCTGTGAGGCTCTCTCCCGTGCTCGAGACCAACTCGCCAATCAGCAGTGGCCGCCGCTCATGTTTGATCATCTTAGCCAGGAGAGAACCAGGCCTTTCACCCTCGCCATACACGCGGGCCGTGGCATATTTGCCCATGTGCTGTACCTCTCTGTCTGCCTCTGTGTGATATTCTTTCAACAGTTGTTTTATCTGTTCTAGTGCGTCTCCCTCTGGTGCCGCCTGGTGTCTCCCTTCAAGGTCCTTCAGCCTACCCTCTAAATACGTGAGCCGCTGTCTAATGGATTTCAGGACACTGGAGTGTTTGGCCATGGCTATCCCGCGTATGTAGACCTTAAAGGTCTCCCACAGCGTCTGAAAACTTTCCACAGAGCCCGTATTCGTCACAAAAAAGCTTTCGATTTCTTCCGCAAGCTCCCCTCGGTACACCTCGTCCAGTAAAGAGTACGGGGGGAAGCGCCACGTAAAAGGGGGGATTCCGCGCACCGGCGACTCCAGGAGCAGGAGGAGAGGAGAGTGATCAGACAGTGTGCGTGGCAGTATGAGACAGTCCCTAATGTTATTGGATAGCTGTTGTGAAACAAACCAGTAGTCTATTCTAGTGTGCAGTGCATGATACGCTGAATAGTGTGTGTACCCCCCTCTGGAGTGATGTCTACTGCGCCACACATCCAAGAGATCCAGGTGCACCATCTCAGTGCGGAGCGCCGTGGCAGCCGCCGACGGGCTCCTGCTCGGTCCCGCGGACCTGTCCAGATCCGGGTTTAGGACCAGGTTAAAGTCCCCGCCCCAAAGCATATACGCACAATCATACATTTTGCATCTCCGGGCCAAGTCTGTGTAGAACTCAGGTGAATCGTAGTTGGGCCCGTAGACATTCACAAGCAGCACATCATGCCCCTGCCCCCTGCATCTGCAAACGACATATCTCCCCTCTGGGTCCGACTCCAGTGACTGTAAAGTGAGTTTGGAACGCGGGTTCACCCATATTAGTGTCCCTCTCGAGTGTGTGGTGAAGCCCGCTGCAATACTATTTCCCGTCAACCCCTTGTGCTGTAACATCCTGCTAGTGAGAGGCAAATGTGTCTCCTGGAGGAGAGCGAGGTCTATGTTATGCCTGCGTAGGTAACTAAGGACCTTTCTCAGCTTCCTATAGTCATTGAGGCCCCTGACATTCCATGTCAGTGCTCTCAAGGGGGCCCGCGCCGTTTCGGACCGTGGTGTAATTTTCTCAACACCTGCCATTATATATAGAGTGTGCGATAAGGCTGCCCAGTAGTGTTATCCGTCGGTCCCTAGGAGCGAGAGTTGGCAGGTGACACAACAGATATTTGCCTATCCCAGACCTAGTGGGACTCCCCCAATTCTCGGATGGCAGCACCTCGGCGTTCAAACCCAATAACAACTGGCACTCAATAACAAAGGGGGGTTCCCCGGTTGCGAGTCTCCCGCTAGTTCAGGTTCCTCGATGCCTAACAGCCGGCAAGCTTCAGTGAGAGATCGAATCTGGTGCACTTTGTTGTTCAATTTAAATACAATCCTGAACGGGTGTCCCCAGCTATATGTGACACAGAGGCGTCGCAGTTCAGCAGTAATCGGTCTGAATGATCTACGCTTTTCCAGGGTGATGGCCGCCAGGTCCTGATAGAGTGTCGGCGAGTGTTCGCCATAGGAGACGGAGCCCAGCGGTCGCGCTTTAGTGAGAATCTCTTCTTTGGTGCGATAGTCCTGGACGCAGACCAGGATATCCGCTGGCAAGGCACCCGAGGCTCTAGGCGGTCCAGTCCGATGTGCTCTGTCTATCGTGATAATGGAGTCAGCCGATCGGCCCAAAATGTGGTTGAAAAGGCCTTGCGTGAACTTGAAGAGATCCGCCGTGTCCGGGGTGGGTTTTACTCCTCTAATTCGTATGTTATGCCTCCGAGACCTGTTTTCCAAGTCCTCCACATGGGATTGTAAGTCGACTTGCTGGTCATGGATGCGGATAATTTCTTGCTGGAGCGCTTCCATCTCGACGTCTCGGCCGTCACTCTTCGACTCTAGATCCGCTACCCGCTCGCCGATGGCGTCCGTGTCTCGCCTCAGCTCTCGAATCTCTCCCTTCAATTCAGTCTTAAGTAGCTGGAGATCTTCCCGTAGGCCACCAAATAGTGATTCCAAGAAAGATCTTGTGACCGGCTCGTCATTGCTTGGGGGGCTGGTGCCCGGTGTGCCGGTCGTTGACTTAGCGGACGCCGCATGGTTTCCAGCGCTGTGAGGGTCCGTTTTTTTCCCCCCCACGGAGATGGGTGTAAGCAAGTCTTTAATGGTCCTGTCTTTTCGCACCCTGCCATTCGCCATACTTCCCAGGCCTGTTAGCTGAACAGTCCGGCGTGGACCGGGCCAGAAGCCCGTCGTAGCACCTGTAGATGGGCACCAGACGGTCCGGTGCTAAAAGTCCACCTCCCTCGCACCGCTGTCGGTCTCCTCGGCTCCAACTGCTGCCGCTGCTAGGTCCTGATTGCCTGCGTGCCCCCCTCAGATAGTGCTCGGGGCGTTAACCCAGACGTTGCAGTCCGTGTGGGAGAGCCAGTAACTGGGCAGGGTGATGTCTCAATATGGCAGTCCCCGGGGCACCTCACCCCAGCGGCCACTCCAGGTCACGATTGGGGCGGCACACACTGGGGGCCTCTGCGGCAGCGACACCACACCGGGGTCTCCACACCTCCCCCCGGCCGTCTCTCGTTTCCTGCTGCGTAGGGTGGGGGGACCCCTTCTCCTCTCCAATGTCTAAGGCTGCGGTACACGCAAGTTCCAACCCGCACCCCCTTATGTGTGGGGGGGCAGACGTGTGACTGTAGTGAAGGCACGTGTGCCCCGGTCAGACGTGGCGAAGGGTGCTTCCCGCTCGAGCGGAGCTCTGGCTGCAATCACCCGGCCCTAAAATGTCGGCGCTCAGTGCATAGATCACCTCCAGTGCCAGGGGAGGCTCCAAGGGTGGCAGTCCGCAGCCGGGGGGGTCGGCGCTGTGTTCAGCTGCTCACTGCTGACCCAGAGCCGCAGCCCGGAGCGTCGAGTCTCCCGGGGGGGGTGGGGGGGGGGATTGGGGTTCGTCTCTGTCTCCCCCCTCTCCTCACCTCAGGCCGCTTCCCGGGCTCGACCGTCGCCGCTGCAATCTCCGTTTCCGCCCTCCAGCAGTCGCATGTGCAGCCAGGGACCCTGGATATGCTGGTGTAGTTTCCCGGCAGGTCCGCAGAAGCCTCCACGGAGGAGCCGCGGGAGGCCTCGCACTCAATCGCGCGGGTCAGACCTGCCGTCTCCCGTCAGGGATGCCTCAGCGTCGGCTTTATGGCTCCGCCCCTCTCGGCCTCGTTTTCGCTGCTCCGTCCGCCACAGGTCCCCATAGGCCGCAGTGTCCCGGCCTAGAAACGGTCCGAGCCCAACACAGCTGGACCTCCGCGCCGCCTCGCAGATGTCCGCACCAAGCTGGCAACTGGTCTGGGGTCCCAATGAGGCCTCTCGGTACCCGGGAGGGTGCTTTAGAAGCGATAAATCGGCGTTCGGCGGCGGGAGCTCAGCAGGACACGTCCGCTCACACCGCCATCTTGGCCACCTGTCCAAGCTGTTTTTGTATTCTTAATTGCTCAGTGTACCATGGGGCGGTCGGTGTGGGTCTATTCCTAGATTGAGACGTAGTGGGTACTGAAAGATTAGTAGCGTGGCCTAACCAATCCTGGAATTGTCGTGTTGCTATGTTAGGTTCAGTGGACACCAGTGGACGCGTACTATCCAACAGTTTTTTTTAATTCTAGCTGATTTATGTTTTTCCAAACTTTAAAGGAGCCTGGGCTGGGGGAAATAACTTTCTTGCTCACAAGTTCATTGATTGTAATTTTACTGAGTATAGCATAATGGTCGGACCAAGTCATGGGTAGGATATCTGATATGTGCAGACCATCGACATTAGAAAATATACCGCCTAAGGTATGCCCCGCTGAATGAGTGGCAGAGGCAACCAGTTGTCTGAGCCCCAGTGTCTCCATGTCTGTTATGAGGGAGGAGGTATCTTTGTGATTATTTTGTTCTAAATAAAAATTCATATCGCCCAAGAACGTAAAGGACTCTTCAGTAGCTATTGATTCCAGTATAGTACTTAAGTCGGTAAGAAAACCTGTCCTTGATCCTGGGGGTCGGTATATGAGTATTCCTTTAAAATTACAGAGCGCTTAGCTTAATTCCGAACTGCAGGGCTTCGCAGGAAGTGGCAGGAATGGGTGAGGTTCTGACTACGAACCGTTCCCTTGCTATAATGGCCAGCCCGCCTCCTCTTTTTCTTACTCTATCTTGTCGATAGGCTTTGTACCCGTTGGCTGTTGCGATCACTACGTCAGGGTCCGACGCATCGTCGGTCCATGTTTCTGTAATAAAGAGAATATCTAAATTATTGTCAATAATGAGGTCCGCTATTTCGTGGCTGTGCTTACACAGTGATCGCGCATTAATGAGGGCCATGACAATAGTGGCTTCTTTACAATTTGTTTGTAACTTAGCGTGAATCTTACAGTTGTTTATAGGTAACACGCTATGGCAGAATAGACAGAGCATGGTTACTTCATTTGATACTAATAGTGGATCAAGCATTATACAACTGGGAGCAGGTAAGGGTCGAAGCTCCATCAGAGAAGTACGAAAATAGACCAAATTAAGTTGGGTCGGGGCCCGGCCAGGGGTCGTGGCCCTAGGCCCGGTCCCGGCGCAGACGGGCTTGCCTTTGGCGCGCCGCCGGCGCGCCCGCTGCGCGGTCGGGTAGGTCTTGTGCTTTTATGCATGATTAAGGGAGAGTTGGAGGAGGGTGGGATCCACCAGACACACACACCACCAGCCATCAGTGCACACTTTCACCAGGCACACCACCAGCCGTCCGTGCACGCTTCCACCAGGCACACACACCACCAGCCGTCAGTGCACGCTTCCACCAGGCACACACACCACCAGCCGTCAGTGCACGCTTTCATCTGGCACACACACCACCAGCTGTCAGTGCACGCTTTCACTGGGCACACACACCACCAGCCATCAGTGCACGCTTTCACCGGGCACACACACACCACCAGCCGTCAGTGCACCCTTCCACCGGGCACATACACCACCAGCCGTCAGTGCACGCTTCCACCAGACACACACACCACCAGCCATCAGTGCACACTTTCACCAGGCACACACACTACCAGCTGCCACACACTAACCACCAGCCGTTAGTGCATGCTTTCACCATGCACACACACCACCTGCTGTCAGTGCAGCAGGCAAGCTCTTCTCAGAGTTTCTTGGTAAATATGTGTTCGATGCCTGGGAGGGAGTGGGTCGAGTTTCCTTAAACCATGCTAAATATGTAGGTTCAGTGCATGTACTGCAGTGTGAGCGAGTCATGCTTCCCGGGGCTCACTCACTCCACACTTGTAAATTGCGCCTGCACCAGGCTTTTTCTCATTTGCAAAGCTCGGCGCATGCGCACAACTAGGCAACCCACCCACCCCCGCGAATGACTGCTTCCTACAACCAGAATGGAAACAACATTCAGAGCAATGAAAACAAGTTAATTTGATGCAAAGAACTGTTAACAAAAACCATGTCCAGCTATTGTAGATCTGGCAACTTAAACAAAACGGCAAAAAAACAAGCATTGGCATAGCCAATAGGTCTCGCTTTTTGGACCCTATAAGTATTTAGTTATGCAGCAGAATATCCTTGGAGCAACAACACCAACTGTTGCATGGCTAAACACTTATAAGGTCCCAAATGTGAGACCTATTGGCTATGCCAATGCTTGTTAACTTTGTGCAGGACGGTAGAGCGAGAGTGGGGTCATAAGCTTGTGCACATGCACAGGTGCCATCTGTGTTTTCATTGCTGTAATCAGGCTCCTCTGCTTGCACTGCCCCCTTCCTTTTCCCCCCTCCCTCCTGGTCAGCTTCATTTGTGTCTTCTAGCTGTGAATCATGCTCCTCTGGCAATGGACCCTCCCTTCTCCCCCTCCCTCTTCGTCAGTTTCATTTGTGTCTTCTATCACTGTGAATGACCCTGCTTCCACCAGGCACACACATCATCAGCCATCAGTGCACGCTTCCACCAGGCACACACACCACCAGCCGTCAGTGCACGCTTCCACCAGGCACACACACCACCAGCCGTCAGTGCACGCTTCTACCAGGCACACACACCACCAGCCGTCAGTTCACGCTTCCACCAACCGTCAGTGCACGCTTCCACCAGGCACACACACAACCAGCCGTCAGTGCACGCTTCCACCAGGCACACACACCACCAGCCGTCAGTGCACGCTTCCACCAGGCACACACACCACCAGCCGTCAGTGCACGCTTCCACCAGGCACACACACCACCAGCTGTCAGTGCACGCTTCCACCAGGTGCACACCACCAGCCGTCCGTGCACGCTTCCACCAGGCACACACACCACCAGCCGTCAGTGCACGCTTCCACCAGGCACACACACCACCAGCCGTCAGTGCATGCTTTCATCGGGCACACACACCACCAGCTGTCAGTGCACGCTTTCACTGAGCACACACACCACCAGCCATCAGTGCACGCTTTCACCGGGCACACACACCACCAGCCGTCAGTGCACCCTTCCACCGGGCACATACACCACCAGTCGTCAGTGCACACTTCCACCATACACACACACCACCAGCCATCAGTGCACACTTTCACCAGGCACACACACTACCAGCTGTCACACACTAACCACCAGCCGTTAGTGCATGCTTTCACCATGCACACACACCACCTGCTATCAGTGCAGCAGGCAAGCTCTTCTCAGAGTTTCTTGGTAAATATGTGTTCGATGCCTGGGAGGGAGTGGGTCGAGTTTCCTTAAACCATGCTGAATATGTAGGTTCAGTGCATGTACTGCAGTGTGAGTGAGTCATGCCTTCCGGGGCTCACTCACTCCACACTTGTAAATTGCGCCTGCACCAGGCTTTTTCTCATTTGCAAAGCTCGGCGCATGCGCACAACTAGGCAGCCCCCCCACCCCCGCGAATGACTGCTTCCTACAACCAGAATGGAAACAACATTCAGAGCAATGAAAACAAGTTAATTTGATGCAAAGAACTGTTAACAAAACCATGTCCAGCTATTGTAGATCTGGCAACTTAAACAAAACGGCAAAAAAAACAAGCATTGGCATAGCCAATAGGTCTCGCTTTTTGGACCCTATAAGTATTTAGTTATGCAGCAGAATATCCTTGGAGCAACAACACCAACTGTTGCATGGCTAAACACTTATAAGGTCCCAAATGTTAGATCTATTGGCTATGCCAATGCTTGTTAACTTTGTGCAGGACGGTAGAGTGAGAGTGGCAGGCGGAAGCATCATGAAAGCTCCACTCGTTTTGGACTCAAGGTTCCAAGTGAACCTCGAGCTGAGCCAGAGCCCGAAATCTGGATCGAGCCTTGTTGGAGCTTTTAGTGGTTAAGTGGTTCACCCACCTCTCCAGGACACAACGCAGCAAATGTTCCCTCTTGCACTATTATTAATGCCGGGAAACTGTAGGGTCGCTTGTACGCTGTCTCAGCATGACGTCTTTATCGACCCGTCCCCCATGAGTCTTAATAAGGTTTTCATTCTGAATACGTGAAGCTGGTGCTAGATTGCTTCCTCCTAGCCCCCGGATGAGTCCTTTCTTCCCAGTTATACATCACTGTGGTTATCCCTTCGGATCACATTCAGTCTGTAATCAGATTGAAATGCAGTCAATTCACCGTGAGGACTGCTAAACAAGCACATTCATGAGGGCCTAGTTAGCCGGCACCCTTGTGTGAAGATGGTAACCGCTTCTGCACAGTTATAATGTGATGGTGCTGCTAACTCCAGGGCTGAGGGAAGCGAAACCAGTGAAAGAGTCCATCTGCCACCTTCATCTCCCTCGTCCCCGTCGTTGGGGTTGGCTCCTTGGGGTTAGTTTTGGTAGTCGAGGCACTAGTTCCTTCCCCTGGGCCGCTATTATCCCCTTATTCTTCGGAAGTGCCTGAAAAAGTGCCAGTCTTGTTTTATTTGTTAAATCTGCCCTCAGGGCGAGTTTGGTTGGTGTTTGAATAATTTCTGTTAGCATAAAAAATCTTCTTTCAGATCCGATATACTTTCTGCTTTAAAATGGCTTTACTATTTTTTCGCCGTTTCTTTTCTTGCTCAATTCTATTAAATTCAAGAATGCTTTTTTAGAAATCTCTTAAAGGAGTTTCTTGCAGTGTCTATGGTGAGGGTGCTACGGGTTTAATGGATTGAAACACAGTCAACAACGACTTGCGGATCCAATTCCTATTAATTTACTTTATAGTTTATGGGCCGTATTCTTGCTAATGTTATTTTGATACAAATATTGTCCCTTCAGGTCACCTGTATCACAATTGTTGCCTCAGCACTTTTCGCACCTCACGTTTGTTCACAAACCACTGAGGCCTTTTATAAGAAAACTCTATTCATGGAGTTTTTATACACTCAAAATCTTGTTTTGGATTAAAATATATGTTTTGCAATACCTCCATTCTTTTTTTTAAAGAAGTTTTATTGAGTTTTATACATACATAAGCATTAGAACAAACTCATCCCAACTTCATACCTCATTCTTGTTGTCTTAGGGACCGTGGTTGTTCGTGTATTTTACAGATTTCAACAAAAAATATTTTATTACATGGAGTGTGTAATTCCCAATATTGTGTGTAATTCACAATATTGTCTTGGATAATGCAAGGTAGAAAAATATTTTTTTATTGAAATATTTGATTACCTTTAGTCAGTGTACAGGTAGGTAGGCGTCTTTGTGATGCTTCAAAGAAATATCCAGTATATCAGTGTATTCTCTGATATACCTAATACAGTTCCAATTGCATCTATAGATATGTACCTCAGTTGAATGATGTCAATTCCGTTTGGAAATTCTAGGATGTAGTGTTTTTGTAAAGGTGTTGATGATTTAATCCTGATACAGCAAACACGTGTTTCACCCCCTACTTTGGCACGCCAGCCCCAGTGCTTTCACACAGCCATAATTGTTTCCTGGTTTCTCCAAATTATGATTTCCATTTAATTTCACAATTAATTATAGGTCTTAGTAAGATCTTTATCTGTGATCCTCCTGGTTCCTGAATTTATTATCGCTCCCTCTGGCATGCACTGTCATATGAAGATATTTAGCAGTTCTAAAATTATCTTTAATTGTTGGCTTATTTTTCCAAATTATGATTTCTGTTTAACTTCATGCTTAATTGTAGTTCTTAGTAAGATCTTTAGCCGTAATCCTAAAGGTGAAAAGTGTTATTAATTGACCATTAGCTCATAATCCTAGTGAAACAACCAGTAACATGCATATATGTTTTTGCTGTGTTACCTTCTGGTTCCCGATTGTATTATTGTTCCTTATTTGTGCTCTGAAAACAGAAAATGGAGTGGGTGGAATCGGTAAAGACCTTTTAATTTCAATATGGTATGCAATGGATATATTTATACTTTTTTTTACCATTTAAAAAATCTAAGTGTTTTACAGAATTGTTGTTAGGGTGAATTGTAGGTAACCCGACATATTTGGATACATTTGGTAAAGTCCTGCTACTCCTGGGCAGTCCAATATAGCATGAAAAGTAAAGTTATTACGGGCTTACCTACTACGGGCATAATGCCGTACGCTCCAGCTCAGTTCACAAATTGTTTTGCCATTCAGTTCCCCTCATTTGAGGTGTGCCCCAAATCTTATATGTAAACCTAGTACCCGCCTAACAGGCTGAGATCCTTAAATGTCAAATGACTTGCTTGAAAGACAATAGTCGGGCCTTGACGAAGTCTGAGCTATCATTTTCGTCTGACAGGGAAGGCCTCTTTAAAGTTTATACGAAAAAACACGGCGGACTAGTCAAGCAGGATATGCCATTGAAGCAGGACTTGACACTTTAATATCAAAAGGGATCCTCCCAGTTCCCCTTTCATATTCAGTCAAGTTCAGGGGAGTTATCTCTGCCCACTAACTTCATCCTGTTGTTTTGCTCAACAAAATGCAGGAGTTTCAGACAATGCCAAGGGAACTTTTTAAAAGTTACCTTTCTGTAATATTTAGAACAAATCCGACTTCGCTATTGAATTTCATTTTTAACAACTTAAAAAGAATATTTGTTTAGTTATTTTTATAGCTAAACCCATGTTTAATATTAAAGTTTTCATGTCCTTCTTCTAAATGCCGTGCACCCTGCCCTTATGAGCAGTAAGACCTACGTAGCAGTGGCTTATAAATATTTAAAACGAAGGTATAGGGCTCTCTTAACGGATATTCTGACAGTTTGAATTTGCAGCTAAAAACTGCACAACCAGAATACTGGTGGCAGGCCTGCCGTCATGTTTACATCGTCACTGTAGTCGATGGCACAACCGCTGCTACGGTCCACTTGTGACATTTAACTTAAAGGCCATGACTGCAACTTGGTGCTAGATACTAGGGACATAGAGGTGAGTTAAAGATGCCCATCAGGCATATACCAACTTTACCACGTTGAAAGGAGGAGTACACTTTACCACTGTTTAGTGGGGGTAAAGTTCCCAGAGTTCTACATCCAGCAGACATTAGAGTACAGCAAAAAGGAAAAACATTTTAGGTGACCCTGCAGAAAGTGTACATTTCCATCATTGACCATTCCATTGGAAATATGGACAGTGAAAACAGATATTGATTCCAGTTTAAACTCATTACAAAGACTGAAAACTCTCTAAATCTGATTCCGAGGTATCCTCAGCTTTTCAGCTTTCAAATTTGTATATATTGGCTACCGTTCAATTTGGTAATGGCGACACCTGTTCTTCATAGCATTACTGTACAGAAAGATTGTAGTAGCAAGTGTTATTTATAAACAGGATATTTTTATTAATGTAATATATCCAGGGGTATAGGATATTTTTAAGGCGGGCCCGTGGTCACCTCGTGTACTATTGTAGGTTTCCTATACTAACTTACAAGTCAGCTTCCATATGATGTTTAGAATAACTTTTCTATACTATATACATATCGCATTGACAGTTCCATATTTATATTCAGATCTACTACCACATGGTTAATAGTGACTATTTTATTCTTTCTACATAAATGAATGTGTAAGGGCAGACAGTTAATCTGTTACTATTGGCTTGGCCACAAGAAATCTAGTTTTTGAAATAATTTGATATTTTTTCACTGTTTGTACGCACAAACAAGTGCAGCAGACTTAGATTTTATCTTTTCTTCTTTTTTTTCAAATTGATACCAACCAATGTGATCCTCTTGAACCTTGGAGAGTGCTCAAGTGTTACTTGAAAAATCTGGAATGTCATGATTGTCTACATATGTGCTTGTCACAGGTTTCAGTGACACACTGTCCTTCCGCAGTCCCTTCTCTTTGGGGACCAATAATAGTCCAGCTTCGTAAGATTGCTGCCGTCTGTTTTAGCCAGAGCTTATAGTTGTGGAGCAGAGTTTCCCATACTTATGATTTATGTTTCCCTTAGTTAGTGAGAGTAGTTGTCATATAGTGGGTTGTCGATTTTGGAGTCCCTTGGGTTGTGTAATCAATCCCTTCTGTCGATCACAAAACGATCAAATTGTGTGATTCCTAACATCATGAAAGTGACTTACTTCTGTATATCTTAATATAACTTGAGCACATAGGCTTGGGTTTAATGTTAATATCTAGCTTTGCAATATTTATATAATTTCTCCATCGCCCTTCCAGTGACCTTGCCGAGCATCCTGGACAGGGCTGAAATTGCTTGATCCAACTCCAATAGACAAGACCTGTGTGTCAGCAGGACATTGGCCCCGAAGGAATGCATGTCCAAGTCAGGATAAAAGAGCAGCTAGAAAAGCAAACTTCATAAGCCAAGTAGTGGAGAATCTTGTAGAATATAATTTAGAACTGGTCCAACAGGCAATGCAAGGGGGCTCAGCGTCGCCTGCTATTTGCCAAACTGCGGTGTAGGCAGGCTGTCGCGAGCACATAGACCTATTGCTTGTTATTTGATTAATTGCATGCAATAATTCAGCCTCTAATGTATGTAATGCAGATGCATCCGGCATGAACCAAAGGAGCGTCCGCATAAATTAATGTCTAACTTGATGCGCTGATTCAGCTTCCGAGCCGGTCACAGGTCCACACATCAATAGCACTACAGGCGTGTCACAGGGACCTGGGAACTGCAGCAAAGCACAGAAGGGAAACAAACAGCACACCTTTCTTGAAAGGTTTAAGGAAACAATAGGAAGTCTCATTATGCAGCTTATGAGGTGTTCCAGTCCTTTTATACTTTGTGAATCTTGAAAACATGTCAAGTTTCATTAGCCAACATTAACTTCAGAAATGAGGGCAGACAGAGAAGCAGTTAGCGCAAACAAACGTCACGTGACTCAGAGGCAGCCTGCATAGCAGGATTTAGGACCTAACCCTGCACATTAATGTTGGCAGAGCAATAGAAGTTTATATTTAGTCATCAATTATAAAAGGTGTTAATTTCTTTGATGCTTCTCTATCGCTCACTTGCAGGAACTGGCCGGGCGGCGGACAGTGTGGGACTTGAGTGACAATTGCTTTCGGCAGCTTGAGAAGCCTTCCTGGTAACCTCCCGACTAGAGTAATTACAAGCAATTAGTCTGCCATGATAATTTGTTTACTAAGGTGACAGACCAGATTACTTTAAGATGGCATTGTGATGTCTAGTCTAGGATTGCATTCTTTGTTGTGCGGTAGGCAGGCAGCAGCTGCAGATTAAAGTCGGTGCTCGTTATGAATGCAGGATGGACCAGTGGATCTTGTTTGCGGAAGATCTCCCACCAGTCAGGAGCACATACCAGACCCAACCTCAAGACGACTCGAGTACCCGTCCTGGTGTATTAGAGATTTGTCTTCTTGCAGGTTGTCTTGTACTGATCAACTCCCAGCACAGGATCCATGGAAGGTCTCTGCCAGACAGTAGTGGACGTGGTCCATCTGCTGTGCTCTCTGGTTCTCTTTCTGATCAGAAGCGGGTCTGGGTTTCAACAGCCGGACCTCTTGTTGTGTCGGCCACTTGGGCCCAGGATGTAAAATTACTTTGAACAACAGGGATAACAGAGATGGGCCTTGAGAGGCACCAGACACCCTGGATTCCTACCCTCACTCTCAGCTTTTTAGGTGGGCTGTGCTGTTGTAGGCATTGGCTGGATCCAAATGTAGCAGCACTACACAGTGTCCTTCTGCGATCGCTGTCTCTAATGTTTACGGATGCCTTTCGATCCCTAATTGAACTCAACAGCGATTCCATTTTAAAAGCACCATTCATGAATGTTACAGCCTTGGAGTAAAGTCACTCCATTAACTTGTTAATGTTATTGATCATAAAGCACTTTTAACAGATTGATTTGTATAGAGTGGACCTCCAAGGCTGGCACTGATGTTCAGTACAAAGGGTCACTGTCTGGCCAACCTTGTAAATCACCGCAAGAGAACATTTCTGTTTCTGCTGCACTAAACTCAGCCAAATGTTGTAAATATTACTTTTCACGCATACACTTACAATCCAGATTGCAAAATGTCACGCTTTTAGATACATACGTTGCCTAAATTAGTCAACATTTAGTCTATTGATCGACGCACATGGTGAATAAATCATGAATGCGCTGGAAGAGGATTCTCTTGATAAGATGGGCACCAGCATCTGTTAACGAAGAAAAGTCGAATCTTAATAAAGCTCATGGCCGTTACAATTTACGTGATTATATTCTAGTTTTTAATAATGCGCTTGAGATGAAAGGGCATGTATGAAAATAATCTGATCTACCGCTACTGACTGCGAATGAATTAATTCAAACAATGAATGCTAATAATAGTTTTGATCATTGGTAATAACTGATTGTTGGGTTATTATGCACTAGCTTTTATTGACTGTCCCAAAGGTACATTGTATTTCATGGGAACTAAAATTAAGAAGCAAAACAAACTAGGTTAAATGTTTTTTTTTATTAATCACATCGACAAATAACTGTTTCATTGATGTGAAAGGCAGCTAGCTGTCTGTGAGTATTTTGTGGATAATCAATCTTTCGTTGTTGATGGGGAATATCCCATTTCAGTAATTTGCTTTCATCCCTCAGTAAGAAAGGCAGAGTGTGCCACACATTACACAGTTTAATGTTCTGCGTAAGACTCTGTTAATGTCAAGACATAGTGAGCAAATTCACCTATTCTACAAAATGAAATTCAGAAAGATGGTGAAACAGGGGTATAAAGCAGGCCCCTTTAGCGCAGGGATTCCTTAACCCTTAAGTGGCCCCGACGCCTTTAAAGAGCCCCTTTTCAGCCCGAGGCTAATACATATCTGAGACATTGGAGACTTGGGGGCCACTCTGCATTGTCTGCTGGGGCCCAATCATTTTGCCTGAGGTCACTGCGATAAAGGCACTTCTTCTTTATACCACTTGTTTCAACTCTGAGAAATCCACAAAAAATATCTTCTAGGGAGGATAGTAAGAAAGAACAATGTCCGGAATCGAATCCGCTGCTCTTGTCAAAGGCTGCATAAAAAAAGCCTTCAAAACGTTCTGTTTATGATACATCCAGCCAATCAGATCATCTGTTTCGAGCTTACAATACCATGGCACTCTACAGTAGTACCTTGGTAGTCCTTCGTCACTAGATATCTTTACATTTTAAACTTTAAATTCTGAAAAACTACTGAACGGATGTACACTTGATCACGAAACGAATTCTTTCTGGATATAATCTTGCTTTCTGCTAAACGTTGTGGAAATGCATTCCGTAGTTTTTGCTGTAGTGCTGTTCAAAATTCCTATTGGAAAGTGCATGGGGAAATCATCTTGTGGGATGCCCTCCTTCTTCTCGGCCACAGCTTGACAAATCCACCCAGAGGAGAGGAGTTGGATGAAACTTTTTTTTGGGGGTAAAATATTGTGAAGATTCATCATAGGGAGCCAAAGTTATTAGCAAACTATAAAATCCATTTGCAATGGAAATACGGTTCTAAATGTAAGTACACAGTGGCAGCTTCACTGTGTAATAAATGTTTTCTGCAAATCCATTTTAACTGTGTGTTTTCAGTGAAACACACTTTTTTTTAACAATATACTTAATTTCCAACCCGTGACGTGGGATTTGGGGTCAGAGCCTGCCCGCGGCACCCAACCCGCCATGGCTGCATATTCCCCTCAGGTACAGCCTTTAGCCCTGTGAAGCAGGGGGTCTGTGCAGGAACGCCTAATCCGTCATAGCCACCTAACTGATGCTGTGCAGACCCTCAGACTGGCCCTTTGCCCAAACACATAGGTCGCAATATCCCCCAAACATGCAACAGGCGCGCAACTCCTGCTGTGTACGGCCTTAGGAAGTGTGTAGCAGAAGTTGGGCATAGAGTCTAGACCACTTGAGGATAAGTTGGATCAATTTAATATCCCACATTAATCTCCTCTACATGTATTTTTTTACATTGACCAAGCCTTCTCTCATTAAAATGTATGCCTAGCTGACTTGCATTATTGAGCCAAATTTAAAACTGCACTTATCACTAATTAACTCACCATCACTGTTCTCCCCTCAGAAAACCAGCTCCGCTGTAATCAGGCATCACAGCACACCCGGGAAGTACTCGGCGACCAGGGTGGTAATCCAATGATGAAGCATGTCACCTCCTAGGTAGGTGAGTGAGGGTTCTTTCAAACTCCCAATGGGTTACAAGGCAGTGCACCTTAAAAAAACACAAATCAGTAGTTATAGGTACAGTAGCGAATGAAATGGGAGATTAGTTCTCATTTTGTTATTATATTAATATTTGGGAAGAGGAATTTTGCTTCTCTCTCTCTCTGATTGATGTTTAGATATACAACAGAGGTTGGGCATAAGGCGTGCACCCAACCTGCATTGGGTACTGCGCACCAGATGGTGTGCACTACAGTGGACGCCACACCCTATCTCCTGCCTTTCAAGCAAAGCCAGACACTTATTTTACGGCTTGGCTTGACATTTTGTTTTTAACACTCCCTGAAATGTGTGAGTAAGAAGAGTTTCTGGTGTCAGAATTGACTGTTGATGAACTTGTTCATTTGCTCTGCCTTACGCACCACTTTAGGTGCCTTTCTCTCTGGATTAGTTTTATTTTTGCGTGCATCTGGACACCCCTTTTGGGTCCCACTGGAATATAATGACCGATGGGGGGGGGAGATCCTTCTTGGCTAATCAGATCACTATAATCTTTCAAATTAAGGTACCGTGAGACTCCCTCCCCACCCCCACCAACCGTCCAGATATCACTATAATTTTCACCCCTTTATGACCACTGTGAGCAGAACTTTAAAAGCAAATTTCTCAAACAGCTTAACAAATGTACACCAAACTATTAAAAGCATGTGTTTTGAGTGAAGTTCTAACTTTCTGCCAACTTTGGCGTCATTCTATTAAGCTGTTTTGTCTGTATTGTTTCCCAAAATTTCATTTAGGAATATGCATAAGAAAAATACGTTTTGCCCTCCATTTTTCTCTGCCCCCGTTTGATGAATCACCCCAAATATTTCCAAGATGGAGCTAAGGTGGATGATCCTTCTTTTTGGAAAGTTGGGTGAAGATTCATCAATCGGCGCCAACACTGTTACCAAAGCAATTAACCCTCTTCCAATGGAACTCTGACCTAACTATAATTACAAAGTAACCGCAACTATGTAAAAAATACTATTCCTGTTTTTTATTTATATTTCTTTTCCTTTTTTTTTATTAAGTAATTATACTTCCTGATTTGTTTCATAACCCCATACTTTTTAATCTCCTTAATATCTTTCGTTTATCTGTCTTTTTGTATACATATAAATAAGAACATAAAAATATATTCAACATTAATGCTTATCTGTGAAGTAATGTCTCCTGCAATGTAGCGGCTCACAACATAATTGTAATAAAAATGTACTTGCGATGTAGTGACCCCCGATATTGCCAACTAGTGGCAAGCAGCACCATTCTCAGCAGGCTAGATTATTGTAATGCCCTGTTGCTTGACTCTCCGAAGTTTTTTTTTGGACAGATTACAGAGGATCCAGTCAGCAGCGGCCAAGTTAGCTCTAGGGCTGCCCAGAAGGTCCTTCTCTTCTGTGGTCTTGGCAGAGTTGGATTGGCTCCCTTTGAGACAGAGAATTAAGTTTAAGTCTCTTTGCCTTGTCTTTAAAGCCCTTCATGGGCTGGGACCTGCGCTCATGCGGAGAAAATGTTAATGGTATGTCCCCATGAGAAATCTCCGTTCTTCATTGGCGAGATTGGTGAAGGTACCGAGGTTTAGGAAAGTCAGGTCAAGTGGTAGATCCTTTGGTGTGGCAGCGGCCAAACTTTGGAACGAACTCCCGTGGGAGATTCGACAAATTAGGGAGCTCCTCCCGTTTAGAAGGAGTTTGAAAACCTGGTTGTTTCCCAAGACATAGTTTGCCTGCCTATGTTTCGGACATGCTCTTTTCCTGTACTCTGAGTTGCTTAGCGCCAGGATGCCTGTAAGGTGATAGTGCGCCCTACAAGTTAAATAAATAAATAAATATTGTGCAGGTGGTTGATTCTCAAGGAAAGTATCAAAAGTGCACCCCCAGGTAAGGATTGCCATCTGACCAGTATTTTACCAGATTGGCTGGTTGGTATTTGCATTCCAAGACAATTAAAAAAAAGATAAGGAAGATCACAAAAAGTGTAATTTTTCCCTTTTGCTCCAAGAAAAGATTACAAGATGAAAACATGTCAAAAATAGCTTAGAACTGTCTAAAATATTACTGAATGAATTTAAAAGAAATTGTGACAGGATTGCTCTTTTAAAAATTAAACAGCAGACTTGACCCATAATAGTATTAGAATTTCTGCTTTTGGCAGTTAAAGATCCTCAAAACAAGTACAAATGGCTGAAATTTTATTTTGAGAAAGGACGCAACCCTACCGTATGTATTTGCTCTTGCATAGGTGGACATTTTCCACTTCCGGGATTTCACAAAAGTTTACAGAAGTAAGACTGGAAACCGTACTCCGATCAAACGTTTGTAAATCAATTTTCACTTGGGTAAATATAGACGGTATATTTGTGCATGCCAA
Source organism: Lissotriton helveticus (assembly GCF_964261635.1). Classification (NCBI taxonomy): domain Eukaryota; kingdom Metazoa; phylum Chordata; class Amphibia; order Caudata; family Salamandridae; genus Lissotriton; species Lissotriton helveticus. The sequence continues at coordinate 216,462,195 of NC_136062.1, read as the reverse complement.
AATCTGCTGAGTGATTACTATTTGACGTTCCCTACACCCCGTTTTGCCCCCACCATGTAAGAAGTTTTACTCCTGTACTTGTCTGCAGTAAATTTGCAACCTCTTCTAGTATGGGAGGAGATTGTAGAGGAGCTGGTCAAACATACTCGATTGTGAGTGTTCATAGATTCACAGTGCATCCCAGCCCGGAACTACCGCTACTTCCAGCCCCATACGTAGATCCTTGCTGGAATAACAAATGCTGATATAATGTGAGCCCAACATAATCGTAGAGCCTGTATTCGAGCTTTGATATAATGAGAATGCTGCTATAATTTCTTACCTTATTGCAGGCACCAATAGGTCCAAATTGATTTTTTTTCCGGACAAGTAATTTTCTGAAGCTTCCTGTCCTTTGGACAGTGCAGATATTTTAGAGAAGGAAAGGGTAACGGCATCTGACCTCAGTAGCTCTAGATTAGTGAAGATGGTGGTACTGGCTTTATATTTGATAAGGGCTTCTTGCGAGGGGGGATTTACTCCATATTATTGTGAGTGGTAAGGAGTTAAAATCTCGTTCTCTTCTGGTCAGATGAGCGTGGGTACGTCCATCTACGTCCTGATTGGCTGACAATGCACAGAGTGGGTGGGCGTGGCTCCCTGGGTCCTGATTGGCTGAAGAGGGGGTGCGACCTTTGATTGAGTGTCATGCTGAGATTGATCAGGTAGCCTTTAACCAGTGCAGCTCTGTATACGTTTTGAAAATGTCTCTTGCGCGCCTGGGAAATCTATATCTGATTCGTTCTGCAGTAAGTGCAACGAGAGAGTAATCCCAAGCAGTGAATCATCCCATAAAATGTAAAAGGCAATTAACCAAACTGACACCTGCACAAATTATTATACTGCTTGACATGTTGATTCAGCAGTGAGAGCTTGAATCATCAAACGCATTATAGGTGTGACACAGGGATTTGAAATGTATAGTAATATGCAGAAGGCACGTGAACAGTGTCCTACTTTAGAAAGCTGAAGCATACCGTAATAGCTCTCATTAGGCAGATAATGTTTTGACTGTCAGTTAAGAAGGTGTCACATTTGTAAGCGTAGTGTGAATCTTGCCGCAGTGTTTTCGAATATGACGCAGCAAAGGGAATCACACACACAATACATGAACTTGTACATGCGGTTCCTTAGTAAAGCAAGGAACACAGATCTCATTTCACAGGAAGGCTTCACTCAGCCTTGCACACTGCTGCAGGCACAGCAACAAAGAATTGATGTGGCCTTCATAGAAATAATCAGTAATTGCTGCCTGTTTGTCCAGCTCTGCAGCACTTATGGCTGCAGAGCAATTTGTTCAAAGAGACCAAGCTGCCAGGTTTGGTATTCTCCTTCAAGAACCCACTAGGCAATCTACAGCTGGTGCAAGGTGACTGGCTGGGGTATCGTGAGCTCCATGAGACCTCACCCATTACTGAAATTAAATGAAATTTTAATTTGTAACGCGCACTAATGCCCAAGGGTGTCTAGGTGCGGCGGATATGAAGAAGAAGCTGCCCAGAGGTGGAGAGGCTGGTTGGTGTATTCAAGCTAATTGTTAGACAGCCAGGTTTTTAGAAGTTGGTGAAAAGCAAGAAGATTGCTTTCTTTTTTAAGTGCCAGAGGTAAAGAATTCCACAAGCTGTCTGTGCTTGCCATGAAACTTCTTCCCCCACAGCAAGCTGTATTTTGCCCTTGAGATCACAAGATTAAAGGATGTGGCCGAACGAAGCTGCCTTTCTGGGATATACCACCTGAATCTGTATGTCAGATAATCGGGACCAAGCTCTTGTAGAGCTTTAAAGACGATTCAAAGGGACTCTAATTCAAATTGCATTTTAACTGGCAACCATTGCAGTATTGGCAATGCTTGGGCCACTGAACAATGTTTCGGGATGGCGAGCAGCAGGCGTGCTGCGGCATTTTGGAGAATCTGTATTTTGTTTCGGAATCTTTATTGGATATTGAGAAAGAGACCACTGCAATAGTCAATAAATGGAATAAATGGTAGGACTTTCCTGAGAGTTTTTATCATAATAAAGCAGGAAGAGGTGATTGCATTAATTTGCCCTTTGAAAGACAGTTTGGCGTCAAAATAGACTACAAAATCTTTTATCTTGGTGACCGGTTAAGTTTTCCCAGTTCCTGCAGCCACCAACTTGGTGTCTAGAAGGAGGTATCGCGTCCAAACAGAAGCACCTCAGTTTTTCCTGTATTCAACTTCAGTTTTTGGACATCCATTTCCCAACTTTCCGCATTCAGCTATGAAATCTAGAAGCGGTGTCTTTTGGGTCACCCGGGAAAGCAGACCACGATTTGTGTGTCGTCGGCGTATGACACCATCGTAAATACAAATGACTTAATAACTGGGAAGAGGGGGGCGATCTGTACATGTAGGGTGCAGATCAGATGGTGGTCCTCAAGTGCAGCACAGGCTGGCATGGCAAACTAGGATGGTTTGCATACGAGACCAAGATCTTGAACGTCTTATGCAGGGCCACTGTAATTTTGCAATTCTGCAGCGATTTTTGCACAATTATAGATTTGCAGCATTTGCCACATAATCCATCAACTGTTGCTTAATGTACAGATTTTATTTCTAGCTCAAATGGTTGAAATGTTACTAAAAATGAAGCAACATGTAGTGCCGCGCACTGAAAGGCCCTTTGCAAAGCTGGACTGGCCACCTTTTTTTTGTGTGCTATATTTGGGTATTGGGTATTAAAATGGTACTAATGAGGTGCAACCAATATTACAAAAATAACTAAATAATGAAGTAATACTATCACAAAATATGACACATTATTGCCGCATATTTTGTTTTTTCTTGCTGCATAATTTACATGACCCTGCTGCACACGCTCCTGCCCTATAATTCCAGTGGCCCTGGTTTTATGTACTTCTCGTAGTGTTACAGGGGGTGGCCCGACTCAGGAAGGCCTCAGTCTTCTTCCAGATACATATGCCAGCATCATGAATGAGGTCACTTTCTTTAATGGAGATATGTTCCACTCTGGGCCAGCGTTTGGTTGACTTCTGATATTGATTTTTTTTTAAACACACTCATTGATGGCGGCCAAAATTAAACACGTCTCGGTTGTGTTTCCGGGAATTCCCAATATATGGTCAGGTAGCATGAGCGGGCTCCATGTCCTGTGCTCTCTTGCTAATTTTGCAAGGTGTCGATTTACATATACTATACGAGGTTGAATTGGGTTATAATGTATATGTGCCGGTTTACGAATATCAACATGATACTTCTAATTATACACCTAGTCGTGATGGTGACATGTGACTGAATTTACTTCTCAGAATACGTACGTACGTTTGTCTATACTTTTCCACTTCCTTATATTATGTGGATTGAAGATTTATACTGTGGTAAGTAGGACAGTGTTAAGTGTCCTATACTATTTCTGGTACTTGTTAAAAATGAAGATAAATCGTGCATATTGATTTCTTCTTTCAGGTTCGTTTAAAAAAACAAAACAGTCTCTTTTGGATGATCATTTCCATTATGTAAGAATAGGGATAATTAAGGTGAGCCACGTTATAGCGCTTACTCCCGTTATAAGGACGCTTTAAGCACACACTTTATGGGTTTGATTTCAAACACGTTTGTGGTGGCCTGTTGTCTGTCTCTCCATCTCTTTAATAGTTATTTGACTCTGTCTCTAGACATATATGTGGTTTTAATATTGATTTGGGTTTTCTTGTTACACTTTCTATACACTCCATTGGATGTAGGTATCCTACACATGGATCATCTCGTCTCTACACGATGATTAACACATTACACATCTGCACCCTCTTATCCTTTGAACTGCAGAGCACTAGGAAGGTGTATGGGCTTAACCCAACCCCTCTCATTCCTGACGCCATTATTACATTTGTTTCAGCCCTGATGAAGTCCTGCTTTACAAAACGGACGAAACACAGGTTGGCATGAAGCTGTTATGTTTGCCTATGAATTTTGCACAAAGGAACTGTCATATGGAATATGAAGAATAATGTCTGAATAAAAGACACTGGGAATCAACGTACAGTACGAACTTGGACTTGATTTTGGTGTGCTTGGAGTTTAATGTACATTTCCACTCTGGCTGTTGGAGACACTGCCTATGCATGGGGAGTCAGTCTTTTCTCATTCAAGGATTGAACGCGCCTATATCGAGCATCAATTGCAGATATATTGCGCACTAATGCTTTTATAGTAAAACTGCAAACTGACGAAGGTACTATCTGCCCTCGTTGCATCAGGTATTAGAAGGGATGATCCATTCAGCTTTAGAATCTTTTTTGCGCCCTCCTATGCCGCCATGTCCCCTTTTGCCCTGTCACCTCTACCTCAACCCATGTGCAGCCCTCTTTTTGTGGTTTCCCAACTATCTCAGTAGATAATTTATACTTTCCTTTGTTCCATTGCATTATTCTATTTTTCCTGTTGTCCTATTTCAGAGTTTTGATTGAGCCTTGATTGAAGACTGCACTCAGCAGTACTGCTGACGACTAAGTACATTCACAGGATGTGCTGCCAGAAGAATAAGTGCTATTGGCATATCACATTTCATCAACATGTTGTATTTTTTTCCTCTCCCAAATGAATGACGCTCAAACGGAGGAAGTGGTTGTAGACAGTGTACTATTTTAAAAAATATTTCAGTTTTTTTATTTAACATATTAGTGCTTGGGCAAATACATGCAGCTGATTTTACCATTCTGCAAATTGACCAATTTGCTGCTTAAAATCCTGAAGAGCGTTGTTGGTTTATTAGGTCGAGCCTGGGCAGCGCATGTGCTGCTCTGTGAGGCATGCTGTATTGAGGTACGGCATAGAAGCGCTGCCCATTTTCCACCCATCTTTTCAATTGGCCCCTGTTACTGTTCTTGCGAAATTGTGATTTTCATTTGTGAATAGGCTTAGTAGTCCCTCCTTGGTACCACCATGCCTGCATTTCTAACCTCCCATAACGACTGGAATTTTTACTAGTGTTGTTAGACGGTCTGCTTTATAAGTCGGTGAGCACAATTTCCTTTAATGATCTTCCTCTATTCCACCCATGACATCTCAGCAGGCCGCCTGGTTTTATATTATTTATTTTTAAATTATAGCGCAGTCATTTTTAACTATAGCGGCCGCGCTTTAATTATTTGATTTACAGATCGGACCGCTTTCAATTTAGCGGCTGTGCTTATTTAATTATTTAATTAACAGCACAGGCCGCATTCACTTTAACGGCTGCGCTACAGAAACTTTTAAATTACAATTTTTTTGTCCTTGGGTGAAAGCACACCATACGTGCTTTCACTTTAATGTTGGCTACACCCCTTTCACCAAAGCTGCTCGCTGTAGCCTGCATATGGCGAGCAGTGTGTAAAGAAAGGGTCGCGGCCTCCATTACAGTGGTCCTGTATTTCCGAGAGTTAGAGCTATTGGCATTAAAAATGACAATGACTTTTATATATGTGTTGGTTTAAAAAACACATTCATAAAAGAATGAAATTAAATGAATGAAATGAAAATTGTTCTTTTATAGTGCATGGCTACCCAAGAGCATCCCAGCGCTTGGAACCACGGAAAGACAGGATGTCTGAAGATGATAAAGGTGTGATCTTAGTTATTTAGTTAGTTTCCTAGTTTCCAGGAAAGAGCCATGTTTTTATTTTCTTGCGAAATGTAAGGAGGTTGGGTTCCTGGCGAAGGGAAAGGGGCAGAGAGTTCCATAGTTTTGAAGTATTGTAAGAAAAAAGGCGACCACCAGAGCAAGCCTTATTGATTCTATGGACTTCTGCCAGATGGAGGTAATTGGACCGCAGATTCCTAGACATTTTGTATGGTTTAATCAGGTTAGTAAGGATCGGGGGACCTTTGCCTTGAAGATTTTTATGGGCAATACAGAGGCCTTAAAGTGTATCCGTTCTTTTATCGGTAGCCAGTGGAGTGATCTTAGTGCTGGTTTCGCTGAGGAGCGGTGGTTGGTGCTCGTCAGCAGTCTCGCTGCTGAATTTTGGACTACCTGGAGTTTGGAGATCACAGAGGCCGGGGCTCCCAGGTAGAGCGCGTTTCCATAGTTGAGCCTGGATAAGATTAAGGCTTGAACTAGGATTTTGTTGGCTTTATCAGGCAATTGGGGAAGGATTTTGAGTATGGATTTTAACAGGCCGAAACAGGTGACCGCTGTTTTCCTGGCTTGTACTTTAAACGAGAGATCCTCGTCTAACCAGAGTCCTAAACTCTTGATCACACTACTTGGAGTAGGACCAGGGCCCATAGAAGGGGGCCATAAAGTGGGGGAGTTGAATGATGCCTTCCTGCCCAGTAACATCAGTTTGGTCTTCTCGTTGTTAAGTTTGAGCTGAGACTGGCCCATCCACTTTGCTACCTCCTCAAGACAGTCACACAAGCTCGTATGGGACAGATCTGCTTGGTTCAGAGAGACCACGAGCTGCGTGTCGCCAGCATAGCTGATTAATTCGATCCCATAGGGAGCCGCTATCTCAGCAAAAGGGGACATGTACACATTAAAAAGTGTGGGGCTGAGGGAAGAGCCCTGTGAGACCCCACACTGCAAGGGTATCGGCGATGAGTGGCAGTCCCCTTCAAATACCTTGAAATACCTTTCCTGAAGGAAAGATTCCAGCCATGAGAGGGCTTTTCCCGAGACTCCAAGTTTGTTTAGACGGGCTGAAAGGATACGGTGATTTACCGTATCAAACGCGGCGCTGAGGTCCAGGAGGATAATGGACACATTGCCACCTGTGTCCAGAATCCTCCTGGACTCCTCAACCACCTTTAGGAGAGCCGTCTCCGTCCCTTGCCCGGGGCGGAAGCCAGTTTGAGAAGGATGGAGTAGATTAAAGGCTTCCAGAAATGAAGACAGTTGGCGATTTACAAATCTTTCTGCCAATTTACTAATACCCGGGAGAAGGGAAATGGGGCAGTAGTTAGATAGGTCTCCAGGGTCAAGGTTTTTTTTTTTTATCAGTGGTTTGACCATGGCCATTTTCCAGTCCCGTGGGACTATGCCTGCTTCGATCGAGGAATTGATCAGATTGATGACAGGTGTGGCGATAATGGGCAGGACTGATTTCAGGATGTTAATTGGAGCGGGATCAAGCGGTGAGCCACTTTTTATTGCATTGAGGAGAGGAGGTAACAATTCCTCAGTGAGCGGGGTGAAAGACTAGAGTTCAGGGATAATCCCTTGAAAGGAAGGTTCAGTTGGTGATAGTGATTCAGAGATGGGATGGGTGGAAGGCCCAGAAGAATCTTTTGGATTTTGGTGTGAAAAAAAGATTGCAAGTTCTTCACAGCAGGGCCCTGAAGCATTTGGGGTAGGAGGGGGATCAGGGGCTTTCAAAAGAGTTTTAACAATTCTGAAGATTTCTTTTGGTGAGTTAGGAGATGCAATGATTTTCTCTGCGTAGAAAGCAGTTTTGGCTGCCTTTAACGTGGATTTATAGGCCTTAATGGAGGCCCTGTATTTAGTTTTTATCTCTAAATTAAAATCTTTCCTCCATTGTCTCTCCTCTTTTGTTACAGCGCTGTTTAAGTTTCCGGAGTTCAGGGCTAAACCATGGGTGATTGATTGATCATCTTTTTTGAATTATGGATTTTCTGGGGAGCACTGTGTCCAGTGAGTGCTCTATCCACTGACTAAATTCTGAATTTGTTTTAATGATGTCAAGGTTGGTAGGAGGTTGGGTAGTCCTCAGTGCTTCCGACCATTCTTTTATCTTAAGTTTGGACCAGTGTCTTGCCTGCGCTCTGCAGAAGGGTTTGATCGGACCTGGGGGGGGGGGGGGGGGGGGGCACTCCACGTAAATGGTATATTAAAGTGGTCTGACCACGGGACCGGGCTCGGATCCTTATCCTTAAAAGGCATTGTCATTTACAATGCCAATAGCTTAAACGCTCGCAAATGCGACACCTATTGCATTGAAAATGCTTGTTCTTTATGTTGTCAGTCCTTGCACAGATACCATTCTTTCCAATCAAATCTGTACAACTACTGGTATTCCACAACTGGCTAGTGGTCACTGATTTCGACAAGTATGCCGCTGCAGCCAAGCACTCGCTATGCGTTATGAAGGTCGCTTGCATATCATGTGGCACTTCAACACGTGTGTGTAGTGATGCTTAGCTACGAGAGATACCATCAGTGGCTGAGCACATCGCTGAATGCACTAGTGCACTTAACTGGAGGGGGGCTGGAAAAGGACCTTTCTTCTCTTTGGCTGCATCCACTTGCTTTGGGATCTCCCCTGCTAGAGGTGAGCCACCATGGCTGTAGTCTTCATGCCTAGTGATTTTCAACCACGGTCAGTAAAGAAGCACATTCACTCATTCAGCGTTAATCATTTCTTTGCATTATCCCTCAAGTTGCTTCTTGTGTCTTTCTTGTTTTTGTAGTCACACAATAAGTGTCCCACACTGCGGTGCTTAGTCATTCGCCCCTATCCAGTGTATCACTTGGTACTGTCCAATCTTTCTCTCACTACCCTATTTCTCACCCGATATGTATCTTAATATATCCTCTACCTCCACTCTCTGACCTATCCCAAACTCCCATTCTATTACTAAGGTCCCCAAAATAACCCTTTCTAGACTCTTCCCTCCTCTAACCCTCCTTGCATCATCTCAAACCTCTTTTACTGTTCAGATTTTCCCAAGTAATCATTTCTAAACCCTTCACTCGTATATCCCTTCTAGAATCATTCAATACCTCATCTTTCTCCCTAATCCACTTCTAGAAACTCTTTCCCCTCCATATTTCCTTTATTCACCCCAAACCTCTTCCTAGTGCTATGATCTCCAAATAAACACTTTTCCATCCCTCCACTATCCTTTTCATTCCAACTAACAGATTTACATAGCCACTACTCAAATTAATTTCATATTTCCCTATACTAATAAATCACTAATCCTTGTGCTACTCGCCGAAAAGGGATTTGACGCCTCGTCACGGGTAGAAAGCAATATATAAATGCAATTACAAATACAATTACTTCGTATTCTTTACACTACGTGTGGAGGCGCGCATAATCTGGATATGCTTCCACCAGCATTCAGTAGAGGAAGAAAGAAAACAACACTGCATGCAGTAGGCATGTGAGACAGTGATGGTGGCTTTGTAGGGTTCATAGAGCCTGTCTTGTGTTCTTGGATCCGAGAAGAAAGCGCGTGTGCCTGATTGAGTATTCTGCAGCATGCGGCAGTGCTCGCAGCCCACAGCGGGGATGCCCTTGACTTCAGTTAATTCTGAACAGACTGATCCAATTGAGGGAAGGCTTCATTCCAAAAATTTTTACATCCTCCCACTCGCTCTACATGCCACTGACAGATCGGTTTTTCAGAAGCGTCAACCTTTTACGTGGTTGTTGGAGGGAACAGCTACACTAGTTTTTAACATTTTGTGGCACATGTGTGCTGCCGGTGTCCATGAATGAGTTGACCATGTGGGGCAATCACTCACCTTAATCAACTGCTCAGGCAAGGAGAGGGCAGGGAAATTGAACAAAAAAGGGTAAAAGTATTCAGTGGCTTGTGATTTGCAAAGACATTAGACTACCTGCACCAACTTTTATGGTAGAAGATTATAGAAGATCTTCAACCGCACTCATTTCATGTTATTCATTACAATGTCAGCCTCCAAGGTGTATAGATCATGTAGCTATCATGAATTGCTAAGGTGGGGTTCGGTATTCTGATAGGACATAGGTCACAGTATTCTAAGTAGTGTTTTTCTGTCTGCTTTTTGGTGAGTGGAAGGGTTGTATTTTCAGTTTTGCATTCGCACACTGAACATTGTATTTGCAGAATTTGTCAGGTATTTCAGTTGTTCAAGCTGGATGAGCTTGCCCTCTTTCCGTCGCAATGTTAAGCAAACATTCGAAATCTAGTAGAATACTTTTATTTCTTATGGTGAAAATTTTGAGTGTTTTTCTCTGTTTTCAAATTAATGAGGTATATTGGAAGGCTTACCGCTTGATATTGAGAACCAACCTCATGCCTTCCTATTTCTCCTGATAATTCCTATTTGGGATTGAGAATCCTTTCTTACCTGCTCTGTTTCTCCCCATTAGCACTGATTACTGCCAATTGGTATTTAGCGTTATTTCTTTGCAGCCTCGTGCCTCTCTCTCCATTCCCCTCCATCATTTTTTTTATTATTGAGATTCCTTCACACCAACCACATGCTTCCCTATTGTCCCCCATTTCTCCCTATCTCTCAATCAGTTGTGCCTCGACTATGCCAACGTGTGTTATCTGGCACCTCCCAAAAAGATCATTAAAAGACTCATTCAAAATGCTGCAACCAGAAAAATGTTCTTCCTTTCTTAGAGACCACATCTCAATTACTCTCTTCTCACTCTGCTGGCTGTCAGTCGAGTTTCGTATTATCCTCAAAGCCATGGTTAACATGCAGAAAATCATTCATGGCCAATCTCTGCTTTCTTGGCCAACCAATGCTGTCTTTATACCCCCTCTTGTTCCCTGCATTCCAGCGGCTGGGTGTGGTCCCCAAGGTGAGAATTTCTATCTGGGATCAGAAGATTGGTTTGGCCAAGGCTAAAAAATGGTACTGTATACCCACTACTTAGGTCTTTACAGTTAATCATTTGTGAGATTCAGGGAACAACTAAAGCATTACTGTTCAGAGAAGCTTTTCCTGACCCTCAGTCCCTGAGTTGCCTTCAGCCTGCAGCATCCTTTGGAGCATTTGCACTTAGCAGCATACAACTTCGGTACAAGTGCACTTTACAAATGCGCCAAACAAAAATGTAAACCTTTCTTTTGGTAATTGGCATTGGAAATGAGAATCCCTTCTCACTGCCTCGTGCCTTGACTACTGCCATTTGGTATTGAGAGTTTTTTCCCACTGGACTCGTTCCTCCCCATTTCCTGTGATAATTTCCTTTTGGTACCAATCCTTTCCCTCCAGGCTGAAGCTTCCCCGTTTTCTTGATAATTGCCATATGGTGTTGTGAATCCTTTCTCGCCAGCCCTGTGCCTTATTTTCCTTCATAAGTGCCATTTTGTTTTGAGAATCCTTTTCCACCAACCACATGCTTCTCAATTAAGCAGTCATTCTCTCGAAAAAATGAGAACTGTTTACCTCTTCAGGGGTGTTTTTGTTCAGGTCAGCTTCATCCTTTGGGGTCAGATGCGGGTCTAGATACAGTCACTGATGACAGAGCTATTTTGATCCTTTTGACCTGGAGTTTCCTCACCCTTTGAAAGTTCTCTCCTATCCATAATAATAATACACATTTGTAAAGCGCGAACAATCACCCGTAAGGGTCTCCAGGCGCTGGGGGCCATCGGGAAGATTAAGCGAGCTATTGCCCAGAGTCACATGGTGCTGAGCTAATCTTCCGCCGGCGCCGGGGATCGAACCGTGATCCCCAGATTCCAGCGTCAGTCGCCCTGCCGCAGCGCCACACCTCTCCATGGAGCATGCCAAGCTCTACTAAGAAATGTCATATGGAGATATTGTGTGCTAAAGGCTGTAGGCGTTGCGTCTTTCAAAGTCAGGTGGAGTGTGTGATTTTGGCGCACCTACACTGTAGCGAAAAAAGACAAGCTTTTTGCTTGTCCATTTCTCCTGCTCTGCGAGTTTAACTCTGCATACATCCCCCATGCTATCAGCATTCCAGTCTAAGAAAGTACCTGCACCAACGAGCTATTTCAATTCAATACAGTTTTATCTTTATAGAGACAACTTTTGACCTTTTAATGTAATGTTATTCCAAGGGTTGCTCAGCAATTCTCTAATAAAAGGTCCGCATTTTACAAAAACATGAAACACCAGGTTCTCTCTGCTTCTTGAGATTGTAAGACGATTTACATTCTTTTCTTCTGATAAGACTTGAGTCATTAGGTTTAGTAATAAACATTTTCAAAATCAGAAAGTTAACGAGATGCCTTTTAAATTGTTTTGATAATTTGAAGTAAAAGAAGCTTTATGTTTGACCGGTCGACCACAAGATTGATTACAGTCAAAAATTATAAGTTGCATTCTAATTTTCAGTTTAAAATATATCTACTGTTCAGTTAAAACACAGCAAAGAAAACATTACTTCTCATAACCTAGCTAAACTTTCTACAATTCATAATTCTTTAAAGCATTAAGTTATACAATCTGACACATTTTACACCCTATCTATAAATATGCCTGTACTGTAGCCCCAAAGCTTAATTTATGCGAGTTATCCCATATTGGTTCAGTGATTTGCCATTCCTAAGTTTTATTTTGGCCAAGCATCTTGTGCCGTCACCAATAGTGAGAAAATAACAAAACGTGGAAAAGTTCCTTCTTTTTATCTTCTGCAGGGACAAAAGTAAATTTATTTAGATAAAACTGGTACTTTGGGACACTCTAATAGGCTTAAAAAAATCCATCCGTATTTCTGAGCATAGGCAGTTGATCAAATATCACTGAATGTCTTTGGAGCAGTCTGCGTTTCACTTAAATGGACATCTTTCTACTGAACAATGTCCTAAACACCTCTTTGTCAGTTTCTTGAAATGTCTCCCATAAAAGAAGTATTCTTATTTGGCTCTGTAACTGAAAGCATAACTCTACATTCATAACACGAGCGAGGAGACCATGTGTGTCGAATGTTATGTTATTTCTTCTTCTTGTCTACTGACTACTTGCAGGCACTTAATAAGAAAGTCCAATATGTCCACGTAGAGAACATTAGCGTAGTTTAGCCTTGATGTAATTAATGCATGGACTACCAATCTTGGGGACTCCAATAGAAACAAATAATGGAATTTGTTAAGCGTCCACATGATAGAAATACATGATCCGACCACCGCCGATATTTGAGGTTGTTAAGACGGTCAGTGGTCAAATTCAACTCCCAGATTCCTGGTAACTGCAGAAGAAGAGGAGGGGATGGAGGCAGCATGCCTGGCCAAAAGCTACTTCACTAACCGGTGGGAGCTGGACCAAACAGAAGGACTTTGTTTGTATCCGAGTACTACTGCAAGTTATTGACCCGCATTCAATTCATTGCTGCAATTACACATGTTTTATAGGACTCTTTTACAGCCAAGGAGCAGTTCTCACTTAAAAAACCTGGGTATCATCTTCATAAGTAATTATCCTAATACCAGATGACTCAATTAATTCGTCTATTGGGGACATATTGATGTTAAACAAAGATGGGCTCCAGGGAGAGCCCTGAGGATCTCCCAAGTGGAGAGACTTGGCACAGATGAATACACATTGCTTGTTGTCTGTGGTCAAGAAAAGAGTGGATATAGTTCCATGCCAAACCACTCACTCCAGCGTTTGTGAGTATGTTATCAGAGTCTATATTAAATACAGCTGAAATATCTAACAGAACAAGGTGGCATGATTGCCTTTATCCAATGTCAATTTGATAGAATCCGAGTTTTCAATTGGGAAATTGATTTAAATTTGAAAGCTGGAACTTGTCAGTCAAAGACTTTTTTTTAAAGCGGGTTCACTGCCATATGCAAGGAATCTGCACTGCCTAGAAGGAAACATTAAAAAGCTGGTTGTCTGCTGTAGTGCCGTGTAGGTGAGTGGGGTGTTCCCTGCCTCTAGTTGCGAAGGTGCAAGACCAGTACAAGTATTAAGAATGTCTTTTCTATGGATATGTATAAAATTTATTTTCAATAAAAATATTTTGAAATTAAAAAAAAAAGCTGGTTGTCAACTGGATTGATGATGTGTAAGGCCTGGGCTAGTATGGATAGAGGACATGGCTCTAATGGAGAGCCTGACCTAAAGCTCAGGACAGCTCGAGATTGACTAACTTGAACTGAAAGAGAGCACATACAGCAGGTATAACACAGCTTTTAGTGGCATCTTTTGCCATAGCCACTGCTGGCAAAGATTGAAGAGTGAGCTGAATTTTTTTTAATTTTCTCCTCGTTTTATTTAATCCTGTGTGCTCTGCCATGATTAATTCCATTTGTAAGTCTTGAGGCTTATATGATTTAGCTGATCAGTATAGAAAACATAATGTTATTGTCCACATTATGTATTATGAAAATTCATTCAGGCAGATTATGTCTTGCTTCATACTTGCTATCTTGAGATGAGCTTTGACTGGAGCCAGCAAGCTTATTAAACTGTATTGTCAGCGTTTTGTTTTGGCTGGGAGAGCTGTGCAGGAGATTTCCGCTGGCCTCTGCATAGTGAAGTTCTTGTCTTCCTTCTAGAGTGACGCGTAAAAGCATCCTGTGTATTTTAATGAAAACCAGAATGGGCTTGGGGTAAATGGAATTACTGAACAGAGCCCGCTTGGAACAGGGAAGTATGAGAGCACTGTCTCGCTATTCATTGTACATGTCCACCCTACCCCTGGTAAAAGATGTGGAGGGGGCCCTCTGTGCATGTCCACCCTACCTGTGGTAGAACAGGTGAAGGAGCCCTCTGTTCATTGCATGTCCAACCCTGCCTCTTGTAGTGCAGGTGGAGGGAAAGAGCCCTCTGTGCATGTCCACCCTGCTTCTGGTAGAATGAAGAAAGGGAGCGAGCCCTCTGTGCATGTCCACCCTGCTTCTGGTAGAATCAACAAAGGGAGCGAGCCCTCTGTGTATGTCCACCCTGCTTCTTGTAAAATCAACAAAGGGAGCGAGCCCTCTCTATATCCACCTTGCTTCTGGTAGAATGAACAAAGGGAGCGAGCCTTCTCTATGTCCACCCTGCTTCTGGTAGAAGGAACAAAGGGAGCGAGCCTTCTCTATGTCCACCCTGCTTCTGGTAGAAGGAACAAAGGGAGCGAGCCTTCTCTATGTCCACCCTGCTTCTGGTAGAATCAACAAAGGGAGCGAGCCCTCTGTGTATGTCCACCCTGCTTCTGGTAGAATCCACAAAGAGAGCGAGCCCTCTGTGTATGTCCACCCTGCTTCTGGTAGAATGAACAAAAAGGAGCGAGCCCTCTCCATGTTCACCCTGCTTCTGGAAGAATGAACAAAGGGAGCGAGCCCCCTCTGTGTCTACCCTGCTTCTGGTAGAACGAACAAAGGGAGCGAGTCCTCTGTGTATGTCCACCATGCTTCTTGTAGACTCAACAAAGGGAGCGAACCCTCTCAATGTCCACCCTGCTTCTGGTAGAATGAACAGAGGGAGCGAGCCCCCTCTGTGTCTACCCTGCTTCTGGTAGAACGAACAAAGGGAGCGAGTCCTCTCTATGTCCACCCTGCTTCTGGTAGAATCAACAAAGGGAGCGTT
Source organism: Lissotriton helveticus (assembly GCF_964261635.1). Taxonomy (NCBI): domain Eukaryota; kingdom Metazoa; phylum Chordata; class Amphibia; order Caudata; family Salamandridae; genus Lissotriton; species Lissotriton helveticus. The sequence goes on along the minus strand of NC_136062.1, from coordinate 216,446,956 downwards.
CCCTCTCAATGTCCCCCCTGCTTCTTGTAGACTCAACAAAGGGAGCGAGCCCTCTCTATGTCCACCCTGCTTCTGGTAGAATGAACAAAGGGAAGCGAGTCCTCTATATGTCCACCCTGCTTCTTGTAGAATCAACAAAGGGAGCGAGTCCTCTCCATGTCCACCCTGCTTCTTGTAGAATCAACAAATGGAGCGAGCCCTCTGTGTATGTCCACCCTGCTTCAGGTAGAATCAACAAAGGGAACGAGCCTTCTCTATGTACACCCTGCTTCTGGTAGAAGGAACAAAGGCAGCGAGCCTTCTCTATGTCCACCCTGCTTCCGGTAGAATGAACAAAGGGAGCAAGTCCTCTCTTTGTCCACTCTGCTTCTGGTAGAATGAACAAAGGGAGCGAGCCCTCTCTATATCCACCTTGCTTCTGGTAGAATGAACAAAGGAAGCGAGCCCCCTCTGTGTCCACCCTGCTTCTGGTAGAACGAACAAAGGGAGCGAGTCCTCTATATGTCCACCCTGCTTCTTGTAGAATCAACAAAGGGAGCGAGTCCTCTCCATGTCCACCCTGCTTCTTGTAGAATCAACAAAGGGAGCGAGCCCTCTGCGTATGTCCACCCTGCTTCTGGTAGAATGAACAAAGGGAGCGAGCCCTCTCTACATGTCCATCCTGCTTCTGGTAGAATGAAGAAAGGGAGCAAGCCCCCTCTGTGTCCACCCTACTTCTGGTAGAATGAACAAAGGGAGCGAGCCCTCTGTGTATGTCCACCATGCTTCTTGTAGAATCAACAAAGGGAGCAAGCCCTGTCTATGTACACCCTGTTTCTGGTAGAAGGAACAAAGGGAGTGAGCCTTCTCTTTGTCCACCCTGCTTCCGGTAGAATGAACAAAGGGAGAGAGTCCTCTCTCTGTCCACCCTGCTTCTGGTAGAATGAACAAAGGGAGCGAGCCCTCTCTATGCCCACCCTGCTTCTGGTAGAATGTACAAATGGAGCAAGCCCTCTCTGTCAACCCTGCTTCCGGTACTAATAAACAAAGGGAGCGAGCCCTCTCTACATGTCTATCCTGGCTGTCGTAGAAGAGGTGGAGGGAGCCATCTGTGCATGTGCACCCAGTCTCTGCTGAAATCATTGGCGAGAGGGAGCCCACCCTGCATGTGGTAGAATCATTGGAGAGAGGGAGGCATGTGTGTATGTCCACCCTGCCTGTGGTAGAATCATTAGAGAGAGGGAGGCCTGTGTGCATGTCCACCCTGCCTGCGGTAGAATCATTGGAGAGAGCGAGGCGTGTGTGCATGTCCACCCTGCCTCTGGTAGAATCATTGGAGAGAGGGAGGCGTGTGTGCACGTCCACCCTGCCTCTGGTAGAATCATTGGAGGGAGGGAGGCGTGTGTGCATGTCCACCCTGCCTCTGGTAGAATCATTGGAGGGAGGGAGGCGTGTGTGCATGTCCACCCGGCCTCTGGTAGAATCATTGGAGAGAGGGAGGCGTGTGTGCATGTCCACCCTGCCTGCGGTAGAATCATTGGAGAGAGGGAGGCCTGTGTGCATGTCCACCCTGCCTGCGGTAGAATCATTGGAGAGAGGGAGGCGTGTGTGCATGTCCACCCTGACTCTGGTAGAATCATTGGAGGGAGGGAGGCGTGTGTGCATGTCCACCCTGCCTCTGGTAGAATCATTGGAGGGAGGGAGGCGTGTGTGCATGTCCACCCTGCCTCTGGTAGAATCATTGGAGGGAGGGAGGCGTGTGTGCATGTCCACCCGGCCTCTGGTAGAATCATTGGAGAGAGGGAGGCGTGTGTGCACGTCCACCCTGCCTGCGGTAGAATCATTGGAGAGAGGGAGGCCTGTGTGCATGTCCACCCTGCCTGCGGTAGAATCATTGGAGAGAGGGAGGCCTGTGTGCATGTCCACCCTGCCTGCGGTAGAATCATTGGAGAGAGGGAGGCGTGTGTGCATGTCCACCCTGCCTCTGGTAGAATCATTGGAGGGAGGGAGGCGTGTGTGCATGTCCACCCTGCCTGCGGTAGAATCATTGGAGAGAGGGAGGCCTGTGTGCATGTCCACCCTGCCTGCGGTAGAATCATTGGAGAGAGGGAGGCGTGTGTGCATGTCCACCCTGCCTCTGGTAGAATCATTGGAGGGAGGGAGGCGTGTGTGCATGTCCACCCGGCCTCTGGTAGAATCATTGGAGAGAGGGAGGCGTGTGTGCATGTCCACCCTGCCTGCGGTAGAATCATTGGAGAGAGGGAGGCCTGTGTGCATGTCCACCCTGCCTGCGGTAGAATCATTGGAGAGAGGGAGGCCTGTGTGCATGTCCTCCCTGCCTCTGGTAGAATCATTGGAGAGAGAGAGGCGTGTGTGCATGTCCACCCTGCCTGTGGTAGAATCATTGGAGAGAGGGAGGCGTGTGTGCATGGCCACGCTGGCTGTGGTAGAATCATTGGAGAGAGGGAGGCGTGTGTGCATGTCCACCCTGCCTGCGGTAGAATCATTGGAGAGAGGGAGGCGTGTGTGCATGTCCACCCTGCCTCTAGAAGAATCATTGGAGAGAGGGAGCCCTGTGTGCATGTCCACCCTGCCTCTGGTAGAATCATTGGAGAGAGGGAGGCCTGTGGGCATGTCCACCCTGCCTGCGGTAGAATCATTGGAGAGAGGGAGGCGTGTGTGCATGTCCACCCTGCCCCGGGTAGAGGCAGGGGTGGAAGGGAGGTCTCTAGCAGAGGCCAGCGGGATGCTCAGACTCCTTCACCGTCCATGCCACAGTCCATGATGGGATGAGGCCGCTCCGATGCTGCGGCATCGGACACTCGTGAGGGAAGAGCCCTGCCTTTGAATCCCGCTGCCTGCCTGTGCCCCGCTTCCATTCTGTATCGTAGCACCTCCCTGTCTTCCGTGGAAAGCGTGAAACAAACTGTTACTCCCTCCGTCGAAGATCTCTGTTTGCCTCTCGGAGCTCAGTGGGTGATGCCTGCCCTGCTTCCATGTGTGGGAAGGAGAGGCGTCTGCACGCACTGCCGTCTGCAGCGCCGCCCGGGAGGTGAGGATGTGGGAATCCTCTTCCTGGCTCCGGATGCGCGCGTGGGCCCGAACAGCTTTCTGTAGTATGACATCTGTGCGTCCATATGCTGGCCCGGGGTGCCTACGCAAGCGCGCGCTGTCAAGATGCGCCTCCTTACTTCTTGAACGAGGATTCCTGCGCACGTGCTCTCCAGCACGGCTCAAGGGTGATGCTGGCACAGTGTTTCGGGCACGAGGGCCTGCACTGCACACTTTGTCCCAAGCAGAGCATTCACTGTCAAGATTGAACCCCACTGTGTACCTGGCTGCACAGCTGGCCTGCAGAAGAGCTGGTTGTGTCAGGATGTGTAGGTCAGGCCTGGTCTCAGGGGACCTGCAAACTCTTGCCCCCTGCACTGCATTTGGGGCCTGAGTAGATCTGCACTGCTTGCTCTGTTATGTTACAACCTGCTTCAAACCTTTTCTAACACTCAATGGCCTAAAAAATGCTGTCTGACTCCTTGTTTTCTCCCGCCTTGACTATGCCAGTGCGATTCTCCCTGGATTGCAGTACAAGCGTTTGCAAAGGTTGTAGGTTTGATACAGACTGCTGGATTTTGAGCTTTTTTAGTGCTTTTTTTGTTTGTTACTGTTTTTTGTAAAAAGACACGTGTTACATGAGCTGCATGGCAGCAATTTTGGTGGGAGCTGCAGATTCATCGTCCAAGTAAAACAAGCATTGTCTGAAATCCCAATCTAATATATATTTAATGTAAGTGTACACGTTGCACCTGTAGTCCCTAGACCACTTATTGTACGGGTGGGCACATTGTATATGTGCAGAATGTCATGATTGACTGTCTCGTAAGCCAATGGCTGGAGTGGGCTGACCCTATGCTCCATGCTATACTGTTGTGGGTAGAAACAAAATGTGAATGACACTACAGCAGACCAATGGATGAAATGGGCTGACTGAAAGTCCTTGGAAGTATTTATAGTAAATATTTTGTATTAAAAAATGACTGTCTCGTAAGCCAATGGCTGAAGTGGGCTGACCCTATGCTCCATGCTATACTGTTGTGGGTAGAAACAAAATGTGAATGACACTACAGCAGACCAATGGATGATAGGGACCGGATCCCCCAGCATGCTCCACGCCCTCCCGTAACCCACCAATTAATTAAAACTTGAGATTGGGTGGGTGTAAAAAACGGCCATGTTTAATATCAACACACATAAACATGACGTTGCATAATTATCAAAACGTTATTAAAAACTTCATCATCTGAACACAAAATTAAACTGTACATTATCATTATGCATCTTCCATCAGAATGTCAGTATCCCCCCAGCACCAAGGGGCCCTCTGGCCAGGCTCTCCCCAGGAAGCGATGCCCACGCGAGGTGCAACCCACCTGCGCCACAGAGTGATGGGCCCCAGCCCTCGAGACCTTGTCCGCCATTTCCAGGGCACCACCACTCGTCCACCAGGTTGCCCAGGATCCCAGGAGGCTCGTACCTGTCGCCCTAGCCTCCCCAACCGGTGGTCTCCATCCCCCTGTGGAGAGCTTACCTTCTCTCCCCTCAGTGCTGGCCTAAGGGAGTGCTCAAGGTGGACTCCCGTCTATGCCATCTATCTAGATCAGTGTTCCAATGTCTCTTTTCCGCCACACCCTTTCGAACTACTTAACTAAGGGACGGGTGGGTGGGAGTTAAATAAAACAGGCTAACGAGCTTGGGGGTAGGCGTCCAGCAGGTGCGAGCAGGTCACGACGCAGGCGAGGAAAGAGGCCGATTGAGTTGAGACTGTGACCTAAATAGGTCACGGCCTCTGACCCCGCCCGCGCCGGAAACGCGTCACCGCTGGCCAACCGGAAGGACTTCCTCTAACCCGGTCGCCTCCCATAGGGTGGTCGACCGGCTACTCTCAACAAATGGGGTGCGTGGGCCGGGGGGCCGGCCCCTAAAGGCGGGCTCGTCTAGCCTCGCCCTTGTCATAGGGACCGGATCCCCCAGCATGCTCCACGCCCTCCCGTAACCCACCAATTAATTAAAACTTGAGATTGGGTGGGTGAAAAAAACGGCCATGTTTAATATCAACACACATAAACATGACGTTGCATAATTATCAAAACGTTATTAAAAACTTCATCATCAGAACACAAAATTAAACTGTACATTATCATTATGCATCTTCCATCAGAATGTCAGTATCCCCCCAGCACCAAGGGGCCCTCTGGCCAGGCTCTCCCCAGGAAGCGATGCCCACGCGAGGTGCAACCCACCTGCGCCACAGAGTGATGGGCCCCAGCCCTCGAGACCTTGTCCGCCATTTCCAGGGCACCACCACTCGTCCACCAGGTTGCCCAGGATCCCAGGAGGCTCGTACCTGTCGCCCTAGCCTCCCCAACCGGTGGTCTCCATCCCCCTGTGGAGAGCTTACCTTCTCTCCCCTCAGTGCTGGCCTAAGGGAGTGCTCAAGGTGGACTCCCGTCTATGCCATCTATCTAGATCAGTGTTCCAATGTCTCTTTTCCGCCACAAGGGTGACTAGGGGCCATAGGTCCGTCGCCCTTCCCCCCTTCCCGCAGATGCAGCACAAAAGACCAGATCCCATTAATCCAAGCGTCCATGCCAATGTCAGACAAGTGCACTCCATCCTGGTGAAACATAGCTGGGCCCGAAATCATCTTGTGAGGTAAGTGCAGCAAGCGGCCCGTCGCTGAGCACAACTTTGCCAACTCACCATTCAGCCGTCTCACCGACACGTTCAAAGCCCTAGCCCTGATGCCATCGCCCCAACATTTCCTTGGGATCATACATGACCATGCAATCCTGGCCTGTGGGAAGGTGTGACCAAGCCAAGAAAATTCCACGAATCTGCACCGTCCTGCTCGCACTTCTCCGGGCACCGCCGTCGGTCAATCCTTCGACACCACGAGGGGAAAAAACGCCAAATATGGGGCAGGGAAAGCTACCGGATCAGGGCCGAATAAATACGTAGCAAGTTAAGTTAAATAAAACAGGCTAACGAGCCTGGGGGTAGGGGTCCAGCAGGTGCGAGCAGGTCACGACGCAGGCGAGGAAAGAGGCCGATTGAGTTGAGACTGTGACCTAAATAGGTCACGGCCTCTGACCCCGCCCGCGCCGGAAACGCGTCACCGCTGGCCAACCGGAAGGACTTCCTCTAACCCGGTCGCCTCCCATAGGGTGGCCGACCGGCTACTCTCAACAAATGGGGTGCGTGGGCCAGGGGGCCGGCCCCTAAAGGCGGGCTCGTCTAGCCTCGCCCTTGTCAAATGGGCTGACTGAAAGTCCTTGGAAGTATTTATAGTAAATATTTTGTATTAAAAACACATGTTATTGGCTACAGTCAGCCCTAGTAACACTCCTGCTCCATTAAAGGCAATCCTATATGCTGCTGCCAGGCTTGTCTCAAGCTCACACAAGTATTACCATATCACTGATCCTCGCCTCCTTAAAATTACCCCACATTGAATCAATATACACTTAAAAAACTGTTCACCACACAGGGCGCTGTACTTAAATATCCTGAAATATGTCATCCAGAATCTGGTGTCTTACAGAGCATACTTTTTAAGAAAAAGCCCGGTTCTCCACTGCACTTTCCTTACCTGGCCATGCCCTCAAAATATGGAACTAACTTCCAGTGTTGCCTAGACTGCTTCACTTTACACCTTTGAAATCACTCCCCGAAATTACATATTCTTGAGAAATATTGGCATACTTAAGATCTTGTGCTTAGTTACTTTTTGAAATATCTGTCGTCCCTCTTAATGTATCCTTTTCTAAAAAAGTTCCTTTCAAAACCAGAGAGATGTTTCTCTTCTGGACGATGCAAATCAACCTGACCGTATTGCTGACTTTTATGGCTATAACATAAAATCAAATGTATTGTACTTAAGGACAAAACTGGCCTTACGCTGTATACTACATACCGATTTCTGTACAGTTAGTGTTTTTACTGTGTATAGATTATGTGGTATGTAAATTGTAATTCTAAATTTATAATGCGAGGCACTGGTGTCCTTCAGGACATTGATCGTGCTCATAAAAGCTCCAATAAATAAATAACAAAAGATGTGCTCTCACCTTTCTCTCTCTCTCCAAGGCTGAGTATACTAGGATGGTCTCTGTGCTGTTTGCGCCCACAAACGCTAATTTGTCCTGCCATTTTTGATGGAAATTTAGTTACAGTTTGCTGTAAAGTTAAATCACGCATTTTTCGTGCAGTGTGGACACACACACAAATCAAATTACTGAATACAGCTGTATCTCACCTCCAGGTCACGAGTTAGTCCAGTCAAGGCCAACTCAGCCTTTCATCTTTTCCTTACTCGATACATTGATATGAACTTAGACGAGGCACTTATGGATGGACCGCAGCACACAAATGCACACGCCTCTGCCCTCTGGATCCCCTCTCCTGGCCTCTTTCGCCATTCCGCCAGTGGCCGCACAGTGGCGCCATCTCACACATAAACAAACGCATCTCAAGGACTCGGGCAGGCAGTGGGCGCCCAAGTGATAACTTTTACTTGCTATATCAGGCCCCGCCCTCGCGTTACGGTTTGTGCTAAATAGCTTCGGAGTAGCCCCCACAGAGAGGCCAGACATTTGAAAGTGCCAGAGGATAGTGGATTGGACGCCCTGTCGATTGAACATTCCCCGTTGTAAGTCCCCGGTACATTGGTGTACAGAGCGGCGGTTCTTGCACCCCATAGGCCGCCCGGTTTCTACTGCTCCATAAACAAGTTTAATCCCCCGCCCTCTCCACCTGCGCCTCCTTGAAATGTAATTCAAAGCAGCGTGGGGACCTTGCACCTGTGCACTGCGCCCCTCCGGGCACATTTTAACACGCATTTTCATGTTTACGTTGGATGCTAGTCCGCGGACTTGAAAGGGCGGCCTGTTTATTGTGTTACCGTTGGCATGGTGGCAGCACTTTGAGGAACAGGTTGTATTGTTTTTCGGCGTGAATCTCTAAAGGATGATTAACTGCCTGCTCTCCGTGTGTTCCTATTCGCATTTGGTGTTTTTATTTATTTATTTATTTTATTTGTATATAGCGCGGACTTTGCCCGAAGGTGTCAGAGCGCTTCACATTAGGAACAGAACTGAAACATGAGGAGAAAATACAAGTGAATAAATTACAAAAGCAAACGTTAAGTTACATGAGGCAAAAGTGACAATTGTGAGCAAAGTACAAGAGGTAGCAAACGGTGCATTACAGGAGGAAAAAGTGACGTGTGCAGGTTACAAAAGCGTACAAAGTACAAGTAGAGGTATAGTACTGCAATATATGGCAGACACTCAAACACAAGAACAAACGTTAAATAGGCAATGGTGGCACTTGTGCAAGTATCGAAAGCAAACAAAATGTAAGAGGTAGCAAACAGTGTGTTACAAGAGAAAAGTGACGTGTGCATGTTACAAAAGAGTACCAAACACAGGTAGAAGGAGTGAAGGTGAAAACATCTTTTGATGCTTGTGTGCGCTTAGCTGCAGTGGATTTCTAGTGGGAGAGGTGCAGGGAGGAATAGGGAAGAGTTCCTGCGCACTGTACCATGCCCCTGCAGACGTCATACGTGTGTTACTAAACACATAAACCGTACACAATGAGCTGGTGCCTCTGTGCACTGGCAGAATCATCACCCTGCTCCGCCCCAGCCACACCGGCCTTTTGATGGAAATGATTCTTTTACTCAATGTCTCCTTGGACTTTGACTTTGGAAGTCATTCCACTAATCTAAACTGACCGACCGACCTGTACCTGTTGACATAGGCCATAAATTGTACCTCTCCTAAAACACGTAAAGTCACAGAGATGCATCCACACTATCACCTGTAACCAAGACCCCATTGCTTGTATTGGCACATAAGCTATTATCTTGCAAAACATCTTATGCAGACTAGTGATAGCAAAGTGACTAATAATCAGGGCATAAGTCCTAAACAAGCATTAGAAATGGAATAGGTCTCGTATTTCATCCACGGCAAACCCTCTTGGTAATCTGAGACAGTTGTAGCTTCCCAGGAGTATTCCTGAAATTCTTTGAAAATGGCTGAATATTATTTTTTTTGTTAGAAATATTATTGCGGTCTATCTTTAACTACAACAAGAAATAAAAAGGTACTGACTTTAGAAATTATTTTAAATCTATGTGTTAAGCATATGTGAAGACATTTCAGATTTTTTTTTTACAGTTGCGCGCTATTTGTTTTGAGTGTTTTATCGTGGACCTTAATGTATTAGTTATAATTTTACATACAGCCTTACAACGTTTTGGACGTATAAACTCAGCTACACATGCAGAGTGCACATTGTTGTTTAATATTCACGATACATGAATTTACATTGGTACCTCCATTAGCTCACAAGTGATGTTACCCCAATATTTTACAATGTTACGCAGCAGTAAGTCTGCTCTCGTGGGAGTGGAGTGCGTGCTCTAAGGGGATGAAGTTGTTGAAATACAGTGCACAACCACAAAGTTGTGAGGTTGTGGATGTACACAAATATTTTCTGTGCTTATTTCCACACTGAAAACTTTCAGAAATTGACTCTAGTCTAGGGCAGGGATGAGTTTGTTTCAAAGTGGAAGTCAAAAAAAATTGTTAGCAGTAAGGACAGGGATTTTTCATCATAGGAATGATGTTTTTTTCAATGAAGATTAAACAAATTAGCAAGTGTGAATACCATTGGTAAACATATGCACACACATAATTGTAAACTATAAACAATTATGTGTGAAAATCGGTTTACGCTTGCAAGCACTATGGGAAAGCTTCACCTTTCGCAGCGTCCCACCCGCTTGCAAGCACTATGGGAAAGCTTCACCTTTCGTAGCGTCCCACCAGTGCGAAAATGTACAGACAGGGCACTACTACAAATAAAACGCTCACATGAAACAAACACACCTCACAACATAATACAAAACGACAAAAGCGCACCAGGATTATACAAAATGACAGAAGCGCACCAGGATTAGGAGCAAGCCCCATAGGGGCAGTATGGCCGCCCTCACTTACCCAAAAAATGATATAGTGCTTACTGAGTAATTGAAGGAGGCCGTATCTCTCCGCAAGTAAACAATCCAATCCCGCAGGGCGTGGATCAAAGGAGACAGGGTGGCAACAATGAGGGAGTGACATGCCTGCAGTGCAACCATTGCACTGCCTTTGGCATAATTTGTGATGCCAAACGACGCGCACAAATCACAGCTGAAGGCGGAGCTAGTACGAGGCTTCTAGAATTGTATTGATTCCAAGAAGCCACGTATGACGCGGGCAGCGCATGCGCTGCCACGTCAGGCCGAGACCTAAAAAGAAGTGGGGGACTAACCAAGTTAAGCAGAATGCAAGTAACATCAGCATGTGACGTTGCACGTGACATCACAAGCTACCCATGACTTTACAGGAAGTGATATCAGATCTCAAAACCTGACGCACATGTTTAGCAGGACTATCATGAGTACATTTGAGCGCATTACAAATATGTATGCAAACACTCTTGATTTAGGCAGAAGACTCACGCTTTTGTTAGCTTCACCTTTCGTTAGTGTAAAGCTTCCTTTACCTAAGGATTGAACAAACTGACTCCGCTGCCAGCCTACTTACCAGGCATGATATAACATATGCAGCACATTTCCATGTAGATGTAATTGCTTTAGCTGGCTGCGCTCTCTAGAGGCGAGGCCGCTCTCCTATGCGAAGTTTGCTTACTCAGCCCTACCCACCACTTAATGTGTCCGTAGTGGGCACCCACCGTTGTTGTAGGAGATTTGGGCTACCTTTTCACCAACAGACCATGACCTAAAACAAAATAGGCAGACAGAAAGGGAAAAAAAGAGAGAGGGATAGGAAAACAATGATGAAGGCTGAAAAGGGGATGAAAAAAGGAAGTGCAGAGTAGCATCGGCAATAGGAACATAAAAGAGACGGGCTCTGCGTTTGTTTTTACAAATTACACACTGCCTGACAAAATGTCACCTCCACATTTAGCAGAAAACAGCTCACATTCCTATTGTTAACATAACTCTATCTAAGCCAGCCTCTTACATTTACCTGTGCAACCTGACCGCTCACCCCAAAATCAGTAAAACCAGAATACCCACACAAAGAATGCACCAAAACTTTCAGAGTAAGATGGATTTGCTCCACACCAAAATCAGTGCAAGTCTCCCACAATCCAAGGATGAGATGGTAATGGTGATAAAGGTAACTCACAAGAAAGCAGCACATGAAATTCCAGTTCTAACTAGCACTTTCAAAGAAACATTTGTCTTCGGAAGGAAATAATGCTAGTTTGCGTAGAAATACCACCCAAGTGGGCAGAGGTAGGAACGGCGAGAGAAACCATAAACTATGGCTACTAATCAGGATCTACACTAGACTACACTTGCTAATAAGAATTTTGCCTATTTTAGACATGTAACACCGCCTACATGGTGCACTGGAGACTGTTTACTTGACATACTTGTTTACAGTAACACTGACCTCGAGGCTCACTTATTTACTGCAACCTCATCCGGAAGGAGCCAGCCCAAAGTAAACATGCATGATCTTTCATTTCATACATAGGTAACTCTGAATTACATTAGTCTTCCAGACCTAAGAGCATCATAACAACAAAATTACAAACTTGGCTCTTTCCTTAAATACTTCCCTCCTGTACTGACCCCTTTTGGAATAAACTAGGTCCTCTTAGCACTGGGATGCCCAAGGGTAGCTATGCGCTCTATAAATCCGCTTCCAATTCCAATTCCAATGGTACCATGTGTTATTGTGTTATAATACAGAACAATGGAACATTTTCAGTATAGCGGCAGAAGGTGGGTGTGAGAAGGGCTAAAAACAAGACCACCCACACCACGGCAGTGTAACAACTTGGTTAAAATTGAACACATCGATACCCAGAGCTCTTGAATTTCCAGAGCTATGAACAGCAACTTATCTTCCTTTCGAGGAAAACTTCTCATCAACATTCGGTAATTGGAACTGGTAAATAAAGCATATAATTTCATTATTGTGGTGTGACAGATTTCGAGACTTCTGCACAAAACTGAAATATTTGGGTCATGGAGAAGCAAGCAGGATAATGCAAGGCAGTGCTTATTAGAAAGTGAAAAATGCACAGTTGTGGCATCTGCCTGCCACCCACACTCCAACCTCTTGTGCCAAGAAATAAACACAAAGCAGTAACCTTTGATGTAAAACAGGAGAAATAAAGAGCTGTCAATGTAATGCCTGAAATGAACAATGTGGAAGCACAAAACCGGGGATCAGTCTGGGCTTGACCAAATTGTGTGATCCTTGGCAAATTTCTCTTTTGTGTTTGATCGGCTGTAATGTTTCACTATGTATAATAAGAATCTAGGCCATATATAGGATGAACTTGACACTTGACTTTAATGTGGCTCCTGTCTGCCAGCCACACTCTAAGCTCATGCACCAAGAATTAAAGACAAAACATTAACCTTTGATGTGAAATAGGAGAAATAAAGAGATGTCCATTTAGTGGTTGAATTGCACAAAGTGACTGAATTGCACAAAGTGAACTCAGAAGACCTGTGTGCTGCCCATGACCTCCATGTGCCAAGTAGGGGCCCCTGAGATGACTGAGAGCTGTCGCCCTGGTGCATTGCTCTATCGAAAAGAGGGCTGTCGCCCTGTGCAATGCTGTGAAGGGCAGTTTCCCTGTGTGCGCTGTTACAAACCCTGTATGCCAGGTGGGGGCCGAGGAGAAGTGAGAGGGCCATCGCCATGGAGCGTACAGTTATGAAGGGGAAGCAAGCCATTACCTGTGGGGGAAGAGCAACGATTCAACCACCTAACAATCCAGGAGGGCCCAAATACTGTTGCCCGATTTGGGTAGGTTTACCACAGGGGCGGAGGAGATTCTGGAGGCCTGCCGCCACCTTTTACTCTCACCAACTGAAGCAGCTATCGAAGATTCATAGCACCGTGGGCGACAGGTGAACTGTATTCTACTTCACATAAGAAGGGTTCTACCCATGAAAGCAAGTGCTTCAGCACCCCTCATAGGGGTAGGAAGCCCTATATAAACGTTGCAATACCATATGTTTACATTTTGATGATTCCTAGCCCGGGGGCTGCATTTTTTGGCAATTTTACTATATCCAAGTTAAATAATTAATGACTGTAGGCTAAACAAATCTATAAACACAAGGCTTCAAGGCACATTTTATTAAGTATGTAGGTGAACTATTAGAGAATTTAAGTGCTTAGACTTGGTGCAGATCCAAGACTTCAATTTACGTTTAAGCGCCTTCCCGTGGGATGGTGGGTCTCTAAAATGGGCTGAGATGAAGCAAACGGAGAAGGCTGTCATTCATTCCTTTACACATTCACTTACATAGGACGGTGATGCAAGAATAAATGCAGTTTCCTGGATGGAGCAATGGATTCTCCTGATGACTGGAAGAAGCACAGATGCTAGTTTCTGATGCCACGTTGAGCATGCCAAATCAGCCATCCCACTGACGAAGAAAGTCATGTGGCGTATAATGGGTTGGCGTAATCTTTCCTTTTAGCAATGGATGTAAAACAACATGGAATTTTCTGTAAGCTGAAGATGAGCCGCTGTAAATTATTGAGGAGCCCCGTACTCTTGTTGGTTGTAGCCGTTCGGCGCGCGAGCGATGTACGCTAAGAGCGGCTCATTAGAAGGTAAGCTGATAGCCTGGTGGATCCATTATTGATGGCATATGGAGAGCTTCCTTTTCATAGGAGATTTTGGCGACTTAATAGAAATGAATTACCGGAGAAGGGAAGCTTCTGCTAAAGGCTGTGCTCCGTGGTCCTCCGAGACCCTCAATTAGTGGCTCTTTGGAGCTCAGCATATTCAAATCCGGGAGTAGTGTGCGTTGCAAGAGAATACGCATCCATTTGTGGGAACCGACAAGGTACAGGACAAAAGAGCCTTTCAGACTGAGACTTCTCTTGGTTTTTGAGACCTCTGCCTAATGTAGGTTTATCGGGCTCATTCTGAAGATGGAGTCACCATTGATGGTTCGCGTCTTATCCCTCTGTGATCCAGATCCCAGGGGGAGGTTGTTGCCTTGGTGGCGCCATGTGATGTCATAGATAGGATGATCGCGCATTCACATACATGAATGGTGAATGATCCCGCATCTCTACAGTGAATTAAGTTATGTTGAAACCCTTTAAAACTATTTGCTGTGTGGGTTTTTTGCAACACTATAAACAATAGGTGGAGCTGTCATTTTTTGGGGGGGATTCCTGAGGTTTTAGCCTCACCCAGAGTTGGTTATTGGGACTCTAGCCCAGCCCACGTGTGATTGTCAAGGAGGTGGAAGACTGCCCAGAGCGATTTTGGCAGAAGAGCGTTGTGCAAGATTCTTGTGTTATGTCCTGTCCTGTTAAACATTCTAATTGATAATTAGTACCAGATGACTTCACAGGAGGTCCGTGGGTGACGGCATAAAAGAAAATGTTAATAAATCAATGCAAGCTTAGAGAAAAGGCTACTACAAAGGGAATGCCATAAGAGAACATGTTATTTTGATGGGTGACTGTATAACCGAGCATTCCAATGGTATGTGTGACACCGTAAAGGACAATGCCTTTAACATATGTCAGACCTTTATTATGAACATGCTCTTAGTTGTATGTCACCATAGTAAATGCATGGGAGTCATTATTTCACAGAATAATGTGCATCTGTTTTGTCCTGGTGTCGTATATTTGATATTGTACTTCGATTAATCTGCGGCTTGCTGTCATTTACTTGCGAAAAAACGGCGAAATTGCATTTAGGTTTCTGAGATGTTGCCAAAATTCACAATTGTGCTTATATAAAACATCACTGCACACACATTCCAGCTTGCATGTAGCATTATCAAAATACAAGCACATATATATATTTTGTCATCAGCATAGAATTTTTCCTTAACATTTTTGTTGAAAAAAAACTTTTGAAATTTCTAAACAAAAAATGAGTGAGGTTTATAAAACTACAGAATAATTTAATCATACGGATGCATTTGTAACATTGCTTTTCTTCTGAAGCAAATGGGCCAACGTGCCACAGATTTGATAGGACATCTCAAGTCGGTAGCATGTCAATCACACCAGCGTGTTTCTCAGTGGCGGCTGGTAAGGACCGGCGGCGGGGAGGGTGTGGGGTAGGGTAACGTGGGGGGGGAGTATGGAAAGAAACAAAGAAGAAAAGGAAAATTTACCTGGGGTTACCGTCACCAGCCGCCGCCTCTCCTTCAACGCAAGAACCAGGAAGAACGCAGCCTCCCAGAATTCCCTGACCAATCACAACACTGCCTACAGCAGCATTGTGATTGGTCTGAGAGCTTGGATGCATGCACTACAGCGAGGATACCACAGAGCTGTGGTACGGCTTGGAGGATGTGCATGTTCTCCACCCAGGCTGTATAATACAGCCGGTGGAAAACATGCACTATGCGCATGACGGTTTGGCCGGCCACAGACGGCTGGCCAGCCAAACTGTCATGCGTACTTAGAGTGCAGCCACTACTCCTCCTCCCTCGATGGACATCAGGGGAGCCCGTCCCGCCCTGCCCCACCCTAACAATGTGGCTGGCTGCAGTTCAGCTGCAACATAGAAATAAAATGATAATTTTTTGTTGTTATCATTTTATTTTTTGTTTGCACTGCTTTAAAGCAGTGGGGGGCGACGCTCCTTCGTCTTAGCGGAGGAGCCGCCCCTGGCCACTATTTCTAGAGCTCTGTGATAGCCGCAGTACACCTATTTTACAGATGTGCTTTTCCAATGTAGCATTTCTCTGTACTGCCAATATCCAAACTCCTCCGTGTTCTCTCTCTCATTTTATTTTTTTATTTATTTTATAAGTTTTATATAGCGCTAGCTAGACTCGGGGGTATCAGAGCGCTTTACATACATGGGTGCATAACATAGCATACCAAATGCAAAAGAATACCTGCCAAATAATTTCAGACAAAGCCCTACTGAAGGGTCCTTTTACTGATCCATTAACACCGGAGCGAACAAGGGCTGAATCAAATGATCACATCTAGAAATACAAATATATAATAATTTTATTATAGAAATTTTTTCTTCAATTCATAAACAAACATAATAAATATTAGACCACGCCATAGTTTTTTTAAAAGAAACATGAATCTGGCGAAACTACTTTCTTTAAACCCTCGGTAAGCTGGGGCTTGACTCGCGGCTCGATAGGGGGCTATGAGCGATTCGTGTTGTTGTATGCCTGGGTTTGGGGGCGATTTTTGCGATTTTGGCCTTTTTGAACTGGACACATGTTTGTACATACTTTTTAGATCGACTAAAAACTCTATCCAGTTGATGGAGGCCTTGAGAATGTGAGATAAAGGTCGCCCTACCTGTCGACGCTGGGGATAACTCTTTGTTGCCCACCTGTGGCTGTGAGGAAGGAACCGTGCTCATTCCTATAAAAGAACTGCAGGATTATATCACTGGTAGGTTCCATTATCCCCCTTACTGAGCATGGGTTGTTCAAATTCTGTACTTTATATGTGTCCTGCCTTTTAGGCACCAGGTGGAGAGTTGTTCCTATATATGCTCTTTTGTATCTTTCTCAGAGTATTACTGTGAAGCATCTATCGCTGGGGCCCCTATAATTACCTGGTTCTCAGGGGAAAATAAACCCTCTGTGTTTGGCGCTTTTCCCATTACGGGTATGGATGCATATGAAGCCCCCTCTCTTTTCTGTCACATGCGGGATGGGTATGGATGTTTTATGTAACTGCTTGCCACGTGCTTTCTTTTTCTCCTTTTTACTTTTCTATTTTTCTTCTTTGACACTGGCCTTTATAGAGCACTTATATCTGGGTGATTAGGTCTTTTTGGAATGTTTTTATTCCTCCTTATACATGAGCCTTTGATAATGGCTATTTTGTGTAATTTTGTTGTTTTGTAGTTGTTGTGATAAAGCAGTCTATTCCAGGTTTTTTATCTCATACATGGACATCTGATGCTTATATAGAAATTGTTGCTTTCCCGGAGCTTATCAAGGAGCACATTTGATTTGATCTGAGTAAAACCAGTAGCTTGTCAGTATTAGTGATTATTTTGAAATATGTATCTTCTTTTTTATGTCTACAGATATATTATCCCACACCTCACTTTACATCTCCGCCCTGATGAAGGTGTAGCCCTGGCTGGGGCAACACACCGAAACGCGCGTTGGCGTTGTTCTTGTGGGGGCAGCTGGATTGTTTCTACCCCTACCCCCTCGATGATTTGTTTCCATCCTGTCATCTAATCATCTTGTGGCTGCTATGTACCTTTTGGATGTTATGTGTGCTTGATGTATGAGTTATGTTGAATTCTGGAATGCATGATGGTATGATTGTGATGTATGAATCTGGTGTGTGGGACTTGATTAATTGATTCATGTTTCTTTTTAAAAAAACAATGGCGTGGTCTAAAATGTATTATGTTTGTTTATGAATTGAAGAACATTTTTCTATAATAAAATGATTATATATTTGTATTTCTTGATGTGATCATTTGATTCAGCCCTTGTTCGCTCCGGTGTTAATGGATCAGTAAAAGGACCCTTCAGTATGACTTTGTCTGAAATTATTTGACAGGTATCCCTTTGCTTTTGGTATGCTATATTTCCCCTGCCTTTATCTTGCCGGGGGTCCCCCTTCTCTTTAGTTGCATAACATATCATGACAGAGGGATGTATACAGATAAAAGCCAAACATTATAAGTAGTCGTACATTGCATAGCAGGACATAACAATGCATGAGGATATAAGCAACACATTATAATTAGGCATGCAGTGCAGGATAGAGGGGGAACTCACGAGGTTGGAAACAGTCCAATCTCCAATTATCCATGATGGACAAATAAGCAGGGAGTCCCTTTTGAAGCACGGGAAGGAGGGGCTGCATGTGAGGTCAATCGGAAGTGAGTTCAATATCCTGGGTACGTTACCAGAAAACGATCGGGACTGAGTGGTTGTCTTTTTGAATTTCGGAGGGATGAGAAGAAGTGAGTTGGAACTTCTCAGGGATCTGGATATTCCAGCTTTGACCAGTTTGCTGTTAAGGTAGTTGGGGGAATGTGAGTGAAGAGTTTTGTGTGTGATGCAGGCCAATTTGTAGATACATCTGCCTTCAATGGGTAGCGGGATGAGGGATGGTTTGATGTGATCAAATCTTCTGACCCCCGTTATGAGTTGAGCAGCCATGTTAAGGACTGACCTTAGAGGGGCTAGGTGAGTTATTGACGTCCTTGTAAGGATGGTGTTCCCATAGTCCAGTTTGGATAGGACTAGGGATTGGACAACAATTTTGAAATCGTCTTGGGGAATGAAAGGTTTCATTTTCTTCAGGTGTTTTAAAGAGTACAGCGCACTTTTTGTAGAATTTTTGATGTAGTTCTTGTCCAAGGAAATGCCTAGTGACTTACCCGAGTCAGTTATAGCGCGGGAGTAGTTTAGGGCATCCAGGTTCTTGAGTCAGTCATGGATAGGAAGGTGGTTATTTTTTGTAGCCAACAGTATTAATTCCGTTTTGTCTGGGTTCAACTTTAAGTGGTTTGCGATAAACCAGGATTGGATTTTGGTTAGTGTGGCATTCAGGTGTTGAATGTCGCTGGGTGATTTGATTTTGTAGTAGAGTTAAGTGTCATCTGCATATAGGTGATATTTAACTCCTGCTTCTTTTAGAATGATTGTAAGGGGTTCCACGAAGATATTGAAAATTGCAGGGGAGAGGATTGAGCCTTGAGTGTCTCAGAGTGTGACTCGTGTTGGTTTACAGAGACAGTTGATTTTAATTTGTTCAGACCGGTGCTGGAGGTAGGAAGCGAACCATTTTAGTACCATGCCTTCAATGCCAGAACGGCTCAGGTAAAGCTAGATGATTAATTGTGTCAAAAGCCGCAGATCAATAAGGATGAGAAGACAGGCTTCACTTTCGTCTAAAGCTCTGTGTATACCGTCCAAAATATTAAGCATGGCTGTTTCAGTGCTATACCCTTTCCTGAATCCCGATTGAAAGGTGTCGAAGAGGTTGAAGTCATCAATATGTTTGTTAAGTTGTTGTAGAATGCACTTCTCCAAGGTTTTGGCCAGGAACTTCTCTTAACTGCACTTTGGTCTCTCATTCAAAATACATACAGGGCTTTAAGCGGGCCGGGTCTCACCAATGCTGAGCACCAGCAGTTATTTAAAGGAGCCTGTGCAACGGGTCCCTATCAGGCTCTGTTTTGTGTTGTGGTCCGTTTTTTTCCAGGCTGCAGTGACAGCAGGCACCTGGATGTGGGCGTGCTCATACTGGGTACTTCACACTAGTGAAGAAGTTACGGTATGACGTCACGCCAGGTGACTGTTGTAGGGGAAGGGAAATCATTTGCTCTCTGGATTTCCCTTTTCTTTTTGAAACTCAGGAGCAGCAACATTGTCGTGGTGTCACCAGAGCTTTTAGTGGAAGCTTTTTCAATATTATATATAAGCCATTTTTGTTGCTTATTTATCTTATGCAGCTAACAACAATTGACAAAGCCAATAGTCCGGACTTGTAGGTATGATGTCACTTGTATCATATATCTGGATGGTATGACAGAAACAGCAAAATACAAGTCGGGAGCGGCACACTATGCTAAGCACACATTTTTAGCTTATGTGTTTTAAGCCACACCCTTAATTACACTGGCCACGCCCTTTTGAGAGACCCCCACCCCCAGTTTTTTCATCCCACTTAACCCCACGCGTGCGGCGCATTTTCCCGCTATGCGCTGACTTTTGCGAAAACCCGCGGTTCATGACGAGCTCAGCTCGTCATGAGCGTACGAGAGTCGTAACTCATGACGAGCTGAGCTCGTCATGAGCGTCGAAGGGGTTAAAGCCCTGAATACATTGTCATTTGTGCAAGGCACTTTCCCCAGTCCTCCGGTTCTGTTGTGACAGGAGTTGGGGACGCCATCTTGTTTAGGAATGGGGAACTGTGGGACCAGGTTCGAGTCTCTGCGTCCGTTCAACATCCTGTGATACTGGGCAAATCACCTAAACTCACCATGCCTCAACAGCGAATTTGATCTTGTGTAATGTAACAGGTGGATATTTTAAGCGCTCCCATACACTCAGGTCGAGTTCTCACAATTTAAAAACTTCAACAAAAAAAGGCACGTCCTTATTGACACACACGTTCGACAGAGCACTCCGCACCCGACCTAAACCATGCCTAATCTAAACAGCTAGCTACAAAAACATCCCTGTAACTACGAACTGTAGTAAAGGCAACACGCATCCCGCAGTCCACCGGTCCCATACATGCCAACCCTCCCGATTCAGGCGTGAGACTACCGATTTGAAGGCTAGTCTCCCGCCTCCCGATTCAAGCAGCCAGAAACCCGATACTGAAAATCTCACCTTTGGTTTTAAAATGTCCCACGTCGAAAGTACGTTCACTTCCTGCATTTCTTCCCCATTTCAAATGGGGCTTTTGGATTGGCCTAACTCCTGTTCAGCAGCCAATCAGCACTTAGCAACGTCATCACTGACGTTACACCAATGAAGAGGACAGCAATACAGAAGGCAGGAAGTGGCGCGAAATCGGGAGCATAAAGCTCCTGAATTCCATTTACTTTTTGGGGTATGTGGCTTTATTCACTGCTGCCGTTTGCTGTCCTGTCGAGGTTCTCCTGGTCCGAGATCTACATTTTTCTTCCTCGCTGTGAAGAATTCCTCTGCTGATTCAGACTGGTGTTCTGCTGCTGTCGGAAGATTTAAAGCACCAACAGGTAAGTTTAAAGTGCTTTCATTTCCTTCTATTTGCAGCGTTCGTGCAAATATTCTTTCCATGCTGCGTAGAAACTATTTTTCCCTTGCTTGTTCATTATTTGTTTAAAGCCTGTGCTAAAGCATTCAGAAACAATCTGCTATTGTTTTAAAATGTAGATTCTTAATGTTAACTTTGTGGGCAATGTCCGATCATTCCTATTGTCGGCGAAATGGAATTGCATATTACCCTGCCTTTACATTTAACAAAAAAAAAAGGTAAATAGGCTCCATTTCTGAAGAAATAAAATATTTTGACATTGGGGGTAAAACATCTAGCAAATTATTTGTGTGATGCGTACTGATAGCATTTATGCTTACTGTGGCCAGCAGTAGTTGTGAACATTTAATGAGAATAGTCACTTTATTCTACTAGCTTGTCTTGGCGTACTTACTTTGGGCATTAGTTTAAACTTACAAACCTTCCAAAACTGAAATGCATCGTTTTTGATCTGGTTTGACAGTGCTGTTATCTGCATTTACCAATATGTAATTATAGGCTTTGCCCCTGCCCAGTATTAACTTCCCTCATGCTGGGCTGGGGTGTGTATCGTTCATCCTCTTGAGCCCAGTGGAGACTATATATAGTAAATTGCACACTGAATTTGTAGTTGTATACGCAGCATTTCTTTTACTGTAAGAGGCTTTTTATCTACAGTTAACTACTTTAGTATGAGTGTTCAGAAATGTGGCCAAATATTCTGAAAACATCAGATGCTTTCCTGCATTGAATCTATGCAGGATTGTCCTGGTCTGTGTGGTGGTGGACTGTAACCTATGTTGAAATTCCTTCATGCCTGCCCAGCTTATTCAAAGCTTTCAATTTCACCTTCTTTGAGATCTGCTTCCCATTTTCCTCACCGTGTTTTTTTTGTTTTGCACATGGCCAATTTACACTTTACTTTTTAAACTTCAGTGAATGCTTTCTGTCAACTGCTTCTTTGTATTTCAACACCCTTCTGCCTCACCTTCTAGCAGGCTCACACTGCTGGCTAGGGCCTCTTAGAACATGCCAGTTCTTTAGGAGACTTCTAACAAATCATTATAAAAGATATTGGAGGGGAGTCAATTGGAACAACTGCTGTCCCTGACTGTGTTTTGCAGCTATTTGATCATTGGAAGGGCTGAGGAGGGTTCAGATTATGATGCTGGTGGTGGTCTCAAGCAAGTTGGTTCTTATCCTCAACTCTGCGGTGGGCATTAAGAGCCTTCCTCTGACAAAGTTCCCTCCTGGATTGCTTTGTATGCAACAGAATAACTCTAATCAAAGATTTGACCCAAATGGCTACATGTGGATCTTCATGGCACCAATCAACCCATGGTTGGCAGTATTATGAAGGCTTGAACACCAACTGCACACCATGTGCTAGCACTGACCTGATGTTGGCCATGTAATACAACTGCAGTAGTCAGTAAGACATGGTGTAAACTCTGACAAATATGAAGCTATTTATCTGGCAGTGCAAAGTGTTTACTGGTCTATTTGCACCATACTCAACAAATTCCACACCAATTTTTAAGAATAGAGGGAAACATTATTGCCACCAGGACCAAAAATCCAATTAGTTGCACCCAGATATGCAATTTTAAAGGCTTTTTGGAAATCAAGCACTAAGACTCAAATACCAACTGCAGTTGGTACCCTTCCACTGGAACTAAGGTCTCTTCCCACCCTTCATTTATTTAGAAATGCCCTGAAAACCCGTCTTTTTGTGCGGACATATTTGTAGTTGTGCTTTGCCTTATTTTTCCTGATCTGTTTTGGTAGGCGCCTTGATGCCTTCGGGCTTTAGTCGTGCAATACAAATTGCTTTTCAATTCAATCCAGTTATCTGATCACGGTAGACTGGGTCCAAGTCACAGGTTCAGGCAGACTACAGTAGAGCATCGGCAGGACTGAGTTCCGTCTGCTGACCAAAGTATGTTGTGCCCTAGGCATCCAGATGTGAAGTGCTCGTCTCAAGATGCGAGGTTTGGTGTTGTGCAGCAGTGGGCAGCTCACAGCAGGCCTTTCTGGCAATCAAACGGTCTCATAGTGATCTTTGAAGTGGTAAACATATTAAAGTTCTCACCCACTGTTCCCCCCCCCCTCCCCAAGGTGTCTCATTTCTTGCCTCCCTACCCTGATCCAAGCTTGTCTGCGAGCACAAAAGACTAGTGTGAAACCCTTTTAGTGTCTTGAGGCAGGCTGTAATATGCAAGCGCAAGGAGCAGATTTATATAGCACAAACTCAACCCAAAGGTATAGGAGCGCTTTAAGTGAGCACCAGTTTGATTACACAAGAACACAATCATTTTTTTGTAGGCACGGGGAGATTACCTGATGTGCCCAGAATCACCGGATGTTAAGCCGAGACTCGCACCACACTCCCCAGCTCTAAAGTTGGCAGCTTTGGTTGTTATGCCACACCCTCACCCAAATTGCGTTGCTCATGCAAGTTATTTATGGCAGCATGAACATGAACAGGATTTGAACTTTGCCTACCATTTCAGTGTATATAGATGCCAGTGTGAAATACAAACTTTTCCTGTTATATTCCATATAGGTACCTTATAAAGGCGCAGGTCACATTAAAAGTCAGCTGTAAGCGCTTTTACAGCTGACTTTTAAAGGGCCTTTTGTGAAGCTTCCTGTGTCCGTGGTGCCGACGACGTCCTCTCTGCCCGCAGCCTCTTCTCGCCCCGGAGCCTCTTCACTGCCTAAGGACGTCCTCTCCTCTAAGCTGGGACGCAACAGCCTCTTCTTGGAAACGCAGCAGCCTCATCCCGGGACGCAGCTTGCACTTCAACTTGGCCCACACCCCTTTATTTTGATTGGATAACAATAGTGTTTGATCATGAGTTTGAAACGATCAGATCGCACACCTCCAAGGGGAGAAAAAAAAAGGAAGTACGAGTGTACATTCAAAGAGACATGGCAAAAAGACTTTCCATTCATTTTGAAATCTAGAAATGGGCATGGCAGTGCATTTTGTGAAATTTGTGCGTGCGATTTCAGCATTACTCATGGGGGCAGGAATGATGTACTAAAGCATGTTAATACACCAAAACACAAAAGTAGTGAACTGTCACAGACTCAGACTAAAAAAATGACCGATTGGGTTGGAGGCCGGGCAACAGAGGATATCGATGAAAAGGTGATAAAAGCTGAAGTTTTGTTTCTTGGCTTCCTAATCGAACATAACATACCCCTAGCAGTCTCTGATCACGCCAGTTCACTTTTCAAATTAATGTTTCCGGATTCAAAAATAGCTTCAAAATTCTCCTGTGGAAGGACAAAAGCCAGTCACATAGTTAATGGAGCTATTGCCCCATACTGTATTGATGAGGTAAAAAAGGCTCTAGAGAAGAAAACTTGGTTTGGCCTAGCAACTGACGGAAGTAATGATGGAAATGATAAATATCTTCCTGTTTTAGTGCGCCATGAAGATCCAAATACTGGGCACATAGTTACATCGTTGCTTGATATGCCTTCTATTGTTGCAGGAGATGCCCAGACCTTGTTTGACACATGCAACCACGTTATCAGAGAAAAAAATCTCAGTTGGGACAACTGTGCAACATATTCCTCTGATAACACTAATTCCATGAATGGTAAGCACAACAGTCTACTCAGTAAAACCAGGAGTGAACAAAAAGATGGGAAACAAAAAGTGTATGATGTTGGTTGTCCTTGTCATTTATGTCATTTGAGTGCACAAAAAGCATCCAAAGCACTGTCTGTCAAAGTTGATGATATGCTCCTAGACATCTATTACCACTTTGACAAAAGTGTGAAGCGCAAAGGTGTACTCCGAGAGTTTATTCATTTTACTGAGACAGAAGTCAGGAAAGTAATTAAACATGTCAGTACTAGGTGGCTAAGCTTGGGAAAGTCTGCAGAGAGAACGCTAAAGCAATGGGACTCACTAAAGTCTTACTTTCTGTCAAACTTTGATGAGGATGCTGAAGGCAATAAGAAAAAGGGAAAATCTGGTGATCGAGAGCTACGACTTGTAAAGCACTTCAAAAACCCAATGACAAAACTTTATTTCATGTTTGTTCAGGCAGTGCTTCCAACTTTTGATTATTTCAATACACTACTTCAAAGTGAGGCTCCAATGATACATGTTCTCCACTCGTCAGCAATGTATCTGTTCCAAAATTTGATGGCCAACTTTATAAAGCCTCAAGTTATGGCTACAGCTTCAGATTTGCTACAAATTGACATTGAGAATCCAGACAATCATTTGCCATTAAATGAAATTTACATTGGCCTCATGACCAAACAGGAGGCCAGGAAAGAGGATCTTCTGGGTTCAGCAGCGTACAACAAATTTCTGAATGAAGCTAAGTATTTTTACATAAATGCTGTCAAATATATGATTAAGTCAATGCCTGCATTAAAGGATGACATCCTCACGTCTCTCACATTCTTGAACCCGGACACCAGACTACAAGCTACATCCGAGCAAATTGAAATTCTAGTCTCTCGATTTCCGGATGTGATTGGAGCGGAAGACTTAGAGAGTCTTCATCAACAATTCCGTCAATATCAATGCATGGCAGACCGTGATATGCCGAAATGTGAAAGAATTGATGAGGTTTGGGAGAGCCTATCCAAATTAAAAAATTGTGTTACTAAGCTGCCTTTAGTTCCAAGTCTTGCCAAACTTGCAAAGTTTCTTTTACTATTGCCGCATAGCAATGCCTATTGTGAAGGACTATTTAGTACAGTTAAAAAAATCTGTTCAGATTCAAGGCACAACCTAGGCAAGGACATCAAAGGGGGTCATGCTGCGACCTCTGTTTACGCTGAACTGACAGGAACGAGAAACAGCTTAGTTGGAATACTCGTCTCAAAACTGAATGTCTTCAAGTCGCAAAAAACTGCATGCTGTCAGTGGCAGCCACCAAAACCTCTCTTGCAGGCAGCAAAAAAAGCCACATACACAGGCCTCTCTAGTAGGTCTTAGAACTCTATCAAAATAGTTCCTAAGGAAGTGTATTTTATGTAAGATATGATACACTGATGAATATCACTCTGCTCAGTGCTCCAAGAGTTTGCAACACATTGTTGCTTGAATATGTTTACTTCTGAAACCTTAATAAAATGTTATTGCAAACAATTGATTGCTTTCATGTCCTTATTTGCTCATGGTAGAGGTTTAATAAGTAAACCTCCCTGGTTCGTTCATTCATTGAGTATGTTGATTTCTCTGATTAAATTATATTGTGAATTAGGCTCTAAAATGCCTTCAAGCATTTGGCTTTATAGGTTCTTGTTCAATGTTGAATATGTATTTTAGTACTGGAGCTTGGTCCGCTTTTTCGGGATTGCCTGTTTAGCTGTTGATTGCTATGCACACATCTCTAAGCTCAGACGACTACCAGGCATTAGATGTGGTATTTTTGTATTTCTCCCTCAGGTTCCATAGAGTTGGGCTGCTTTGATAAATCGGACTGTGCTGGTAGTCTACCATGGCTGTCAAAATTGCAGGTCACCATAAGCAGATTTGGGGCCGGATGTACGACTGTGGCATTTAGCAACTTACAAATTGCGCTCAATTGCGAGTCACAATTTGCAAGTCGCTAAATGCCATGTACAACAGTGTCTGAGATATCTACATAACCTCATGCACTTTACTCTTCACAGTCAAAAAGGAGGTGAGCATTCGTCTAGACAAATTTGCTTGAAAATGCACCATTTGCCCACTCATTTAAAAAAAAAATCTCAGGGGGGTACCCCCCCCCGAACCGCCCCTAAAGGTAGTTTGGGCCTGCGCTCTCGCTGGGGTGTGCTACACCACAAATTTTACAGCGCACCACGTGCAAATCTCAAATTTTACAGCGCACCACGTGCAAATCTCACCAGCCGCCACTGACATTTACTGTTATGCCTGACCCGTTTCACGTTACACTTTATTGAGGTCGTTGCACACGCGCATATTTCTCCCTCTTAGCGAAGTTGAAATGTTGGCATGTATGCGGTCCTTTCAAGAAGTGATAAAATAATAAGCGTCACAAAGTAGGAGTTTAAGCGCTGCACCGCAAACAATGCAAACTGTTGGATTGTGTGAGACGGTCTTGAAACGTGTTCTTTCGCTGATGGCTGAGCGGTTCTACCCGCGGTCTCTTGCCGCCCCCCACCCCCGCCTGCAGAAGCACACGCTGCCCACCTCTTCTGCCCGCCGTCCTCTCGGGGGCCTGCACGTCTGCTGGCGCTGCTTCTAATTGCCGAGCCACGTGTTTAATTCATTTGGACAAGTGGCTTCAGTGCGCTGCCCGCTCGGGCAGAAACAAACTGCGGCGTGTATGGAAACGCGTGTGCAGGAATTACACAGGTGCCTGTGGAAGGAACGGAGATTAAACCTGGCCAGTCAGGGGCTTTGATTGGGGGCCGGGGCAGGAAATGTTACACCCCCCCTGATATCTGAATTTTCTGATAAATAGTTGGGCGCAGACGTTTTCAATCGGGTGCTGTGCGATGTCAGTCGGATTTCACAAACGATGTTTACATACACACCGACAATGCAAACCCACTCTGTTTTGAAAGTCCTCAAAATATTGGTTATTTTACAAACTATTGTGTTTTCTCTTTTAGAACTCCTACCAATCCGCATTCCTCTCCCTTTCTATTGCCACTTAGGCCCCTGTCATGCACCTTGCATGTTGTATAATGTATTGCAACATTATATGCAAGTCTGTTGGAAAATTTGAAGCCACCCCCGGTCCCCCCCCCATACATGCACACATCTTACCGACTAACCTATGCCCTTGACTAGCCTATGCCCTGGGCCCCGAGTGGCCTATGCAGTAGTGCAGACGGGCACTCGGCGCTCAGATGTATGCAGTGGTTCGAGAGACGCAGCTTGGCACCAGGGAAAGGATGTTTATGCAGTTTCTAACTTTCAGTTGTAACCCAAGTTGAACAGCTACACCCTATTTTCAGCCTTGATGTGGCCCACCATGGGACTGATGGAACATGCAGCCTCTGGGGACTCCATCTGAATACACACAGCCTTCTCCATTTCAGTCTGGATATCCCGTGTCAGTCCAGGCAGGTGCCAGCTTGTGATGCAGAGAAGCTGTGTGGTCGTTTTAAGTGTACTGGCTCGGAGCATCAGAGAAGGTAGAGTAAAAGAGTAACAATCAGAACACATCACAGCGCCCCTCGGCTGCCCCTTGCTGATGGGAGTTCTCTGCAGACACTGTGTTGAGTGCTCACTTATCTCCGCTTCAGCCAGTGCCTTGATTCAGGGGTGAAACCAGGTAATGAGCATTCCCAGAAGGGCGCTCTGAGGTTGTTTAAGAGAGAAACCTTTTAGATCAGGGGTTCCCAACCTTTTCTGTGCTCGCAAGCCCTGGGAAATGTTTGATTGATGTTTGCACTCCCTACAAAAGTCTCGCCGGATTCCCATTGAGCATACAGTAAAAACTATCCCTCTTTGTTGCACCCCCTGAAATTCCATCCCGCAACCCATGGGGATGCGGGCACCATGGGTTGGGAACCCATGTTTTGATCCTTGGCTTGCTGTGTTTCTTTTGCCATCTCATTGAGTCTTTTAGTAGCCTTCAAAGTTTAGACAGTTACCCAAAATTCAGATCTTTAGGTGCGATGAAAAAGTTGTAAGTCTCTAAAAGGACGAAAGAAGTGTAAGGATGAATTCTTTCCAAGAGGTATGCCCTTTGTAATTAAGGGCGTGGGATAAAACGTATCAACTAAAATCCTAAGGTTCACATAGGGTGCCAACTGACTAATATTTAAGTACCTCTCTGTGAGCTTTCTTTAATTTCTTCCAGACACACCCCACAACAATTTACAGGCGCCTAAAAAGAGACAGGCATATTGGCCTTGCCAGTGCTTGCTTGAAGTATCATGTAAACGAATAACAATTAGATTGTGATGTATCTCATACACACTCTGTCCCATCCC
This sequence comes from Lissotriton helveticus, assembly GCF_964261635.1. Classification (NCBI taxonomy): domain Eukaryota; kingdom Metazoa; phylum Chordata; class Amphibia; order Caudata; family Salamandridae; genus Lissotriton; species Lissotriton helveticus. Next base: position 216,418,211 of record NC_136062.1, on the reverse strand, counting down.
CTCAGCCTACCCCCAACCGACCATTGAACCCCACCCAGCTTGTGGGGTCATCACAGCCATCTTGCTCACATGCTGTAACGCTGCACACTACCCCAAAATGTTGCCCCCTCTGGACTCCCATCCACTTTACTCTCCGTTCTGGTCAGGTACCCCTGGTTTTGTCCCCAAATGTCACCCGATGTGCTTCTAACCAGCCTTAACTCTCGATAAGCTGCATATAGCGATGCATATATTATGCACCCAACATAGTGTTGCAGAATGTCATGTCTATGTGCCACTCCTTTACTGTGGAGAGCTGCCCCTTCGACCACCGCATGGCTATTCTTTGCTTCGCTAGTAGGATACCTATCCCCACCAAGCACTTGTGGGCCTTCACAACCTCTTTGTCGTATCCTAATAGTGGCAAGAGAGGAGTCGGCTCAGGCTGCTCTCCTGTTATCTCGCTCACCTCTCTCAATATATTGTCCCGGTAGCGCCTAATTCCGAGACAGAGCCATGCTGCATGAGCGAACTCCACCTCCCCAGTAGTACATCTAGGGCATTGTAGACTGTCTTCCAAGCTGTTACGGAGCAGGCGGGCAGGGGTGTAGGATACCCTATTGATGTATTTAAAGTGTATCAACTGATGCCTACTGTTCAGGGAGGCCATTCTAATGACCGAACAGCAGTAAGTCCATTGTTTGTCATTGATGACCACACCTAGTTCACCCTGCCATTCTAGACTCACCATGGTAGCTCCTATCAGCCCCGCGTTCTACGAGTATGTGTAGAGCTTCGTGGTGCGGTGCTGTGGGGTTTCATTTTGTATCAAATAGGTCATGAATGTGGTTAAGTCCCGGAACATGACTGCGGTTAAGGCAGCAAGGGTGCGATATAAGAAAGCTCAGTGGGAAGCCAAACGGGAGTGGGAGGATATGTTTTGGTCCGATCTTCTGGACGCCTCCACCTTAAACAACCAGCTCAAGTTCTGGAATTTAGTGAAATGGGGCAAGGACCCTGACTCACGTACCCCTACAAACCATGTATCTCCCGAAGTTTGGGTGACCCATTATTCGGCTCAATTTAGTGCTGAAACATCTGAACCCCCCTTTAAATTGGACGAGGTACCTCTGCCATCCATCCAAGGGGAGAAACTTATCTTCTCGGAAACTGAGGTAGAGCTAGCACTTGGCCTGACCCAGCGGGGAAAAGCACCAGGGATGGACTTAATCCCTGTTGACCTGTTTAAAGCCAACCCCGCTCTTTGGGTGCCCTACATAACAAAGATCGCTAATGCAATAGCTAAAGGGGCAAGAATCCCTAGGTCGTGGAAGGGTGCGGAGATACTCCCAATCCACAAAAAAGGCGATAGGTCTAATCCGGGCAACTACCGCCCGATTAGCCTTATCGACTCCCTCCAAAAAATTATTGCACGCATGGTTTTGAGTAGAGTTCAAGGCTGGATTGAACAAGAGGATATTTTATCTCCCATGCAAGCAGGCTTCAGATCTGGAACGAGCACCATCGATCAGGTGTTCAGATTTTGTCTGATCTACTGGAAGGTGGTCCTGCTCGGCGGTGGTACCATCTTTGCCGCATTTATTGATCTGAAGTCTGCTTTCGATCTTGTGCCGAGGGATAAACTGTGGTGCGTCCTGAGGGACTTGGGTCTACCTAGGGAACTACTTGATCTGATAGTTAAAATGCACGAGGACAATTACGCAAGGGTGAGGTGGGGAAGCCAGGGACAAGTGTCAAAATCCTTCCCCGTGACCCGTGGTGTTCGTCAGGGTTGTGTCCTGGCCCCAACACTCTTCCTGCTATTCATTGATCAAGTGGTCAAATTCTTTGCAGACACCCCCACTGACGCCCCTTTGTTGGCAGGGACAAGGTTTCCAATGCTTATCTTTGCTGACGACACCCTACTCCTCTCAAAAACACGCAGTGGTCTGCAGCGGGCGCTGGACCGCTTTGAGGAGTTCTGTGCCATCAGCGACCTTAAGGTAAACGTTGGTAAAACCAAGTTCATGGTTCTCAATAGGAGGCACCTTGTCCGGAGCTCCGTAAGTTTGAGTGGAGTCAACTTGGAACAGGTTGAAACCATGACATACTTGGGGGTCACTTTGGACCGTCGCTTGGGATGGAAAGACCAGGTTGGTGCCCAACAGCTTAAACTTGCCCGACTCACTGGTTGCCTTCTGAGTGAGCAAAGGAGATCAATTACTAAACGGGTTACCCCAGCGCTAAAAATCTATGACACCAAGATCAACACCGCAATTTTATATGGTGCTGATCTCTGGGGATACACTGACCTCTCCAGCCTATTCAGAACTCAGTGTAAGTTCTTAAGGAGCTTGATTGGGCTACCCCAATCATCACCTTCTATACCCCTATGTTTGGATATGGGATGCAACCCAATCAATGAGATGGCATGATTTAGACTGGTGGCCTTCTGGAGGCGTATATGGACATCCCCTGACCTTACCCTTTTTGTTAAGGAATTGACAGAAGTTAGGTCAATTGGGGGATCAGGGAGAATCCCTTGGTTAAAAAGTGTAAAAACCATTCTGATTGAAATGGGACTAGAACATCTGTGGACATCTCCAAGCACCAACGCTTTTCCATCTAAACAGGACTTCAAGGCATCGTACTGGGCCTCGGTCTGTTCATTGTTAATAACGGCCTCCAGCTCTGTTGGTCTTACGGGAAGGTTTCTGACCATTAAGTTGGATCCCTCCCGTGAGACCTACTGGGATATCATCACCAAACCGCAGGACAAGAAACTTTACCATCAGTTTCGGGTAGGATCACTGCCATTGAATGCCTTCACAAAAAAATGGGTTAATGGAGTAACTGAATTTTGTAGTTGGTGCACAAGTCATAAAGAAACTGAGGGTCATTTCCTGTTTGCCTGCCCGATCTACTCTGTGCCTCGAACAAAATGGTTAAAACCTTTGTTCCAGCACCTCCCTTTTAGAAGGTCTTCGGAGGCTATTCAGGTTTTAAAAACCAATACCTCAGAGACGATTGTGGTGAGTATAGCCAAATTCCTAGGGTGGGCCTGGGCTATCAGGGCAAGAAGCAGACAAAACCTTCATCGGGGCCTCTTAATCCTCTCATAAAGGCTTGCCCACACCTCTTCTAACTAAATTCAGGAAAAAAAAATTTGTATATAGTATGAGGTATGTTTCTTGTATACTTTTGTTTCTTTTATAACTTTTAACATGCCATGTTCAGGTAAGTCTTTGTATTTCTGTATGTTTAATAACTTTTTATGATAATGGTGTTGCTATTTTTAAAAGGAAAAATGTTATTATAATGAAATGTGTTTTAAATATTGTCTTTTATGATTTTGTTATCGAAATAAAGACTTTAAAACCTGAACCTGAAGTAGGTCAGGGCTCTCAACATGAATTCTTAAGCTCAGCCACTTTGATTGTGGTCCAGATGAGAGTTGATTTAAGGGTAGACGGTGGTTAGGGTAATGTAATGCAATCTTCAATCTGTCCAGATTCTCGTACTTGAAATGCTGATGCACTATTTAAGGATATTGTCTAAACTCAATATTGGTGCATGCAGTAACTTGTGTTAGTTCCATGGAGACCAGTAAAAATTGTTTGAAAAAAAACATGCTGCTCTTGTCAGAACCCATGCCAGTTTAGCCAGTGCCACACCCCTCATTGGACTCCTTTCAGAAGTATGAAAACCATTGTCTCCGCCCTGAACGTGCTCTGTGCCTCACAAGAGATAGTAAAGCACTATACAACACCAGTATAGCACAAACAGCGGCACCACAGTGCGGAAAGTACAGAAGCCTTCCTTGGACCAGCAGGCTACAGCAACCCTTGTGAGTAAACAAGATATTGGTATGTTGTGCACGTCTGCCTTCAGAACAGGGCCTTCTTTAATCAGAGCAAGGACACACGTCTGTGCACCCGTTAGCCTCCCAAGTCAGCCCGCAAACGAGGGCACGATTCATTATGAAACAGCCATGAACACTGTTATCGACGCGCACTGTGCTGGAATAGCAGGGATTTTGAGCGCACCTGCATTTGGAAGCTATGTTCCATTTATTGAAACATGGATGCAGTGGAGTTGTCTTCTACAGCTGCACATTTTGCTGGGACTTTAAGGTAGACCATTTCCAGTGCCACCTATGGTCATTTTTCCTTCCTACACGCACATCTCCATTTTTAAGGCAAAATGCAAAGTCCTTGGAAAAACCTTTCTATGGCCATTTTTTAAATGCTTTTCTGAACTCAGATGTGCTTTTTCCCCCCTGAGCACTGACCTACCATTTGTAGGAGTCAGTGGTTGCAAGCTGCAGTGATGCAGCCTGGCACGCGCTAGAATACCCCTTCGGTTCCCTGTTTGTGTACCCCAATCGCAGAAGGCTGCATCCTTTTGCAATGTGTTCTCATTCTTTTTCTTCTCATACAAATCAGTTGTTCACATTTGTTTTCTTCCTTCATCGTCCTCCAGCATCATGTCCTATGGAGCTCCCAGTGTATATTCATCAATGGCTGGTCCAGAACTGTCAGATCCTGACTTTTTCTAATCCAGAGGTCCTCTATTCGCCCTCTTCAGCTTCACCCGCGCCATCCCAGTGACCCAGATTTTTTTTCCCCATGGCATTATACTCTCCTATCATTCGCCACTGTCTACTGTTACACAGTCTACTTTTACACAGTCTACTTTTAGCCGCCTTCTTCATTTAAGCCCCAAACTCCACCACCTTCTGAACAACAGCCGAATCCATCCTCATGTCGCAATCTACTAAAGTATAAATCACACGATAGGACTCTTATTCTGCTTCTTTGTCACCTTTGACAAAATTGAGACTCAACTTTGACACCATTGCTTCCAGATCATAGTAAGCAACAGTGCCTGGTACAAAATCCCCTGACCTTGTTAGGTTTTGCTTAGGCATTGCTTCGAGACATGCTGTTTTCAGGATAGGACATAAACTCTGCCGACTTTGCCCATCTTTTTAATTGGCTCTTGTCCTTTGTAAATGGTGGCTTTTCATTGGTCAATAGGCTTAGTAGTACCTCCTTACTACTGCCTTTCCTCCTCTTATAACCTCCCATGAGGACTCCCCCTGTTACATGTGATGTTACTCCATAGGTTTTAATTTTAGCCTTGGAGCAATATTTTCTTAAAAGGCTCTCATGCAGGATATGCTCTCTCGCATGCGTTTATTTATTTATTTAACAGCGCGGCACGCCTCAGCACTAATAATGGTGCCCACGCTTTTCTTTTGTTACTTGTGATCGGCTGCATGCCTTTTTTCCCTATTTATTTACTTATTTTTATACAACGGTGGCACCCGCCCTTTAGGTTTAAACATCTTAAGTTAAAACGTGGGTCCGCGATTGCTTCAAAAGTAAAGAAAAAGAAATGTGATTTTTTTTTCTATTTTTTTTACTTTTAAAGCAATTGCGGCACCAGGGCTTTTGTTAAAGGTGTTTACAGCTAAAGCGAGGGTGCCGCCATTGTAACAAAAATAAATAAATAGGAAAAAAAGTTTTTCTATTTATTTACTCTCGTTACAATAGCGCACACGAGCTATTTAGCTTTAAACATCTTAAACAAACTCGCGGGTGCCGCGATTACTTCAAAAATAAAGAAATAGAAAAATATATATATTCCTTTACTTTTGAAGCAATTGCAGCACCTGTGCTTTAGCTTAAAATGCTTCGATTGATGTTTGTCTTCCTGTAGGCTAGCTTTCCTCGGTTGCCACTGTATTAACAAGCATTTGCAATGCAACAGACCTCGCATTTGAGAGTTTGTGCTATTGCTATTGTAAATGACAATCAATCAAATGCATTGTCATTTTCACTGCCAATAATTCAAACTCTATATTTGAGAGTAAATACTTGTTTTTTAAATCTGTGTCTGACATTTTCCTGGCTTCCCTTACCTGCCCACAATGCATCAGCCAGTCGGTCCCTTATTTCTCCTTCATAATACCCCCTTGTCACTCTTAATATTTTTCCTCACATCCCTCCCCGGAAAGTCCTACAGCTGCAACTCAGGGCTTTGCTGTGCCTGTCTTCGCTCAAAGTCATGCCAGAGGGGCCTATCGCTCAATGAAGCCCACAAGCTCTGAATCCAAGTCTCTAACAGGATGAGGAAGCCGCTGATTACCCTTGGGTTACAAAATACTTGTAACCTGTTAGGCCACTTCCACTATGGTTCCGCCCTCCCCCACGATCTGTGCTTCTATTGTCTACAAGTTACCGTTGACTTCATTTCAAGGCCATTGACCATATATCAGCTGTTGTTCTGGATGGTCCTTCGCGAACGCAATGCAGACGAAAGATAGTGGTTAATGCAGTGCCCGTAGCCAGCAGAGGACCCGAAAAGGAGGCCTCCTCCTGTAAGATTAACAGATGACTCCATATGATCAGTGGCACCATGTTCCAGTCCTGGAATGACCTTTTACAGGTCATTTTTTCAGATTAGTGCAGTGCAGTGCAGATTAGTGCAGTGGTTTTCAAATTAGAAGCCCCTAATCGAAAATAGTGCCCCTGGTAACTTGGGGTCATCTGGTGACCTTACCCTCAGGGTACTCATTTTCTATGTATTCTGAGCTGGCGTGTTGTGCAGTCACAATGCCCACAGCCCGTCCCCCTCTATTTTGCTGTTTCCAAGTCACCCTTTTGCAGCCAGCAGTGACGCAAGCCCACTTCTTTATTTCCAAGCACCGTTTCTCACAGAAAGTGGCAGCAATCGCATGCCTTTTACCCCTTGGGCGCGGCCGCGATTCTGCGCCTCTGCGGCGTTTTTCGAAGTGGGCGGGGTTCATGACGGCCCACAGCCGTCATCAGCCCACCGCGGTGCATGACGGACGGGGGCCGTCATCAGCACTGAAGGGGTTAATAAAAGAGTAGTGTTTCATTCATTGTTTCGCAGGCTACCAAACATCTTCATGTACACACGCAACTTGTACAACAGGCCTAGCATCAACAGTATTACAGCCTCAAGTGAGGTGTCCCTACCAAGATCTGGGGGTTTACCCACGACTCTCATGACACTTGGGGTAAGGGATCTTGCTCTGAGGTTATTGCACTCACTCTTGCCCGACCCCATCTTCCCACCGAATCTGGAACTTCAGTGTCTGATTTGTTCCTTTAAGCTTTGCCTTTCTCAATTATTTACTGCTTTTCTCCCTCAACATCAATTGTTCAATCACTTTGACCATACCTTGCCTAGGCGTTTTGTTTGTATTTAAAATAATAAAATGTATGGATACATGTTTCAGCCGGATAGATTTGTACTTCCAAAGCAGACGTGTTTTCGCTTATAGAGGGCTCGTTGGCCGAGTATTGGGTTTTGGTCGTGATTAATGGAAGCTTCATGGCCTTAGCAGTAACAGATTTGTGTGTGTGCCAGCAGGACATTGATTTTTCCTTATCGCCTCTCCTCAGAGGTGCACTGTCTGTCACCCTAAACATGGAGGGAGGCGTGTGCTAATGGAGCCGTCGTGGTGGTGGTCTTCACTCGGAGCGTGCGGTGACTAAAGTGGGTCTAGATGATGGACAGTGTTAGCAGTGCAAACTGATTCAAGCGAGGGCGTGCCGTGTACTACTGGGATGCAGCGACACACATCACCTTAAAATAGCTGACCCTTAATATTCAGGTGACATTTAGGCAGTAGGGCTGGCTACTGTCATTGACTGGCACTGTGATGGACTGTTGCAGGTGATGGCTACGAGAAGCCCTACTAGACTGCCTGTTTCATTAATTCTATCAGTGTTATCTTTTAATTGTCAAAGACCCACATGGTTGCATAGCGAATGGCACTGCGAGGGAAGCCTTAAATGTACGTGATCCATTGATCTTGCTCGGTTGTGTGTTTGGGTCTGTTCTGTTGTCAAGTGATTGTTCTTGCTGCTTGATGGGTATCACCAGAGTACCAGATGACTTCCCTATCGCCTAGGTTGCACTGCACACCTGTTGCCTAGCCGCTGGATATCTGTGTGAAGTCATAGGCTGTGGTAAGCGTGGTTGGGTGTAGTAATATCCAGTTATTGTAATTGATGAACTATGTTGAATGTATGTTAGAGTTCTAGCTTAATATGTTCTGTTGTACGGTGGTGTATGGTGTAGCTTGAGATGTGAGCATGGTGACATCCAATTTAAAGCATGCATGTGCTTTTTATGTGGATATGTTCACTTGTATGTTTACCAGTTGTTACTGCTTGTGCAGCTGTGAGAGGTCACCTATAGGCAGTGTTGGATATTATGTGGAATGTTCCGTATTATATCTTGTGTTGAATGTTGGCAAATTCAGCGGTAGCAGTGATGGAACTAGGGAATGACATTGCTTACTTGGTCCAAACGAACGTTGGCTATTAGATGCAAACTGTGAAATACTTGAGCATTATCACTAAGGAGGGCATTGTGATGATGCATTACATAATGCATTTGTTTAATTTGTTTTACTGGTGTAGCAATACATTGCATGCAGTTAAATTTACTTGACTATTTCATTGTTCTTGTAAAAAAAGATCTGCTGATTTGTTATCGGCTAAATCCCAAGTTTCGACTATGCGCCACATTGAGTAAAGGTGTTACTGGTGCAGCATTTGTTGAGTATGTATGTGCGCCACCTGCTTTAAAATACAAGCCTAGGTCCTCCTAGTGCATTCAATTTACCTCCATAAACTGGTGGAATAGAAGTTTAGTCTAAGGTTGCCTCAGGGAGTCAGAGTGCTGGAGAGGACGGTGGATGGAGATCATAAAATTATGAGTTTGGACAGTATCACAGGTTCTCGCCGGACCGTTAGCTTGAAATAGATTCTGTACCCCGCCAGAGTTAAAATAAATGAGGAGAATTGTGAGCGTAATTGCAGTTTCGCAGAGAAGCGGAATTTCTGTCCTAGACTGGAATCTGTGCATAATGATAAATGTCAGGTAGAGTTTTGAAGGTCTTCTTTGCCCTGTGGGTGTGTATGTGGTGGACGGTGGTGTGCAGTTGTTGCATGAGACATTGACTGATTGATCATGTATCTCTTACATTGGTAATTTGCCCATTGCCCGGTGGATGGAGTAGATCTTGTTTCTAGCTATGTGGCATGTTTCACCTGTACTAAATGTGTGTGCAGTCATCTGTCCAGTGTGGTCCTTGTGTTTGTTGCTTATGTCTCCATAGTGGGTAATGCTTTTTGTGTGTCCATGTTGAGTGGTAATTGGGGTAGGGAAGTGTGTATGTGAGTATAAAATGCTCTGTTTAATGAGTTTTCATGAGTTTTGTTGGTGTCTCACATTTACTGGTGCAGTAAGAAGTGATGTGATAATGCGCTGTAATGGCTGAGGCTTTGCTCTTGGTACTTATTCAACACTTGTGTCATTTCCTGGTCATTTTAGTAGACAACAAGAATTATGTTGGTTGTGGTAGAAGATATTCCTTTGATTTTGTTGACTTAATTTACATGCAGTAACAGTGCCCTTTTGTTGATGGATTCTATGCAATATGTTACATTATATCTATCTGTCTAGTCATCTATCTGTCTGTCTGTCTGTCTGACTATCTATCTATCGGATGTGATCATATCCTTAATATCTCAGTAGATGTCACTATGGATGTACATTTGTTTGCAGGATTTGTGTCCATTTACTAACTAGTTCATTGACACTTGCGGTCCCGTTGCGTCCAGTGTACGAGCAGTCATCTTGCTTTTGCTTAAGTTGATGGACTCTCGACTTGGCGTCCTTGTTACAAGACATGATGCAACCCTGATTGTTTATTGGGTACCACTATAGACGCTGCCAAGTCTCTCTGTACCTTCTTGCTTGCAAGCAGTTCTCTCACATTTACTTTGAATTGATGAATCCTGCACTCTTTTTTTTCTGTGTAAGTTTGAGTTCCAAGCTGACTCTAAATCTGCATATCAAGTGGTAGAATACGTTGTCTAGATTTAGGTTCCTAGGCTTTGCCATCTCTATTATTTAAGAGCAGCTGTCTTGGCTTTGCTTCAGTTGATGGGTTCTGCACTTGATGTATTTATTGTACATGAAATGTCATTCCATGATGAATTTATTATGGCTTGCTGCAAGTGATGTGTCTGCTGATGTGCAGTGTCATTTCACGTTGGCTCTGAGTTAAAGGGCACTGCGGGAGAAGTCTCCTAGGGGAGCAGATGCCACCCCGCACAAGAGCGTGTGGGAGAAGCTATGAAGATGGCATTTATAGCTGTTGGCTTGCACTTTGTATGTTACTGTGGTAGGGATGATGAGCGAAGGTTGACTCCGATGACATTCATATCTGCTGATGTGCCCATGGGGTGGCAGAGTGGGCTAAAGAACGGTGATGGATTAAACCCAGATCTGTTGACTGGGTGTGAGTGTTTGATTGGTTCAGATGCTCCGTCCATCACCACCCCTTTTTGTACCGCCATGTTAAGTTAGTATCCTGCACACTCTTTCTCATTTGTAAGTATGATCTTATGGCGCCTCTAGCAAGAGGTATACTGCAGTGAGTGGGTTCCCTACAAATATCATCACACTGGTTAAAGAGAGGAATCCAGCTGGTGGATGTGAGATGCACATGTGCTGACATTTTTTGGGATAGTAAACAGTTTCTCAAACAAAGGAGAGCAGAGAAACAATTGCAACCAGTGCTTCCGCGGCATGATTCATCGCGCGGATCCCCCCTTTACGCTCTTCTGGCGGGAGCCGCAGTTGAGTCCTTGATTATTCGCGTCAATCCTCTGGATTAGAGCAGAGAATTGATGCAATTTCCAGCAGGAGCCTGAACTCGCCGTGTGTCGCCTTTTTAATCAGACCCTCAGTCCTGAAACCGCAGAATCATCAAAACACCGCCTCCTGCATCACGGAAAAATATTCTGAGTTTTCATAGGCATTGTCTGCAGGCAAGCAGTTTCCAGGCAGCATGGAATTGGATGTGCCCCTTCCCCTCCCTCCACTGGCAAGTAAAATGCATTCCTCTGCCCGCCACGCTTGTGGTTGCCATGAAAGTATTAACATAGGGAGCGTGGGCAAGCTCTGTTCGCTTCGAAAGGCTTTAGTTTGAGGGATTGAGGTTCAGGTTCTGGTGTACACCATTGACCAGGATACACCCAAAAAAAATCTTTTTTTCAGTGGCATTTATAAATTATGGTCTCGTACCACATGGATGGTTCCATTATTGACGAATATTGTTTTATGAAGGATGCCACCTCGTGTAATATCATTCCTGTTCCATTTCAGCAAACTAGGGATTGCTTTCTTGTATGATGGCATTCGTTTATCTTAACCTCTTTTGGATCAATCATTCTCTACTACTCTTTGGTAAGGAATCTTAGAGGAGTGGAGATTTTAGAAGGTGGATTCCCCTCATACATCTGCAGATGTCTGATGAGGCAGCGGGTGGTTGCACGCCAAGTGTCCTTGATTTAGGAGTTCCTGCAGTGTAACCCTGTCTCCAGGAAGGATAATCATTCAGAACAAGTGGAGGACTACTGCTGTGCCTTCCTCACAAGCCTCCCTCACAGATGAGAGAGTATGTCTTGACAAGTGGAAAGTGTCTAGAGCCCAAACTACCTCCTAAAAATGTTTTGGTTTCATTTAATTAGAGGATAGCTGAACTCCGACTTAACCCTCAGCGAGGACCGAGGAGAGTTATATTCTGGACAATTTGATGAATACTAGGGTCAACCTTATATGTCCGTGAGGAGAGACTGTGTGTGGAAGACTTAAACTTGCTGAGCTTATCTCCAACAGAGAGTTGTTGTTGTCTGGAAAAGTGTAGAAATGTTGGTTGCATCACACTTACTCTAGACAATTGGAAGGCTGCTGGTGGCAAGATTACCTCACAGGCAGGACTATTTCAGTCTGGGCAACAAGAGGTCCTGCTGGTCTTGAGCCTATTTAACAATCTTGATGAGTATGGTCCTGCTGGTCTTGAGTTTATCTATAAATCTTGACAAGTATGGGCTTGTTGGTGTTGAGCCTATCTACAAATCTTGACAAATACGGACGGAATGAGTCTATCCTATTTGTGAATCTTGACAAGTACAGACCTGCTGTAGAGGAGGTTACCCACGAATCATGACTGATACAGACCTGCTGATGTTGAGTTTATTTTAATATACTTAAATTGAAACTTACTGGTGACGGGGCTTATAAAATCAGAAGTGTTTGACTTCTGATTGTAGGAATGTGTTGTTTTCGGAGCTTGAAGGCCTAGACGGTCTTGCTGAGGTGTTCTGAGCGTACATGGCTTCCAACCAGAGGGGCATCCAGTAAGGAAAGACTGCCTGTCATGCCGACCCATCTTCTGGCAATCTGGAAATGCAGGTAGGACCGGTATTAACTTGAAATTGTGTTTATTACTTAGACCTAGCTTATGATGTGCTCTGCTGGAGTTTTCACGAGAAATCTGACCGTGCTGAACGGCACTGTCTCTTTACTGTATCAGATGGATATAGAGCTCACACGCATAAGAGAGTTGAGTGAGTGGAGAACGTACTATGAGAAAAGAAATTGGTGTTGTGCTGCAGACGTGATCTGAAGATCTCAATGCAGGTTTGTCTCTGCGTGAAAGCATCCTGTTGTGGCAAAAGACATGGTGAGGTGGAGTGATGTTTGGGAACATATGATTGGTGAGTGATGTGTGTGGGGGTTGACCTATGTGGGAATATTGGTGTTGCACAGTTGTCCCATGCGGGATAGGAAATATGATCCTTGTGGAGCAAATGAATAAAAGAACCAAAGTCTGCGTGGGTGCTGGAGATGAGTAGAGGTGCTGTACAGAAAGGACGTGTGGGTCAAAATGGAAGTAGATTTAGCACCTGATCCATGGCAAGGGAAAACCTGAGACCAGGTGATCTGTGAATGGATAAGAACAATGGCTGTGACTTAGGGGCAGTGGGGAAGAGGTTATTAATCTAATAGCCTACAGGATTATTTACAAGTGACCTCTCTAGCACATTACAGAGGAGCACCAAGAGGTGGGTACAGCTCTGTGGGGGTCGGTACTATGGTTTGTGCATAGTCACAAAAGTGAGTAGACAACAGTCACTGCTCTTCATTGGTCCTGAAGCAAAGGTAGTCTGAATCAGCATCCACTGTGACATGACATGCATGCCACTGATATAAATCTAGTTGTGCAAGGACTCAATGCTGAAAATCACTCTTTGCTTAATGCTGCAGTGTTGTTTAACCACTCATCGACTCGAGGCTGGTCCTTAACAAAAAGGTTGCCAAGCATGTGTCGGGGAAGGCTCGGGAATGGTACATCCACTGACTTACCATTGTGGTTGGCTCTGTCCTGTGAACCACAACATGTGTGTGCTTTGTGATTGAAACCTGCAGTACAGTTGTAAACGTTGGATAGATTTCTGCTTTTATAGCACGTGTGATAAAATACTGAGACACTCCTGGATTTCATTCAGTTAGACTCTAATTTGAGTTTGTAAGGTTCCCCACTCTCTGAGGGGGATGGAATCATTGCCATTAAGAAAGGTAACAGTGACTCGTATTGTTTGGGTGCTTAGGGAGAAGCCAGGCACCAACTTGCTCTTTGTAAATATTCAGTATTATTCATATTTCTATTGGTCGGTAGCTTACACTCATAACCGCTTCCTTGTTGTGGGTCGCCTCTCTCTGATCCGCAGTCCTTCTGTGTATGTTCATTTACGCTTGCGTCATGGATCCTGGAGACCCATGCCACTCCCTCTGTATCTGTTTAATGCACCAACAGACTGTAAAGATTGTGCAGACAGCCCTCTGTTTTATAAATAATGGGCATAACATTTAAGGTAAGTGCTACCCACTTAATAAAATGACAGTTACCTGAGATTTACCTTATGCTCTCACCCTTCAACCTTTGGTCTTGTACATAATCGTAGAAGAGAAATGTCATTAATTGAAAAAAAATGCATATTGTTTCGTAACCTGGGCAAGAATAAATACAAAAACACATGTGCTTTAGGCCAAGGTATTTAAAAAGTGTGTATGCCTGTCTCGCTGTGCAAAAAAATAAATAATAATACATGGAAAAGAATACTGTAAGACCCTGTTTGTAGTAATGGTGGTATATCCCGCCTCCGCATTGCTCATCATATTGGCGAAGTCCGCTTGGGGTATGCATTTCCTGAGTCAGGTTGTGTCCACAAATAAAGGACTTGTTATTTCAAATTTCAGCCAGCCCTTCTGTTGGAAGATCTTGGATGTTGCCTGTGCATGTTGCGTGAGTGGTTGTGTTGTTTTTCAAGATCAAGGCCCAATTAGAGCATGGAAGACAAGTTGTTGATGCCAGCTTGTGACTAAATAAAGCCAGGGTTATAATTTGTAACACATGTCTCTCTGCATCCACAGATTTCACTATCAGCCGTGGGACAGGCACAGAAAATTGAGAGCTCCAGTTGAAAGGTGAGTACTGTCCTGTGTTTAATTGTACGATTTGGCTGTGTTTCCAGCCTTCCCCCTACCTGGTCGGCACATTTGTGGGGTGTGTGCTTTTAGGGCGGCCTCGGTTGGTTTGACATCGATAGTCCTGGCGTCTCTTTTATTCGGGGAGTGGACAGTTTGTTGCCTTGCTGTGTAACTGTTGGTTTCTGGGATCTGTTCTGTTTAAAAGCAAGAGTCATTATCTTTCACTACACAAAGGACTTTTCAAGGACTCTATCTAATTTCACCTCTGTTGACTTTTAAAAGCGCCTTAAAAAAACATATCTGTACCAGTGTTGGCCACCATCTTATATGTGGGATAAACCTGCTGACTCACCACGCATGTTTACCGGGTACTGTGATACTGGCAAGCTTGATCAGGAGGGTTTCCCAAACTCCACCGGTGGAGTCAGCTGAGAGCTGCCTGCTCTCTACTAACTCCGCCGGTTCAGTATGTCAGAGCCATATTGGCTGAAACTAATTCAGTCTTGAATATTGACAAAGAATGTTGCTTCAGTCTTCTTTTATGATGATGGGGCTGGTCTAGTACATTTAAAAACTCAGGACCCTTAAAACTTCACAAAGCAGCCATCCTCAAAGCTCTGATCTCCTTGCTTGGCCCCTGCTCGTAGCAAAGGCGAGAGGGGCTGTGGAAGTATTTTGAGGTTGTCCTCTCAATACTCCTGTCTCTCATTTTTTGCGAATCATGTAATTGCTCACGTGTCACCCACCCATAGTAAATCCTTAGCTATGTTTCAATGATTGTAGCTAAAATAAAAAGTAACAAAAGAGTGAGGGGTTGAAATCAGTAACCCGGAGAGTATTGTCAATTAAGATGGAGGAGAAGAGGCTCAAAGTGGGACGTGTTAAAATTCATTCCACGTCATCCTAGGATGCCTCTCAGAAGGGTATGCAATCCTTCCTCAACTTTACTCGCCCATCATGGGATGTTGACGCGTGGATGTCCTGACCCCCTCACCCGTCCACACCTTGCATAATGTGTGCTGTGAAGCACCCTCATCTGGTGCTTGTGAGACATGCTGAGGTCAGATAGGAAGTACCAGCTGAGGAGGCCGCCGCACAGGGAGTGATACTGAGCATTTTGAAATGTGCCCTTAAAGCCAAAAAGCAATACTTGTAGGCTTCTTGCAGGATGGAGCATATGTCCCGGGCAGAGGCTGCCTACCAATGGGAGACTTCTACCTAAGGCAGAGTAAGAACATGGTGGAGGCCTCAGACTGCATCCAGAGTGCGGCAGCCATGTGATAGGAACTGGAGGATAAAGAAAGAAAAGGCGGTTAGCACACAGCTTGATTTAACAAGGACCTGGGGGGCATTCTAAGTCAATGTCTCCAGAGGCAGCCACTGAGGGGTTCTTCGTTTTCACTTGTGCATAGTGTACAGCTGGCCAAAGGTCCTTAGCTTTCAGAATTTACAAAGAAATAAGATAAAATATAGACCATAATAGGCAACTATATGTGTCACTGTCCAGCCGGACAGGATATTTATTTTCAAAAGAATAGGAATTGTAGTTCAGGAATAGTTCAACAGGCACAATCCTGTACCATAGAAATTCAGAGAACATACAAGGTGTTCGAAGCAGGCAAAAGAAATGAGCAAAATTGGCCACTTTTAAATCAGTGTTCAATTAAAGTAGTGCCAAAGAAGGCACCAGACACAACAGAATTTGACATAATAGTTTGGTTGTGAAGGTGCTTTACAAAGTCGACGTTTCGATCCCTTATGCTCAATTGTCTGGGATCATCATCAGGACTGACATATTTTACAGCGTTTGCCTGACAAATTGACATACAAATGAGTTACCGCCTGTAAGAAGGGGAGAAAAAGAGAGAGGTAGGTAGCTTTAGAAAGTTAGTTACTCACCCTAGAAAGAAAAAGAAGAATAATGCTCTTGATAGTCCGAGTGTTTCAGAGGACCATTACACTTAATCGGATTCGACTTATTCGTGCATAATATATTGTGTAACACTCGTGAGGGGCCGGTCGGAGTGCCTGTGACTTGTGAAAAATGGTAGAGACACATTCTCCTGGCTATATATACAATTTGGAAAATAACTATTTCATTTCACACTTGACCTTGGCGGTACAACCGTTATTTGTGCCCTTGTTTATAAAACTGGCCTATTCACGTTTGAGCTGTATTCTTTTATCATGCACAAACAACCGTGATATTGTCATGCATTGTGAGGCGGCTAGCGCGCATTGGGTTTTGGCAAGGGCTTATGCGAGGGACATTGCGGGTGGAGGACTTACCCAGATAGGGGTTAAATAGACCCTATTCAATCGGATGGCGTGTATTTTAGGTGCCCACCTGAAACGGAAAAAAGGGACCTGATCAGTGCGAGCCCCAGGCGGGGGAGAGAGATAGGGATGCCGAGCGCGGCGGGATCTCAAGGTTACCTGTGCACAGTCCATCTGTGGTGTGGACTTCTATTTGGATAGCGGATGACAGGTTAAAGTTAACCGGATAATTCCTATGGGAAAGAAAGCGGGGTCAATATCGCGTCAAATGGACAGACTGGTTGGATTGTCTGGACCGGTCCGGGTTGGGCGAGTCTTACCTTGCGGCGGGGCACCCTCGTGTTGCATCAGTCTGCAATACCGGAGCTGAAGGAGCAATGTCCCTCTGTCAGCTACCGTCTCCGTCGGATGACTCGTACTATAAGCGCTAGTGCGGTTGGGTTGTAGAAAGAGAAGATGGGTCGGCAATGGCCGCCATCTTGGTGAGGGAATACGCGGGCATTCGGTTGCGCCATTTTGGGAAGGGAATTCACGAGTGTAGTGACAATGTGCAATATTTACATTTTGGTGGTGAAATAATGTGACAATTATTTAGTGAATTTAGTGCGGGCGGCGCTTTAGTGGGTGACTTAATAAAAACATATTTACATTAGATTATATTAAGGCAGCAAGCATGTCATTTTTCAAAGCACCAAATTGAATCACATGAATTACATTTTGAACAGTTTATTTGTCCATGTGGCCAACCATGGCTAGCAGAGGGCAATTGTCAATGTTATTCCATTTGGTGCGCTCATAGAAGACTAGTCCAATCTTCAAGGCGATTGAGGCCATTTTGGATGGTGTCGAATTGTATCATAGTTCTCAGTTCCAATTGTAACACATCAAATGTTATTTATGTGATTGAATGCCCCTGTCCCAAACTCTACGTGGGACAGACGACACAGAAAGCAAAGACCAGAATCTGCCAGCACAGGAGTAGAATTCGCTGCAGAACGGCAAATGCCCCCCTAGTGGACCACTACATCAACTCTGGACACAATGAAAATGATATCAAATGGTCCATTCTCAAGGTAATAAAACTCCCCCCAAGAGGTGGTAACATTGGTCAACTGTTGAACAGGGAGGAACTGAGAACTATGATACAATTCGGTGCTTTGAAAAATGACATGCTTGCTGCCTTAGCATAATCTAATGTAAATATGTTTTTATTAAGTCACCCACTAAAGCGCCGCCCGCACTAAATTCACTAAATAATTGTCACATTATTTCACCACCAAAATGTAAATATTGCACATTGTCACTACACTCGTGAATTCCCTTCCCAAAATGGCGCAACCGAATGCCCGCGTATTCCCTCACCAAGATGGCGGCCATTGCCGACCCATCTTCTCTTTCTACAACCCAACCGCACTAGCGCTTATAGTACGAGTCATCCGACGGAGACGGTAGCTGACAGAGGGACATTGCTCCTTCAGCTCCGGTATTGCAGACTGATGCAACACGAGGGTGCCCCGCCGCAAGGTAAGACTCGCCCAACCCGGACCGGTCCAGACAATCCAACCAGTCTGTCCATTTGACGCGATATTGACCCCGCTTTCTTTCCCATAGGAATTATCCGGTTAACTTTAACCTGTCATCCGCTATCCAAATAGAAGTCCACACCACAGATGGACTGTGCACAGGTAACCTTGAGATCCCGCCGTGCTCGGCATCCCTATCTCTCTCCCCCGCCTGGGGCTCGCACTGATCAGGTCCCTTTTTTCCGTTTCAGGTGGGCACCTAAAATACACGCCATCCGATTGAATAGGGTCTATTTAACCCCTATCTGGGTAAGTCCTCCACCCGCAATGTCCCTCGCATAAGCCCTTGCCAAAACCCAATGCGCGCTAGCCGCCTCACAATGCATGACAATATCACGGTTGTTTGTGCATGATAAAAGAATACAGCTCAAACGTGAATAGGCCAGTTTTATAAACAAGGGCACAAATAACGGTTGTACCGCCAAGGTCAAGTGTGAAATGAAATAGTTATTTTCCAAATTGTATATATAGCCAGGAGAATGTGTCTCTACCATTTTTCACAAGTCACAGGCACTCCGACCGGCCCCTCACGAGTGTTACACAATATATTATGCACGAATAAGTCGAATCCGATTAAGTGTAATGGTCCTCTGAAACACTCGGACTATCAAGAGCATTATTCTTCTTTTTCTTTCTAGGGTGAGTAACTAACTTTCTAAAGCTACCTACCTCTCTCTTTTTCTCCCCTTCTTACAGGCGGTAACTCATTTGTATGTCAATTTGTCAGGCAAACGCTGTAAAATATGTCAGTCCTGATGATGATCCCAGACAATTGAGCATAAGGGATCGAAACGTCGACTTTGTAAAGCACCTTCACAACCAAACTATTATGTCAAATTCTGTTGTGTCTGGTGCCTTCTTTGGCACTACTTTAATTGAACACTGATTTAAAAGTGGCCAATGTTGCTCATTTCTTTTGCCTGCTTCGAACACCTTGTATGTTCTCTGAATTTCTATGGTACAGGATTGTGCCTGTTGAACTATTCCTGAACTACAATTCCTATTCTTTTGAAAATAAATATCCTGTCCGGCTGGACAGTGACACATATAGTTGCCTATTATGGTCTATATTTTATCTTATTTCTTTGTAAATTCTGAAAGCTAAGGACCTTTGTCTTTAATAACAGTAACTACCCACGGTCCTCAGCAAACTGGTTGGGTTCCCTTGTGTTATTTGATATAGTGTACAGCTGGCAGCCTGTGCCGGTACCCATGGCTGTGAGCTTTTGCTGGTATTCACTGATGTGCCGACAATACCAATTCAAACCATTGGGTAGCCAGAGCCAGTGACCCTCACCCTTGCAGGTGTTCATAGAGCTGGCAGTAGAGCATCACTAAAGCAGACCTCTGACAAAGTCTCCAAAGCAGACCTTTTCTGCTGTCCCTTGAGAAGATGGCTATGTCTCACCTTCTAGTGCCCCCAAGTTAGGGTGAGAGGGGGGTGCTGCCTCACTATTGATTAGACTTTCCTTACACCCCAGTCCAACCGCCTGGACAGACACCATCTCTCCTGAGAAAACACCCTAATCATTTGCATGTCTTTATCTTTACACCTCTGGCTGACCATGCCTGACAAGGATTTACGTTCAGATTTAGCACCCCATTATTATATAGAGAACAATGTCCTCCCCATGTTCTATTCAATTCTCTCAGCAGAGGACTACTTCTCTACCTTACTCGCCAGAACGTTACCTCTCTAGGAGCCTACTGACCTCATACACCGGAGAACTACCTCTTCAGAGCTCTACCTACCTAACTTTCTCACTAGAGAACTACCTCTCTAGAGCCCCACCTACCACACTCACTCACCAGATAACTATCTGTGGAAATAAATAACCACTACACTCCCCAGAGAACTACCTCTCGAGAGGTGCTTCTACTTGACTCACTCACTGGACTACTACCTCTCTAGAAGTCAACCTTCAACACTCACTGGAGAACTATCTGTGGCAGAAATACCCGCTGCTTTCACAAGAGAACTATCTCTCTAGAGGTCTACCTTTGACACTCACCAGAGAACTGTCTGTGGTGAAAAATACCTGCTACTCTCATTAGAGAACTACATCTCCAGAGGTATATCTACTTGACTTACTCAATGGAGAATAATCTCTCTGGTGAGGGAGTGCTCACCATAGAGCTATCTGTGGGGAGAATTACCCGCTGCATTAAATGTGTGCCCTCTTGATTTGCTTGCTGAAGAACTACCTCTCTAGAGGACTGCGTACTTCATTGAATCCTAGAGACTGCACTCAGTCATTAATTAGTGAATTACCCATGTCATTCATTAGAAACCACCTGACTCGCTCACTAGACCATCACCTGACTTATTCTGCAGGCATCCACCTGGGTTTAGGAAGACTAAAGATTAGTTAAGCTTCGGGCAGCAGCTAAAGACTTCGTTGTTTATTTAACTCTGTGTGGATATGGGGTTTGGTATGATTTGTTAGCGCCGAAAGGCCCTTTGGAGAGGCTTGTGTTTTAGAATTGTCAAGAATAGAATTTGCTTACTAAACCTACTTTTCTCATTCAATAACCTCACTTGTTCACTAGTCAGCCATCTCACCGGAATACTAAACCCACTTCCCTCATTTGGTAACCTCTCACACTAACTAGGCAACCACTTGAATAATTCACTAGACAACTACTTGAATCGTTTACAAGATACCCACCTGTCTTGTTCACTAGACAACCACCTGACTCGTTCACTAGAAAACGATCTCCCTCATTCAATAATCACACTTGTTCATTAGACTGCTACCTCACTCTTTCACTAGACAACCACCAGACTCGTTCACTAAACAACTACTTCCCAGATTCAGTAACTTCACTTTATAGCTACCTCACTCCTTTACACGACAACCACCAGATACCTTTACCAGTAAATAATGGCACACATTCATTAGACTCAGGAGTCTCACTTGTTCACTAACAACCACCTCACTCACCTCATTTGTTAACTGTACAACCAGTTCACTCCTACCTTCATTTCTTTACTAGATAACCATGTCCCACCTTTACTAAACCCTCTTTGAAGAACCCCCATTTGCTCAGTAAATGCCCAACTTCCTTAAACAACCACTCTACCCCCATGTATTAACTACATTTGCACCAGAAAGTCATCTCTCTAATTCAGGAATCTGATTTGCTTAGTGTCTAATTCACTATAGCAGCCTCACTGACTGGAGAGCTACTCGCCTCGTAAGGTAAGCATGATGTGCACTCAGCCGGGTGCCACTCTTGCTGCAGCGAGTGGGAGAGGATGCCTTTCCTTTTTAAGATGGAAGATGCTTTATCACTGGGAATAAAGATGTGCACATAGACTCACCTTGTGCCATGCTTTTGAGGACCCGTCCCTTACCTCCCTCCTCGGTGCTCGCTAGAGGTGGTCGAGCCACTGATAGCTCGAGTCAGGTTCGAGCCTGAAAACTGGCCGTGGCTCAGCTCGAGGTCCTCTTGCAATTTGGTAACTAGGTACAATCAGCCTGATTCATCATTCTCCCGTTTTGCGAGCCCCTAATAGCGATTCATAACGAATCGCTATTAAGGACTTGCAAAACGGGATTCATGTAGAAATTGCATAAAGAAATGCGATTCCTACACATTCCTTATTTGCGATTAGTACATTGCTAATCGCAAATAAGGAATAACTCCCCATTCATTCCTATGGGCCAAAAGGCCCATAGGAATGAATGGGGAGTATTCAATCAATCAATCAATCAATCAGGTCATTTGTAGAGCGCACTACTCACCCGTAGGGTCTCAAGGCGCTGGGAGGGGGGGGGTGCCGCTACTGCTCGAACAGCCAGGTCTTGAGCTTCTTCCTGAAGGAGAGGTGGTCTTGGGTCAGGCGCAGATTGGTGGGAAGTGAGTTCCAGGTCTTGGCGGCCAGGTAGGAGAAGGATCTTCCTCCTGTTGTCGCTCTTCGGATGCGGGGGACGGCGGCGAGGGCGTGGTTGGTTGATCTGAGGAGGCGCTTGGGAGTGTAGAAGTTGATCCGGTTGTTGAGGTAGCTCGGGCCTTGGTCGTGTAGGGCTTTGTGTGCGTGGGTGAGGAGGCGGAAGGTGATTCTCTTGTTGACCGGGAGCCAGTGCAGATCTCTCAGGTGTCCGGAGATGTGGCTGCGTCGGGGGATGTCGAGGATGAGTCTCGCCGAGGCGTTCTGGATCCGCTGGAGTCTCTTCTGGAGTTTGGCAGTGGTTCCGGCGTAGAGGGCGTTGCCGTAGTCCAGTCGGCTGGTGACGAGGGCTTGGGTGACCGTCTTCCTCGTCTCGGTGGGGATCCACCGGAAGATCTTACGTAGCATGCGCAGGATGTTGAAGCATGATGAGGAGACGGCGTTGACTTGCCTGGTCATGGAGAGGGAGGAGTCCAGGATGAAGCCCAGGTTGCGTGCGTGGTCCGTTGGTTTGGGTGCGGTGCCTAGGGCGGGAGGCCACCAGGAGTCGTCCCAGGCGGAGGGTGAGGAGCCCAGGATGAGGACCTCCGTCTTGTCTGAGTTCAGTTTCAGGCGGCTGGTCGTCATCCATTCGGCTACGTCTCTCATCCCTTCGTGCAGGTTGGCTCTGGCGGTGGTGGGGTCGTTGGTCAGGGAGAGGATCAGCTGGGTGTCGTCAGCGTAGGAGATTATGTTGAGGTTGTGTTGGCGTGCGATGGCCGCGAGGGGGCTCATGTAGACGTTGAAGAGGGTGGGACTCAACGAGGATCCTTGAGGGACGCCGCAGATGACTTTGGTGGCCTCTGACTTGTACGGTGGTAGGCGGACTCTTTGTGTTCTTCCGTCGAGGAAGGAGGTGATCCATTCCAGTGCCTTCTCCCGGATTCCGATGTTGCTGAGGCGCTGTATTAGGGTGCGGTGGCAGACAGTGTCGAAAGCCGCGGAGAGGTCCAGGAGGATGAGGGCCGCTGTTTCTCCGTTGTCCATCAGGGTTCGAAGGTCGTCGGTGGCGGCGATGAGGGCGGTCTCGGTGCTGTGGTTCGCTCGGAAGCCAGACTGTGAGGGGTCGAGGGATCCATTCGTCTCGAGGAAGGCTGCCAGCTGTTTGTTGACGGTCTTCTCGATGACTTTGGCCGGGAACGGGAGGAGCGAGATGGGACGGTAGTTCTTGAGGTCGGTGGGGTCTGCTGTGGGTTTCTTGAGGAGAGCGCTGAGTTCGGCGTGCTTCCAGCTCTCAGGGAAGGTGGCGGAGTCGAAGGAGGTGTTGATGATGTCCCGCAGGTGGGGTGCGAGGACAGTGTCGGCTTCGTTGAAGACGTGGTGAGGGCAGGGGTCAGTCGGAGATCCGGAATGGATGGAGTTCATGGTGCGGATGGTGTCTTCGGTGCTGATCGGGGTCCAGGTGCGGAGGGTGGTGGTGGGTGGCGTCGTTGCGGTTGTGGCTGGCGTTGGTTGGTTGTTGAAGCTGTTGTGTATGTCCGTGATCTTGTTGTGGAAGTAGGACGCGAGGGAGTTGCAGAGTTCTTGCGACGGGGTGATGTCATTGTTTCCGGCGTTGGGGTTGGATAGCTCTTTCACGATGTTGAAGAGCTCCTTGCAGTTGTGTGCGTTGTTGTCCAGCCGGTCCTTGTATGCATTTTTCTTGGTGGCGCGGATCAGTTGGTGGTGCTTCCGGGTGGCGAGCTTGAGGGTGGTCATGTTGTCCGTCGTTGGTTCCCTTCTCCATGCTTTCTCGAGGGCTCGACAGTTCTTCTTGGAGCTCTTGAGTTCGTCGGTGAACCATGGTGTTTTTCTGCTGCAGGGTCTGCTGGGTGGGGTTCTCAGAGGGGCGAGTTCGTCCGCGCAGTCGTTGATCCATTTCGTGAGGTTGTCGGCGGCCTGGCTGGGGTTCGCTGAGTTGGCGGGAGGGTGCTGGCTCAGGGAAGCGGTGAGCTGGTCGGCTGTGATCTTGTTCCAGCTTCTTCGAGCAACCTGTTGCTGGTGGTGGTGGATCGTCGTTCTTCTGAAGGTGAAGTGGACGCAGCTGTGGTCCGTCCAGTGGAGTTCTGTTGCGTGGCTGAAGGTGACGTCTTTGCTGGATGAGAAGACGGCGTCGAGTGTGTGTCCGGCGTAGTGGGTGGGGGTGGTCACCAGTTGCTTGAGTCCTAGGTTGTCGAGGTTGTCGAGCAGGCTGATGGTGTTGCGGTCGTTGTTGTTCTCCAGGTGGAAGTTGAGGTCCCCCAGGAGGATGTAGTCAGCGGAGGGGAGAGCGTGCGGGCTGACGAAGTCGGCGATGTCCTCGCTGAATCGTGTGCGTGGTCCCGGGGGTCGGTAGATCAGGGTGCCTCTGAGGGTGGTCTTTGGGTTGGTGTGGATCTGGAAGTGCAGGTGTTCAGCGGTGGTGAGGGTGTCATCGGTGTTGGTAGTGATGCGGATGGTGTCTCTGTGGATGATGGCGATGCCTCCTCCGGTCTGGTTGTTGCGGTCCCTCCGGGTGATCTTGTAGCCCTCTGGGATGGCGATGGCGATGTCTGGGGCTGAGGAGGCGTTCATCCAGGTCTCGGTGATGAAGGCAACGTCGGGGGCGGTGGTGTCGAGCAGGTTCCAGAGTTCTACGGCGTGTCTGTGGACGGAGCGGGTGTTGAGCAGGATACACTTGAGGTGGGTGCTGCTGGAGTTCGGCTTGGCGGGTGCAGGGAAGGTCCGGATGCAGGTGAACTTGCAGGCGTGGCAGCTGAAGGGTCCGTGGGTGTGCTTCGGGGCGGCTCGGTGACATCCTGGGATGTGGCCGGTGTTGAGTGCGGTGAGGTCGGCGGCGCTGTAGGTTCGTCGGGTCGGCTTCCGTCGGTGGGGGCCAGGGGTCCTGGCGCTGGTCGCGATCCGGTCGCGGACGGGCGCAGACGGGCTTACCTTTGGCGCGCCTTCGGCGCACAATCGGCGCGCCCGCTGCGCGTGACCGCGAAGTGCGCGGGTGGGCGGAGCAGCTGGGAGGCGGGAGCGGGGAGGGAAACAGAAGAGAAAAGGGGCGGGGCTGAAGGCGGTGGCGGGAAGCGGGAGCGGGGGGCGGCGAGGGGGCCAAGCACGACGAGAAGCGGCAAAAAGCAAGCACAATTACAGGCAGAGACACGGGGAAAAAAGACAGTGAAACGCTCTGGGGAGGAAAAAAACAAGCACAATTACAGGCAAAAACACGGGGAAAAAAGACAGTGAAACGCTCTGGGGAGGAAAAAACAAGCACAATTACAGGCAAAAACACGGGGGAAAAATAAAAGACAGTGACACGCTCTGGGGAAGAAAAAGATACAAGCACAATTTCAGGCAAAACGAGGAAAAAAACCAAGGAGAGCGCTCAGGGCGGCAGCGAGGCCGGCGCTGAGGCAGAGGCAGGCACTGGGGGCACACGCAGCAGCTGGTGGCCGTGCGGCGCGGGGGTGTCCCACAAGTGTCCTTATTTGCGATTAGCAATTTCCTAATCGCAAATAAGATAGCGATTTAAAGGGTGCCAGGGGTGTCCAAATGACACCCTGTAGCACCCCTTAAATGCAAATTGAAACAGGTGTTGCGCACACACATGAACAAAGGACATGTGTGTGTGCAACATGCAACTTAGAAAAATGCTTTTAAAAGCATTTTTCTAAGTTTTCGCTATTTACCACGAGGTTTGACCTCGCGGTAAATAGCAGGCCGAATTTGCGAATTCGCAATTTTTAAATGGATGATGAATTGCATTTAAGGAATCTCAAATAGAGATTCCTTAAATGTAATTCCTCGCAAAATAGCGAAATCGCTATTACCGATTTTTGCATTTGGGATGATGAATCCCAAATGCAAAAATAGCGCTCGCAAAGGGCCAGATTCTCAGAATCTGGCCCTTTGCGAGCCGATTTCGGCTTGATGAATCAGTCTGCAAATCGCAATTTGGTTTAGCGATTCGGTATTTGGACGGGGCGTGTCAAGAGTGTTCCTTCCAAATACCAAATCGCAGTGGTATGTATGAATGTTTTGCAACTGATTTTCAGTCTCAAAACATTAATTTTTAACCCATACCTCGAAGGAGGTGGTACTCCATTTGCAAATGTGAAGGGGTCTCCAAGGGGCCTCTTCCCCTTTTGGAACTTAATAAAATAATAATTTTTAAGAGCAGGCAGGAGTCCCAGGAGCACTGCCTTCTCTTTAAAAATTAATCTTCAAAGTTTAATTTTTTCTCTTCAAACGCATCCTGTTTTCCTTTAAGGAAAATGGGCTGCATTTAAAAAAAGATTTAAATGTTTGCTTCATTAAAAAGCTATCACAGACATGGGTGGCCAGGCCACCATCCCTCTGATGGCTGTGAGTCCTAATAGGTCGCAAATTGTGACCTACCTCATTAATTTTCATGAGGTGGGTCGATTTGCTACCCACTATTTAAAAACATTTTACGTTTTCTTACATCAGAAATTTGCAATGCCCTAATTGCAATTCAGTTAGAATCGCAATTAGGAAACCACAATTCTTCATTTTTGTACATTTAGCCTTATGAAATGCAGGTGATATTTGTTGTATGATTCACATAGCGAACGTTTCCAGGCTCGCCTCTCCCACCGGCTCTGGGAGTCGAGCCAGACCCTTGGCTCGGTTCTCCCTGTTGCTTCCTTGGCTCGGTTCTCCCTGTTGCTTCCTTGGCTCGCGCGTCCAGTGCTGCCTGCTCTGGGCGCCTCTGGGGACCTGTCACCGACGCAGCCATGCTCGGCGGTGCTTCGCCTCCCAAGGCCATGTTTGGTGCTGCGCTGTCAGCCGCGGCCGGGCCTGGCTGTGTTGATAATGCCTGCTCCTCGGTCTGCCCGGAGACTGCTGCGCCGACAGGGCGCACCGAGAGAATGTACATCGGGGGCGGGAGGGGACTTGGACGGATGAAGCGTTTCTTGTGTGCGCTGCTGGGCGGGAGCCAGGCGCTATCTGTGTGTGTGTGTGTGTGTGTGTCTCTCTCTCTCTCTCTCTCTCTCTTCCCCCCCCCCCCCCCCCCACCCCCCCTCCGGAATGTACAAAGCACTTGGCAGAGCTACGGCGACGGGGCCTTGTTTCTGGGTGCCCAGCTCAGCCCGCTGGCCGTGTGAGGAGGGTCTTCGGCGGAGCATTGTGCTCTGTCTGTGGGGAGGGAGATGCAAATATCAGTGCTGTGTTAGGAGTGAAGGGCAGGACCCGGGGTCCTGTGGATGAATCAGTCCACTCCAGTAATCTGTGCTCGCCCTCCTGATCGCATGTTAAAGTCATGCTGGGGCCATTCAGCCTTTCATCATTCCGAGGTCGATCAAATGAGTGCCATTGACAACAATAAACGTCTGTAATTAAGCTTAAGGTATATGCGCTTTATAAATGCACGTTGTGCACAGTAGCAACACGTTGTGTCTGCTGTGTGTCGATGTGAGTGTGGTGCCTCAGCGGAGCTTTGCGTAATGTTCCTCCGGATTAAAGTACCTCGGAGACCTTTATGTGAGCGGTGGCCTTGGGTGTCTGCTGCGCCCTCTGACTCTTGCATGGCAGCCTGGGTGGGTACAACATCGGCCCCGTGTTTGTTCAGTGTATCAGGAAGGAGTGAGGTGCCCTGGCAGAGTTCCTGAAGAGTGACAGCTCTGGAGC
Source organism: Lissotriton helveticus (assembly GCF_964261635.1). Taxonomy (NCBI): domain Eukaryota; kingdom Metazoa; phylum Chordata; class Amphibia; order Caudata; family Salamandridae; genus Lissotriton; species Lissotriton helveticus. Next base: position 216,390,455 of record NC_136062.1, on the reverse strand, counting down.
CAGCGCTTTGCCAGAACTCTGCCTTGTCCCAGTTTTTGACTATAAGGGTCTGCTGCGGTTAGGGACCCGGTGTATTGGCTGCGCTGTTTGGGCCGCGGATGTGAATAGCAGTGGTTGTTGTAGGTGAGGCTGGAGGTGTAGTGACCCAGCTACGGGTGGCTCTTATACTCAATTCGTGGATTGTTGCCTGAAGGCCATCTTGGAAAATCCTGGGCAGAACTGTAAGTGGTCCACAGTACTGGAATAATAGGCGATGCAGACAGTCAGGGCTGAGGTACATTGGTAGAGCTTTATGGGTATTGTAGTACTGGAACATAACATAACAGCATGTGTATTCATAAAGTACATGTTCACCCAGAAGGGTATCTTGGCGCTGAATTACAGATGTTTATTTTTGCCTAACTCAGTGGTACTTATTTTATCGACCTCAGAAGGATGAAAGGCTGAGTGGACCCGTCAGGATGTGAACCTGTGACCATGAGGTCGCTCACAGGCCGCTACAGAGGATGCATTAGTCCACTGATCCACCAGACTCTGCATAGCAGGGTCGAAAACCAGGTTATAGGGCACACAGAGTGCACTGGAGTAGCAGGGCAAAGCATGTGAGCTTTATGTTATATTGACTGAGCCCTGTATGTCTCTCACGATTACTGTAGTAGGAAGGTGCTGCAGACCTCACCTGGGCTGTGTTGCTGAGCTGTGTGTTGGCGCCAGTATTAGATGCGAAGAGCAAGACCGCACTCCTGGATTGGAGTTGCATTGGCAGAGCTGTGTCAGAGCTCCATTATTAGTACAGTAGGGAGGGGATGCAGGCCTGGATTGAAGTACGTTGACAGAGCCTTGTGTTGCCTCCTGTATTAGAAAAGTTGACAGGTTTGCAGCCCTGGAGTGGAGTGTATTGGCAAAGCTGTGTCTTGGTTCCTGTGTTCCGATTGGTTGGTTTGGGGTACACCCTTCCACACAGCTCTCTCTGGAGTCCAAGTATGTGATTAGGAGGGCGGGCTGCAAGCCTGGATTGGGGTGCATTGACAGAGCTGTATGGTCTCTGGTATTTGATTAGTAGCGGTGGCTGCAGGCCTGGATTGGGGTGCATTGACCGAGTGGTGTTCTGTAGTATTTGATTAGTAGCGGTGGCTGCAGGCCTGGATTGGGGTGCATTGACAGAGCTGTGTGTTCTCTGGTATTTGATTAGTAGCGGTGGCTGCAGGCCTGGATTGGGGTGCATTGACAGAGCTGTGTTCTCTAGTATTTGATTAGTAGCGGTGGCTGCAGGCCTGGATTGGGGTGCATTGACAGAGCTGTGTGTTCTCTGGTATTTGATTAGTAGCGGTGGCTGCAGGCCTGGATTGGGGTGCATTGACAGAGCTGTGTTCTCTAGTATTTGATTAGTAGCGGTGGCTGCAGGCCTGGATTGGGGTGCATTGACAGAGCTGTGTGTTCTCTGGTATTTGATTAGTAGCGGTGGCTGCAGGCCTGGATTGGGGTGCATTGACAGAGCTGTGTGTTCTCTGGTATTTGATTAGTAGCGGTGGCTGCAGGCCTGGATTGGGGTGCATTGACCGAGTGGTGTTCTGTAGTATTTGATTAGTAGCGGTGGCTGCAGGCCTGGATTGGGGTGCATTGACAGAGCTGTGTTCTCTAGTATTTGATTAGTAGCGGTGGCTGCAGGCCTGGATTGGGGTGCATTGACAGAGCTGTGTGTTCTCTGGTATTTGATTAGTAGCGGTGGCTGCAGGCCTGGATTGGGGTGCATTGACAGAGCTGTGTTCTCTAGTATTTGATTAGTAGCGGTGGCTGCAGGCCTGGATTGGGGTGCATTGACAGAGCTGTGTTCTCTAGTATTTGATTAGTAGCGGTGGCTGCAGGCCTGGATTGGGGTGCATTGACAGAGCTGTGTTCTCTAGTATTTGATTAGTAGCGGTGGCTGCAGGCCTGGATTGGGGTGCATTGACAGAGCTGTGTTCTCTAGTATTTGATTAGTAGCGGTGGCTGCAGGCCTGGATTGGGGTGCATTGACAGAGCTGTGTGTTCTCTGGTATTTGATTAGTAGCGGTGGCTGCAGGCCTGGATGGGGGTGCATTGACAGAGCTGTGTTCTCTAGTATTTGATTAGTAGCGGTGGCTGCAGGCCTGGATTGGGGTGCATTGACAGAGTTGTGTTCTCTAGTATTTGATTAGTAGCGGTGGCTGCAGGCCTGGATTGGGGTGCATTGACAGAGCTGTGTGTTCTCTGGTATTTGATTAGTAGCGGTGGCTGCAGGCCTGGATGGGGGTGCATTGACAGAGCTGTGTTCTCTAGTATTTGATTAGTAGCGGTGGCTGCAGGCCTGGATTGGGGTGCATTGACAGAGCTGTATGTTCTCTGGTATTTGATTAGTAGCGGTGGCTGCAGGCCTGGATTGGGGTGCATTGATAGAGCTTTAGGTCAAGTTTGCTATACATCCTTCGCACAGCTCTCTCTGGAGTCCAGGTATTTGATTAGTAGCGGTGGCTGCAGGCCTGGATTGGGGTGCATTGACAGAGCTGTGTGTTCTCTGGTATTTGATTAGTAGCGGTGGCTGCAGGCCTGGATGGGGGTGCATTGACAGAGCTGTGTTCTCTAGTATTTGATTAGTAGCGGTGGCTGCAGGCCTGGATGGGGGTGCATTGACAGAGCTGTGTTCTCTAGTATTTGATTAGTAGCGGTGGCTGCAGGCCTGGATTGGGGTGCATTGACAGAGCTGTATGTTCTCTGGTATTTGATTAGTAGCGGTGGCTGCAGGCCTGGATTGGGGTGCATTGATAGAACTTTAGGTCAAGTTTGGTATACATCCTTCGCACAGCTCGCTCTGGGGTCCAGTATTTGATTAGTGGAGGTAGGGGGAAGGGGGGCTGCAGGTCGCGAGAGGGGCACACCCCTTGGCAATGCTCCATGTGGGGTCCGTGGTGTGTCAGCAGGGCCCGTTTCTCACAGTCCCGGCCCCCTCCCGGTGTTTGGCAGCGGTGAGAGCGGGGCCCGCGCGTCACTTGTAATTAATCGTGAGTCTCTTCCCGTCGGACAGCGCGGGCTGTGGGAAGAAGCCGCCCGGCTCCCCGAGAGGCATTAGTCACTGCAGTAAGTCGCTCAATGTGTCTTTTTGGCATTGCGGGAATTCCTGGAGCCCTTTCACTCCTTTTTTCAGCTCAGCAAGAATCTGGTGTCAATTAAAGCCTGTGAACGCGCGGCCGGGGCCCTCGTACGCATTCTGATCAGCAGGAGAAGGGCAGGCGTCCCTGGCCCGTGGCAGGCGGGGGCTGAACTCGCAGCGACCTCCACCGTGCATGGGAAACGGGGGTTTTCTGTCGGATATCCCTGGCCTGCCTGCATAAGCCGGATCAGTGGGGTCGCGCTCTTGCTCTCGCGGAACCCAGTAGCTGCATCCTTGCCAAGGCGCGCGTCCTCCTTGCCTGGTTTCCTGGGATGCTCGTCGTTTGTGCCCAGGGCGGGGACATTTAAAGACCCTTTTATTACGAAGCATGCTGCAAGGATCTGGCCACGTTTTCATGGTGTAGTCTGCCTCATCATACTGCCCTGCTGACCCCATCCTAGCCCCAACTCCCCCACCCCACTTCTCACTCGCAAGATTCATGTTCTCGCCCCCTACAGCTCCAAGGAAGAACCTTAAGTGTTTGGCAGCAGCGAACCTAATCAGCCCATTGGCCTTAATAGTTGGCTATTTCGGTAAGGGAGGACCAAATTATGCGGCAAAGTTGAATAAATTATGCAGCAAGAAAACGCAGAGTATGTGGCTTGATGTAGCACATACTGTAAATTCACAAAATAACATGGTGGATGGAGTGTTGAAACTTTTCAAACGCTCACCTCCAGTCACCCCAGTTTGGACCCAGCCAAATGCAAATTAGTCTTGACCCTGCTGCTGATGGGAACAGTTTCAGCCCGAACTGCCAAGCCAGGTCCTCCCTTGACCGCAAACAAGCATCCTGGGAACAGTTTTAGGGTAACACCCCTTATCAGCCAGGCTAGTTTGAATCCAGTAGCGCAGTGAGCACAGGACCCACGTTTGGGCATACCCTTCCCACTTAGGGCGCACATAGCAATATCACAAAACAGTAGCAGCACTATTTCACTGGATTGCCATTCATTTTAGCATCCTTAACATTGTTTCACCTTATTCGTACCTGTTTACAGTAATCTGCAATTGAAGTGAAGTGACCAGTTAATATCTGCACATGGCCTTTCGGTGTTCAGCACTGAATATGGCGTCTTTTAAAAAAAGATTTTTTATCAGTTTGAGCTGGCCACTAATATTTTTTGTTAAAATATGCAATAAAAGAAAAAAGTACTCCCAAAGTGCAAGCAGTGGAAGGAATACTGGGCAAGGAAACAGTACTTGGGTCACGCTCCAGGGGAGGGACAAACACAAAAAGTGGAAGTGATGCTGGCATGCATTGATCAAGGAAGTGATCATGATGATGAAGCCAACCAATGGAAAGCAGTGGGTGGGCTGTAAGCCTCCTGTAAGTAAACAAAAAGCGCAGTCTTGGACGAGATCTAAAGGTGTCTTCTTTTTCTGAAAGGTGAATATTGAGTGTTAGATATGAAACTCCCTTGCCCCCATTGTTGGGTACATGCCAGTCATTATCAAGATTATTTGATTTTCAACCTACCCGTAGTCATCATTAGTATTTTCACCCACACACTTCCTATTTGTGTTTTTGCCCTCCAAAATGATTACTTACTGTTGATCCTTATCTGTAATCAGTTATGTTGATTTTTGCCTCATGTATAATAATATAATGGCATTTTAGCCATCACATAATCGATTTTGTAACTTTAGTCCTGCTCATGGTTACTATTGGTATTTTAGTCTTGCCCCACAGTCGAATATAGTGAGTTTCACTCTATTCCCAGGTGGTTATTGACCCTCGCAGTAGCATTTAGCAAAATTAACCATGTCAATAAATGGTGATTCGTATTTTATGACTCCTGACGTTGCTGATCTTCAGGGCCAATAAAACAACGTGTTTGCATGGCCACAGTTACCACATAATCCTCCATCTGCTGCCCAGCTTGTAAGTTTTAAATTTAAACAGTTCTTTCTAGCTCACAATGACCAGATATTGTTAAAACTGTTGTATACGAGGAGCAACACCACACCAACCACTTGTGTGTGTTAGATGGTCACTTTGCAACTGCCCCATGCTCTAACCAGGCATTTATAGAGGTGGCTATTTTGCCCTAAAACACAAAAGGTGATAAGAGGTTGCTTGCAATAAGTCTAACAACTGGCAGTAGCTCGTAGTAGGATTCCAGTTTGGAACCAGCCACATGCAAATCAGTTTTCACCCAGTTCCTCGTGGGAAGAGTCCAGTCCAATCTGCCAAGCCAGGTCCTCCCCGAACCGGAGCACAAACCACCCAGGACTGGCTTCGCCCTAGTTTTGGGCTCATCAGCCGGGTACAGCTTGGTTCCAGTGACGCAGTGAGCAAGGAACTCCTGTCTGGGAATACCCATAGCACTTAGGGTGGCACATGAAAACACAAAGGGTGATGAGATTCTACTTGTAATAAGTTTAATCACTGGAAATGGCATGGAGTAGAATTCCAACCCATCGTTCTTTTTCTCACCATGCCACCTCCGTTTGGAACCAGCCACGTGCAAATCAGTCTTCACCCAGCTTCTCATGGGAACAGTCTAGCCCAAACTGCCAAGCCAGGTTCTCCCCGAACCGGAACACAAGCAATCCAAGACTGACTATGTTCTAGTTATGGGTTAATCACCAGAGTACAGCTTGGTTCCAGTGATGCAGTGAGCATGGAACCTACGTCTGGGGCATACCTGTGGCACTTAGGGCGGTGCATGAAATACACAAAAGGTGATGGGAGGCTGCTTGCAATAAATGTAACCACTTGTAATAGCTCTTGCCCTAATACATTTAAATGTTCAGGTAGTGGACTGGGGAAAGCTTTTTGTCTGTAGTAGAAGAAAAGCTGTAAATATGTAAGTATAATTCAAACAGTTTGCTGCTGTGTTTTGACCAGGGACCACACAGCAAGTTTCAGAGAGTTACATAACACAGGAGACTGGCGATTTTCCTCAGTTTCTGCGTCATCAGCTAATTTTCAGAATCCCTCTCTAGAATTGTTTTTCTAGAACAGGTGAGCTATTATTCACCTATTCAACCGTATCCCTGATCTAACCCTAATTCACCTCCTTCTTTTTAGGTCTCGCCTGGCGTTAGCAGCCCGCATGCGTTGCTCCGCCATGCGAGGGCTTCTTGGAATAGATCAGATTCCAGAAGTAATGTCTGAGCTCCGCCCATACTTTTCATTGGTTTGCGTCTTTTGGCGTCATTGAATATGCTGAACAGAGTGTAATGATTGTACCGGAGGCTTTGTAGTCCCTCCTGGTTGCCACTCTGTCCACATTTGGCCCCGCCCCTGGGACTGGATCTTTTACTGGCAGCAGAACACGGTGGATTTTATAATGACTGTTGGCACTTTTTTTTTACCTTTGTTTGTGTTTTGGCTGTGTGTTTACTCGTGGGTGACATTTAATAATGTGCTTTACATGAGTACCAGTTATCTTACATGGGAGCGCTTTACATGAGACCCAGTTACGTTACACAAGGCCACATTCGATTTTAATAGGCAGGGGGTACAAAAGAAGTCGTGCCTCGCTGTTGGTGTAGTTTGGCACATTATCCGTACCTTTACTACGAACGTCACATGGTTATTGACCAATTAGAGCAATCCACCTGAAAGCGGCAAAAAAACACCAGTAAACACAGTTCGTATATACAGCGCGACATACATCCAGCAAACTAAAGCACTCACAGCGGTCATACGGGCTCGCGGGCAGCCATACAGTCGGCGCTCAGTGATACCAGTAACATAACAATCCATAATGAATCACGTGCGGCCTCTGATGGTTAGGCTGGGTGCCAATACCGCACTTAGAAACAGAACCATTTAAACAAATCCTTAACCCTATTCTTTCGGCCCAACCACCACCACCACCACCACGTCAACCAACACGTTCACCACCACCACCACGTCCAAAACCACCACGTCCACCACCACCATGTCCACCACCACCACCATGTCCACCACCACCATGTCCACCACCACCATGTCCACCACCACCACCATGTCCACCACCACCACCATGTCCACCACCACCACCATGTCCACCGCCACCACCATGTCCACCACCACCACCACCACATCCACCACCACCACGTCCACCACCACCACCACGTCCATCACCACCATGTCCACCACCACCACGTCCACCACCACCAGCCATCACAGGTAAAGTGTCACTGGAGGGCAGGGGTAATACGAGTGTCAACCCCGGCTGTACATGGGACATTTAGGGATGCATTGGATGTGAGAAGACGGGAATAGGGGCTAGAAGTATTACACTAGACCCAAGATACATTTTGAAGAGGCGCAATGTCACAGGGGCTCCTGTAAAAGCACTCGCAGCATTTCTACCTCACAGTGGCATACCTGCACAAGCCTTTCACTCAAAACAAGCATTGGCATAGCCAATAGGTCTCGCCTTTGAGACCTTATAAGTGTTTAGCCATGCAACACTTGATGTTGTTGCACCAAGGATATTGTGCTGGATAACTAAACCCTTATAAGGTCCCAAAGCTGAGACCTATTGACTATGCCAATGCTTGTTTAGATTAGTTCCTGTCTGTTTTCTTCAAAGGAAGTGGCCCCTGTCCAGTGTGATGGAATGACACCAGTATCTGATCCCTTTGCAGGGTGTAGCTCCTGCTCTATAGTTGACAAGAATACATGCTCTGCTATTGCATGACGTATTGATACCTTATTGGGGCTTAGAGTCTGCCCATTGCTTACCATTGGTTAGCTTCTTTGTCACTTTCATTTGTTTGCTTTTTATTAGTTAGCTTGTGTGGACTTTCGTTCCTCTTCTTATTTCTATCCATCCGCTGCTCTTTTTCCAGGAACTACTTAAGCGCTTGGGCTGTTGCTTGCTAGACATTTTGTTTACTTACAGGAGGCTTAGAGCTTGCCCTTTGCTTACCATTGGTTGGCTTCATCGTCCCTCTCATCTCCTTGCTTCTCTGTGGTCAGCGTGAGCTGGCTCTCTTTCATTATCTTGTGTTTTTGCTCCCCTGGAGCATGTCCCAAATAGTGCTTCATTGCCCAGTGCCCTTCCACCGCTAGCACATTCAGACAACTTTATTTAGCTGCAGCGCTCTATAGATGTTGCGGTCCATGTTGTTGTTTGCACCCTCTCCCTCCCTTATTGTTGCGTGACCATTTACTTTCCTCCCTGCTCCACCTTGGTCTCTCCTTGTAAGTTTAATCTCTAATCCACACCTCTCTGTTGATTTCCCCCACCCTCCTTTTGCTTCTGCCAACCAGATCCTCCATGATTCCTATCCATATTACTTCAAACACCTCCCTCTCCATGTCGCTCACTCACACCCTTGTTGCTCTCTTTACACTTAACTGCCAGAAAAGCTGAGGATCTTGTCATCTACTTCACCAGGGAGAAAATGACCTGCACAACTTTTTGATGAACTTTGCTGGGACAAATACTGCAGTTTCACTTCTAACCCCTTGGGCGTAGCCGCGATTCTGCGCCTGTGCCGCCGTTTTTAGGAGTGGGCGGGATCATGACTGCCCCCAGCCGTCATCAGCACACGCCCACCGTGATGCATGGCGGACGGGGGCGTCATCAGCATAGAAGGGGTTAAAGGAGTGTAGTGGCACCAAGAGCCCCAGGACCTGCAATCACTGCCTGGAGTGTCAATGTGGAGGAGGTTAGGCCTTGGCTTTCTTACAGTGAGGTGCACGACTCTCTCCTCTGACACAATAACACCAGCTGTGCTCCTGCCCTCCCAGAGACGCTGCAGAGTGAGTGCTGCAGAGGAACAAATTGTGCTCTCTTTCTTTCTGCTCCACACGTTTTAGATTTGACTCTAAGGACTCCACAATTTTACAACTTCACAATTTTTAGGTCTCGCCTACGAGAAACCTTTTAGCTGTCTGTAGGCAAAAGGCTGTTGTGGACCACATTCATTAAAGTGGGATGAAAAGGGTGTAATGGGGTCTCTGAAAGGGCATGATCTAACTAATTAAGGGTATGGCTTAAAACATGAAGTACAGACCTGTGCTTTACACAACATGCTGCCTGACGAGCATTAGAATGCTTCTTTGTGAGTTTTCTGCTGTTGCGTCCTGAAATATCACACAACAACTAACATGTGCATAAACCAAGACAGCCCTATTGGTTTTGTGAGTGCGTGTTAGCAGTTTGATATAAATGAGTAACAGTGATTTTGTTGTAAATAATTAGAATTGGTAATTACAAATGCTACATATGTGACAATCACTACGTGCACACTGGAGAGAGGCCAAGAATTGGATGAGCATGTAATCTGAACACTGTTATGGCCCACTGACTCTTTCTACCTTCGGCCTCGGCTCCCAAACTCTTAATCAGGAACAAACTCCCGCAGCCAGAACTTTCCCGGATAACTAAATGCGACTCAGCTCACATGTACCATAAAAGCATTGGAAAACCCAGAAGCCCAGCCTTTTCGAGGCAAGCCATCTCGGCTTTGCTAATACATTGTAAAGTAGATTCCAATTATAATATAACATTGCTCTGAAGGAAAACGAGTTTACAAATGTTTACAGATTCAAACGTATTCACTTACATAAACTATGCAGTGTATATACAGTAACATATTGTGAACACCATTGGCAAAAGCAATAGGCACCAAGGGTGAAAACTATTGACTTTTTCAATGCTTGTTCCTTTTTGTCATGAACATGTTTTGTTTCCTTATTATGTTCACGTCACCGACCCTGTTGTCATAGTCAGACGTTGTATCCCAAACATGCTGCATCTGTTTTTTAGGGTCCATTGCCTGTAATCCAAAAGAAGCTTCTAGTGCAGGGTGTACACAATAAGTGTGAAATGTGCTATGCTGTTCCGCAGAGCTGTTAATGGGAAGCGGCTCGTCCAGTGGGCCCATAGTGTGAACACAGTAAAATTGAACCCGAAGACGAGGTTTAGAATACTACTGGGATGAGCTAAATGAATTACAGCTTAGGTGTATATGTAGGCCTTTTAAAACCGCATATACCGAATGTGCATATTTTTTCTTAGGAAACCTAAGCATTTTTATTGCACTGGAATCCCTTTCGTATAACTAGAACTAGACTTTAATGCCACTGAATGTGCTGCATAATTTGCCCTTATTCTCATAGGATGCCACATAAATGTAACCCACCAGTGCCACATAATATAGGTTTTGTGGCTCTAGTGAAACTGCCTGGTCAGCAGTCTATTCTCACATTTGCCTCTAGTGTGTTCAGCCCTGCCCACAAGCAGTTATTGATATGGAACTAACAGCTGTAGACTAACAGTGGTTACCACAGACTGCAATCAGTCAGGGAGGTCTGGAGATATCGCATATTTATTCCAAGCTTGTTCTGCAGGGATATCAGGCCTTCACCAAGTGACAGGCCCTAAGAAACCATTGATTTTTAGTTTTCCGAGCAGGTGCTCGGAAGAATCTGTGGATCAATTCACACATCACCTGGCATCTTCAAGCAGACACGAGAGCACCAAAACCATAAAGTCACAACAACATTGCTACTTCATCAGGAGATCTATCTACTCTCATTGGTCTACATAGTAACCATTCAGTTAATTAAAAAAACACCCACCCACTTGTGTACAACATCTTGGCAAAGCCACATTAACAGCAGTGGTGCCTCTAAAGTGAACGGCCAGCCAAAGCCGAGCAATTCAGAAAACATGGGTACACAAATAAATAACAAATGCCTATGGCTACTTGAAAAATGTGATTTTGTGGCTAAGGCGTTTTCTGCATAATTATGGGCTAGGCCAATGGCATTTTGTTGCAGGAGAGGGCTAAATTATGTAGCAGGGTTGAGTAAGTAGTGCTGCAAGAAAAGGCAACTTATGCAGCGTAACGTGGCGCATTTTGTGACAGTATTACTTCTTTAATTTTCTATTTCGTGGCAGCACAGTGCTGCTGCGTTTTTAGTCACTTTTGAACCGTTCAAGCTAGAAACATTTTTTTTGTTAAACATATTAGATTATGCAGCAGATGAGTTATGTGGCAAATACCACTTCTGTAGCGAAAAATGGAGCCCACTCAATCGCATAATTCCAGTGGTCTTGACTATGGGTTTTACTGCAGTTGCTACATAATCCATCATCTGAATCATAATCTGCAGGTTTTAACAAAATAATGTCCATCTCAAAAGGATCGAAAATTTGTAAAAACGTGTTTGTGTTGCTGCACAGTCGAAGGCCCTTCACAAAGGATGAATGGTCATCTGTCTGTTGCTTGTTGCTATATTTGGGTGTCAGACTGGTACCGATGAGTTTAAACCTTAGTTAAGACAGTGGTAACATTTGTAAAAATGATAAAATAATCAGGTAATTCCATCACAAAATATGCCACATTATACTACACAATTCGCCTTTTTTTTGTAAATTTAGTAAACCCTGCCGCATAATTTGGTCCTACTCTGCTGCACATTTCCAGTGGCCTTGCCTACGGCTCAGGCATACCTACACATGATGATCAACACAGATCAACACCAGAATCTTGCTAGGAATTACCCTTTGCTTTCCTTACTATACAATACACTGGTCTAATCTAATCATGGTTTCCATTAACCAATATCATTCATTTCTAAGCAATACGAAATACATCGAATGGAATGCAATGTAAACATGCCACTTTGATACTGGTTAATGGGATTAATAAACGATGCAATGGTTTTAGGAATAATAAACGATGCCATGGTTCCAAAAAGCGCCACCGGACGCTACAGAGGGCAGAAATATGCTATGCACTTATGCATAACATGTCATAGTCCCCATAGGACATTAAGCCGCTTTCATTGTTTTAGAATAGGGATTACGAAGTGCTACCGTGAGAGCCTGCTTTCAGGGACTTTACCCTAATCCGGATTGCACTTCTAAACCCTCAGCAGTGAAAGTTTATCCCAGATGCTCTGAGCTGCGTTGGCACGCGCATAGGGGTGCCTTGAAGGACCTTGGCTTGTGCGGCCCATGCCGGCCTGTGGCTGTCAGTCGCACGTTCCTGGGCCGGCTGATGCTGAAAGTTTACAACGCCTCTCCCTGTTTGCTGCCGACGGATGTGCCTCAGGACGTCAGGACGATCCCAGCCCCCTGTGGGCGACAAACACTTGTGTGAGCGTGCGAAAATTAATGTAGTGTCTACGGCCCAGAAAGGAAGGCTTGATTTTGAAGAACAAAACACAGTTTTGCTGTCACGGTTTCAAGTTGTGGTGGCCAGCTTTTAACTGGGTGAGAGTACCTTTATTGTCTCCATCAGTTCCAGGGCTCTGTTCTCTTTGAGGTGAGCTACACTCACAGCTGATAAAGTCCTTTGGAAAGCTTAAAACCTCTTAGACTATAGACATAATGCCCCCTTTCTTGAGCTTGGGTATTCCACACACACGACTCTAGGCATGTTCATGTTTTTAAACCTGGCTACTCACAATTTGAGTTGTGATATTACATTATCATCAATTCTTCAAAGACATACAATAAAAAGTACAGAGAAGGAAAGTGGGCTTTGTGTCAGCCACAGGCTTCCATGTATTTTTCTTGGTTTGCAGTTGTATGACAAGACCGTGTCAGTTTGAGGATGGTTCAATTTCCGCTCTGTATTTCCATTAGGGTTTGGTGATGGGGTCTCCTCAATTAATAATTTTGTTAGACTGCAGCTGCAACATGTAATTTGAGACCCAGTTTATGTTATTTAAATGACTCAATTACATTTTAATTGCTGATAAATTACTTTATTGTTTGAGAAGTGCTTGCTGCTTGGATTCCTTAGCCTCTGACTAAGGCACAGTGCTAATCACTAATCACCTTTGTGTGTTTTTTTGTTTTGCTATGCTATCATGATAACAAGTTGGAGTTAGTATTTTTTTGTTTAAGATGATGCTGATGTTCAATAGGTTTCAAATGTAGTGCTCGTAAGATAAACTAACATACCTCTTCTTAGCAATAGTCATTCATGTATATCCAGCATGGATTGAATTGTTATTGTAATTGATATTATTATTATACTTGCACTATTGTTTAGTTACATTCATACTTTAACACACTGATCTAAAAGTAATTCATGTGCAATAAAAATGCATGTTTCCTAGGAAAGAAGGCTTTGCAGTTTCACCGGATCTCTTTCAAATTATTATTCATTGTCAATGAATAATTATGTCTATATTTTGCTGTTTCCATATTCTCCAATAGACCATATTGTGTGATTCTTAACAGTTCTTGTTTTTGCACTTTTTCCCTGCCTAAATTGGAAGAGAGATCTCCTACATAGTCGATGAATTTGGGCAATGATTGAGACAAGTTACAATTACCCCTTCTGTTATCACATGGTTCGAGGTATAGGTTTTGGGTAGGTCTGCACCTCAAACCTGCACTTAACCCCTGAGTGTGTTCAGTATCACAAACTTTCCTACTGGGAGGTAAATTCCAGGTAATAATTCAGCATGTTATTATTATAATTCAATTCAAAGATGTTGCACTCCAATTTTATTCTTCCGTTCTCATTTTATTAAACTTCAATTCCTCAAGAACTTTTAGATATTATATTGTAAAATTTGTATTTTGAACAAAAAAGCTAAAGGTGGACCACAATAGTAAGTTGTATCAAAGCTAGACCACTGCATTTTCTCCTGTACGCAGCGGCCATTCACAGCCTGAATCCTTTCTCAGTTCTAGGGTCTGGGAGGAAGGGCTGGGGCTCTTCTTTACACTGGCTGCCATCTTGCATCTACTCCCTGCCCCATCTCTGTCAGTTTGCCTTTGCTGCAGGGGAGGTCTACGGGTTTATCGTCTCAGGTGTCTCGAGCCCTTCCATTTTTATATGGTCTTGAGGTTGTGTATTCTGTCACATTCAGTGAGCAGATTACAGCATGGCACCAGAGAAGCATAGTCCTCTGTTCAGTTTAGATAGCTCTTGTTGACTGGGCTTGTTTAGGTCTGACATAGAAACATTGTTAGTGCTCTCTCCAGTCTCATGATTTCCAAAAGACACAAATCTCTGTTTCTTTCCCAGTCACTACTTTTTCCACAGTGTTGATATGTTGGCGGCAGGATGAACTATGAATTATGCCAGTTTGCCCCCTGCATATTCACCTTAGAAAAGTTTACTAATTCACTTCAGTTTCAGACCTGGTAGGCTAATGGCTGTTTTTTTTTTGTTGATTATTTCTTTTTACATTTATTATTATTATTTCAATCTTTATTTCGGCCAATTTGACCATTAAAGATATGCAGTAAAACACCTATAGTACAAATGTCCTTATGTAACTTTTTCCCCCCCAAACATTTACACATCAGCTTTAGACGCATCATGTTAACTTTTGTATTACATTTGCTCATTTAATGGCTATTTACACGTTTGCAAAAAAAAAAAATCACTAGCTTGCCAAGCCCAAACTTACTGCCTTTGTCCTTCTTTCTTAATTTTGGTATTGCATTTTTTGTTTGATCTTTACATGCTTTTTTGGTAGTTATTGGTTTTCATGCGGCATATTTGTGAGTTTTTAAATATTGTATTGGTTTTTAACGTTTTCCCCATATTTAAATTACAGTTTGTTTTTATGAAGTAGCACAATACAAAAAACAAATATCCTTGTATGTTCATCTTTATAAAAGCTTGGCTAAAAGTAACAGAATACCAAAAATAATGAGGGATTACTGGATGAGGGTTCAGGCTTGCACTACATTTGCACTAGCATTTTTTTGAGAGCCACAGTGGTGGGAAAATGTTGTTGTTGCAGCGGTCAGTTGGTCAAATGCCACTTCGCGCTGCAAATGCGAGGGGGTCTGAAGGGTTGCACCAGAGCTCGCTAAGTAATGCGGCCGCAGGCGCGAGCGGTCCACTCACGTGACCTTCCGCACTCTTTTACTGGTATGTTTGGTTTTCATGGTTGGAAACAGATGCACGTCGGCCGGCTGCTTCCTTTAGCCTCGCATTGTTTCGGGTAATGACCAGCTCGGACCCTTCCGACGGGGGCGGGGGCCGCGCGAGCGCTGCAATCGGAATGAGTCATTAACCGTTCCCAACGGCCCTGCTGCGGTCTGGTTGGTGCACATACCTTCAATGCGTGTTCACGACCGGAAATACGTCGCTTTACAGCCTGCAGTGAAATATCAGGTGAAATAAAAGCTCGATTTGTTTCCAAGTGCCTAATTTCTAATTAAGGGGTTAACAGTAAACCAGCGTTTACCCAGATTGCCTCTGCTTGTGGCCTGACACGGGGTCTTCTGTGAGATAAATGGACTGCCTGGGTGCATATGAGGCCTTTCACCTCTGCACGTCATCCCTTACAGAGGGGCCTCACATTGAATGGTCCACCTTTTAAAAGTGTATCCCTTCAGGGAGAGGCCAATCATAGAATGGTTGCGGTTGTAAACGCTGATCTCATCTAACCCTTAAATATGTTTGCTACACAGACAGTGGTTGATAGCAAGGAACTCCATCCCACTCTATCCATCAAGGTGACCTACCTAGAGAGAACCCATCGATTGAATGGGCATAGAGGCTGTACTGAAACTATACCCTTACACTACCTACCTCCTGAAAGATATTCCTGAGCTAAAATAACAAGAATTTAATTGGCTTTGAGATTTAGGTAACTCATTCAAGGGGCTATGCCTCTCCTTACAAGGCGATGATTGAACTGGTATAGACAATAACCTGCAGCCGGATACATCTGTATACCTTAGTCTGCCACCTCTTAAGCCACTGGAATCCCCTCTCCCAAGAGTTGTGGTACAACTAGAAGCCAAGGATTGAATGGGCATTTGGCAGAACCACCTATTTTGGCAGAACATCCCAGGAAGAGACCAAGAAGTGAATAGGCATGGAGACTGACTTCTCCTAATTACTATTAGCCGGGTCTGGTGGCTTAGGGGACTAACGTGCCCACTGTAGTGGCCTATGTCGACCTCCTGGCCACAGGTTCGAATCCTGGCGGGTCCACTCAGCCTTTCATCCTTCTGAGGCCAGCAAAATGAGTACCATTGAGTTGGGTAACAATAAACATCTGTTATTCTTCGCCAAGAAACCCTTCTGGGTGAATGTGTGCTTTACAAATACATATGTTATGTTATACACATGTTACTCCGGTTATAAGGGATTTTCGAAACCTTCTAACCCCTGTCATTTCTTTAGAAAGACCTCTGTGTTGGCACTGGTAGGGATTCCATTGAGAGGAGAGTCCATGTACAGCCGACACTTTGAGGCTAAACCCTATCTCGGTTCTCTTAGTTAGCTTCCGGAAGCTGAGTAGGCGGGAGATACTAGTTGGTAATAGAATGGCCTTGAGTTGCTGCCTGTAAGCGGGAGATCTCTTTTAGGAGGAGTTTCACTTCCAGGGACCCACCTTTCTGCAGTAGCTTATTCATCTGCAGCTGTAGTAATAATGTAGGATTTCCTGCTGTCATGGGGTGGCTCACTTCAGAGACTTGTAGGGGGCTGTGATTGTAGGTGGCTTCTCTTCTGCACATTATGGAAGAGAGACCTATCTTTTCAAACCTAATGTGAGCTGGAACAGGTCCCAGGTCAAGAGCATGCCAAGCCCAAATCAGTGGTCCCTTCTCTTTCGACTGTGGACGAAGTTTACTTCGCCGTTCTGGAACCTTTGTCACAAAGGCGTTGATGTGGCACGTAGACCTGCGTGTCGGAAACTGCCTTAGCTATCAAAGAAATGATTGTTGCACCTACCACTGGAGCTGTGTTGTGTCCGGAAGCGAAACACAGGGTCAGATGAAACTCTCTTAGATGCGGAGACATATTCCTTGCTTGTAGCACTTAGTGGGTGGGTCCCTTGCAGTTTTGGTTTATGAACCGAAGAGTAGGTGGCTCCATCCAACTAGACAAATGGTAACGCACCTAACTATGTACTACTACTGTAAAACTTGCTTCCACCTGACTTGAGATGCAAGCCGTTCACTCTGCTCTTTAGACCTGGGTGTTCTTCCTGGTTTTCTCTTGTGAATGTTTTTAATGTTCCCTTTCTTGCAACCAGTATGTTGTTTAAAGTGCAAATAGGCCCCCTTTCTTAGGGGTTTGATTTAAAAATAAAAATAAAAAAATGAGGACTGAGCTTGAAGCTGCCCAGCTTTGACTAGGATTTAAGCACTCAGTGAGATTGGTCTATTGATCATGGAGAACAGCAGGATGAAAATAAATTGAGATGAAAATTGAATATCACTGAACAGCGCTTCAGCCCCTTGCGAGTTAATGCCGGCGGACATGGAAACAGTCGTTTGCCTGCTGAGAAGATTGCTCTCCACAAGCACTGGAGTGTTTCAGACCTGGCTCCTGTATCTGGGTCAGAGCAGACTGCATTTCCTGAGTCGAGGACATTGAGTGGAAATGTGTTTTTCACATCATCTGTGCTAGATTAAATTGATAGTATGAGCACCTTCAGAGGCGTTCAAGTGTGCAGTCTACCCTGGATCTCGCTGATGAGAGAGATGTCCTGGAGACCTTTCTTTTGATGATTCCATGTTATACGCTAAGCATGTGTTAGTGTCGTGTCAGGGGCGTCTCGGCCATCTTGAAATGAGCAAGCTTTTATTTTGAATCAGGAGACGGCCTCAGGCCTACTTGAGCTGCTACACCAAGGCGGTTTCTGGAAGTTGAACTGTGGGTGAGCCACCTGCTGATCTGTAGCAGATTCATTACCTCTTCGCCCAGCTTCCCAGATCCAGTCTTCACCTGTGAGATAACGGCATCTCTTAGAAATTGTTCCCTAGACAACTCAACGCTTCCCCAATATGGCCTCCATTACCCAGATGCCACCTCAAAGGGGAAGCAGTCATACACCACTTCCTGTCAGTTTTGTCTGCAGATGTTGCGCTAGCTGATTCAATTAAATGTGGATGACTTCTTTTCATGTTTAATTTATTTGTCAAAAGTACTACCATAGCATCCTTCATTTATTCCAAGTTAGTGTTGTTATCCCAAACACCTCGCTCCAACAGGTGGGGATCGGGTGTATGCACCCGCTCCCACACTTGGTTTCACAGTCTTGGTGGAGGCCCTGAGACTGTAAGAGTTTACTTGTTGGTTTATTTAAATCCCCCAATACGCCCGCGTGGTATCGCATGATATAACTACATGGCGCTGAGCGCTAATGTCAGTAGTTTATTTTATTTCCGATTTCGGAACACAAGCCCATTCAAAAATGGTACACGCTTCCAAAATCTCATGGCAGCCCCTGCAAGAGTTTGGATTGCTTAGAAACCGACCAACGAGCACGAAGTAAGGGGGAAACAGCAACAGTACTGGCACTGGTGCATTGGAGCCGGTCACATCTGTATACATTCTTCTACCACCTCTTAACCCACTGGAATCCCCTCTCCCAAGATTTCGAAGCATTGGTCCCGGTCTCGCCACAGATCAGGAATGAACTTCAGTGGTGATTAGTGCCAGGAAACTTGCAGAAGAGGTTCCAATTGAAACAGCCCATTCCTCTAGTCATTTCAACAGATACCTGCAAGAAAGGATGGAGTGCACTGTTTGGGCTGCCGAAGTTCATGGAAGGTGGTCTTTTCAAGAAGCCCAAAATTCATCCAATTGTCTGCAGTGAGAGCCACTGTTCTTTGGTTCCTGGCTTTTATAAAGGGTCAAGCGGTCTGAATCCAGAAAGACAATCCAATTATGACCGCACATATCAACAGGCTGGGAGGGATGGTCCCTACTCTTTATCTGCTGGCCAAGCAGAGGTCAGTCTTTTCTCTCTCCGGACAGTTTATCTTCTGGGGAGGGAGAATGGGCCTGCCGATTGGTTGAGCAGGACCTTCCCCTCCTCAGTCTCCCTGTGTCTCTCTACACTGACCTTTCAGGAGGTGGCTTATAGGTTCGGCCGGTCTTGGTTGGATCTATTTGTAATGTTGAAGAATTCTATCCAATCCCACTTTTGCTCTCTAGTCCCAACCAAGTGGACATGGGCAATAGATGTGTTGTCAGTGTGGTGGCCTTAGATCCTTCTGTATCACTTCCTGCCTTTCCCCTTAATACCCATATAATTGCAGAAGATTTGGGAGGATCAGGCCATGGTCAGTTTGGTAGTCCCGGGATGGGCAAGGAAGCCTTGGTTTCCTCTCCTACGGCAGATGACGATTGCTCCTCCTTTCCTGGATCTTTCCTCTTCAGACATCCCCATTGAGGCAGCCGAGTCTGTCTCAAGAGTCACTCATCCGGTTGAATCTGGGGCTTGGCTGCTGGAAGGTTGAGGTCCTTGGCCCAAGGTTGTTCCTCAGAGGTGGTGGATTGCATTCAACAGTCCCATCAACCTGCCACTAGGAAATCATACAATAGGCATTGAGGAAACTTTGAGAAATTGTGTAAGTTTAAACAGTTGCAGCCCAGTCTTTGTGACCCTGTCAAGAGCCGGGATTTTCTAAAAGATGGGTTTGGTCTTCGCTTGGCAGTCTCCACCATTAGAACTCAGTGGGCGGAAATGCAGGCCTCCAGGGGTGAGTGGGTGTTGGCAGTGGCTTTTTTAGTTTCTCGGCTATCATGTCATTTTTCTGGTTCCTCCTTGGGACTTGCCGAGGACCCTCAGGTTTCAACAAAGGCTCCCTTTGAACCTCTTGACTCTTTGATGCTTAAGTATCTAACACAGAAAGTGATCGTTTTGGTGGCAATTTGTTCAGAACAGAGGGTAGGGGAATCTGGTGCTTTGCCGTCCGTAGCCCCTTTTATTAGTTTTCCCCTCAGACTAAGTGGTCTCGCGCCCGAGTTCGGCTTTTTTTTTGCCCAAGATTCTATCAGCCTTTCACCGCTCACAAGATATTGTCCTTCCCATTGTTCACTCAGATCTGTCCGCAGCTGAGGAGGCTCGTTTACATGTTAGATGTGCTCAGGGCTCTGACCATCTGTTTGCAGAGAACTTCATCATTTCATAAAGCAGATTCCCTGTTTGTTACTATTGGGATTAAAAATAAAGGGTCACGTCCGTCGACGTCTATTCTTTCCTGATGGATTCAGTCTACCATCTTGTTGGCTTATGACACATGATAGAGCTGTGCACTTCCCCCCTCTACCCTTACACAGGTTATGTGTAGGTCTACCAGGGCAATGACAGCCTCTTGGAAGCATCACTGAGAGAATTTTTCCTTTACAGCCACATGGACCTCCCCTCACACATTTCTTTCACATGATAGAATGCAGTTAGGTGAGGGTTTTTCTACTTCATTTGGGGACCATGTGTTATCAATAGTATCTTGAATGTAATGCTTATTTATTTCATTCTAGGAATTGTCACACTGTTTTTCTTATTAAAATAATCTGCATTGATACTGCAATGTGGTGTTTATAAGTTAGCACACATAATCAATCTGTGTCGCTTGAATATTTCTCACAGGTAAGGACTGGATCAGGGAAGATAGACAAAGAGCTAATGCAACGGCTACTTTTTTTTTCTCTTAAAAAAAAAGATGTTATTAGTTTTTTGCATATCAAACCATGGAGAACCGTATTTCAAAGGCCGCCATTTCGCAGATGGCTCATGCTGCCGCAGGAGAAGAAGTGAATATCAAATAGGCCTCCGTTCCCTCTATACCCCCAACTCCCCTATGCACCGGCTACGTACCGGTAATCTTCATTTCTTCAAGTCTTCCCCGATACAGTCCTGTGCTACCCACCCTCCCACCTGTTAAGGGATTGATTATAGGGCTTCTTATTTTTTGGGCTTGGAAATAACAGGAAGTGTTGTGTGACTGCTTCCCCTTTGTAGTGGCACCTGGGTAATGGCGGCCATGTTGGGGAAACGTTTTGAGTTGGCTAGGGAATAATGTCTGCGAGAGGAGCCGCTATCTCACAGGTAAGGACTGTATTGGGAAGACTTGGACTTGGAGTAATGAAGATTACCCGGAAGTGCATGTGTATTTACTGCGCAAGGGTGCTACAAAGAGGGAGGAGACTATAGCACTTGTTTTACTTCTCTTGGCTCATTAGTGCTTGCTGTCTCTGTTCTAAGGCATTGCCTGCACTGTTCCATAGACCCTCATTGTTCTTGGGTTCGAGCATTTAAATAAAATGCCTGTTGGCATTCTAGTACCTTCATCGTGCTTAAGTTACCATCTGAGAACCCTTTCTGTCCATCACCGTGGTCATGTCAGGGGCACTGGACGCTGTATGTTCAATCCCTGTGTTTTAGCCACATCCGAGGGGCATGCTTTATCTCCTGTCACCCTGTGTAGTAGTTTGGGCAGCGATGCAGCTAAAAAGCCGTGGCCTGCAAACATGTCCCATTATTGCAGTATGCTCTACCAAGCGTGTAACTGCTGGCGTGGAGTCATTGTCCTGGTGTATTTTTGTTTTCTCAGTTGTTATATTGACTGCTCTTGGGGTACATCTTCGATGGGTCCTGCTGTAATCATAGTTCCAATGTTTCCCATTTTGCTTTGCTTGTACCAGGTAGCAGTGCTGCTTGCTAGATTGTCCCACATTGTGCCACTGTGTACTAGGGACAAACCCGCTCGATTCTGAATTAGTTTGGTCTGCTAATAGAGGGCCCCGCTGGCTCTTCTGTACAATAAACAGTTGCCTAGGGGGAGCACTGGTCCCATGGAATGAACTTCCTAGGTATCTGCCACACTGATGCACCAGTTTTGTGGAGTGAACCTCAAATTGCCTCAGTTGGATGGAAGCCGCAACCCATGGGTCATTCCTTTGTTTGTTTCTGCCCAGTGGTTGCTTTGCCTTCTTCGGTTGTTACTTGGTGTGCTGCAGCTCTTTGCGGTTCTGGCTTAGGCATATGCATCAGTTTTATTCTTCTGGGTTGAAGCCCCAGACCACCATGATCGTTCTTGGTCTGCTACTGCCAGATGTAGGCCCTGACCCCTGGTTTGTGTTTTACTCTGCTCCCACAGAATGGGCCGTAAGTTCCAGGAATGCTCCTCCACCCACAGCTACCAGATGTACATGCTTCCGGTCTGTTACTGCCATGGTGGAGGCCCTGCTTCCCTTAGTACTGTTCTAGTCTGTTTCTGTTATGAAGGATGCTTATTATTTCTATCCCAGCTTGCTGCTGATGCTTATAACTCGCAGTACATGTGAAACACAGCTACCGGGATGGATCGTCCTCATCCTCAGATGTCCTAGAATGATGCCCCATCCCACATTTTCATAGTAGGTCTTAAAATATGCATAGTTCTCTTTGGGCAAATTAAGTAGTGCTTTTGGTAGTCAGTTTTGACCCATTTGTATATTTTTACCCATTTGTATATTTTTACATGTATTTCTCGTGCAAATGTTTTATTCTTAAGTTTTTATTTGGTTATCATCACTCTGCACCTTTATTTTAAAGCAACTTTGCTGCCTTCACGTCTTGTTTTCCTTAGCGTTATTCTTTTGATAGTGAAATAATCTGGTATACTTTTCTGATGGGAGGGCTGAATAAAGAAGAGGGTTTTAAGATTTCAGTTGTTATCATTATTACCCTCCTAAATGTTGCATTTTTGTTACCTGCTACCAATTACTCATAAATTGTTATTGATCTGCCAATTGCCTTTCTTCTATCTCCTATATTGGCCCTGCAACACTCGTTTACAGCTGTTAGGAAGTATTAACTTTAGTATTTTATATCAAGAGACGCGGAGAATAAACAAATTGGCCAAACTTAATAGCAAACGTCACAATCTTTAAGTATCTTTGTTTTTTTCTGGCATGTTATGCCTTGGACATCTACTGTCCAATTCCCTGCCCAGACCTAGGAGCTTCACCTTGCCTTCCAGATTCAATGGCCAGGCCAAATTAATTCTACCTTATCTGACTAATGTCAGGTTCAGTGACCAGGCCTAATTGGTTCCACGTTTCCTGGCTGCTGCCTATTCCAATGGGCAGGCCTATTGGGCTATCCCTTACATGGCTATCGTCAGATTCAGTGACTAGGCCTAATGCTCTCTACATCACCTAGATAATGCCAGATTCAATGTCCAGACCTAATAGGTTCTACCGTACCTGACTGTTGCCAGATTCAGTGACCAGGCCTAATGGTTTTACCTTGCCTGGCTACTTTCAGAGTCGGTGCCTGGGCCATGTGAGTCCTAAATTGACCCCAGCCAGGCTCGGTGTCCTGACTCAGAGGTTCTATATTACTTTGCTGCTGCCAGATGCTGTCTAGACCACATGGATTCGATCACATTGTCCTGAACTCAACAGCACCAGAAAATGGCAACCATTTGGAGAGTATTGTCAAAAGAGTAATTTTGTATTAAACAAGATCTCTAACATGACAAAGGCGAAAGTGGTACTACCAAAGAGCTTCAGTATGACAATAATAAAATATGGTATTACCAAATGACTCCGACTAGGCAAGAAGAGGAAGGGATATTACTGAAGATCTTCAACACAAGATCTTCAGACAAAAACAGGATGCTGTACTCACAACACGAAAAGAAACAACAATATCCAACTGTTATCATTAAGGGAGTCAGTTAAACGAGTATGTGCAATACATTACAAGGCAAGAAGAAGGGGGACTCTTGATTCCTTTTTGAAATGTGCACATGGCATCATCCATGCTGATCCTCGGCTGACTTTCTGGATTAGCACCATAACCACTGCACTGTGTATCCGGCTACCCGGTCCTGAGGATGATCCTGACTCACTAGGATCGAAACGTCGTTGACTCCTCAGCACAACTAATGGCGCCAAACCTCCTGTGGTTCAATTAAATTGCTCAGTCATTACATACCCTAATATTGTAAATCGTTCCTCTGAACCACCAAGTTCACTGTACATATTTCACAATTTTTGTCAGCTTGCGCCTTTTCGCTGATTACACATTGTCACTTGCGTCGCCACCTATTTGTGTCACGATCTCTATTGTGCACCAAGTCCAATTCGGGCTGCCTTTGCATTCTATGCCTACAGTGCTGTTACAACGGTACCCCCTTTTTAGGTTTTGCCTGGCGAAAAGATGCGCTCTGCGCATCTTTTTCGCGCAGGCGAAAACCTGATGAGAACTGTAGTGGGGTTTGGGTCGGCCCTCGTCATTTATTGGCTGGCTCCATAAATGGAGCCTAGCCATTGGACGAGGGGCCTGTCCGTCAATGCCGGACCAGATTCGGGGGCGTTCCCGCGATTCTTTGGCTTTTGCCGACGTCACGCGACGTCAGCCGAAAGCCGGGAACGCCCCCGAATCTGGTCCGGCATTGCTGTGCTCAGGGGTCTGCTTGCGGGTGTTGTGAGTCTGTGGGCCGCGAGCAGAGAATGCGGGCGGGCGTCCGCTGAGTGAGGCGCCTTTGAAACCGGAGGTATGTGCGTTGCTTGAAGGGGCCACATGACACGAGGGGACTCGCAGGGGACGACCCGGCATGCTGATACCAGACTGTGTGAGAGGGGCGATTCTATACGTAACTAAGAGCCCACAGCCGCCATTTTGGATTAAGCAATTATGACCGGGGAAACACATAAATATTAGACATTACACCCATTAGAGCAACAAGAAGAAACGCTAAAAAGATCTTAGAACTTCAGCAAAGCACCCGAAATCGAAGGGCAGGAGAAGCACACTCAGACCCTATGGGTCACAGCCCAGTCGCAGCAGGCTGTAATTTATTTAAAAAAAGACACACGGAGTTGTATAATAAAAGAGTAAGTTGCACAGTCTACTAATCTTATAAGCAATTAACACATTGTTTGTGGCCAAATAATGTTTACTTAGTTTAATAAGAAATAAATACACTTTACTTGCGCTCGCTCTCAGAGGCACTTGTGATGCAGCCTGTGGACTCCTCACAGCAGCCGCTGAGGCAGCGCAGCGGTCCTGTGGGCTGGAGTCAGGTTACATTCAGGCTTCCTCCCACTCTAATGTGCACTTACACTGATGCGACCTATATTTGCTGCCCTAACTTCACTTACTGGCTGTTACAATGGCCTGGCTCCATACCGAGTCACTCTCAGCCGGCGCTGGTGGGCCTGGGATCGAGTGCGGGCGGGATCTCATATTTATGCATACAATTGATCGTCGATTTATTACCAGCCCAGGAGGTGGTGAGCAGCTGCTGGCAGGCTGTGCCTTGTCCTGGCGCCCAGCACTGTGCGTCACCTGCACTAGACTGCGGTTATTGCAACAAGTTCGGAGGAGCAATATCGGCTCCGCACTCAGTGATTTCTTGGGTGAGCCGAAATTTAAAGCACAGCTGAAGCTTTTTTCGCCCACTGAATGCACGGCAGATGGTAGCTGAGCAGGAGGACAACCTGTGACACTGTCCATGTAATTCACAGGTGGCGCCGGTCGTTGGGTGGGGGCGTGGAGTAGGAGTAACCTGGTCGACTCGCGGGATCTTCATTTTTAAATAATTTCCCGGCCGTGGCACACACGGTGCAAGCAGTCTGTGACTTTATGCTGTTGAACTGCGGCCGCGCATCGCCAGGCGGCAGTGTCAGGAAGTCCCGCCTTTGTTATAGGTCACGTGAGCCATCAAGTCCTCACGGATTTATAACAAACACGCACAATGCAGGGTCAGGTCAATATTCTTAAATTGTATCATAGTGCCATGGACTTTGTGCCAGCCCCCAAGCATGCCGGGCGCAGAGCCACATTATTCGTGAGGACACGAGCAGTGTGGGAACGTCGGGCACAATTTGTGAGGCTGGTGTCTGTTTCGCTAATGGGTGTCATCTGAACTGCTTGGCGTTATCACAGTGGGACTGTGCCCCCCCACCCCTAACACGCCTACATTTGAAATCCTTAGTATGTCATCCATGGGCCCCATAACTTGTCAAATTCCCTCGGGCTTCCCCACGGCCTGTATGTCACTTTCTTGGCTGCTATATAGAGGTCCATCCTCCTTCTCAATTCATGCAATGTGGGGGGAGTTGGTGCCCCCAGGTGTTTTGCCAAATCCTGTCTCCCCGCCAATATTTCATATTTGCAAAAAGTGGTTTGGCCCTGAGGAGATCTATCTCTGTAGGTATTCCTAGCAGTAGGTATTTGGGGTCCATTGGTATCGGTGTGCCTAGTATGTTGCTGAGTTCCCTGATGATGGTGACCCAGTAAGCGGCTATTACCTGACAGTGCCATAGTGTGTGGAAGTTCGTTCCCCTTTCAGTGTGCCATCGAAGGTATTGAGGTGTTGCCGCCTTACCAAAACCATGTAACCGGGCCCTATCGTAATACGCCCTATGCAGCATTTTGAATTGTATCGAGTGGAGGCATGATTTTATCACCACTTCCCTGGGGTGCAGTAGGGCCGCATCTCAATCCAAATCATCAGAGGTCTCTAGTTCTCCCTCCCATTTAGCCATGTGGCTTACTAATGTGTCTGGTTGGTTGTTGATCAAAGTCTTACCAGGTGATCGCCTTTTCTCCAGTTTCCCCCCATAAGAAGCCTTCCCGGTCCATATTCAGGTATTGCTTTTGTCTCAATCTGCTCTGCCTTCCAATCGTGAGTGATTTGCAGGTAGTTATAGTACTGTATAAAGGTTAGTTCAAACTCTTTCTGAGGAAAGTTGAACAAAACAAGCCCCCCCCCCTCCAGTATATCTCCTACCTTTGATATCCCCAGCATGTCCCAGTACTTGAAACCTTGCGGCTTTTCAAATTCTTTTAATCGCGTTCCAGCCCATGGTTGAGTCTCCTGCGTCACGCGATTATCCCAATGTATTCCCGTTTCCGCTTTTTTTTTCCATTCAGCAATCGTCACTTGCGTTGCTGGGAGTAACTTCTTTGTGCCTTTTTCCCCCGTACAGATTATGGGCCAAACTGAGTTTTCTCCAGTGCGTATGTGGGGTGCAGGAACCTTAGAATTGATTGATCTACCTCTTATTGTTCATGAGCTATTGTTGTTTCAGTCGCAGATAGGATTTCCTGGTGCTGTTCACTAGTGTGACGTCTACTTGACTTTGCAGTACTGGTGTTGGTGCCTCTGACATGTGGGTGATCTCACCCACAGGCATACTCTGCAATCACCGGTGATTTCTAACTCCCTGGTGCCAACCTCTCCAGCTGGAGGAACAGTGGCTATCCGGTGTTGGACACTCCTAATAAGCTGATACTACTTACCACTTTTGCCACTGGGTGGTGAAGCCTTGGGCATCACTTTTGGTATCGTGGCAGGTGTGTTTGGATGAATTCTAAGACCTGAAGCTGAAATGCGACTTGTGCATACTGAACCTAATAATACCATTATTGTCGATTGTTGGTCTTCATCTTAAAATCTCTTGGAAGTATTATGCACTCAATCTATCCAAGAAACCCAAGCACAGCCAAGCCGCCCCCCATGGGATAACATTGGCCACAGAGCGCAATGTTAACTAACGGCTCCTAATACTGAGGAGCTTTAAAACTGCTTGGAGTTGATTCTCTGACCCAGAAAATTCTTCAAACTTCATGTTTCCAGTACCCATCTCTGTTTTACTTTTTGAGCAATTCACCTATATATAAACTAAGTAATTTTCTTTGGAAAGACGAACATTGTCTATATGATAACGCTATGATGTGTTATTGGCTGTGTACGTTGTAAGCTAGGACATTTTAAAGGATTCAAGCACAAGATTATCTTGGTAACTGATGCAAAGCTCATAGTTCACAAAGTACAGAGTATTCATTTTATGGTGAGGGAGGACGTTTCCAAGGAACTTGAGTAGTTGATAAATTGTGGGGTCATAGAACTGATTGATGTGTCAGATTGCATATCTCCTTTGGCCGTAGCCAGACAGGTGTGTGGCTCTGGGTGGGTGTGTGTGCCTCTGGGTGAGTGTGTGTGGCTCTGGGTGGGTGTGTGTGGCTCTGGGTGGGTGTGTGTGGCTCTGGGTGGGTGTGTGTGGCTCTGGGTGGGTGTGTGTGGCTCTGGGTGTGTGGGTGTGGCTCTGGGTGTGTGTGTGTGTGTGGCTCTGGGTGGGTGTGTGTGGCTCTGGGTGGGTGTGTGTGGCTGGCTCTGGGTGTGTGTATGTGTGGCTCTGGGTGGGTGTGTATGGCTCTGTGTGTGTGTGTGTGTGGCTCTGGGTGTGTGTGGGTGTGGCTCTGGGTGTGTGTGTGTGTGTGTGTGTGGCTCTGGGTGGGTGGGTGTGGCTCTGGGTGGGTGTGTGTGGCTGGCTCTGGGTGTGTGTATGTGTGGCTCTGGGTGTGTGTGTGTGGCTCTGGGTGTGTGTGTGTGGTAGTAATTGCTGTCTGCTGAGCTCGTCCATAGGGTACAATAGGTCTCACATTTGCGAGAGATTAAGCTATTGGCATTGTAAATGACAATGCCATTTATTTATGTTT
This sequence comes from Lissotriton helveticus, assembly GCF_964261635.1. NCBI lineage: Eukaryota > Metazoa > Chordata > Amphibia > Caudata > Salamandridae > Lissotriton > Lissotriton helveticus. The sequence continues at coordinate 216,362,157 of NC_136062.1, read as the reverse complement.
AAAAAAACATAAATAAAAATAATGTCAAGAGCAATGCCAATAGCTCTAACTTTAACAAAGGCAAAACCATTGCATTGTAAATGCTTGTTTCATTTGTTACTTTAAATATATGATGCCATGTGCACATTTCAAAAACAAATCAAGAGTCTCCCTTCTTCTTGCCTTGTAATGTATTGCACATACTCTTTTGATTGACTCCCTTAATGATACCAATTGAGATATTGTTGTTTCTTTTCGCATACCTACCTAGATCTCAACCTGGTCTATGGGTTATACTCCTGTTGTTTTCACAAGTACTCAACACGGCCGGAGAGACGACTTCTGCTAATGTCTCCAGATTGAAGCACCCGCAACCCACCTCACACATATTGGTGTAATTTTACGTTAGTAAAATCATTTCAGTGCAGTGTGCGAATAGCAAAGTTTAATTTCCACTCATAAATGTTGTTGATTGCAATCAATTAATCAGCATTTGAAGAGTGCTGCACTGTCACCCATGGGGGGTGTCTGGGCCCTGGAGTGCGAGTCTCAGTTGAAAACCCATGTCTTGAGGAAATGGCAGGAAGAAGGAAAAAGCAAGCAGAAAAGGCAAAACAGAGGGCAGAAAAGCAAGTGAGCAGGAAGAAAAGCCAGAGGGCAGAAAAACAATCAGAAAAGGCAAAACAGAGGCCGGAAAATGAGCAGAAAAGGTCAGAGGGCAGAATAACCAGCAGAAAAAGGCAAAACCGAGGGCAGAAAAACAAGCAGAAAAGGCAAAACTGAGCAGAAGCGGGCACAAAAACGAGCCGAAAAGGCAAAACAGAGACCAGAAAAACATGCAGAACATCAAGGAGAAATGGAAAAACAGAGCAACAAACGAGCAGATTAGGCTCTAACAGAGGGCAGCAGGGAGACAGGCAGCAGAGGGTAGCATACTGTGGGCTAGCTGGACAGGAGACCTGTCACAGAGGGAGCTGGTGCAAGGATAGCACATCGAGGTGTGGCCACACGAAGTGTTGCGAGTCTGGCCCTGCATTACTTTGATGAGCTGGCTGTGTGGTGGGGACATCAGTATAGAAGGTCAGTGTTTTTTAACCTCTTGAAGTTGGCTTTCCTTTTTGCTCCCATCTGGCGATGGAAAACTGACCCAGGTGTTCAAAATGTTCTTCTGCGCCCACGCCCTTCCTATCCTGCACCACCCCTTCTAGCGATGATACTGGCTGGCAGCCAAGGACAATTCTGCGGCCATGGAGGCCCGTGCTGCTCATTGGCCGATGCAACATTGGCTCATGGCGATGTGCACGAGCCACACACGTCTGGTGGCCAACAAAGTTTCTCTACATGCTCCTGCAATCAGTCCCAGTGCTATGCTAAATCACCTACTCTGGAATTTACCTCTCATACTGAAGTGAATGCACCAGAGCCCTACTTTGAGTATTACCCATAGATGGACACACATAGGCAGATTCATGTGGGTCCTGCATGCATTTCAGGGAGCATCCGTGACCTGGAAAAGGCAGTAAAGAATGCTACTTTCCAAGCCACCCTCACTGAAGCAGTGCAAGAGAGTCATGTGTGCCACAAGGGCTCTCTTCTGTTCTCACTGGAGTGCTAAGGTCATCATGGCTCTGTGTCCCTGCTTCTATGACCGCAAGCCACATCCGCTTCTTTCCATCACTATTGATCATGCTGCAATCGGACGCGTGCCCCAGATCCTATGAACAAGCTGGTTTTATAAGCGCTGCCATCTATGAAAGCGACCTGGGGGCGTGAAGAGCAGAGCGCGTGAGTAGGCCTGTATTTTGAGTGGAGCGTGAAGGCTGTGCTGTCACAACCCACTCCACATGTGGAAAGGAACCGCTTTGAACCTGACGTTGCACCGCCGAGGCTGAGACCTATAAATATGGAGGAGTCGCAGGGCGAAGGGAAGGATGGAGAAGCCAATCACCTAAGTCAATGAAGTAAGGCCAGCAAAGCGTCAAGGGGCATTAACAATTCATGTTGCAGACACTATGAAATTCTTTGTAATCTTCCCCTGGATGCTGGCATTTTATCAAAAATTATTTTAATGCTTCAGTGACCCCATTACTGTCGCTACTTTGTCGACTTATCTTTAGGTTGGTAGAGGTTGACAGGGGTGGTTTGTTGATCTTTGCACCATTGCATCCATTCTCCATCTTCTCACATGATACCACCTTTTGAAAGTGTTATTCAGCCAACACATTTGACTAATGTTTTGTTTTACATTTTAAAGGCCTGCCTGCCACCCCTCTGCAGCACCTACACACCTATGTTCCCTAAAATAACAGCAGTCCTCACTTGCCCTTCTCTCTTCAGTTACCACTTGGGGAGCACTGTCATTTCCATCTATTTTGTTTAATTGAGCAGTTTCATAAAGTAATTACATATAGGAAAAGACATAATATAGAAATTGAATATAAATAGCTGTTCATATTATCCACAGAAAATATAAAAATTGATGATCGATCATAATTTCAAGTACTGCACATTCATTGAGAAACAAAGCATATATAGTGCCTTATATTCAACAGTAAAGTGCCTTCTTGCCAAATTCGTTTCTCAACCTCTCCAGTTGCTTATCCATACTTGGTTAAAAAAAAAAGAAGAGTTCCTACAGTACACATGTAGTAGCAGCCATCCAGAAAGTGCAAAAGTATTGTACAGTACATGTATAACAGCAGCCAACAGACAAAGTGCCATTGTGCCTTATTAAACCCCCCCCTCCAATACGAATTGCTACACTACTGCTGGAGTTGGGGCCGCCCTTACTAATGCCTCCATGAACTGCCAAGAGACAATAAATCTTTTTACACCCCCTACCCGTTTCGCATACGCCTCTTCAAAATTTCCGTCCGGAGCATTTGATAGAAGCATGTACAGCTTCTTTTCAATACCTCAATTAGTAATTTCACTCCTTCTCTTCATCAACAGGCCCGCTCCGAAAGCCCGATCTGCTACTTAGAGATCTATGTAATGAATAGCTATTCCCATCGATATCAAATAAACTATGTGGTCATGGTGAAAATTAAGAAATTGTTGTATAGATGAACACTCTTGCCCCTACATTAGAAGGTAGGGCAGCCCTTATTAACATTTCCTTTGTATTTTTCCCAAATGCCCCTATAAAAGTTAACAAGAGCTATTTTAAGGAACTTGAGGTACTTTTGCGGCGCTTCATATGGAATAAGAAGGCTCTCGGGGTTAAACTGTACTCCAATTAGACATCAGCTAGGGTGGGATGGCATCACCACAGGTGCAGACCTATTATGAAGCATCTCTTCTAGGTGATTTCTATCTGTTGATGTGAGCTTTGATCTGCTCTCAGTGGCATTGGAGGTGAGAAGACTGTTCACGTGTAGACCGCCAGGGTGTCCTTTTAACACCTAAGACTTCAGGTAACTTTTTTAAAGCGCAAATTACACAGAAAATCTATTAGTTGTGAGAGATTCCATTTGGATTCTACCCAGTTCCATGTTTCAGACCCAAAAGGGATGCAGAACAACCAGTTGGATTTGTAAGAGTTCAGTTCGAGGCCATGGCGTGGTAGCTGGGCATTTAGGGGTAAAAACTCATGGGCGCTGTAGGATACTGAGATTCCACAGTTCTGGGTCATATTCAAAGCGTAATGCAATAGATGGCTGTGTCTTTTATGGGTTTTTCTGGACTTGAAAATGTCGAAAAAGTCTTAACTGAAGCCCTGGCCTGTGACTTGCATCCTCCCTTGCATACCCTTCACACCTTTACTAATGATTTTTTTAGCTTTTGTGTCATTAAACCAGGTGCATTTGCTGAGCCAGGTAATGAAATAAATACAAGATTAGTGCCTGGGGTGAGATTGAAGGTTGGAGGTTGCTGTGATGACTGTAACTCCTGTTACTTGAATATACTGAAGTATGGAAAGCGGTAAATTGCAATTGACGCCAAACGCAGCTGTATACTTACTTCTAAGCATTTAGAAATACCATCCTTTAACGTTGCCCCCGGGGCTACACATGGGTTCCCATTACTGTAGCACATTTTGTTAGATTTCTGCAAAGTGGTTGGTTAACTTTGCCACATATCTTTAAGAAAGAATTCTAACTGTGAGTACCTAAACCTCAAAAACAAACTTTTCTAACTGGCGGCGGGCGCCATATAGAAAAGTGGTGGGGTGGAAGTTTAATAATAATAAAAGTTTTAAAAATGTTAAACTTGCCTTCTGCCGGCCACCTCCCGCATCGCGCTTATGTGTTGGTTCTTCTTTGTCCTAGAAGCACTAGGACTACGTCACAGATTCCCTGTACAATCCCTTCGCTGCTCTCATGCTATGAGAGCTGTGCAGGGATTGGCCTGCGATGGCTGTAAAGACGCTCCGCTCATGTCAGGGAGTCTGTGGGGTTTCTCCAACCCGGCTGTTCAATTCAACTGGGTTAGGGAAACCTAGGTGTGCGTGTGTGTTTGGCCAGCCTGAGAAGGCCAAACACACATGGGCACTTAGAGAGTGCACCTAGCACTCCTCCTTCCCCATCCTATGCCTCAGCTCCGCCCCTCTCTGCACACACTGGCTGAGCCAGCTGCTTAAAAATAAAACAATAATGAAATATCGTTTTATTTTACATTTTCTTGCTCTGATCCAGTGGGGCGACGCTCCTCCGGCACTGCAGAGGAACCACCCATGTTTTAAACCTTACCTTTATTTTATTCCTATATTCAAACTTTAACGAGCGAGGTGTGTGTTTCTTACCTGTGTCTAGATGTGCTTCCCACTTTTACTTAATCTAGACCCCGCTCTTGGAGTCTTCATAAAAAAAGAAACGGTGTTGCTTAGGTAAGTCCTCTGTAAGTTAGTCACACATTTGTTTGTTGTATTTAATAAGGTAGTCCATTGTGGCAGTCAGAAGCCCAAGAACATTGTGCACTTTCCAGCACATATTACACCATAACAGGCAAAGGAGAGAACAGTCATTGAGAGATGCAGAGAGTAACTTTTCCTTCTAGTTTCATATTCCCAAGCAGAGGTGGCACCAGTTGCTTCTAGAAAGCCACACAATTTACCTTTTAGTGCACCCGGAACACTCCAGGAGGCAAATGCACATTTTGCCCAGAGCTCTGAAAAACCCCGGTACTGTTTCTGAGGATGCTACCCTTTCCTACCGCCTCCATCTTTTAATGAGGGGCGATCCTGGTTCTGGATATGTACCTCCACTTTCCCACGTGTTTGCTTCGCTCTCTCCATCATTTCACAGCAGAGATCGAGATAACAGGGCTATTGCGTCACTTTTCCGTGAACATTATCAGGTCACCTCCCATTTGTACTTGCCCATGATGGGCTTCCACGTAGCTCACTAATCAAAGGATCACTTGTGATCCACAAGCATCTAGCCACCAGCAGCGAGTGTATAACTCTAATTTAATGTTGTACATATTTTGTATGTAGAAGCCCCGCTCTGCCCTCATTTCCACTTCCGGGTTGCTAAGTCTGCAATAGGGATGATTGGTGACTGTTTTTGGAGTGCCGGCTGCAGTGTGCTGGTACAGTAGAGCAGCTAGGCGTATGGAAACTGACCTCCTTAGATTGGGTAATCAATAGAAATAGTGGGGTGCACACCTTTTTCACTTGTTTATCCAATCTTGTCCGTTATATTCTAAGAATGCATGCATATCGGTCAGGTGCCCAGCCCAAAACGGCACCTGGAATAATGACAAAGGTAAAGGGATGAGGCATCATCTTGCCCCAGACCGATTGCACAGCTACAGCACGCCAGTTCAGCATCACTTCATATGTTTTTCACCATTATAAATCCTTTCTTTTTCATGTTGACCATAATTTTTAAAGCTTTTCCTTTCATTAAACCTTTTCTGAAATCCACACGAAGGATATTATGCCATTTTCAAGTTTCTCTTCTTGAGGTTGTGCCCATCCGGTCCTCTTGCCAAAACATGACAGATGCAGAAGTTCGTCAAAAAGCAGCGTTTATTTAAAAACCCAATGCATTTCGGGCAACACATGCCCTTCGTCAGGGGTCACTATAAATAACAATAAAACAAAAATCCATTACCATCAAGGCCATAAGTCAACATGTAACATTGTCACCATAAATTGCTTCAAACCTGTAGCAATATTACATCTCAATTCATCTTTACTTGGTACAGTGAACCCTTTTTTATACGCAATGTAGATGATCCCCCGCTAATTTTATGACAAACAAACATTCCTTTTCAAGCACTTTCCAGATGACCTAGATTGGGCCATTCACAGGTCAAACATCTGTACCTAGAGCTGCTGATCTGCAACATCTCAACTTTAAAAGGACAAGCCATTAGGTTTGACAAGCGCTGCCAATCTTTCTGATTTGTCAATACTTTTTTTTGAGTTGTCGTGGCTTTAATAAAGCTCTGTCATTTAGGGAACTGCCACATTTTCACCACGTCATAGCGCTTTTATTTTGTTGTGGCAGATGGGGGGGAATGCAGCATTTCCCAGGGACTTTTAAAAAAAAAAAATAGGTGGGCATGTGTTCTCCCTCCCTATGCTAATTATGGCCCTAACACCAACATACACTAGTTGGTGGATTCGGGGGGAGCCCCAGTGCCCCCGCAGTCCTGAATGACACCTCGCATGCTGTGGGAGTCAGCATTGCACCTGCCTGCAGGGAGCAGCTGTTTATGCTGCTCCCTGTGGGCGGGAGCAATGTTTTAATCTGTTTCCCTGCCCTGCCAGTGCAGGCAAGGAAACCGATCTACAGGCAGACTTTGTTTGCGCTCCGGTTTGGCGGGAGCTACAAAATTGCTTCTGACAAGTGGGATGCAGGCAGGAAAACTGCTTTGTCCATGGGGTGAGCGCAGCTAGTGTACCGTCCCTGGAGCCATAGAAGACTCAGGGAGGGGGCAACATGGCTGACTTCGGGCCATGGGGGAGTGAATTCCCGGGGCCGAATACAGCCTGGGCGAGGGGAGTTGTGTTCCTCTCTCCCCTAATTAATTAAATTGGGTCCTGGAGTATGGGGTTCTTGGGCCGAAAGAGGCTCAGGGAGGAGTGCTGCGTGCCCTTCTCCATAACGCATCATTTTGGGCCGGGGCATAGGGTCCCTAGGGCTGAAAATGGCCTGGAGAGGTGGACCACCAGCCCCACCCCCCTAAAAATACTTTGTGCCCCGGGGGCTGGGGTCCCCGGGGCCCTAAACGGCCTGGGTAAGGACTATCTACTGATACGATTATATATGAATGCCAATCACTGATCTAGAGAAGTGATGCAGTGCAACAGAGTTGTGTATATAGATGGACACTCAGTTGTCGTTTATACCTAAAACAACCTGTGACCCTCAACTGCATACACCAGTAAGAGACTGAGGACACTCCCTTGACTCTCCCATCAATGTATGCATGGGGAATCCTCAAACCAAATAAGCAGCCAGATAGAATAGTTTCTTCCAGAATGCCCTTTGGTCTTACCCAGCCATAGGCATCTAAATATCCTTGAATGTGCTACATCTCATAAGGAGGAAGGTGCATCGCAGTCTGAAGGCCACACAACTAGGGCTATCTGAACAAGGTTAAACTTCTCTTATCAGCAAAAATCGAACACAACCTCTTTGTAAACTCTCATGTGTGCGCACGCCTTCACACAGGATATCCATGGCACTGGTTCTGCAATGGTTCTGCAATACACCCCAAGGACCCTCTGACCTCCTCCCACCAGTCATCTCGCCCTTCAGGAAAATGTGTGTGCGAGTTAATTCCTTCTCTGTGTGGACAGCGAAACTCTGGAACACGTTATTGATGAGGACCAAGCGCACCATGACCATTTTGAATTCCAGCTGGCCTTGAAGTTTCTGTCTCTTCCGTAATGCATGAATCATGACTGCTCATGTCACAGAAGATGGAGATGGTTCTTCACTTTGCCCTATAGTATCCATTCCCAGAGTCGGGCTGGGAGCCCAAAGCAGCCTTGGCAATTTTGTCGGACCTGCCCCCCCCGGGGTGGGTGACAAGTGTGAAGCATTGCTACTTTTGTTACTGCACCGCTGCAAAACCGGCCCTAGTAACAAAACCGTCCCCCACCTCTGGAAAATCTGCCTCCACCCTTCCAGCCTCCCAGGGAAGCGCCAGATACCCGCTACGGCCAGTAGAATAACTGTAACTCTCTCTCTCTTTACTAGCAGCCCGTCCCTACATTGTCCGGGTATGAAATAGAATGTGTGTAATGTGTGTATTTGGCAAGGGCAATTTATTTTAAAATCTCGCGGTAGACAATATTTTTTGTTTCATTAGAATCGGGACGGAGAAGGCCCAGCTGCAGCCCTGGTTGATGTTAGCAGGCGCGTGTAATTGGTGTAGTGATCCGCCGCCTGAGCCCGGCTACAGCCCTGGTTGATGTTAGCAGGCGCACCTAATGTCATAGAATGAGAGAGTTATCAGCCGCGGGTAAATCCGTTTAATGAGAGAGTTGAGTGACAGCGAGTAGGAGAGGCTGCAGTAAGTGTCCCCGCAGACACGCTCATTTGCGTGTTCCCCCACATGAGGCCCAGATGCAGGCCTGTTTGATGTTAGCAGGCGCGTGTTCCCCAGCTTGAGGCCCAGCTGCAGCCCTGGTTGATGTTAGCAGGCGCGTGTAATTAGTGTACTAATCCGCCGTCTGGTTGATGGTAGCAGGCGCGTGTAATTTCGTTGAATGAGAGAGTTTAGTAACAGCGCACAGGAGAGGCTGCAGTAACGCTACTTACCATGCCTTCAGCTGAACTCGTTTGTCACACCCCCAGCACACGGCCACAGCGGACGTGACGATCTTCTGATTAATGTACGACCCACATGGCATGAAGGGCGGACCGTAGCACACGCCCCCAGCGTTTCTCACGCCCCCAGCGTGCCCCTTGATGTGGCGCAATTGCGTTCACATGGCATGAAGGCCGGACACACGCCCCCAGCGTGTCACGCCCCCAGGGTGTCACGCCCCCAGCGTGCCTCTTTATGATGCGCAGCAACGTAATTGATGCTTGTATGTATGACTCACATGGCATGAAGGACGGAATACGCCCCCAGCTTTTGTCACGCCCCCAGCACACGCCAACAGCCCACGATATGATGACCGTACCACACGCCCCCTGCCCACGCCCACAGCACAACTCAGACACACTCACAAGGGACTACTTTGCTGGCACGGTTCTTTTACCTTTTAAATGTATATGGTGGCTGTCTGCATAGCCATGTCCTTCTCCTGCAACTGCCCTTTCCAACGCTGTATTGGGTGTTGTGATTGGTGCTGTGGTTACTGAGATTACCCGTCTCAAAGGTTTGGCCTCTCTCTTTATAATATTAGTATGGATTCGACTATCAGAGATAGCCATAAAAGAGAAATCATTATAACATCTTATATCTAATACAATTAGATTCAAAATGATAAAATAATATCATTACATCTTATATAACATTGTCATAACGTTTGCGTATTAATTACATAATAAATGAGGCAGAATTAATTTTTTGCACATGAAATAATCGATTACAAACGCTAAAATCCTATAAACACTCATCTCATCATTAGCTCTATACTGCTAAAGATTGTGGGCTTTTTTCAGATTTATTGCCTTCAGAATGATCAGGGCAACACTACAGCAAGTCAGGGGATCAATTTTATTGCCACTTTATGTGACCTGATGTTATGTGTAATAAAAAGTGGCTTTAAATAAAAACATCTAAGGTTCTTATAACATTTGCAATACAACAAAAAGTGCGACGTGCTCTCTTTACTTAAACTGTCGCATGTACATAGATAATCTTCCGGTGGATGAGACTGCATTGTAGGGAAAGCTTCAAGATAATGAACAATGCCACATCTTAATCTGGTTAGGACAAAAAGATGCTGTGCATAGGTCACATATGATAAGTAATTCTTCAAATTCATCTTAATGCTATACGATATGTATAGGGTAACAGTAATTTTATCCTGTTCTTCCTTAGATCTTTGATCCATCCTACGTTCTAGAAAAGTATCTCTAATCCCTTTCTTTGTATGTATCAGGGTTTTAGATGTTTCTGCCCATACTGTTGTTTTATACATGTTTTCTAAGGCAGTAATAATGTAGAGCAGCCATGTAATCTTCAGGGCATTATGTAGCTTAATGTAATCTAAGATAATAGCTTTAGTATAAGAAGTTTCTTCCCTTTTCCATATAGACTCCCACAATAGCAATGGTCGAGCTAGTAGGAGATCTTCTAAAAACTGGAGACCCACCTCATAATGAGCAATGGTATTTGATGCAGATTGCAGTGAATAAAGCAAACGTTTTAGGAACAGGTTTTCTTGCACTTGCAGGTCTTTGATGTTTGTGTGGGCCCATAGCCCTGCCTCATAAAGATCTATACTTGTTCCTTTGGCTTTGTATAAGGCATTCATCCTGTTAATTGGCCGACTCCCCAGTTTGGAAGAAAATGTAAAAATACCCTGTGTTGCCCAGCTCATTTTAGCTTTGGTAGTTGAAATGTGTTGAGACCACAAGCCATTTTCTAAGAAAACAACACCTAAATAGCAAAAAGAATTCACAGTCTTAATATTTTTTTTTCAATATAAAATGTTTTAGGGATTTTAGGTTTGGGCCCACAGATCATGGTATATTGTTTGGATTTAATTATGACCATTTTCTTCTGTAAAATAAAATCAGAAAATGCGTCCATCAGTCTCTGTAAGCCTATCGGGGTTCTAGCTATGAGTACGGCATCATCCGCATATAATAAAACAGGTGTTGGACGACCTGCAACCATGGGGGCATCACCTTGTATCGCCTGTAGATAGTTATCTATCCCGTTTAAAAATAAAGAGAATAGGATTGGTGCCAAAACGCACCCTTGGCAAATCCCCCGCCCCACCTTAAAATTAGGTGTACATTTTCCCTCGCGGCCAAAACAGACCTGGGTAGTTCATTTCTCTTACAGGCGGCAGAGGAACCCGATAATCGCCCTCAGAGCTCCCTTCCTCGTAAGAGTTACCCACAGCATATAATGATCCACTAAGTCGAATGCACTACTTAAATCGGCAAAGGTATAGGGAGCCTGCCTTTGCCCTGGTGTACTTGCCGATAAGCAACGCAAGATTTGTGCATTGTTCAATGGTCCCTATCCGCTTTCTAAACCCGAACTGCACTGGGGTTAAGACAGAGTGTTCAGTTGCCCATTCTTCGAGTCTTAACAGAAGGAGCCTGCTCATCACTTTCATAGCAGTGTCTATAAGTGAGACTGGTCGATAATTTCTGGGATCCTCTTTATCCCCCTTTTTGAAAATGGGTATGATAATTGATTCACCCCATGTCTGGGGGATTATATCTGTAGCAGATATATTGAACACTAGTAAGGATGGGTCTCCATCAGGTTGGGGCTGATTTATACACATCAACTGGGACACCGTCCGGCGCTGAGGCCCGGCCCCTGGCACTCGCATGGATTACCTGGATGACTTCTTCATTAGTGATGGTCAAGGGGAGAATAATTCCCTCTCCTGGCAACCTGTCCTACGCCATTCTCGACTCCCTATTGCTGTCAAAAATTTCTGAAAAATGGTGCACCCATTTGTCCTTGGAGGCAAAAGAGCAGAATTCTGGGATATTATCATTCTTTACAACTGGGGCGTTTCCATCTCCCAGAAGAGTTTATTATTTTTGGTTTTAGCAGCGGTGGCCAAGTTATCCCATGCCTCTTCCTTAAGAAGCTTTTTGCAGGCCGCTAAAACTGCTTTGTATTCACGCCGTAAGGTTTGGATGGTAGATAAGTCCTGTGGTGATTGAGACAGGGCATGCTTCAAGCCCCTTAATGCTTTAGTGCAGACCCCGCCAAACCACCCCTTTGTTTTACTACCTAATGGTCCAGGGATCTTTGTAAAAATTGATTTAATCGATTTAGCAATGGTGAAATACTTCTCGGTCGGTGCAAGTGGTGTAATTTCCTCCTCAAGAAAATATAAAATTTCACTTTAGTTGGAGACCATTATTTTCCTCATTGTCAGACAGGGGTCTACACCTGACCATTTAATTCTGACTCCACTTGTCCAAACCAGTGTTATAAAATGTACTGTGTTATATACATAGACCTTTTTGCCCCAGAAAAAGAAGGAAAGTTTTAACAAGTTATGGTCACTAAGTAATGAGGGTACAACAGTAAGATTGAATTGATTGCACTGTTCCCTCGAGAACAGTGTCTCCCCAGAGCACTCAATGTCAAGTTCAATAAGATATTTCAAAACACTTGAGCAAAGTTCAATTTGTCTTTTTAATTTTATCTTTGTTCCTTTTGTATCATGATAATTCTCATGTTCAGGTAACTTAGCTCATTTGGCCCAATGCATTTCGGGCTGTAGCCCTTCCTCAGGGGCCATGTGCACTCCTGTAAGGTAATCAAGTACAGTTTCAAAATTACAATTCATTGTCATGTTTTGTTGTACAACTTATTCATAAAGCAACCTTTGCGAGCATTCAGGGAGAGAGAGATCACATTGTAATTGTTGCTACTTAAGAATGAAAACAACTGAAACCGAACGTGATCCTAAGTTCATAGTTGCATTGTGAATCGTGCTATTTTAGAAAAAATGAAACGTGATCGTGACTATGTTGCATGCTGGGAGTTCAGGGTGTGTATAAATACTGTCAGTACTTTGGTACAATCGTATAGATGTGGTGACCAAGTGACGGGAGTGCTCTCTGAAATTGTTCAAACCTGTGACTGATGTTCCGATCACGGAAATTGCCGCGTGTGTAAACGAGCCTAAAAAATAAGGTGAGGAATTCAATCAACAAAAGTGCTCGATGGTTAGCGAATTACGCTGTAAAGCTTACTGAAAATGTTGCTTTACGAAGTTGCGAGGCTTACCAAAATAATCTGATCAGCGCGTTCTGTGTCCTTCCGTTCGACGACGTTGAACACTTTCAGAGATTCCGCGTTCTAAATGGTAGCGATGAGTCACGTGACTCCTACTCTGAAACAGAGTATATAATTGGCTCGTGTGGCTTTGTGCGGGGAGATACCTGGTACAAGGTATCCGATAGGTAGACGCTTGGTCACGTGTGTAAACACGGAAAAAAACCCGCGATTAAAGATCGATTCTGTGCGAGTGGTGGTGACGATTGTGTTATGCACTGGTGAAATGTGTACTACTAACAAATATGGATGAGCACATGAATTTTAACCCAGATGTTGGCATGACATAATTGTACAGTCAAAATAAATTCAATTAAATTAAATGAAGCATTCTGATATAATTGATGATATATGGTACTTTCTTTCAATAGTTAATAGGATAGTTCAAGAGTCCTAGATAGTCTATAGGTGACAGCTGAATTCCAAGCGTTCATTGAGCCCTCTAGGGGCGGTAGATGATAGTCTGTGTATCCAATAGAGTTCTCTTCTTAGAAGGTATTGATCATTATCTCTTCCTGGTAATACTGGTACAATTTCCAAGATGCAAAACTTGAGTTGACTGGGATTGTGTTGATGGTCATTGAAGTGTACTGCTACTGTAGATTTTGTTGATTTGAGTCTAATGTTGCTGCGATGTTCAGTTAGACGAATTTTAATTTTTCTAGATGTTTTGCCCACATAGGGGAGGCCACATGGGCATTTCAACATGTAGACCAAATTGGTACTGTCACAAGTACCGTTCACTTTTAGTTTGATTTTGATCCCACTCGATGGGTGGTTTATTTCATTGCCTTTGATGATGGAATTACAATTCCCGCAATTATGACAAGCTAGTGTACCTTTGTATGTTTTTGGAGACTCAGTGGATTTGGGTTTCAACAATTCCTTTAAATTTCTAGTCCTTTCATATGCAAATCTGGGATTTGAGGTGAAAATGCCCTTGAAATCCTCTTCAAGGGCCAGTAACTGCCAATGTTTTAAGATGACTCTTTTGATGCTGTGACTTCTTGTTGAATATTTGGAAATGAACACCGATCTCTGCTCTTCCCTTGTGGTGGATGATGTTAGTAGTTGTTGTCTGTTCATCGATGCTATTCTGTTTACTGCTAGTTCCAGTGTGGCTTCTGGGTATCCCCGATCTTTGAACTTTTTGATCCTGTGTTCTTTTTGTTCTTCATACAAGTTTTGAGAGGAAGCTATGCGCTTGACACGTAATAATTGTGAAAATGGGAGGTGTTTTTTCAATGACTGTTGGTGAAAACTCTGATGGTGTAAAAGATTGTTTTTGTCGGTAGGTTTCTGGAATACTGTGGTATGTATTGTGTCTTGTTCTTTGATAATCAGTACATCCAAAAAGGACAGTTGTTTGTCATTGACGTTGTGTGTAAATTGTATCCGGTCATTGATGTTGTTAAGTTCTTGAATGGCTGACATCAGTTGATTAGTATGTCCTTTCCACAATAAAAAGATGTCATCAATGTACCTTTTGTACAGTATAAGATTGTCTTTCCATGAGGGTTTGGATAGAATGTACTCTGTTTCAAAATAGTGCATGAAGATATTTGCATATGCCGGTGCGGCACAATTTCCCATGGAAGTTCCGTTGCACTGAGCATAAAATTAATTTTTCCACTGAAAGTAACTGTGAAATAATGTGAAATGCATTAATTCCATAATTAGTACTTTCAAATCTTCATCCAAATCGCTGTTGAGTAAAATGTTCTCCAGTGCTGTTAATCCCAAATCATGGGGAATTGAGGTGTATAGTGACTTGACATCTATACTGGTTAAAATCATCTCGGTTGTGAATGATGTCTTGTGTTCTTCCAAAATATTCAAGAAATGGGTGGTGTCCTTTATGTAACTGGGAATTCGTTGTACTAGTGGTTGTAAATGTTTATCAATGAATTTTCCAACGGGCTCATGGATGGAATTGATTGTAGAAACGATTGGACGGAATGGTGGAGTTGTTGGGTGTTTGTGTATTTTAGGAATCATGTAGATATACGGTATGGATGGATTATGTTTGATCAGATATTGTTTTTCTTTGTTTCCGATGGTTCCTGTGTCAATTGCTTTTTGGATGATTGTCGTTAGAACTTTCTTGTATTCGTTGGTAGGGTCTCCACTCAGTTTCATATATGTGTTTGTATCATTGATGTGATCATTGACATTTCTGTCATAAAAATCTGTGTCCATGATAATAAGGGCGCCGCCCTTATCAGCTTGTCGTATTGTTATGTTTTTGTTTTCTGCCAGACTTTGTATGGCTTGCCTCTCTTTCTGTGTGATGTTAGTTCTTTTGGATCTGGGAGCTTTGAAAACTTTTATAATATCTTGGTTGACCACTTTTTCGGAGGCGTCAAGTACCTTGTGACCTACCGGTGGTATGAATCTACTTGGGTTCCTGAGTCCCATAAGTTTATCTGTGCATTGTGCATAACACAATCGTCACCACCACTCGCACAGAATCGATCTTTAATCGCGGTTTTTTTTCCGTGTTTACACACGTGACCAAGCGTCTACCTATCGGATACCTTGTACCAGGTATCTCCCCGCACAAAGCCACACGAGCCAATTATATACTCTGTTTCAGAGTAGGAGTCACTTGACTCATCGCTACCATTTAGAACGCGGAATCTCTGAAAGTGTTCAACGTCGTCGAACGGAAGGACACAGAACGCGCTGATCAGATTATTTTGGTAAGCCTCGCAACTTCGTAAAGCAACATTTTCAGTAAGCTTTACAGCGTAATTCGCTAACCATCGAGCACTTTTGTTGATTGAATTCCTCACCTTATTTTTTAGGCTCGTTTACACACGCGGCAATTTCCGTGATCGGAACATCAGTCACAGGTTTGAACAATTTCAGAGAGCACTCACGTCACTTGGTCACCACATCTATACGATTGTACCAAAGTACTGACAGTATTTATACACACCCTGAACTCCCAGCATGCAACATAGTCACGATCACGTTTCATTTTTTCTAAAATAGCACGATTCACAATGCAACTATGAACTTAGGATCACGTTCGGTTTCAGTTGTTTTCATTCTTAAGTAGCAACAATTACAATGTGATCTCTCTCTCCCTGCATGCTCGCAAAGGTTGCTTTATGAATAAGTTGTACAACAAAACATGACGATGAATTGTAATTTTGAAACTGTACTTGATTACCTTACAGGAGTGCACATGGCCCCTGAGGAAGGGCTACAGCCCGAAATGCATTGGGCCAAATGAGCTAAAAGTTACCTGAACATGAGAATTATTATGATACAAAAGGAACAAAGATAAAATTAAAAAGACAAATTGAACTTTGCTCAAGTGTTTTGAAATATCTTATTGAACTTGACATTGAGTGCTCTGGGGAGACACTGTTCTCGAGGGAACAGTGCAATCAATTCAGTTGTTTTCAACCCTGGTACAGGGGGCTCAACCCCACGGGCACCACCCACCTATATATACCTTTGAGTAAAAACCCAACAAAGAGGAGTGCATATCCCAAAATACCGTTTTTGGCCAGGAATCAATCAACCTCTGTACAAATAACCGGATACCGCACCCAATCAAACATGGAATTTGATGATATCATACACAATATGGACCAGAGAGCTGGAACTTTGGCATTTACCGAAGAAGATTCTAAACGCATATATGCACTAATCCAGGAGGACGAAAGTCCAAGCACAAGTACAGGTTCAGCAACAGCCAACATCAAACAACTTATTTATATGTCTAAACGCATCGTTAATCAACGACTTCACGCAAGCACCTTAATAAAATACCACAAGGTACAGCGAATTCCACGAGGCCTACGGATATCCCTAAAATCCACTTTGTGTAAAAACAATGCACGGTTCACAGAGAAATGGTTCGCAATACTTAATAAGTGTTCCCTTGACCTTATTTTATTAATTATTGAAGAATTAGCAAACTCATTGAAGATTTGAACAAGGAAACGGCAGCACTCAAGGATGAATTAAACACTATGTTATCCAAGGAAGAATGGGATCAGGTGATTACAGACATCAACAAACAATTGGATATTTACACTAAGGAGATAAATGACCGAAAAGTCAGAAAATGTAAAAGGGATTCTACCGACTATCGTACGGGAGAAGTATACAACTGGGCAGATATATATGCCCGTAGACGTCAACAAAAACCACAGTACAAATCATCAGACGAAACAGCATCCGATGATTCTCAAACAAACAGAAGAACCTTTACAACTTCAAGAAACATTCAAAGATCAAGAGAAGAAATTCAAACATCAGACTCCAGTGGACAACAAACAACCTCTCCTTTAACCGCTACAACTTCTTCTTCTTTTTTAGAGAGAGGTCATGGACGCCCAAAAGAACCCGGAGGGGGAGAAGCCGGATCAGGAAGAGAGCAACCAGTGGAAAGCGTTGCACAAAACACCAGGAGTCACAGGACTTAGTTATCAACATTTCGAGTCATAACATTAGTAAATTCCAATTACAAACCTTGCAAAAGGGCACATCTTTTGTCCCGACCTATCATTCTAACTTACTTGAAATTCAAATTTGTGTATATAAATTCTTGAGGAACTTACGCTTGAGACACTTTTTTTCCAACGTTGTAGAAAGACCTATTACAAATACAGAACCAGATAAACTTATGGGACTCAGGAACCCAAGTAGATTCATACCACCGGTAGGTCACAAGGTACTTGACGCCTTCGAAAAAGTGGTCAACCAAGATATTATAAAAGTTTTCAAAGCTCCCAGATCCAAAAGAACTAACATCACACAGAAAGAGAGGCAAGCCATACAAAGTCTGGCAGAAAACAAAAACATAACAATACGACAAGCTGATAAGGGCGGCGCCCTTATTATCATGGACACGGATTTTTATGACAGAAATTTCAATGATCACATCAATGATACAAACACATATATGAAACTGAGTGGAGACCCTACCAACGAATACAAGAAAGTTCTAACGACAATTATCCAAAAAGCAATTGACACAGGTACCATCGGAAACAAAGAAAAACAATATCTGATCAAACATAATCCATCCATACCGTATATCTACATGATTCCTAAAATACACAAACACCCAACAACTCCACCATTCCGTCCAATCGTTTCTACAATCAATTCCATCCATGAGCCCGTTGGAAAATTCATTGATAAACATTTACAACCACTAGTACAACGAATTCCCAGTTACATAAAGGACACCACCCATTTCTTGAATATTTTGGAAGAACACAAGACATCATTCACAACCAAGATGATTTTAACCAGTATAGATGTCAAGTCACTATACACCTCAATTCCCCATGATTTGGGATTAACAGCACTGGAGAACATTTTACTCAACAGCGATTTGGATGAAGATTTGAAAGTACTAATTATGGAATTAATGCATTTCACATTATTTCACAGTTACTTTCAGTGGAAAAATTAATTTTATGCTCAGTGCAACGGAACTTCCATGGGAAATTGTGCCGCACCGGCATATGCAAATATCTTCATGCACTATTTTGAAACAGAGTACATTCTATCCAAACCCTCATGGAAAGACAATCTTATACTGTACAAAAGGTACATTGATGACATCTTTTTATTGTGGAAAGGACATACTAATCAACTGATGTCAGCCATTCAAGAACTTAACAACATCAATGACCGGATACAATTTACACACAACGTCAATGACAAACAACTGTCCTTTTTGGATGTACTGATTATCAAAGAACAAGACACAATACATACCACAGTATTCCAGAAACCTACCGACAAAAACAATCTTTTACACCATCAGAGTTTTCACCAACAGTCATTGAAAAAACACCTCCCATTTTCACAATTATTACGTGTCAAACGCATAGCTTCCTCTCAAAACTTGTATGAAGAACAAAAAGAACACAGGATAAAAAAGTTCAAAGATCGGGGATACCCAGAAGCCACACTGGAACTAGCAGTAAACAGAATAGCATCGATGAACAGACAACAACTACTAACATAATCCACCACAAGGGAAGAGCAGAGATCGGTGTTCATTTCCAAATATTCAACAAGAAGTCACAGCATCAAAAGAGTCATCTTAAAACATTGGCAGTTACTGGCCCTTGAAGAGGATTTCAAGGGCATTTTCACCTCAAATCCCAGATTTGCATATGAAAGGACTAGAAATTTAAAGGAATTGTTGAAACCCAAATCCACTGAGTCTCCAAAAACATACAAAGGTACACTAGCTTGTCATAATTGCGGGAATTGTAATTCCATCATCAAAGGCAATGAAATAAACCACCCATCGAGTGGGATCAAAATCAAACTAAAAGTGAACGGTACTTGTGACAGTACCAATTTGGTCTACATGTTGAAATGCCCATGTGGCCTCCCCTATGTGGGCAAAACATCTAGAAAAATTAAAATTCGTCTAACTGAACATCGCAGCAACATTAGACTCAAATCAACAAAATCTACAGTAGCAGTACACTTCAATGACCATCAACACAATCCCAGTCAACTCAAGTTTTGCATCTTGGAAATTGTACCAGTATTACCAGGAAGAGATAATGATCAATACCTTCTAAGAAGAGAACTCTATTGGATACACAGACTATCATCTACCGCCCCTAGAGGGCTCAATGAACGCTTGGAATTCAGCTATCACCTATAGACTATCTAGGACTCTTGAACTATCCTATTAACTATTGAAAGAAAGTACCATATATCATCAAATATATCAGAATGCTTCATTTAATTTAATTGAATTTATTTTGACTGTACAATTATGTCATGCCAACATCTGGGTTAAAATTCATGTGCTCATCCATATTTGTTAGTAGTACACATTTCACCAGTGCATAACACAATCGTCACCACCACTCGCACAGAATCGATCTTTAATCGCGTTTTTTTTCCCGTGTTTACACACGTGACCAAGCGTCTACCTATCGGATACCTTGTACCAGGTATCTCCCCGCACAAAGCCACACGAGCCAATTATATACTCTGTTTCAGAGTAGGAGTCACGTGACTCATCGCTACCATTTAGAACGCGGAATCTCTGAAAGTGTTCAACGTCGTCGAACGGAAGGACACAGAACGCGCTGATCAGATTATTTTGGTAAGCCTCGCAACTTCGGAAAGCAACATTTTCAGTAAGCTTTACAGCGTAATTCGCTAACCATCGAGCACTTTTGTTGATTGAATTCCTCACCTTATTTTTTTGGCTCGTTTACACACGCGGCAATTTCCGTGATCGGAACATCAGTCACAGGTTTGAACAATTTCAGAGAGCACTCACGTCACTTGGTAACCACATCTATACGATTGTACCCAAGTACTGACAGTATTTATACACACCCTGAACTCCCAGCATGCAACATAGTCATGATCACGTTTCATTTTTTCTAAAATAGCACAATTCACAATGCAACTATGAACTTAGGATCACGTTCGGTTTCAGTTGTTTTCATTCTTAAGTAGCAACAATTACAATGTGATCTCTCTCTCCCTGCATGCTCGCAAAGGTTGCTTTATGAATAAGTTGTACAACAAAACATGACAATGAATTGTAATTTTGAAACTGTACTTGATTACCTTACAGGAGTGCACATGGCCCCTGAGGAAGGGCTACAGCCCGAAATGCATTGGGCCAAATGAGCTAAAAGTTACCTGAACATGAGAATTATCATGATACAAAAGGAACAAAGATAAAATTAAAAAGACAAATTGAACTTTGCTCAAGTGTTTTGAAATATCTTATTGAACTTGACATTGAGTGCTCTGGGGAGACACTGTTCTCGAGGGAACAGTGCAATCAATTCAGTTGTTTTCAACCCTGGTACAGGGGGCTCAACCCCACGGGCACCACCCACCTATATATACCTTTGAGTAAAAACCCAACAAAGAGGAGTGCGTATCCCAAAATACCGTTTTTGGCCAGGAATCAATACAACAATAAGATTACCTCACAGGCAACTAGCGGAGACAGATACCAGAACATGGTCAATAATAGAATGTGAGTTCCTTCCTATGAAAGTTGTGTTAGGTGCCTAATTTAATCTATTAACCCCTTTAAAGAGTTGGAGATCATATTTGACAATCATCTGGTTAAGTGCTTCCCCATAATCATTATGATAAAAGTGATCAAATTCCTCCCCTCCATTTATAAGACCACAGGTCTTTGTATTGGGTGCTCCGCATGCCTGCAAATTAAAATCTCCTGCCCAGATTAGGACTTACTCTATATTAACTAGGGATAAAAAGGTTTCCAAGTCCTGGTCGATTGCTGCTACCTCGTGTGGAATTGAGGACATTGTTATAAAAATTTACGATTATCAAGTCTTTTGCCACCTTTTTAATTAGCCACAGCAGCTGCGCATAAGAGCCCACAGTTGCAGCTTTCCTAACATTAACAGAGATTTTGTTAGAGATAAGGATTTGCAGCCCCCTTTAGCTCGACTAGGTTGTGATCTGGTAGCTGCTAAAAAACAAGCATTGGCATTGCCAATAGGTCTCGCTTGTGGGACCTTATAAGTATTTAGTTTTGCAGCACAATATCCGATTATGCAACAAGGATATTGTGCTGCAAAACTAAATACTTATAAGGTCCCACAAGCGAGACCTATTGGCAATGCCAATGCTTGTTGCTACATGTTCCCTATTGAAAGCAGGTGGTTTGTAATTGCAGTGTGTACAGTCCGTAATGATTTAAGAATCGGACCTTCCACTTGTATTTTTCATTTTCGCAAGATGTTTGATTGTATGCTTCTTTTTACTTTGTTTTTGAAAATGTATTTTGGTATGTATTACTTGAGACTTGTGCTTTTAATCTATTTAGCGTTAATTAATGCTCGCCTACCACGTGTAGTTAAAGTAACCTCTGCAGTGTAACGAATCTAGATGAATCAATTTTCCAGGTTTCTTATCACCATTGTTGCAAATTCTACAAGTTTTAACTAATGTAAGAGGCATTTCGACCGTGGTGAAGACTTATTTATTTAAGCATCCCACACCCGCATGGCACCGAAGAACTTTGCGTCATGATGAAATGTAATTAATGTTCACTTCAATCTGGTGAGCTATTTGCCTGCCAGCTCGCAGCGTGATTGGGAATTAAGATGCTACAATTAAGAGACTGCTTCACAACAGTGTTGACGCTGATGCAATTATTCAAGCATTGACCATTTTCAAATGGAGGTTCCCGTGCCATGCAGCTTCTATAGCTGCAGTGAATTTCCTAAAAGGTTTCTCTTCCCACTTTTTTTACCTGTTGAAAAGAAGCTGTGAATTGGCCACAGTTGCAGCTTTAAGTGCCGCAAGAAGAGGGCTACCGTAGCTCGCTGTGCCGTAGGACTCGAGCTGCACCTAAATGGTGAAGCCCCACATGGTCAACGCTTTTGGGGTTGCTTGTTCTCTTACAGAGGGGAGGCAGACTGGCAGTTAAGGGGCGGGGCCAAAACGGATTTGCAGGTGGCTAGTTTTTGTAGTGGCACAGTGGAACCAGCATTGGCAAAATCTGCTCTTGCTTTGCTAATGCTTTTCGGATGGCAGTAGCTTTTATTGTTGTCCGCATTTGCAAAGCCTGTATCGGCGACAGGCATTTTTAAGTTTTAGTTCTGATCTTTCAAGGAGTCTGCACCTTGCATGACTCCGCATTGTGGGTAATTTGAAAGCAATTAAAAGCACGACTGGTTTCGGCTATTGATGGCTTTGCAAGTACGAGCGCAATTTTATAGATTAAAAAAAATTATTGTTTTTCATGTGCTGTACTAGCGCAATTTAAAAAGAATCAACTTTGGCAGAGGCAAAGGTGGTGGGAGAGTGATGGTGAAGAAAGAGAAAACTGGGTGAGCTGAAGCAGACGTGACACCGAGCTGCAGCAGATTTTAGTGTGGGAGGGTTACGAGAGAAACTAGGTAGCGGAGCTAGTGAAAGATCACAAACGTACATTCGAAGTACAGACCAGAGATGGAGAATTGAAAGCAAACTATGATCTCCATTGGAGTGCTGAGGATGACTCACGGGGAAAAAATACTAATGTAGCAAATTACAGTAAAAGCATGAAGCGCGGGAGAGTGATGGTGAAGAAAGAGAAAACTGGGTGAGCTGAAGCAGACGTGACACCGAGCTGCAGCAGATTTTAGTGTGGGAGGGTTACGAGAGAAACTAGGTAGCGGAGCTAGTGAAAGACCACAAACGTACATTCGAAGTACAGACCAGAGATGGAGAATTGAAAGCAAACTATGATCTCCATTGGAGTGCTGAGAATGACTCACGGGGGAAAAAATACTAATGTAGCAAATTACAGTAAAAGCATGAAGCACCAGCTGGCTTACCGACTGCTGAGGCAGAAAACAGACATGCGATGTTTGCAAACAGCAAGGACAATACCGTCAAAGGCTCTCTGTGAGGTCTTTGCAAGCTATGGAAGCAAATGGTGGGGGCCTGAAGGAGGAGGGGGTGCGAGGGATGGGGGAAGCTGGCTGGGGAGAGAATGCAGAGCGCACGCTGGGCGAAGCCCTTTGATGTGCTGTGAGCGGCCGGGAATGAATGATTAGGGCAGGAGAAGCGGGAAAGTGAAAGTACGGCCGGCCTGCGGCCGGCCATGAATAATTAGGGGAGGAGAAGCCCTGGCCGTGAATGCACGTGCATGTTTGCTCACGTGGTTCACATGAACTGCATGAAAACGCCAGCAAAAAGCTAGTGGTTTCATGATGTTTTCGTCACTTGAATTCTCGCTCCGCTCGATGCGCATGCGCGCATCGATAGGTCGCGAGACCTAATGAGGAGTGTCCTTCTACATGGACCGGACTAATGCACCAAGTTTCTTGAAGGCATGTGATGTCATAACTAGAAATAAAATTAGCCCAGTCATTTATTATTACCTAACCCTCAAGCCCGTTCACATTCCAGGTAGTGAACTCATACCCTCCAATGTAGGAACTCGCTACCTGATTAGTTGTTGATGGGTTCACAGAATCACTGCAGTTATCACCACTAGTATATGTACCATACTTTGCTGCTACCATCCCCTGGGTGGAAGGTTCCTGCACATTGTGTCTGAGTGTGTAGGTCATCCTAGATAGCTGGTCTATCTGGATAGCTGTAAGGTTGTCAGTATCACTACAGTTGCCACCACTTTTAAGTAAACCGTAGTTGTCTGCTACCATCCCCTGGGAGGAGGATTCCTGCACAGTATGTCCAGGTGTGTGGTTCATCCTAGGTTGCTGCTCTTTCTGGGCGTCCATAAAGGTGTCAATATCATATACTAGCTGGAAGTCCCCATAATCCGCAGTACCGCCTCGCTCTGTACTGAAGGTTACTCAATACCTCAAATCTATTAGGCATTACAAATGCTGGGGCGCAATTGGGGTAGGGTCTTTGCATTAACCTCTCGGGATGTATATTTGGTGCACCATTATAGCATTGGTCCATGCCCCTCAGGTGGCGGTAAAAGAAACCTAATGGAAGTATACACACGTCAGACGGTTCGTTAAGAGGTCTCAATCTGTTTAAAAATACTCCCAGCAATTCTAGGGTTCCTAAAATTAATTATAAAATAGTCACCCTCATAGTTTTTTCCGAGGGGCCTGACCCATCCTACTCTCCGTGTGAGCAAGATCTCATGTGCTCTACTAGGGGAAAATAGCTGTCTCTTGCTGAGCAAGTGGACCACCTTATTCGTTTAACATTCAGACGTTTCCCTGGTCCCTGATTTTAGAGGGGGAATATTAGCCAGAACCGCCACATATGGGCAACTAGCGGGTTGTAAATTGATGGTGACAAGATCGTGTGGAGACAGTTTGTTCCCAGTATTATTGGAGTTTGGGTTTGGGCCTTGATGATGTGTTACCATGTGTTCACTCTCAGGGATTATAGTACTAGTCTTGGATCTATCACTACCCATCATCACTTCTGGTCTGGTACGATCAGGGTCCTCTGGGTTAAGCGATTGTTCACTTGCATTCTTATGCTTATCAAAGCGCCGGGACGCCTCTTGGCTGCGGCATCTGAGCGCTATATAAATTAAAATAACATAACATTTGTCTGAAAATCTCAACCTGTTCAACTCTGGACCCTTCTTTGATTCTCTTCACTTCTTCCTCCACCCTACCCAGCCTTTCCTCTGGGGACCCCTTCCCATTTGCGACTCCATTGCCACCCTCTTGAAGAGGGGGTAATTTGCGAGTGTTTTGCGACCTCAATTAACATTTATACATGGCTTGTGAGTCGCCGTTCGGAAGGGAACGCCCCTTCCTAATAGCGAGTCTCAAAACACTATTTTACGAGTCGCAATTTTTTGCGACTCGCAAAATAGTGTTAGTATATTGGCCATGCAGGTTTTTGCATGCGCAAACGTGTCGCAAACCCGTTTGCGCATGCAAAAACTGGTCGTACATATGGCCATAAGATTCTTTTGTATTTCTCCTGTGGGCAGTGGTCCCATTGCCTCACAACTATGTCTATTGAAATGAGTTAAAATGTCTTAGGCCTAGTGGCTGTCTTTACAGATTTCCAGGCCCAGGCGTTTATTTGCGTAGCACATGAGAGAGAGTCATCAATGATGTTACGTCATGCTCACCCGTGTGGTGCAGTCTTACCACAAAATGCAGTCCACAAACCTATGAGTTTAAATTTCCACTTCCTCTTCTCCTATCTTTTCTATGGTGGAGATCCTCACACATCTAAGTTAACTAGTTAGTAGTAAATGTTGGAGGAACTAGGGTAGTGTCTGAAAAGGGACATACTACTAAAATGAAAGGGTTTTGAGAGGACTAAAGAGGAGTTTAGAGAGGTACATTTTCCCACCCACAAAATACTTCGCCCATTCCTATTCACAAACTGCACTTCTAAAGTTACTACAGCCAAAAAGGACCCAAAACATTACAATATATATTCTAGCGAAGAGCTGGAGTAAGTCCTGTACCGAGCTTGGCTGGTACAGCAACACCCTCCCATAGAAAATAACATAGGTAGGGATTTAAAATAAACAGCTGCCCTGTTCTCTTCCCACCACCTGCAGCAGCTCTGCTCTCTGCCTAACCCCTGCAGCAGGACCTGCTCTCTGCCCACCCCCTGCAGCAGCCATGCTCTCTACCCACCATCTGAAGTGACCCTGCTCTCTGCCCACCACCAGAAGCAGCCATGCTCTCTGCCCACCACCTGCAGACGCCATGCTCTCTACCCACCATGTGCAGCTGCCTGCTCTCTGCCCACCACCTGCAGCGGCTCTGCTTACCACCTGCAGCGGCTCTGCTCACCACCTGCAGCAGCCATGCACCCTACTCACCATCTGCAGCGACCCTGATCTCTGCCCACCACCTGCAGCGGCTCTGCTCTCTGCCCACCACCTGTAGACGGCATGCTCTCTACCCACCATGTGCAACGGCCTGCTCTCTGCCCACCACCTGCAGCAGGACCTGCTCTCTGCCCACCTTCAGCAGCTCTGATCTCTGCCCACCTCCTGCAGCAGGAACTGCTCTCTGCCCACCACCTGCAGTGGCTCTGCTTTCTGCCCACCACATGCAGTGGCTGTGCTCTATCCCCACCACCTGCAGCGGCTTTGCTCTGCTCTCTGCCCACCACTTGCAGTAGAACCTACTCTATTCTCACCACCTGCAGCGGCCATGCTCTCTGCCCACCACCGCAGCGGCCATGCCCTCTGCCCACCCCACCTGCAGCGGTCCTGTTCTCTGCCCACCACATCCGGCAGTCCTGCTCTCTGCCACCTGCAGCAGCCATGGTCTCCATCCACTACCTGCAGCGGCCCTGCTCTCTGCCCACCACCTGCAACGGCTCTGCTCTCTGCCCACCACCTGCAGCACGACCTGCCCACCACCTGCAGCGGTCCTGCTCTCTTCCCACTACCTGCAATGGCTCTGTTTTCTGCCCACCACCTGCAGCAGCCTTGCTACCTACCTACCTACCTACCACCTGCAGGTGTCCTGCTTTCTACCCCCACCTGCAGTGGCCCTGCTCACTGCCCACCACCTGCAGTAGGACCTGCTCTCTGCCCACCCCCTGCAGAAGCTCTGTTCTCTGACCACCACCTTCAGCGGCCATGCTCTCTACCCACCACCTGCAGCGGCCATGCTCTCTACCCACCACCTGCAGCGGCCATGCTCTCTACCCACCACCTGCAGCGGCCCTGCTCTCTGCCCAGCATCTGCACCAGGACCTGCTCTCTGCCCACCATCTGCAGCAGGACCTGCTCTCTGCCCTCCACCTGCAGAGGCCCTGCTCTCTGCCCACCATCTGCAGCAGGACCTGCTCTCTGCCCTCCACCTGCAGAGGCCCTGCTCTCTGCCCAGCATCTGCAGCAGGACCTGCTCTCTGCCCACCATCTGCAGCAGGACCTGCTCTCTGCCCACCATCTGCAGCAGGCCCTGCTCTCTGACCACCACCTGCAGCAGTCCCCGCTCTCTGCCCATCACCTGCAGCAGGCTCTGCTCTCCGTCTCTGCCCGTCACCTGCAGTAGCCATGCTTAACGCGTTAATCAAATAAACGTGAAGCGAAAAATAAAATCAGACGCAGCATAAATACTTACTGGAATGTTGTGCTTCTTTCGCCTGATTTTACAGTGAATCAACAGTCTATAAATGTGCCCCCGTTGGTTTAGTGAATGTATTATCCTGAACTGGGAATGGAAAAAAGGGTTACTTCAAGCACCCAACACCTGGGGCGCATCTGTAAAAAAACAAGCATATAGAAAGACCATTGGCTTTATCAAAGTGTTACGTGCTTTATATATTTGTGAGAGTTGTGTGGCTACCGGCATTAGCATGTTTGCCTGTAAAGATGTTTTAAGATTAGGCGGATTAAAGTTAGCCAGACTGCTCAGATGCCCCCTGTTGCATGTATGTCTCCAGAGGTGCGATGCAGATTCTGCAGAAGAAAAGAATAGAAGGAGTGGACGTCAGAGTGGGCAGGTCACCTAGTCTTACCACACAGCTTTGGTTATAAATACGAGAGTACATCACTAGCATGGTATTTTGGGAAACTGAGGTCTGTGTAAATAGTGAGTGTTGTGGGACAGCTTCATAGGCCAAAGGTTTGCTGTCTGAAGCTTCCATTAACAGCAGCGCAGGCCCGGTCTAGAATGTACACACTGTCTCTTTAAATGAACCTTCGCTGCTCAGTGCGGTGCGACCGTCTGATGTGGGCGGTGGGGAGACAGACGGATTGGTTCCTCAGCAGTCTTGGGGTCTGGAGTGAGGTAAGAACGAGGTGATCCAGTTACAAGGGAATTCTCAGACCTTTTCATCATTTGAAACTTTAAAAATTCCTAAGAAGGGGGGTCATGGAAACAGTTCACCGACGACGTCATGCAGTCCAAAGTGCTGAACGGCAAAGGGCTGATTCACCCCATCTGCAGAAGAGTTTATGGTTTCCACTGTCCGCCGCATCCATCTCCTTCATTCAGGACTGAGTTACGACCGTGAAAGTGCCACGAAGCCTTGCAGGCTTAGCGCTTTCAGAAGCACGTGGACACTGAGCTCTGGAAGCAACACACCTGCCAGGGGCAAGAGGAAGTGCTAGTCAGCTTGAGTTTCAACCCATAATACCATGTAAGGGTTCTTGTGACATCATAACCTCCATAACCAAGGTCACTGCTTGTGTCTTCACACTACCCCAATGTGGCACTATAGATTTCAGTTTACAAGAACCTGTACTTTATTTATGTATATTACTGGATTTTGTTTCTACTGAAAAAGACGTGCTTTTTTAATGAAATATTTATTGCACATTTGTACATAGAAATCTAGAGTGAAATTAAATTCATATAGCTTTAAGGAGCGCTTGCACTCGTCACAAAAGCATCTTACCCATGGCCGGCCATATTGCAAGGAACTTGTATCGTGTCCATGGCGCTTGCTTGTTGCTCATCTGCCCATTGCTCCCTCGTTAGATTTGCGCTGTGTAAGTGCACCTAGGTACATACATCGTGTATGTGTGTTGTGTGTAGTATTTGTATAGTCCAAAGGTAGCCGGGTGCTGTACAGGGTCAAAGGGAAGGATGCTGCTGCTGAGTGACTGTAGTGGTACCCGGGTTCTGAGAGTGGAGGTGGACGGTCTCTGGATCATGATTGGCGTCTTTAAAGAGCTGCATCTTCACCTCTTTCCTAAATTGCCGCGCAGTTGGGCACTGCTGATGGTTAGAGAGTGGTCCCAGATCCAGGGCCCGTAGGTGGAGAATGCCTGTTGCCTTGTTTTGCTTTCTGTTTTTTGCACCTCTTCGTGTCTATTACGATAGTGTCCTGTTTGCGGGTGTGTCAAGAGTCCCCTGTAGTTGGGAGCTTCTCGTTCAGACAGGCAAAGGTGCCGGCCAGTGGTTTTGTAAATATTACAACTGGTTTTGAAGACCCATCAGAGTGGACGTGCTATGGTGATGTTTCCTCAGGCCCTTGACGAGGCCTGGTGTAAGTCTGTACGAAAATGAACACAAAGTGTGTTCTTTTCTGGGTCATCGCTCTTCTGTCTAAACACTTTGTTCCAGTCAATACTGAGTGGAATCAATTGGACCGAGGGTCTGTGCCCCGTGCAACTCCGAGCATCCGGTGGTGTTCACTCTGTAGGGGGGCTGCCCGGGGCGCTTAAAAGCCCTCTGCATATCTCATCGATTCAGTACATTGGGGATACTCAGAATCCTCTCTGTAGAGCTCATTAGGCTTTCATTGCCTGCTATGAGCGCAGGCATCCTCGCCTGTCAGAGCAGGTCTTTGGGCTTAATGCAGCAAAGATGAATGCTCTGCGAATGTGACTTGTATCTGATGCTCTGGCACAGTGAATTTGCTCCAAATATCCGCTGAGCATCTAATACATTAGGATAGGATAATATTTATAGAGCGCACTAATATCCGAGGGTGTCAAGGCGCTGAAAGGACGTAGGAGGAGGGAGAAGTGTCAACATCCAGCTAAGAAGCAAATAGCCAGGTTTTCCAAAGTTTCCTGAAGACCGGAATAGAGTCCGCCTTAGAGATGGAAGAGAACAATGAGTTCCAAAGTTTGGTGGCTTCCACCGAAAAGGAGCTCATGGTCCTCCCCGGAGTGTACCACTGAAACATGGTTTTTAAATGTGATGAGCCTTTGCTATGCATAGGCTTATATACCATATTCAGGACCTTGAAGGAAATGCGCTTCCTGACGGGGAGCCAATGCAGGGCTCGAATCCCTTCCCTGGCTGACTGATACTTCAGGGATGTAAAGAATCAGCCTTGCCGCTGCGTTCTGTACCATCTGAAGCTTGTTCGGGGATACTGCTTTGATGTTAAGGTACAGAGCATTGCAGTATTCCTGCCGGGAGGTGACTAGTGTAATGATAGTGGACCGATGCAGTTCAGAAAGAATATATGGCAGCATAGTTCTCAGGGTTTTTAAAGATGAAGAAACAGGTGCTGACTGTACAGCTGATCTGGACATCAAAGGTCAGACCCTTGTCAAAAGTGACCCCCAGATTTTTTGCTGTTCAGACCGGACCAGGAAGGGGACCGCAGACTGCAGGCCACAAGGCATTAGACCAGATAGAATTCTGTTGGCCAAGAACTAGCACCAATTACATTCAATACCGGTTTAGGGAGCGGGAGAGTGAGAGGGAGAGGGAGAGGGAGAGGGAGAGGGGGAAAGAGGGAGAGAGGGAGAGGGGGGAGAGGGAGAGAGAGAGAGAGAGAGGGAGGGAGAGAGAGAGAGGGGGGGGGAGGGAGAAAGAGAGAGAGTGGGAGGGAGAGGGGGTTAGGGGGAGGGGGAGGGAGAGAGAGAGAGAGAGAGAGGGGGGGAGGGGGAGAGATAGAGAGAGAGAGAGGGAGAGGGAGAGAGAGAGGGAGAGAGAGAGGGGGAGAGAGAGGGAGAGAGGGAGAGAGAGAGAGGGAGAGAGAGAGAGCATATCAGATTATGTCAGACTGAAAAGCATTTATTATAAGTGAGCGGTATTTAAATATGAATTTATAAACATTCATGACCCCGCTCTAATAGTAATGTCACTTAGTGAACTAAGAGACAAGCCAGGGGGGTCTTGAATACCCTATATTTGGGCTACATGCGTATTATGTATGGAGAACAGTTATAGGCTAATAATAAAACAAAAGACTTGTTTTGTACAGCGCACACCTGAAACTCATGTATTTGGAGGTGCTCAGATGTATGATTATGAAGAAAAAGGATGCTTGGTGAAATAAAGTATTTGCCTAGGATCACACAATTACATCAAGCGGGGAAACCGAGATCATCCAAGATTTTCCAGTTACACACTACGCAATGTAGTTATTAGATGAGTATCTCTTTCTCACATCAAATGTTAGTGCTTTTGTTTAAATTCTAGGTGGGTGATATTGCAGCATTAGTGACTAACAGTATTCACATTTTATTTTTGCGAGTTTTAGATAGAGCAAACCTTGCCAAAGAACACTTCACAAAAGACACAGATTATGTTACATTTTTTTGCACCAGGGGGATTTTTTGGGATTCAAAACTGCTGCCCAGTGTTTCATGGTTGGCAGCTGTAGCCACTAGGCGACCTCGCCTTTTGTGTTTTTAAACACGAACGTACAAATATACTCCACCACCCCCTGACGACAATGCCATTAATGAACTTGAAGGGTAATCTGAGCAACCTATATGTGGCCTAGATTTTTATTTTACATGAAGCAACATTATAGCCTGAAAAATCAAAGGAGAGAGATTTTTGTACAGCTCATCCCGAACTTGTGTATTTGAAGGTGCTCTCGTATGTGGTAATGGAAGAAAAGGAGGTACGCTAAAATAAAATACTTTCCCAGGATCACATAATTGGGTAAAGCTGGGAAGCCAAGATTGATCCTAGGTTTTCTAGTTTTACATTGTGCGATTCAGCCATTAGATGTGTATCTCTTACTCCTGTTTTACATCAAGTTACTGCTTTGTCTTACATTCTTGGCGCATAAAATTAGAGTGTGGGTGACAGGCAGAAGCCACATGAAAGAGCAGTTTGTTTTGGGCTTGAGGTTAAAAGAAGACCTCAAGCTGAGCCAGGCATCTGCTTCAAGCCTGCAGTGGCTCGCCCACCATCTAGATTTTTAGGTCAATATATGAGATAACTCTGGTGTTAAATGCTCCATTTGGCTCACTTTTTGATTTTAAACTTTTTTGGGGCAAATAACCCTTGATCCTCCGAACCCACCTGAAGAAGTTTAGCTCATTCTTTTCTCTGTCTTTCTCAGCCAGAAACAAACACTTTTATTTACACCCCCACCGCTTTCTAAACTCACCAGCAGCTACTGCCCAGGGGTGTCTGCCACAGAATAAAAAGACCCAGTCTTTGACATTTCCACGTGCTTTCGCGACTGAGCTTTAGTCAGCAAATAGCAATTGTGCATGTTTTGGAGCGAGGGAAGGCTGCAATGGGTTCATGTCCAAGGTCTGGGTTAACAAATAACTTATTGTGTGTGCAAGGCAAGGCTACTGAGCTCTGTGCATTCTTATGATTCTGGATTGCAGATCTGTGACAGGCTGAAATTACCACGTGCACACATGATCCTTTGTTCGTCTGCCAGATGGACCAAAATAACCACGTGCACCCAGACATTTATAGCCCTATCAGTGGGTGATTCATAACGATGAAAGACAAATTAAGCAACAGGGTCACATGCCTGAGTTCACGTCACAGGTTTATGCGATGATACAGTGGCTTGTCAGTGGTGCGCGGCTTTGGATGCTGGTGACACATTGAACCAGATGTTGGCCTGTCCAGCCGAACTAGCCTGGGATATTATGGCATCCCTTTCAGTCTATAAATGTCAGTATTAGCATCGTATGATGCACTTCGCAGCCTTAAAGTGTGGTTGCATTGTGCATGTTACGGAAGAGAACGATGGGGGTACACGTGAAATGACACGGTATGATACGCCTACTAGGGCGTCTTTCTCTATAGATCCTTAGGAGCAGCTTCCTTCTTGTCCTATGCCTGGTCCAAAAATAACAGTGGGGATGGTAAGCAATGGGATAGTGGTTAGGGAGGATAAATGAGGCAGAGAAGCACATGAGCGAGAAAACAACACAGAGCACCGGTGAGGCAGGGAGTTTGGCATGCGGGAAGCACAAGAGCGAAAGCTTGCAGCATGAGGGAGACAGCAAGACAATGGGAATGTATTTGGTAGGGAAGAGGTGCACGAGGGAGAGAGCTCACTCACACACATGCCCCGCATCGCAAAAGCAAAACTGATCGTCGTTCTCCTACATCGCACCCAAAACATGGAACGACCTCCCTCAAAACATCAGATTCTCCTCCTCTCTTCTCGTGTTCCGCAAGAAACTGAAGATCTTTCTCTTCTTAAAAGCACCTTGGGTACCGCAGACCTACACACTTGTCCAAGTGCCTGGATAACCTCTCAGGTGATTAGTTTACTATACAAATCAATATAACATAAGATAGAGCGGAAAAATACATGCACTCTCATGAAGTGCTTGAGTGAAAAGAAAAAAGTAGTTCTGTAAAAGCGAGCAGTGGAAGGACAGAAGCAAGCCAATCAGAGATGGTAAAGAGGGTATACGCTCCAGGGGTAGACAAATACGGGAGGGACTGTAGTGTAGCTCCTATTTTCCCAATAGGCTCTGCGCATTGGAATAGTACCTACAGCAGTAAAGGCCTAGGCCAGACGTTAACTAGGTCTACTACTGTCGATACTAGACTTAATTTTTGGGTTTGCCAGCTAAGCTCAGAGTTCGCTAGAAACTTTCTCGAATGTTCAAGGAAGGATTAACTCCCCTGATTAGACAAGAAGGGATTTAGTTTCTGACAACCATAGAACATGACAACTTTGCTCTCCCCTAATCAAGAGTCAATCTCAAGAGTCGTGTGAGCACAAGGCAATTATTTTACTCAGTCAGTACGTGCATTCTTAGTCTCATCAGAATGTAGAGAAAAGGAGGAGACGGGCGTGTTCAATAAAAGATGTTATTTATTGATCAGTCTCTTTTCTCGTACAAGAGAAATGGATCGATATTATTGCAATACTTATAGTTAAGTAAAGTGCATACATTAGAAGCAATAGTATAAAATAATACTGTAAAAACATTGATATGGTTTCTGAGCCATATGATGTTTAAAATGATTAAAATATATTTACATACACATATACATTTGACTAAACGTACTCAACTGGTGTTTCTAAATATGCCTACCCCGTGTACCTGACCTAAGTCTAATACGTGGGCGGGAATAGAAAGTTACAGTTTAAGTTAAGTTTGTTTTTGCCAAGTGGATAACTAAAGAATTCTCTAGGAGGGGTTATTCAGTTCTGTACCTGGAATTTAGGATGAATGAGGAATGGTATCTCTTTCTCTGCTCTCGATATTCCAGGCTGCCTGCGAGGGCTGCCCAGAAGCGCCGGTGCTGGGTCTCTCGGCTTGAGATAGCAGCGCGTCTCTCAGCGCGTCAGGAAGGCGGGGCTGCTGCCTGCGGGGTCTGCTTCTGCTCTCGGCTTCGGCAAGTATGGCTGCTCCGTCTTGTCACCACGCGTGTGTTTGCATAGGGCAAGGTCGGCAATATTTATACCTTAAAGGTGCCGGGATTGACGTAAGGATGGACATAGGTACGTCAATAAAGATGTCATACGACTTGCTCGTTAGCACATTCTTTACTAAAGTTCTCTGTGAAATCAAAACAATGGCCGCACGGATTATCCAGGTTGTCATAGGTTTGATTTGTTATGAGAACGTCGTATGCCTTATCAGGGGCTGGAGGAATGTCGCTTGTCTAATTAGATCTCAAGCGTTATGACCTAATCAGATAACACGTTCCTGTGCCGTAGTGTGACTGCGTCAGATAACGGTATCTGCTTCATGGGGGTTTTCTTGCCTCATGGGCTGACTGTTAGTTAACTAGCTAGTAAGTTTAACCAGAATAGGGTCAGGAATAGGGGGATCGATTCAGAACCTATAGAAATACACGACACCCACTCCACGCTAACTATGGTCATATCTACTAATCTATGCATAGTATAACATAGTACAACAGACTATAGAGTATAGTGTATACCTTACCACCCCAAAATACATAAATGCATTTTGAAATTTTCAAATATACTGAAAAATTGCAGTCATATATATTGTATGCACTTAAGCTATGAATTAAATGCAAAAGTAAACACGCATTGTTATGCATTATTGCTTGTTGGTATATGAGAAATACACATGAAATGGCTCTTAATATGGCTATACAGAAAAAGAGTCGAAACCATTTCATCACATAAAATATATCGTGAACATACCAGCGGGCAGCTAAAGTCTATATAAAGTCTATAAAGTATCTAAAAAAATAGAAATCTTAGTTCTCTAGGAATAGTTTCTTACTTTAAGCAGAAGATCAGTGTCCCGGGGAAAAAATATATAGAAAAATATTTTAAGGGCTTGCTGAAAAAAGTTGCTGTCCGTGAACTGGATTGTAATTGTTCATGTGACTTTATTTTTAAAGTTGAAGGCCGAATTCAGGGAACGCCGTGTGCGAGTTTACTCAAAAGTCTCTATTTCTGTTCCGGAGAGAACATCATATCATTCAGGCTTTCGAAAAAACTGTCAACAGCTTCATGGGAAAGTTCCACTAAGTCGGAAATAGGGGTAACCATGCATTCATGCGCATGATTGTCTGCATTGACATTCTGATTTGCATTGCTGACAGAAGGTCGTACCTGTTCGATGCTGCTTTCATCTCGTACTTCACTACTCTTCAATCGCAGTGGTGAAGATTCCAGGAATGCCGTCATCAGAATTGGCAGCCTTTGAGGGCAGCACAAAGCGTGAACCTTGGTAGGAACCAACAGTGTATCTGCATCCACCGGCGCATCCGATTGTAGCGTCAGACAGGTGTCTAACACGCATTCTTCTCCGCATAGCAGACACCTTAGTACAGGTAAAACACACCTTTGCCACATTGGTCGAAATGATAGAAACCAAGTCATGTTCAGGTCTCTAAGCCGGGAGAGTCCCAGGATTTTTGATATCCGGTCCCGGTATCCAATGGCTAGGATCGTATCTTCCATTGTCGCGAGAGTTTGATCTGTGACATGGGTTGCCATATCGAAAAATAAGGACTAGGAATAGGATTCCTGCAATTAGTCCTAGTATTAGGGGAAGTCCGCCAAAAATCGAATGGACGAAATCTGGAAAAATACCCAGTATGGCTTTGAATGGTGTTAATGCCATCGAAAATACTGTCTTAAATACCTTTGAGACTCCTGTGGTATCAGAAATATTTAAGATTTCGCTCAGGATTTCCGCGAAATGTACGGGGGAATTGGTTGATAATAATGTATGTATCTCTGCAGTCGTCCTTGCGACTTGTAGATCATACGTTTCTTTTGATGACGTGAGCCTTGTAGGCGTCTGAAGAAGCACTGTTTTCATTCTGCTTAAAGTGTCTATTCGAATAGAAGTAATTTTCAAACTGGGCCATGCCCTCGCCTCCCTGTCTGGAAAGGAGCTGGGGAACAAAGAACGTCCACAGCACTTGACCTTCGCCGTCGTAGTGACGAGATAAGGAGTCCCGGGCATAAGACTACAGCATCTGCGGTCTACAATAAGAATGTAACTCCCATTATAAAGTCTTTGAAAGAATGGTTCTATTTCAGTTGCAGGTGCGCCTTGCTGGTGACATGAAAGGTTGTATGAATTCCCTTCACAGGCTCCGTGCAAACTAATACCGTTACACAGAAGCGTGCCGCTTAGTGACATAGCACAATTGTTGCCACTAAGAAACACTTTCTGTCCTTTGTTACTGACACATGCATGTGAATAGGGCAGGTTCCAAGTTGTTTTAAGGTACCCCTTTCCCAATTTCTCGTACATGCCAGCCTGTATATGTTTTTGGCAGTATTGAAACCTGAAGGTTGAGATTGGAATATTTATGATTCCGTGGATTATCCATTCACTGACAGGTCGTTCTGACATTGTCAACGGTAATCTTTCTAGTTTTTCAATGCTCAAGATTGTATAATCAGCACCCTTCTGCGCCATACCGATTTGTCTATCAGTAAGGTTAAAGATTTGGAATAGTGACGTAGTGTTGATTAAACGCCAAGGCACATAGCCTGAACGCAGATTTTGTAACGTCCAGCCAAGCTGTACGATAGAACGCAATTGTGACTGACCATGTTGTAATAACAGTAAGTCTTGCGATAATATATCGATTGCTGAAGACACAATGCTGTCCAATGAAAAAATTCTGGAGGACAGAGTCATTAACCCATTGTCCACTACAGAAAGTGATTTTTCCAAATTAATACGGTCAATTTCCCGTATTCTTTCTGCTGTCTCAATTTGAGTAACCTTCCAGGCCTCATTATATGCTGCATATACAGAGGCTGCTATGAAACGCTTTTGACGCTGTTTGCGTGGTCCCATTATGAAATCACGCAAGTCAGCACCATCAGTAAGTAAAGTTAGGTGTTGCTTAATTTCAGGCAGTGTGGAAGACTGTAGCCATTGAAGGCATAATTTGCCCACACTGTAGGTTGTTATTATCCCTGGGTGATGTCTTTGGGGATATCTAGGGTCTGGCCTGGTCATTTTGAAACCCTGTGTTTTATTCAGGAATCTATCTTGACAGTGATTTGTATCTGTGGGCCAGATCAACCATTGTTTCCAATCAGGATGTGTTCTGTTTTGGTTAAGTATACGGTTTACGTCTATTTCTTCATCTGTATCAGAGTTATTGCTAAACATTGTTGGCTTTGGAATAGACGGGTTATTTAAATCTTTGATTTTGGCTAAGCCAAGACAGGTGGTTTGTTGAACAGTGTCATTTAAAAATATCATTTGTTCTGGGATCATGCAGGCTCTAAACAAAGCTTCTAAACCCTGTACTTGCCATTCTTTTGTGCCCCAAACACTTTTCAAATCAACATTTTTGTCCCAATAATCGAATCCAAAAGTATTCATTTTTTCAAAGAATGAATCAGAATAAATCAATTTTGTGTTGGTTATCATGGTTTTGGTCCCTGTCTTGTTTGACAATTTATAATAAAATGTTTCAGCATTACTAGTGTTAAAACCTTGAAAGTATGAATATTTGTCATAAACGGTTCTAGAGCTCCCTTTTGGAGGTGTAGCACAATGTTCCCATTGATTAAAATTTAAAACATTTCTAGGTTGTGCAGATTTATGCAAGAAATGGTTACCATAGTGGTTATAGCAATACATACTATCATAATTTGTAGAACCTTGCAAATAATCATGTTTTGTAAATTTAGCAGACATTACTAAGTCAGACATCATATTGTTTATACTTTCAAAGTCCCAATCATCAGCAAATGAGTTTGGTTTTGCAAAGTCACTCAAAGAGATCTTAATTTGGTGTGGATATTTCAGGATCTCGACCGGACCATAAATTTCATAGTCAGTGTTGTCCCAGGCTACCCCACCAGGTATTGGAATTGCTGTGAAGTTGGCTGAAGAAAGTTCTGAAGAAAGTTCTCGTTTCTCGACGTGTGACGATGTGTGTGGTTTGAGGACCAAGATGATGTTCTGACTTGCTGTGTCCATTTTAGCATATTTTCCCTCAATGAAGCGTCCCAAAGTAAATACCATGATGAGCCAAATTATGAGGATAAATGCACCAAAACCCACCCAAAATTCAATCCATGGAGAAATCAGATATGTTTCTTTTAGTTGTTTCAAAAGTTCCTTCGCTTTGTCTTTAAAGGATTTTGATGATGGCTGTGTCTTTTGTTCGCTGAAGCCTTCAGAGGAATCATCGAAGTTGATGAAGTAACCGGATGCAGTTCTGTCAATTGTTCCAATTGGTTCAGGATTTTTGTTTTTTGCATTTTCACTTGGTACTTCAGTATAGATTGGTGTGTCTCTGCTAAATGTCTTTATTTGGGTTTTCAGAGGTCTAAGTTCTATTGCATTGTTGCATAGTCCTTGTTGTTCTTCTGTAGGCGTTTCGAATGTGATGAGCCTCTTTGTTAGGACCTCTGTACTGGTAGCAAACCTTGGTGTTCTGCTACTTATTGGGAGTCCACTTGGCCTACTGTTTGTTATTGGCCACATGTTGTGGTTTTACCAGGTCGATGGATACAACTCGGTTCTCCTTTTTTCCAGCAAGTGGCGGTAGTACAACTGATCTTGTCCCGTTGACAGACAAGACAGGAACTGCTTTTCTGTAAGAAGGCCCAAATTCCTTCTTTACCGCGATCTTCTCCCTGACTAGATCCCCGACTTTTGGAATCCAGACAGGTCTTGCTGGGACAGGTGGTGATTCTTCAGTGGTTGTTGGCTGTTGTTTCAACTGTATGTTGCTCAGGTCTTTTCTTGTTTTGTTTAAGTCCTGCAAAATAGCCAAACGGTCTTTGACATCAAAGCTTTTTTCTGTTACCACTGAAGTTTGACTATCAAGGTCAGAGATCAACATCCTAGTTCCGAATAATAATTCGTACGGACTGAATCCCTTCAGAGAATTTCTTGGCAAGTTATTTAGACTACGTTGGACACTTATTAGATGTTTGACCCACCCAGCTCCCGAACCTAATATCCTTTCTATTATAGATTGCTTTCTGTCTTGGTTTTTTCTTTACACCATCCCATACCCTCAGGAAGGAAGTGAGAAGATTCCCGCTGGGCTGTGCTCATTTGGCCATTCTTTCCCCCCCCAGGCTGGATTGCCTGAGAAAAAGAAAAAAAATGGTCGAACGTAGCATGCTCTTAGCGTATATGCCATTTAGACTCGCAAATCTTTGTATAACAGTCCGGACGTCAGCCGAGTGCTGAGGATCTACATTATAAGTGGAAACTAGCCTGTATATGTTAATCGCAAGCCATTCTTTTTGCTGGTAATATTATCTGCCTTGATACGACGAGGTATTAAACTGCTTCTCTCCCCACT
This sequence comes from Lissotriton helveticus, assembly GCF_964261635.1. Taxonomy (NCBI): domain Eukaryota; kingdom Metazoa; phylum Chordata; class Amphibia; order Caudata; family Salamandridae; genus Lissotriton; species Lissotriton helveticus. The sequence goes on along the minus strand of NC_136062.1, from coordinate 216,322,435 downwards.
GCGATCTCTGTTGCAGTTTGGGCAGTTTTTTACAAAGATGGTAAGATGGAGGCTCATGCCTGGCCACCAGTACCGTGATTGTAAATCTTCCAGAGAATCTTTTAATTTAAGGTGTCTGTGACCCTCGCCCATATGTGCGTCTGCGATTAACAAGTTTCTCCTGTCCTTGTTTGGAATCACTCTATCCCCCACTCCAGGGATTCGAGCAAAAGGGACGGAGTTTGCATCGATTATGTATGTATAATTGAGTGGATAGTTGATCGGTAACGCTGAGCAGTCGCCTTTTGATGACGTTTTCACCGCCAGCAATGTTTCACCGTCAATGTATTTTAATGTATGCTTTTTTCGATCAACGGGAGCCGATTTAGTGGCTGCCGCTGCGGCTGTCTCAGCCAATGAATTCCCTACAACGTGAACGCCATCACGTTGATGACTCAGTGAGTGAGTCACGTGAGTCTTTGGTAGTTCTTTCTTCAAAAGAGCTACTTGTTCCCAGAGAAGTCTCTGCTTTATTGGTGCATCTGTGTCATCTTTGTAACCGTTCTGAATCCATGTCTGCAAATCCTTGTTATATGCTTTGACGCAGAAATATGAATCTGACACTATAAGTGTCGGGAATTCGCGATCCGCATTATCTAGCGCCATTTTCAAAGCTATTATTTCAGTTTGCATTTCTGAATTTGTTTCTACTGAGTGTGATTTTGTTAATAGAGGTCTTAGTTTACCCCCGCGCCACACTTCTTTTGTGATCTCACATGTGGGATTGTGTGCATGTTCTCCCCAAACGGAGGGTTGAGCATGTCCGTCTGTATAGATTACACAGGCGTAATGTCGTAGAGGCAGAATGTCGATTGGCAGAGGATACGTTTTTTCATATTTTAGATTTTTTAATTCTTCTAGTTCTTAAAAGACTGTCAACCAGGCAATACTTGATAATTCATATCCTCCGTACTGGATTTTCAGATGGGCAATTCTGGATTTTTTGAAGTTGAATTTGTAACCCTCTGCAGCGAAACCAAGTATTATGGTGTTCACTCTTTTCAAGTGAGTTTCCAAGTCATCATCTGTTAAGTAAATGTCATCGACATAAGATAATGCTTCATCATCATATTGTTGTAGTAATTCTGTTACTCTCGCTGAGAATACCCCCGGGCTGTTCTTGTACCCCTGGGCTAACCGACAGAATTGTTTTTGAGTGCCATTTACTGAGAAAGCTGTTAAATATCTGCTCTCTGGTGCTATGTTTTGACAAAAGAATCCGTTGGAGATGTCCAAGGTAGTTTTGTATTTTTTGCGCACTATGTTATTCATTAGTGCAGCACTGTGTGAGTTTTGCACTGCAAAAGTTTTGCAACATGTGTTAAGGTGTCGGTAATCCAAAACTAGACGGTATGAATTGTCTGGTTTGGAGACCGGAAACAAAGGATTGTTCATTTGTGAGGTGCAAGTTTCAATCACCCCCTGGTATTCTAGCTGATCTAGTATTTCATTTACTTGTTTTTTAGCTTCTTGCTTAATTGGGTACTGCCTTTGTGCAGTTGGTTGTGATTTTAACTGGATTTTGTGAGGAGGAGAATCCTCATCCCATCCTACATGATTTTTATATAAAGCAGGTGCTAAGGCCACTGCCCACTTTCTAGCAAGTGTGTATTTTTTATGAATCGGGATTTGATTCGAGAAGGCAGGCATAATTACTTCTTCGCCATGAGGGCACTCCCTGACAAACTCTGGTGGCCAGTCTTTTTCAGCTAGAAGTATGTCATAACCCTTTGAGAGGTTATCCCAAAATAGTCCCCTTATTTTCCTAGTCTTATCTCCCTCTATACGTAATGTTATCTCGTATATTTTGTGGGGCTTGCTAACTCTGGTATCTGCAGTTTCCACTTGAAGGTATTCATTCGTGTCCACTGTCTCCAGATGATCCATAAGGACTTTGCGAGCTATGCTCACCTCTGCTGCGCTGTCTAGCATTGTCTGAGCCCACTCTCCGTTTTTCAATTGTGTCCTCAGTATTCTCGGCATTGTTAACTACCTTGATACTGGCTACCTTCTTTTTTGGAAATTGTGATTTCTTTTTCAGTTGAGCAGGTTCCTTGTCTTTGGACTTGGCGTGCTCTTCTGATCGTCCTCTTCTTTCCGATTTCTGCGAGGAATTCTGAAAAGATTGAGAGGGACGTGTATCAATGTCTTGATATCTATCAGGTTTTTTAATATTATCCCTATTTCTAAGGTTATATCTATTCCCAGAGGGTTCACTCTGAGGTGACCTTTGTCTCGGGTTTGGAGATTTCTCTCTTCGCCTAGGAGACCTTCCTCTGGACTGGAATTTCTTTTCTTTTGGATTGGATTGTTTGTTCCCATCCCAGTTCTTTTTTGGTGAATTATTATTATTATTAAAAAAAAAAAATTCTGGACTTGTAGTCAGTTGCGGTTTTACTGGTATTCCACCTAGACTATCTCTGCCTAGTTCTTCATAGGATTTTTCTATGATTCTGGCAATTTCAGCTGGTTGGTCTGCTATATCTGTCTCTTTTAACCTCTGGCGGATCGCCACGTTTGCTGCTTCACCCTTTATGTTGGCTAGTAATATAGCCGATACCTGCTTGAAGTCTTTTAGTAATTTCATACCAAGAGTTAAAGCAGGTTCTGGACCGTATTCATCTTGAATTTGTTTTAGCACATCTGGTATTACCGAAATGGATGGAACACCGTGCGTTTTTGTGTAGATGGAAGCAAAGACTGTACCCCAAGTGTCACAGTCCTCAATGTGTGGTGCGATTCCCATTGGGAGACATATAGTCAGAATCCTGTGTTTTTCTAATGGGGTGGTGTCAGGAAACACCGCCTCTATTTGGGTAATTTTCTGTGCCAACCAGAATGGTATTTGTTCCCGTTTAGCTGGAACTTTACCTAGGCAGGATTGGATGTTCTGTGGTGTAATTTTATTTGTGTTCCCCTGGTGAGGGGTCAGCTGTGGAAGTTTAATCGCTGGCTGTATTGTTGAAGTCCGCATTACATACTGAACTAATTGTCTGTGAATTTTTAGTAGTTGTTTTAGCTGTATTAGCAGCTCTGCTGCAGGCATTCTTTCGATGTCTGGATATGGTGTGTATCCGGCTAAGACCGGCCACGTTGCTCCTGGTCTTCCTAAAGGGCCGAGCCTTGTAATGTGATTATTATGTTTTAGGGCGCCATCAAATAAGAGCAAATGCTCTTGGAATTTGAGTGGTACTTCCACCTCCTCGAAAGGAGTGTACTCATTAGGAGGTTCCTCTACTTTGTAATAGTGGAAGTACTTTGTTATAGTATTAGCTGCTGGAAAATGTATCCATGTATAGTATACCTCTGTCTGCCGATATTCGTGTGCCTCGATTACGAATATGACTGTGCCACCTCTAGGTGTCAGTCCATTTTCTATAAGTTTTAAGGTTATAGATCTTCTTTTGGCGACCGGAATGAGTATTATATCCGCGTCTGCTGCTTGCATGGTAGCATCAGCATCTGCTATTTCAGTAGCTAATCTAGTAACCTCTCGTTCTTCATCGCTGTCCATTTTGCTGACAGGATGGTATTATGTTTATTTGCAGATCAGGTTTCTTTATGGAAACAGAGATTAGATGCACAATATTTTGGAACACTGTTTATCCTTCAACGTTGACTTAGACCAAGAACCATACATAGGAGTTCCCTCCTGCGAGGTTTTGGAGGATATTATAACCTTTCACCCACTCCAGACGTCTTTGGAGTATTTGGGAAAAGGGGTCTGAGTGAGAAAGCACGACTGAGTTACTCTAAATGTCTTACGTTAGTTTTATCGCCCTTTCCAAACGCGTTGGGCGCCATGTAGTGTAGCTCCTATTTTCCCAATAGGCTCTGCGCATTGGAATAGTACCTACAGCAGTAAAGGCCTAGGCCAGACGTTAACTAGGTCTACTACTGTCGATACTAGACTTAATTTTTGGGTTTGCCAGCTAAGCTCAGAGTTCGCTAGAAACTTTCTCGAATGTTCAAGGAAGGATTAACTCCCCTGATTAGACAAGAAGGGATTTAGTTTCTGACAACCATAGAACATGACAACTTTGCTCTCCCCTAATCAAGAGTCAATCTCAAGAGTCGTGTGAGCACAAGGCAATTATTTTACTCAGTCAGTACGTGCATTCTTAGTCTCATCAGAATGTAGAGAAAAGGAGGAGACGGGCGTGTTCAATAAAAGATGTTATTTATTGATCAGTCTCTTTTCTCGTACAAGAGAAATGGATCGATATTATTGCAATACTTATAGTTAAGTAAAGTGCATACATTAGAAGCAATAGTATAAAATAATACTGTAAAAACATTGATATGGTTTCTGAGCCATATGATGTTTAAAATGATTAAAATATATTTACATACACATATACATTTGACTAAACGTACTCAACTGGTGTTTCTAAATATGCCTACCCCGTGTACCTGACCTAAGTCTAATACGTGGGCGGGAATAGAAAGTTACAGTTTAAGTTAAGTTTGTTTTTGCCAAGTGGATAACTAAAGAATTCTCTAGGAGGGGTTATTCAGTTCTGTACCTGGAATTTAGGATGAATGAGGAATGGTATCTCTTTCTCTGCTCTTGATATTCCAGGCTGCCTGCGAGGGCTGCCCAGAAGCGCCGGTGCTGGGTCTCTCGGCTTGAGATAGCAGCGCGTCTCTCAGCGCGTCAGGAAGGCGGGGCTGCTGCCTGCGGGGTCTGCTTCTGCTCTCGGCTTCGGCAAGTATGGCTGCTCCGTCTTGTCACCACGCGTGTGTTTGCATAGGGCAAGGTCGGCAATATTTATACCTTAAAGGTGCCGGGATTGACGTAAGGATGGACATAGGTACGTCAATAAAGATGTCATACGACTTGCTCGTTAGCACATTCTTTACTAAAGTTCTCTGTGAAATCAAAACAATGGCCGCACGGATTATCCAGGTTGTCATAGGTTTGATTTGTTATGAGAACGTCGTATGCCTTATCAGGGGCTGGAGGAATGTCGCTTGTCTAATTAGATCTCAAGCGTTATGACCTAATCAGATAACACGTTCCTGTGCCGTAGTGTGACTGCGTCAGATAACGGTATCTGCTTCATGGGGGTTTTCTTGCCTCATGGGCTGACTGTTAGTTAACTAGCTAGTAAGTTTAACCAGAATAGGGTCAGGAATAGGGGGATCGATTCAGAACCTATAGAAATACACGACAGGACAAATATGAGGTGGGCAAGCTTGGTACCAGTAAATCCGTTGAATAACAAGTATGCAAGCAATTGATTGACAATAAAGCAAACCAGTGGTAAGCAATGGGTAGTTCTTGGTAAGCTAACAATAAGTCTTTTGCAACTGTACAGCTTGTGCTGTCTGGTAGGATCAACATAATTATTAGGAAGTTGAAAAAAGTAACATCAGAAATTGAGGGGGCAGTGGACCCTACACATCCCTGGGCAGAGGTAGCCCCAAAGATGTTGCACTAATGATAGTTATGCTTCTGCCCCCTGTCCCTGAATCACTTCCTGAATATCTCTAGACCCTCCTTCTCTTACTTGTCATCTATCTCACTAATTTTCACCACACACTCGCCCCCCCCACTCCCTGGCCCCTTCTCCAGTCTCCACTGATGGTTTCTTTCCCCGTGTTCCCCGCTCTCCGTTTTTCCTGCATCCTCCTTGCCCTTTTCGCACTGTCCGATATCTGTTCACTTTTGATTACACTTATATATATGGCTAAAGTAGAAAGAAACCGAGGAAACCAGGGTGAGGACTGAGTACAGATATACAAATGTATTTTCTCTGTCCTCGTGTGGCTTCCTCTGCATCTTAGTACTTTCCTCGTTTCACTCTCCTTCATTCACACCCCTTCATTCACACCTTTATCCCACACGTTCCATTCCCCCCACTCCATTCTCCACTTATTTTTCTGTTCTTCTCTTCATTTAACCCTTCACCTCCCTTCTCCTCCATCACTATTGTCAATTTTAATTCTCTTCCCTTCTCTTGCTTTCCTTCGCTCTCTCCTGTTTCTCTGCATCCATCTGAGTTTAGCTACTTTACTCCTTTTACTCTCCCTAGGTTCTTGTTTCCCTCTTCTAATTCTCCACTTATCCCTGAATCTTTTCCTGCCTATCTCTACTCTCCCACTGTACCTCGTTACTTTCTTTCACCCTCATTCCACCCTCCCCGTTACCCACTGCTCTTCTCCCCCGTTTAGCATTCCCTCCTCTAGCTTTCTATTCTGTGGTTTACTCCATTCGCTTCCCTCTTCTGTTTCTCCTATATCTTCTCACTCCACCTTCACATTCTGTTCCCTCTTTATCTCTCTCCTCTAGCTTTCCTTTCTCCTTTGCATCTCTAACCCCCTCTTTTCCTTACTACATGTATCTCTGCTCTCTCTCTTAACTCTCTTTTAACCCCTCTTTTTATCCTCCTTTCCTCCCCTCTTACAGTAAACTCTGAGTTCGGCCCAAATTAGGTAATCTGTGGTTGCCGAGTGTTAAGTAAACTGCAGCTGATGCAGGACAGCCCGTCCCCTCCCACCCTTGCTTTGTCCCCTCCCCTCCTCCGGGCTCCCTGCCCTCAAGGCTCTGTGCTGCTGCCCAGGGATGCCTCTGTGCAGGCCACGGGTGAGAGGGTTGCTTTATTCCATGCCAGGGCAGTTTCAAAGACGGAACTGGATGTGGGAAGGGGAGATGAAAGTCACACAAAATACAAAGGGGAGGAAGGAAAACAGGAGAGGGAGGAAGGTGACTGTTATGTAATGTTGACGGTAACACTCATATTGCGTACTCTCTGGGCCGCCCTTGGAGACCCCCTTAGACCAGAGGTTACGTTTGGAAGAGACGTGGGAGATGGCAGAGAGTCAGAAATCTGAGGCAATCCGAGACTCTGGGGCATGGCGGTGATCCCCAGAGAAGCAGGAAACTGTCTGCCTTTGCCCCATACTTTTCTGGTTTCCTTCCTGCTAATCGACTCCCTTTTCTGCGGAGGTTCATATAGTATAGCGTGCAGGTGCGCTGGGCTTCTAGTAGCAACAGGGTGCGACAGAGAGCCCTCGCAAGAGTGCAGGAACCAGGGACATGGCACTCTTCAGGCCCACGGAAGGCTGGCATTGGTTTGTGTGCCAGGATGTCATTACAAAAACATTGACAGAAATATCGGGGTCTAGTCATAAAGGATCGCCTCACTCGTGCTGGGAGGGGCCCTGCACTCGTGGTGAACTCCCTGCACTCGTGGCGGAGGCCCTGCACTCGTGGCGGAGGCCCTGCACTCGTGGCGGAGGCCCTGCACTCGTGGCGGAGGCCCTGCACTCGTGGCGGAGGCCCAGCACTCGTGGCGGGGGGGGGGACCTGCACTCATGGCGGGGGAGCCCTACACTCATGGCGGAGGCCCTGCACTCGTGGCGGAGGCCCTGCACTTGTGGCGGAGGCCCAGCACTCGTGGCGGGGGGGGGGACCTGCACTCATGGCGGGGGGGAGCCCTACACTCATGGCGGGGGCCCTGCACTGGTAGAGGGGGGCCTACACGCATGTCGGGCGTGGCTGCATTCGTGGCGGGGGGCTTGCACTCGTGGCGGGGCCCCCGCACTTGTGGCCGGTCCTCTGCAATAGGTAACTGCAATAGGTATGGCCCGCCCGAGTGTGGGCCTCCCCGCCATGAGTGTGGAGGCCCCTTGAGCCTCGGGCCCATTGTGTCCTAAATCTCATTTGCACAAATTTTGCTTCACTCGGTGTAGACTGTGTATTATTAACTCCAATTTGGGCAATATTTTTGATAAACTATGTTCAGGAACACAATATTTCTGTGGGGTGATATTTTGGTTGCCATATTGTGGTACTATACTCAGATTAGGCATTATAACCTTTTGACTTGAAACAAGACTCTGTGCAGATGCTTCCCTAAAACCCTGTGTTCTTTTTCCTTAAAGGGCTTTAGTTTGCTTGTACGATAGCTCAGTGCATTTATACATTAATTGCAAAGATTTGTGAATAACTTGAAGGTTGCAGGTTCAAATCCTGGCGGCTCCACTCATCCTTCTGAAGTCAATAAAATGAGTGTCCTTGGAGTTGGTAGTAATAAACACTTTGAGACCAGGCACATTGTGCAGTGCACCAACTTTGGGCAGATATATGCTCACAATCGTTGGCTTGATATGCCCCCTAGGAGAGATGATACACATGTATTGCCAGTGGTTGGGGCAGTCTTTACTTGCCATCCATGAATTGGCACTGGCTAGCGTCAGCTCTTCATGGGAGTGGTATGTGATGGCTCGTGTTTGGGTAGTAAGTGCAGGCTCCCTGAAGGAATATTATTTGCCACCTCTGTTTTTGAATGGCTACTGGCCATTGTTGGAGATATTTCCCTTCCTCGTCAGATATTGTATATACTAACCTTAATTGGTGGTGACATCTTTCGGTCTTCACCTGGGATGATATCGCTTGACTGGATGCAGGTAGCTAGATGGATGAGTTGGAAGGAATGAACATTCCTGAATAAGCAGTTGCTTGGATTGGACCATTCTCCCTTCATCAGAATCTCTGAACCTATAGATCTACGAGACCATTGCATTCAAGGCTGGTCACCATATGGACCTTCTCACCATGCAGAACTCTATCCTTACACAAATAACAATGACTGACATTCACTTAAAATTCAGAGAGCACTAAAAACCCTGCCTATTCCATCTCTATCTGTACAAGATGCAGGAGATGTACTGCATGTTCAAAGGTGTTTCTGCTCACACTCTCCACAACACCTCATGCTTTTGCACAGTGACCTACACTCTACCATGTTTGAAGCACACCTTTGACCCTCACCCAAGGCACTCATTCAATCCCACCTGTGTAGTATACCCAAGATACTACATCCAACACCTTCCAACCAATGCATTCTTTGGGGAAATACAGTGCATGCAACATTGGAAAATGTACATATGATCTTCCAAATGGGAAATGTAATGCTGAACACACCATTAAAAATTACAAATACGTACCGTGTACAAATCAGGAAAAAACAACACTGCAAGGCTACAGCTGAGAATGACAATCATTGGTGCTAGAAAACCAGACACGTCGCTCAAAATAGATCAACCGACCAGTATAATTTAGCATTGAAAGATGAAGTATGAACTCTTTTTTTAAATCTTTTTTTAAATTACACAATTTTAAAAAGTCTGACGTCTTGTGAAGTTCTTTTTGCTGGCTTCTGACCTCGTTCTTTCTCTACTGTTTTTCTCCCGTATTGCGGAGACTGTCAATATGTATTTATATTCTGAACGTGGCTATCTAGTCGATGTCTCTCTCCGAGCTGTGTATCTGCCAGACACAGAGAGAGGTTTGTTCAGATTTAGAGCTTTGTGTATCAGGCAAGACATTTTAACTGGCAATGATATTGCCTTGGCAGCCAGTGAAATTTTTTTATTAGTGCAGTAACTTAATCAAATTTCTTCACTTTAAATAACCTCCAAGCTGCCTTATTGTGAATTTCTTGGAGTAAGTTAAATTGATTTCCCGAGAAAAGACAGATTGTGCATTACAATAATTGGATACAAAAAAATTAAAACATGGCAATTTAATACAAAACAATTAAATCATGCCACATCTTTAATCTGTTATTTAGAAGTGCATTTTCTAATTTTATGAATCATTCATCTTTACCTGCCGTGTTAATTGGGCTACTTATGTATACATTTTTTTTTTTTTTTACCTTTTGCATAGTAGCGCATCTGAAAGGGAGAATATATTAAATTAGAATTAAAGAAGAGGTCCCAGTCGCTGGAGGTTAAAAGAAGTCATGTTTTCTTCCTTCTCACAAGAAGGGCTTTCTTCCACTGTCCTCCATAGTGTTGGCGTGCATATATGGCATACTGATCCGCCATCCCACTCGTTCTTTCTTTCTTGTACTAGGGGACCTTGACCAAAGAGGCAGTAACTTATCTCAGGTTGTGAACTAGGTAGTAGTGTTAACATTTCGATTTCAAATATGAAGGGCCGGCCATGTGGATAGCCTGGTAAAAGAAGCATAAGCCTTTGAACTGGCACCTTTTGTTGCGACAGGAACCTAATGCAGATCTTTCAGATGAACAGACACAGAGAGGCATGTATATGGAGATTAAGAATGAGACTAGCAGAGACATTTTGTACCCTTTGTCGACAGTGCAACAAATAACATGAAGGCCAAGATGTAAATTGCTGCCACCGTCCAGGCGAGAGGTGATGAGGGTGTGGCTATGGCTCCCCATGGCTCAGAGGAAGTAGAAAGATTTTTTTAAGCATGCAAAGCAGGTTGAAACAGGTGCCAGCAACCTGAGTAAGCTGTTTAGAGGAGGAAAGATTATGTTCAAAAATAACTCCCAGATTTCTGGCATGAGAGGGAGGAGAAGGAGGGGTGCCCAACTCATTTGGCTGAACAAGAAGAGCTCTGATTTGTTGCTGTTATGCTTGAGGCAGCTGTTGCTCCTAATCCATTGAGCAACAGCCCTCTGGCAAGCACAGAACTTCCGTTACATCCTTACATCCTTGTTGTCAGATATGGACATTATGTTCTGGGGCCGAGGAAAGTACCATGCGGTAAGTACCCCACACTGAAGAAGGTTAGCATTTGATTGAAGGGGAAATGCCGGATTACTTAAGAAAGCCTCGGTGTACCCAAGGACCTTGTTAAAGACGCCAGACTTAGAGTGAAAAACCTTTTTGAATGGTGTTGACATGTTCTGCAGAGTGATGAGTAGCTACCAGCATTCGAAGTTGCTCCATGATGGTGATTAGAGACGTTTCCGTACTACGGAGAACGCTGAAACCAGATTGAGAACTATAAAGTGTCTCTTAAAGAGGAAAGAGACTTCAAAATAAAACAATAAAAGGTAGGATAGCACCATATGGGAGGGAACATGTCACATAGTAATCTGGTCAACTTCTCTGACAAATACCAGTAGTTTATCATGATATGGACAATGCATGGTACTGGAAAAAACTTCTTTCGAAGAATGTTATTGAGAATATGACGAGGCATCTAAAATTCTTTGATACTCAAGTTTGACAAGCAATAAAGGAATAAAATGCAAGTGAATGAACATTTCTGGATATCTGAACATGGCTTATTTTCCCCATTATCAGCGCATTTCCAAACCTCTGCCAGTTAGCTCACCTTCAGTCTAGCCACATGCAAGCCTAACTCACTCAACAGATAAAAATTGCCTCTCTGGCTATGTTTTCTTAACAATAGTAGCGCCTTCCCTTTCCTACTTGATCATATGGAGAGCATTATGCATACAATACTGCAGGTCTTCATTATACTCCTTACTGCACGTTCAGCCATGATGGACACTTGCGTTCTCGCAGATAAACGTTCATCGAAAGGGTGGTTATTAGCTTTTGTTTGGGCAAACTATCTGTGTTCCTGGTTTTCAATTGAAGCTAGCAGATAAGACCCAGGTATAAGCACCAGCTCAGAAAAAAAAGTCCTAACAGTACATTTTGTGTTCCTCCAGCTTCAATAGACCTTCCATCTACGCTTTTTTTCATTTTGGTTCAAATATATGGCTGCCAATTTCCTTCTCATGAATCTTTCAGTATCCGGGCAGAGGACAGAACATTGGCAGCCCAGCTTGCACAGTAATATTCTTGAATTTGACCAGCCAGGATGAGTGGAAAACATTCCCTCTGAACCCTGTCCACTGCATTGTTGTGCAGTTTGCATTTAGATGTGTAGCTCTTCCGGTTCTACATAATCTACGTTGGTCCCATGAGTTGATATTTGCTTATCTATACATTGCATGTACATGCATTTGTGAATCTAAGCTGTTAAGTGTCGGATTATTTCTCTTTGTCTTTGGGTAGTCATTGATTAGTAGGTAGTGTCCTTTGTAGGTACTGTTCAAGGTGTCTGTTTCTGTAGTTAGAAATTCTTCTGAAATTCATTATTGATGATCTTTTATAGTTCTGTATCCTTGTCCTCTGGTAACCCCAGTCAGTCTGTTGGACGGATCAGTTTCATGGCCCTCAGTATATTGCTGCACTGTGCATCTCTTTCTTTGTTACAATTGGAGCTATGTTTCACTTTCCTGCAGCTCTGGTTTCAACGGGGGTACCTCCTTAAGCACTTGCATGGCTTCATCACTCAGGCCTAATGGCCCACCATCCAAATGTAAACTTGGTTGAAATACTTAAGCTCAGAGAGGTTGATGGTTGGCACAAAACTAAATTGGACAACGTATCACGTTCTTGATGTTTAGTTAATAAAGGCCTAAGAGCTCTGGTGGTCGGTGAAGGAAAACGAACTGGCATAGAGACCAGTGTACAGCCAAACTGGTCCAGTCTCAACTTTTAGAGAGTCCCAGGTGTGAGAAGATAGAGTGGCACTAATAGTGGGCTCCCAAATGTTATTAAACGTTAGGGGTCTGTATCTCATTAATGGCTCATAGCAGTAAAAAAGAAAATCTGGTGATAGAAGCACCTGTGAGACATGGGCGGATGCTGGATACACTGGTTCCCATCAGTCACTGGGAGAATTACTGCTTTTAGGCTAATTTACTTTATCTACTGAGCTATAGGTCGTAGGAGGAACGTTGGGATTATTCTAGAACTATGGCGACCAACCTCTGCAAACTAGCACTACCACTGAGATCTTACCGACATGTCCAGTAGTTATGTTGGTTCCGCACACCTCTGACAGTACATTGATGCAATTGTCATTGGGTTTGGGCATGTGCAGCTGGGCTGAAGAGCCTCACCATCCTTCAGATGACTCGGTTCTTCCAGGCTGATCTAAGTCGGCAGGGCCTTGTGCTTGTTCACCTGGTCAGGGAAATTCCCTGCAGGTCAGTCAATGATCAGTCCTGCCCAGGTGTCTTAGACTTGACCCCAGAATTAGGTGTAACAGCAGCTTCCAAGTCAAGTCCTGCTCCTTGTCTGACATCTCTCCAAGCTAGTATTGTTCAGTTGTTTTTTACAAGTCCAGGCTAACACAGTATTTTACCTCTGAAGGGCTGTGTTTACGGCAGACTGGGGACACGTATAGGAAGTCACAGCCAAGGTTGAAAGTGTGCCATGATCCACATCTACATTTTGAATCAGTCAGTACACTAAGCATATTCTGGACATTTCAGGCGTGGGTGGGACTTGGAATTGGTGCTTTGAGACCCTCATGGGTGAGTAGTGCGCCCTATAAATCCCTGATTGATTGAGTGATTGATTGAGTGGACAGCACCCTATCGGGAGCAAGATCTGCATTTGAGAGGTGCATTGCAAAGGGAAAGTTATCAGGGGCGTAACACAGGGCCCTGCAGCCCCCGCGGTGCGGGGGGGGCCCTCACCCTCCAGAGGGCCCCGTCAGCACCGCACTTCTGCTGGGGCACCCTAGATTGAGTCCGGAGGGGGCCCCTTCACTTACCCTGCAGGGGGGCCCCCTCAAGGTTCGTTACGCCACTGGTTGTTATCGGGGAATTATTCTACTCTGCGGCGTATGATGCATAATAAGGGAGCTAATGTCCTTGTCACATAATCCACAATCTGCTGTATAATTTCCAGTTTCTATCTCAAACGGATGAAAAGTTACTAAAACAAAAAAATCATTCCACATGGTGCCCCGCAGTGGAGAACCACTTGCAAAAGGTTAGCAGGACACCTTTCAGTCAAGGACTGCTGTATTCTAGCGATACTTTGATACTTACAAGGAGAAACTTTTGCTGAAACTATATTAATGTGTATTAAAATGAAAACATAGTGGAATAATACAGCCATAGAAAATGCAGAATTATGCTGCACACTTTACCTTTTTTGCCACATAGGGTAGTGGCCCCAGCCCCATAATTTGTCCCTCATTGTACGATATTTCCAGGGGCTGTATGTATAGATGGACTAGGAATATTTTTGCCAACAGGCATACTGGCCGCATTTGTGGGCAGGGTTACCTAGACAGCCGTCCCTGGGCTGCCCCGTCTTTTGTTTCAGGGTACCGTACCACACCCAGTGGGACATGGGTGAGTGTACTCCAAACTCACAGTCAGGTTCCCATGTCTGCAGAGAGACCTTCAGTCAGAACCACCAACTTGTGCAACTATGAATGTCCTTTGATCACAAGCATGTAACACAGGCGCACAGCATGCATGATTGTTGAGTGACGTAAGCCCACATACATCAGGTAAGTGAAGACCTCACATAGGGTCAGTAAACCCTTTTTTAGAGGATCAGGTAAAAAGACTGGCACCCTCTTCTAACCACAGCCTGATGAGGGCTCAGTAGTCAGTCTCCGCTGGAAGGTGGCACTTGGATGAAACTGCTCCTCGAGGGTACATACTAAGCAGGCCAAACACCTATTCTAAAAAAAACTAAACGCTGACAAATCGGATCTTAATATCTTCCATCCTATCTCCAACATCTCCACCCTAGCGAAACTTCTTAAAAAATGTGCCCAATCCCAGCTCTGCACTCACATTGAGAATTACCAACTCTTAGACCATCATCAATCCGGTGTACGGAGGGGTCACAGCACAGAATCAGCCCTCCTACACATTTTTGATGACATCCTGAAAATGCTTGATAAAAACGAACCCTGCATCTTGATTCTCCTTGACCTTTCCTCTGCATTCGATACGGTCAATCATGACATTCTCCTATCCATCCTACAAAACAGAATGGGTTTCTCGGATAGGGTGCTCCACTGGTTCTCATCCTTCCTTCTTCACAGATCTCAAAGATTCAAGACAAACCACTCTCTCTCAGCCCTCCACAGTACTTGTGGGGGTCCCCCAAGGATCCACCCTTTCTCCTATCCTCTTCAACCTTTTCCTGGAACCTCTTACTAACTTACTTAACTCTATGAACATTCTCTTCCACATGTATGCCGATGACACATGATTCTATTTGAAAATTTCATCCCCGGATAACATCATCTCACTAACTTCTATCCTCATGTCGACTCACAATTGGCTAACGGAGAACCATCTCCTGCTCAACGTTTCCAAAACGGTATTCTTGCTCATCTCCCCGCCGAACCACACCCCCAAGATCGATCTCTGGATGCCTCACCTCACGGCTTTCAACTGCACTCCGATCATCATAGACTCAGCCAAATCGCTCTGAGTCACAGTGGACAAGCACCTGAGTATGAAGACTCATATCAGCAATGTTTGTAAGAGAGCGAACAACTTGATGAGGAGACTCCGAATGATCAAACCCTTCCTGCCTCAAATGGACTTCAAGCAGGTGGTACAAGCTCTTGTCTTACCAAGGTTAGACTATGGCAGTGCAACTCTCTGTGGCTTTCCTAAATACGACTTGGCTCCACTTAGGGCCTCGATGAACTCTGCAGCAAGACTGATTACATGCTCCAAACGAAATGAGCACATATCCCCAGTCCTTAAATTTCTCAACTGGCTACCCTTTGAAGCATGAATCCAGCTTAAGATTGCAATCCTGACGCACAGAGCCCTTCTCTACAATACTCCCGCGTATCTGGCGCAAAAACTTGAATTATCCTGTGGGGTGAGGGCATCGAGAAGCTCCTCTACTCTCCTCCTGAAACCGATTATCCTTAGCAAAAAGAGAACTTGTCGCCGAGCCTTCTCTGGTACTGCCCCTAAAATATGAAACTCTCTTCTTCCGGACGTATGCAGTCTCACCTCGACGATGGCTTTCAAACTGGAAGCCAAAAGATTCTTAATGAGTAAATTGTTACCATAAGGGGTGGAGGCACTCATAAGGCGGCTGTCTGTTTGTCTCTAGCTCCATGGCACAACTAACAGTTACTGATCGTATCATCTGCATTTTATTATACCTTATATGTGTACCATTGTTTACTGTTTAGCATTGTTTTATTTATTTATTTTCAGAATAGCGGTGTATACTTCATTTTGTTCCCCCCCTCCAACTTATTGTAAAGCGCTCTGATATCCTTCGGGATCTTGTTTGCGCTATATAAAACTTTATAAAATAAAAAAATAAAATAAATAAGCGAGAACGAGCAAACAACCCCTCTAGCAATAATTAGATGTTCACCCTTACACTAAGGAAACCGAGCCTTGCTGCATAAAAGAGCTGCAATGCAAGAGGACAAGTGATTTGCACAGAATTACAGTATATTTGTATGTGGGAGGCAGAATTAGAACCCAGGCAATCTGAAATACTCACCAGTTTAGCTACTTGGCCACATCTTCTCTCGAGTTGAGGCTTAGTGATGTATAGGAAAACAGGAGATTACACTGCTGGTAGATACATCTCTAGGGCTACATAGGCTGGGTCACAGCCAGTCATATATGCTTGCTTAACATGGGATTCAGTATGCTGCCCCCTTCTCCCCTCTGTTGACCCCTAGACATAATCTTGTCAGCCTCTGCCTAAAAAGTACCACATTTGAACACTTTGAGCTCATTACTTGGGTACTCAGGGAAAGTCCACCCAACTGTACAGGATGTCTGGTTGCAATAGACATATTGGGGGTTTACCAAGCATTAACAAGGGCTTATAGCCTACCCATTGCTTCCCATTTGGTTGACTGGTTGACTTTAATATCACTCTCATTTGCTTACTTCTTACTTGAGGGCCTTTCTTGCCCATCTTGTGTATGTTCCTACCCTGGAGCATAGCCTATTTGCCTTCTCTCTGACTGGCTGGCTTCTATCCCTCCACTGCTCACTTGTAGGGAACTACTTTTTGTGGTCTGGCTTGATTGCACAGCTGTCACCAGACAATTATGTGAGCATCACAAGAGAGGGGCTTTGCCTTTGCACATGTGTTGGGAGCCAGTGGTACATGTTTTGTTTGGACAGAAGGTGTGTGCTTTTACAAACAGTGCTTTCCCTCCACGCAGCTGTGAATGAAATGTGATTTGTAAACGCGCAACTTAGCCCAATGGGCGTCAAGGCGCCTAGCTCAATGTCTAGCTGAGTCAGCAGGTGGCAGGAACTTACTGGTAGGCTTTAGTGAAGCATCAGGTTTTAAGGGCCTTCCTAAAGAGATCCAATGAGGGCTGAGATTTGATCTCCAGAGGAAGTGTGTTCCATAATTGGGGTGCTAAGATGGAGAATGCCCTGCTCCCCCATCTAACCTTCCTAGAACGAGGGGCTACCAGTTGATTCAGCTCTAAAGAGCGAAGACATCTGCTGGGTACATAGCGAGTAAGCAGAGACCCAAGAGCATCAGAAGGGCCTGCCACGAGGGCACTGTAAGTAAGGCAAAGGAGTTTAAAGGACACCCTAAAGGAGATAGGGAGCCAATGGAGGCTCTTCCTTGCCATAGTAGCAGATGCAAGCCAGGGAAGGGCCAGTACAAACCGCGCAGCAGCGTTCTGCACCACCTGTAAACGTTGCAGAAGACTCTTGTTGGTCCCAGCGTAAAGAGAATTACAATAATCCAACCTGGAGCCAACAAGAGCAGTCACAATCTGCTTGCGTGCCTGGGGGGAAAGGTAGTGAAGGATTCTTTTAAGGGTCCTGATAACACCCCAGCAGGTGGCAACTGTCCTGTTCACCTGAAACTCCATAGAGAGCGAGGTGTCGAAGATGACGCCGAGATTCCTGGCAGATTGGGTGGGAGTGGGGCAGGTGCCAAGAGATGAGGGCCACCACTCACTCGACCACACGTCCTGGTCCTTACCAAAGACCAGGACCTCCGTTTTGTCGCCGTTCAACTTTAGGGAGTTAAGAATCATCCACTCTGCAACAAGCTGCATGCAGGACCTAAAGTTGGACGCGGATGTACTCACAGAGTGGGCCAGGGACACCATGATCTGCGTGTCGTCGGCGTACGACACCACCTCCATCCCCTGTGATCTTACTAATCTCGCGAGGGGGGCCACGTAGATATTAAACAGGGTCGGGCTCAAGGCCGACCCCTGTGGCACCCCACATAGCAGAGATTTAACAGGGGAGAGGAAATCTCCGAGCATCACTCGCTGTTCTCTCTGCTGTAAAAAAGAGTTCAGGAGACTCAGGGCCGGCCCTGTTACCCCTGCCTCCCTCAACCGAGATGTTAAAGTTGAGGGAGACAGGGTGTCAAACGCCGCCGTAAGGTCCAACAGCACTAACACAGTAGTTTGGCCAAGATCTACTTTTCGGCGAATGTTATCTACCACCTTAGTCAAAGCGGACTCCGTGCTGTGGGACTTTCTAAAGCCATGTTGGGACCCGTCCAAGAACCCAGAAGAATCCAAGAAGATGGATAAGTGAGAGTTCATATGAGCTTCCAACATCTTTGCGGGGGCTGGCAGAAGGGAAATTGGTCTGAAATTTTTAAGAAGGCCAGGGTCCAGTGAGGGCTTTTTAAGAAGAGGCTTTACTATCGCCTTCTTCCAGACCATAGGAAAGGTGCCCTGTTCCATAGCCCCATTCATTATCTCCAACAGGGGGGGTAAAATAGTATTCCTACATCCCTTGAGTACTTTCAGAGGGACAGGGTCCAAAGGAGAAGCTGATTTAGTTTTATCGAGCAGTCGATTAAGACCCTCCAGGGAGAGCGCTGGAAAGTGAGTAAGGGTGTGGGAAGGATCTCCAGTCCAAGATTCAAGATGCATAATTCAAGAGGAATTATTGTCATTCAGAGAATTCCTCTGGGACTGTAAAGCAATATAGATATCATCTATTTTTTTGTAGAAGAAATCCGAGATATT
Organism: Lissotriton helveticus; assembly: GCF_964261635.1. NCBI lineage: Eukaryota > Metazoa > Chordata > Amphibia > Caudata > Salamandridae > Lissotriton > Lissotriton helveticus. Next base: position 216,303,830 of record NC_136062.1, on the reverse strand, counting down.
GTTGCACAACTCTTGTGAACCTACCACGGGGTCCGGTGCCTGAAGAGAGCAGAGGGAGTCCACGATCTTAAAAAGCTCTTTAGATGAAGTAAGAGAGCTAGTCAGGTTGGTAAAGTATTCCTGTTTCTCCTTAATAACTCTGCTTTTATATTCTCGCAACTGGCACTTGTATACCTCCCGTTCTGTAGGATCCCAGGATTTGCGCCAACTTCTCTCTTTCCTTCTACATTTTTGTCTCAAAAGCCTCAGAGAATCCGAAAACCAGGGGGCTGTAGGTCATTTTGTTTGTGTGATCATTTTGTTTGTTTATCCAGCTGCCTAAGCTTGAACTTTCAAGGGCACAGACATGACATTGTAATGCTATAAAAATTTCTTTGATAACTAGATAATTTATGTTGTTTATCCCTGGCAGCAGCACAGATGGAAGGAGGGCAGTCGGTAACCTTAATGGAGTTTTTGGTCTGGCTGGACAATACAACTGTCATCTGGCCTTCTAAACTACACCATTATTATGCTAGTTATTTTTTTCCATACAAGTGCATATCTATTCCCAGGCTATTTACTTTTAATGCTTTACATTACCACACGACATTTCTTTAAAGCCTGACTTATTGGCACTGCCAGTGCTCGTTTTTGGGTCTCTGCTAGAAGCGCGCGAAGCGCGTTCTCGCCAGAGAACCATAGTCGTCGGCTCAGCCGACAAGACCCAACAAGGAGTGGAGACAAGAGCTGGCCACGCGTGCAGCATTGTCTATGGCGGAGGCGGATTCTGACGTGCGCCTTGGGATTGAGTCGCGCGCGTGAGCTTGTAACGTAGACAGCTCACGCGCGCGACCCAATCCCAAGGCGTGCATCGGAATGTCGGGCAGGCACGAAGCTCACAGGCGCAGGGCGCAGGGGTTCACGGGAAGGACAGAGGGATCCCGGAAGACTCGTTATCTTCCCCCAGCTCTTTTTTTTTTTCACGGCGGGCTGCTACATTAATCACCCCTGCGAGTGACTTGAGAATACTAACGTGCTTGGTGAAGTATTTGGGAAAACTTCGTATGGTTTTAATAAAAGTGGTACAAAGTGTTTTTCATCTGACCTGTGCGCGCGCCTCAGGCACGGGCTCACAATTTAGCACGAAAAACGTGTGGATGACATGAGGTGGGGTGGGGTAAAAACAGTAGGTGATCGGAAAAAGCCCTATTTGTTGGTGAGTAAAATACTTAAAAAAACGATTAGTCTTCGAGGTCATCACCTCATGCACGTGGCTCACGCAGTTATTCACACAGCTCTGGTGATGCACCTCAGGCAGGGGCTCACAGCTGTTATTATTATCCACACAGCTCTGATGATTCACCTCAGGCACGGGGCTAATGCAGTTATTATTCACACAGCTCTGATGATGCACCTCATGCACGGTCTGACAGCTGTTATTATTCACACAGCTCTGATGATGCACCTGAGGCAGGGGCTTACAGTTGTTATTATGCACACAGCTCTGATGATGCACCTCAGGCACGGGGCTCACAGCTGTTATTATTCACACAGCTCTGATGATGCACCTCAGGCACGGGCTGACGCAGTTATTATTCACACAGCTCTGGTGATAGACCTCAGGCACGGGCTGACCCAGTTATTATTCACACAGCTCTGATGATGCACCTCAGGCACGGGGCTGACGCAGTTATTATTCACACAGCGCTGATGATGCACCTCAGGCAGGGGCTCACAGCTGTTATTATTCACACAGCTCTGATGATCCACCTCAGGCACGGGGCTGACACAGTTATTATTCACACAGCTCTGATGATGCACCTCAGGCACGGGCTCACAGCCGTTGTTATTCACACAGCTCTGATGATGCACCTCAGGCACGGGGCTGACGCAGTTATTATTCACACAGCTCTGATGATGCACCTCAGGCACGGTCTCACAGCTCTTATTATTCACACAGCTCTGATAATGCACCTCAGGCTCGGGCTCACGGCTGTTATTATTCACACAGCTCTGATTCGCTCTCTAATACTCTTTACTAATAACTCTCATCTACTCACTATCAACTTCTCACTCTACTACTTACTCTGTGTGTGGGTGCTAATGCAATAGGTCTCGCATATGCAAGCGATGAAGCTATTGGCAATGTAAATGACAATGCCATTTATTTATGATTTTTTTTTAAAAACCTGAGCAATGCCAATAGCTCTACCTTTAATGCTGCCGAGACCATTGCATTGTAAATGCTTGTTCTTTTTGCTTAAGCACTCAATTTTTTTGCTTAAGCACTCCAGGAGAGTGCATTTGTTTACCATCTCTCTCTCTCTCTTGTGCTACTGCTGACAGCTCTAAGTATTGCTCCTGCCCTTGTTTTTCAAGCTCTCTGGTGTATTTCTCCCCTCATCCAAACTCTTTGCCATACCGGTATTCCATGTTGCTTTCTCGCTTATTTGCTTCTCCCCCTGTGTTGCTGTTCCTCGTGTGCTGCTTTTCGCTTACCACTCCCCATCTCCCCGATCCATTCTTCCATTGCCCTACATGCCCAACGTTTTTGTTCCCAGTTTTTTTTAGGGGTGGCACAAGGCAGCAAATTGCTGACTCCACACCTTAAAATAAAGCTATTTTGCGGTCCTATTTAATTTTCTTTTTTTTTAACGATCCATCTCTGATTGGTAAATAATATAAAATGGCGCGCACAAACTTTTGTTTGCCCATATGCTAAAGGTATTGACAAAGGCAGTGGGTCCGAATGGCGAGACAGACGGGCTTTGCCAATGCTTGTTATGTATATACATACAGTTTTTATAGTGCCATCATTACACACCATAAACTTTCATTCGAACGTGGGCCTGCCAGCAAAAAATACTGTTCATTAAGTTCAGCACCTTCTTCTGAGAGCTGTGTGTAATCCACACGTCACTGGGTTGAATCTCCGAATGGCCAACTCAGGCCTCCGTCCCCTGAGGTTCATCAAATGAACACTATGGAGTTGGCTGGGGTGGCCGCAGTCCCAGTAACCTGTAAAGCTTCAGTAGCCAGCGCTATAAAAAATACAGGATGTTATTATAAATATGAAAGCAGCAAAGCACCCAATGCACACTGCAGTGGCGCACGGGGGGGAGGGGCAGGGATCTGTGCCAGAGCAGCTGTGGATCTCCTAAGTAGTAAGAATAAGGCGTCTACTCCTTGCTCATGTAGGAAATCTTATCGAAGCGACTGCCGCTAATACACTGTAATCCCTCCGGAGAACACGGGCTGTGCGCCGCCCTCCTCTTCCGGGATGCAGGCTGAGGCTACAGGGCATCACGGTCCCTCCCCTGTCTCTGCTGCCACCAGAGGATAAGAGCACTTGAGTGCCTCCCTCCCGGTGTGACCTGTCCAGTGACAGGACCTTGACCCAGCTGCAGGCCATGTTTTCCATTGCTCCCCATGGGCATCTTGTCTTTCTCGTCCCTGCCTCTCTCCGTCGGTGTCTGATGGGAGTTGCCTGGTGAGTGCGGCAGTCTGGCTCTGCAGGAAGATCTCTGCGGTGCTCCCTGGACCCCTTTGTCGAACCTCCCTCATCTTACCTGCACCCCCCCCCCTTAGGACCCGGATCCCCCAGCATGCTCCCCGCCCGCATACCCACCAATCAAGTAACTTAGAAATGTGGTGGGTGTAAAAAGGCCATGTTTAATCACACATTCATAAACATGACGAATACATTATTAAAACATTATCAACTTATGAGCAACATTTTTCATTTATTATTAACTCGATTATCACTTTTATTATGCATTATTCAACTTGCATTTGCTCATAACTTCTTGATTGCCTCAGCACCAAGGGGCCCTCTGGTTCACATCCCCCAGGTAGAGATGCCCACGCAAGGTGCAACCCACCTGCGCCCCTGAGCGATGGGCCCCAGCCCTCGGGTCCTTGTCCGCCATTTCCAGGGCCCCACCTCTCGTCCACTAGGCTGCCTAGGAGGCTCGTACCTGTCGCCCTCGCCTCCCCAGCCGGTGGTCTCCATCCCCCTGCGGAGAGCTTACCTTCTCTCCCCTCAGTGCTGGCCTAGGGAGTGCGCAAGGCGGACTCCCCTCCATTTTGTAAGTCTATCAGTGGTCAAATGTCTATTTTCCGCAAAACACCACTCCGAATCACTGCCTTAAGGGTACGGGTGGGTGGGAGATTAACGAAGTTCCTAATGGCGAGGGGAGTGGGCGAGCACGTCCGGCGCTGGCGAGGAAAGAGGCCGAGTTGTCCGTGATCCTGACCTAAATAGGTCATGGCCTCTGACCCCCGCCCCCACCGGACGTGCGTCACGCCTCCCCCGACCCGGAAGCACTTCCCCGGCCGGTCGCCCATAGGGCACCCGGCCAGATCCTATGACCAATCGCGTGGCGTGGGCCGGGCCCTAAAGGCGGGCTCATCTAGCCTCGCCCTTTGTATTGGACCCGGATCCCCCAGCAAGCTCCCCGCCCGCATACCCACCAATCAAGTAACTTAGAAATGTGGTGGGTGTAAAAAGGCCATGTTTAATCACACATTCATAAACATGACGAATACATTATTAAAACATTATCAACTTATGAGCAACATTTTTCATTTATTATTAACTCGATTATCACTTTTATTATGCATTATTCAACTTGCATTTGCTCATAACTTCTTGATTGCCCCAGCACCAAGGGGCCCTCTGGTTCACATCCCCCAGGTAGAGATGCCCACGCAAGGTGCAACCCACCTGCGCCCCTGAGCGATGGGCCCCAGCCCTCGGGTCCTTGTCCGCCATTTCCAGGGCCCCACCTCTCGTCCACTAGGCTGCCTAGGAGGCTCGTACCTGTTGCCCTCGCCTCCCCAGCCGGTGGTCTCCATCCCCCTGCGGAGAGCTTACCTTCTCTCCCCTCAGTGCTGGCCTAGGGAGTGCGCAAGGCGGACTCCCCTCCATTTTGTAAGTCTATCAGTGGTCAAATGTCTCTTTTCCGCCACAAGGGAGACTAGGGCCCAAAGGTCCGTCGCCCTTCCCCCCTGCCGCCAAGTTCAGCACAAATGACCAAATCCCTTTAATCCATGCATCCATACCAGTGTCCGATAAATGCACCCCATCATGGTGAAACATATCAGGTCCCGAGATCATCTTGTGAGAGAGATGTAGCAAGCGGCCCTTTCCTGAGCACATCTTTGCCAGTTCCCCGTTGAGACGTCTCACTGACACATTTACCGGATAAGGCCGGATTCCATTGCCCCACCATCATCGTGGGATCATGCAAGACCATGCTATCCTGGCCTGGGGGAAGGTCCGCTCCAACCAAGCAAATTCCGTGAGCAGTGCTTCTTTGACTGCCAGGCGGCCCCTGTCTACCATGTCATTGACGCACCCTGTGATGCTTCTGAGTTAGGCCTACCATAGCCCTGGCAATAGATCTGGAGAAAGGGCGACCCATCGGGATGATCCTGAGTGCGAAGTTCAACTGCCCTACCAAGACCTGCAACTGATGCAGTGTCACCTTTGGTCCTGCTAAGGCCGCATCAATGGCCTGGGAAAAAGCCTGAACCTTGTCAGGCGGCAACCTGCACTCCCCAACCACTGTGTCAATCTCAATTCCAAGGAAAGTCATACATGTCGCAGGGCCCACCGTCTTGCCCGGGGCCAAAGGTATATTAAACTCTCTGAACAAGGCCACCAGTTGGTCCAACGCCTGTTTACATGCTGTTGAAGCGGCTGGTCCCATCACCATGAAGTCGTCCAAATAATGGACAACTTCCAAGCACCCAGTCCTATGCGAGAACAACCATTGGAGCATGCAAGTAAAGGTCTCAAAATACCTGCAGGAGACAGCGCACCCCATAGACATACACCTATCATAGTAAAATTGCTGGTTCAGCTGGAACCCTAACAAGTGATAATCCTCAGGGTGTACAGGCAATAGGCGAAAAGCTGATTCTATGTCTGTCTTGGCCATGATGGCGTTGGGCCCTAGTGACCTCACTTTATTCAAAGCCACGTCGAAAGAAGAGTAGGTCACTGAACAAAGGGCCGGGTCGATAGCATCATTCACAGACTCTCCTTTTGGAGCTGATAAATTGTGAATCATTCTAAATTGCCCCGGCTCCTTCTTCGGTACCACTCCCAGTGGAGAACACACAAAGCCAGGGAGTGGAGGGGCCCCAAAAGGACCCGCCACGCGCCCTAGCCCGAGCTCCTTTTCCACTTTCAACTCCAACACTGCAGGCTGCGTCCTTGCAGACAACAGGTTATTGCAATACCCGACCGGGGGGACTCCCAGTGCCGGAATGCGGAACCCTTCCGAGATCCCAAAGTACAATAGTTTGGCTGCTGACCGGTCTGGATACTCATTCAGCCAGAAAATCAGTTTTCCAATGTCTACAGGAGTGGGCAGCTTATGGCTGAGAGGGCTTAGCCTCTTTGCCCCCTCCCCCCCGCTCCTTGGATTTTTTAATGCATTTGAATTCGGGATGAGAGGGGTGCCCGCAAAAGGAACACGCGTGCTTGAATTTGCACTTCTCGGCGGACCAGGTGCACACCTTCCTATTAAATTGCCAGCATGCCCCTCGCTTCTCCCCAGGCCCCCCTTGGGAAGTCCGAAAGGGCTGCCTATTGTTCTGAGATCCGCTTGCCTTGCCATTCACACTTTCAAGCCATACGTTGACCTCCACCTGGTCCCAACCCATGTCTGGGTCCTGCACCTTCTCCCACCTGAAATCCCTATCGTAAACCAGCCAAGCTGTGCCACCATGCGTCGTGTGCTCCTTCAAAATCCTATGCATATAATATATCAGCGGCCCTGCCAACTCTGGCTTTTTCTCAATGACTACTGTCATAAACACCTGGAAACCAAAGAGCCAATTCGTAATAGATTCTTCAACCCTTGGTCTCTTATCCCTAAAGGAGCTGTCTTTTCCCTCCTTGTCCTTGCTCTCCACCTCTAACCTTTTGGGTCTGATCAAAGCAAATATATCGACGAATTCTCCCTTCCAGATCTTCTCTCGCATTTCAGGAGATACATGAATAGCCAACCGGCCTGGTTTAGATAAAACATAGCCCTGGCCCCCTCCAGCCTTCGCCCCCCCTCCGGGCTCAGCATTCACGCCCTCAGGCTTACCTCCTGAAGAACTGGGAGCATTTGAAGGGGGTGAGACCAGTGGATGAGCCGCAGGTACATTCAAAGACTGCGCTTTCACTAATAAAGCTAGTTGCTCCCTTATCTCGCCAAGGGGGCCCTCATCTGCTCTCCCCGGGGCCCAAGGCGCGACTGCCGCTGTCACATTCGCTACTGCTGGTAAAGGGGGTGAGGCCGCTACACTCGGCAATGCCCCTGCTCCCCCCTGTGGGGCCTGCCCTTGCGTCAGGGCTTTCAATGCGCTTAGTATTTCCGTCAGGGCGCCCCCTGACCCCGCGCCCCTAGGTTGTAACGGAGGGGGGGCGGTCACCGCTAAAGGAGGAGTCACATTCGCCTTCCCAGACGCCGCCGGGGCAGATCCCAGCGCTGCTATGGCCCCCCGAATTTCGTCTAAAATCCCCCCAGACTCATCTGCAACAGGGGGCACTACTGGGGTGCAAGGGGCGCAATGCGGTACCACGGGCAGCTGCGGTAAAGGGGGGGGAACAATCGTGATGACTGGCTCCAAGGGAACCCTAGGTGGCTGGTTCGCCCCCGCAGCCTTACTGCCCACTTTCCTTTTCTGCGCGCGATTTTACTCGTTTTTTGTACTCTAGGCTTTTTCAGCAGAGGCGGGAAAGCTGCTTTAGGTGGGACCCCCTGTCTGCGCGGGCGCTCTATAATGATCGGAGCCTCACCCTCCGGCTCTGAAGGAGACTCCTCGGCCTCCCCCTCACTGCTCTCATCGTTCCTACTAAATTTTCCAAGTAACAGGGAGAGCAACTGCGCAATTTCAGGATCCTTGTCCTTGCGCTTATGACTCTGCCCCCTGGCCGGCATGGCAAAGGCTAACGCCGCGTCCCACAAGTCCCACTGCACGCCGCACCGCAAGCGCTCCCTTTTCCTCCCTTGCCGGCGCTAACCTACCCACCAATTCGCCAGGTGATGGTGCCGGTGCCCGTCCGCCCACGCTCAAGGCCGCTGCGGACGCACGTGGGCACCCCAGACGCCCTCCGCGTCGCGTGCCGCCAACGGTAAACCAGGGAGGGGAGGAGACGGGAGGGCCTGGACTCAGCACACCCGCGCCCGCCCGCAGCCCCAGCAAGCCCCGGCACCTCACCTGATGAGTTGGTCGACGCTCTCTCTGCTCGACTCGAACCGAACGCCGCTCCTCCTCCGACTTCCCCGGCACGATCACGAGGACAAGACTACGGGGGAGGGGAAGCTACTGGGTTGTGTACTCTAAACACAGATTAACGAAGTTCCTAATGGCGAGGGGAGTGGGCGAGCACGTCCGGCGCTGGCGAGGAAAGAGGCCGAGTTGTCCGTGATCCTGACCTAAATAGGTCATGGCCTCTGACCCCCGCCCCCACCGGACGTCTCCCCCGACCCGGAAGCACTTCCCCGGCCGGTCGCCCATAGGGCACCCGGCCGGATCCTATGACCAATCGCGTGGCGTGGGCCGGGGGGCCGGGCCCTAAAGGCGGGCTCATCTAGCCTCGCCCTTTGTATTTCTGTCTTCCTGTCCTGCAACAGCCGCAGCCCTCCAGAGGGCAGCTTTTGTAACGCGACTGCCAGTGATGGCCGGAGTGGCCATAGTGGGCATCGGGCGTTTGCCTGGGAGGCTGGAAGAGTTGGGGTCGGTTTTGGAGCGGTGGGGGCCAGTTTTGTTATTGGGGTCCGGTTTTGCAGTGATGCTGTAATATCGACCGCCAGTAACAAAAGCAGCCGTGCTGAGGTCCGGTTAGCAGCAGTGCTTAGCGCTTGCCCCGACTCCCCAAAGGGGGTGTGGGCCGGTACAGCAAAATTGCCAGGGCTGCTCTGGTTCCCACTCCGGCCCTGTTGTCTCATGACCACCAGAGGCTCCTGGTTCTCGTGGGCGCCTGTCACGTCCCCCAGCGTCCACGGCTCATGCTGGTCGAGCACGTTCTGGACGGCAGCAAGCAAAGTGACTGCACAGTGCAGAAAGCCCGCAGCTTCTCTAGCATCGGGGCTTCACATTCACGAGCGTCTGAAAGGGTCAAGAAAACACACAAAAGAAAACCTGCAAAAGAACACACAGCAAGAAAAACACCTTTGCTGGAAAATTCTTGCGCGAAAACCTTGTTTTTTCTTTTATATTTTCTGTCCGTGGGCAACGTATTGTAAAGTTGGCAACATTCGAAATGCTATCAAACTTTGGCCATTTTGTATTTGCTTGTAAAATGTTAATTTCTCCCACCCTAATATAGGGCTTGGTGTGTTCTCTGGTTCCTTCTATATACTAGAGGCCAAACACCAAATGGCTGCAGATTACCTTCTCAAATTCATTACGAGCTAGCCTATGAGATCGAGGCCTTGGAGGCTTTTTATTTTGACAGTGCGTATTTCTCTATGGAGGATTAGCCTTGAGAGGGTTACTTTGTGCTATTTGTGGTCCTTGATCGTTTTGCTTAAGATCCTCTAGTTTGAAGATAATTTCCATCTCATATTCGCACCAAATCAATGCTGCTAGCATCCAGTTTGTTGAATATTGTGCAGCTGTTGTTCTTAGGAGGCAAAATTTGCATTTGAATAATGTTCAACATCTCATTTGACCTGGTGTCTGATCATTTTTACCGGCATAAGGATTAAATTGCGCGCGCTGCAACGCCAAATGCGTTGCAGCGCCCGCATTTGGCGTTGCAGCGCACGCAATTTAATCTGTTTTATTTATTTATTTCTTTACCTAGCTCCGATCGGCCGTATGCCGGTGTTTACTACCCCTCACCCTGACCATCCCCCGCCCCACCCCACCGGCCCACAGCACTCCCTCCAGGAGCCGCTACTGTCTACCGGGCAGTGCAAGATCCTCATTTTGCTATTCCTGTAAGGGAAGTACAAGTTGTGTGTTGACTAAATTGGTAGCTGTAGGACAATAGAGGGGAACTGAGTTCTTACATTCACTTTCCCCACTGACCACATTGTGTGATCGTGGACAAGCGGTTAATCTCATTATGCCCAAGCTCTTTTTCATGCAAGCCGTGGCAGCTCTTAGAGACAGGTTAAGCTTTAGTACAAAGAGCTGTATGAAAACTCTGTGTACATTTGCATCACGTAGCAGATGTTTAAAAGTTCTATGTAACCATGGATATCTTTATTTGATGTTTTCTGCTTCTGTACACACATAGTGTTTCATGTTTAATAGAACCTAGGCCTGCTGTATACTCTACGGTATTTAAATCTGAACGCTGCTTCCTTTTTTGGCTGGGCAGCAGAGTCCTTGATAATATCAGTTGGAGTGAGAAATACTTGCCTTTTTCACTTGGAATTTGATACATTCAAGTCCAATGCCAAGTGTGGGAGAGGTTATTTTCACAGCTGTGAGTTGTGTGCGGGTTGTGTGTTCCTTTTGGGAAGCTTTTACTTTTGATACTTACTGTGTTGCAAAATGAGCCATCCGTTGAACTTATCAAGTTTGTGAGATGTCAGACTTCCTACTTTGGGGAATGCTAGCAGGGGCTTAGTTTATCCCAGTAATCTAATCATTGGCTTCAGTATTCAGATTGAGTTGAAAACTACTTATACATTCTAAGATCGGTACAACTTGAGAACTTGAAAAGGAAAAGAGGAAGGACAAGAAACAACTGGTGCCGAGGCCTTGAGGCTGACTGCAAGAAGATGGCCTTCACTTGGAACAGAAAACAGTGGTCCTAGACCTATCTATCGACCGTTTATTATTCAATAAGAGTTAATTAAAGTACTGAGATGTGCAACAACCATTGGTTTTCATAAAGGCATGTTCATTCATTCATTTTCAATCTTTATTTCGATCAATTTTAGATCATAAAAGATATACAATGCATGTTCATTTTAAAATAGCAAGAGTATCCAGGCATAGTTATGCGACATTTAAAAGTGATATCAACAACATTCGCTAAGTATTACAAATTCATAAAATCAAAACATTACATTTATGCCGGCTCTTGATCCAATTTTAAAAAACGGTTACGGATATGCCACATCGCAGTTAAAAAATTTGCCACCCCAAATACAATAATAGGTGAAAGGTCCGTTTTTATAATCCTATAAGCTGGGAGGTAATGGGTAAAGCCCAATTGTTTAAGGAGGGGGACAAGCCAGTATTTCCTGGTTCTTCCATAGGCCTTACAGAAAAATATAATATGAAGATCATCTTCCCGATGGTGTATGCATGACGGGCAGTGCTCTCTTAATGAGGACTGGGCCCAGTGTTTTGTGAAAGCCCTTGTAGGAAGTGTACCATATCGCCATTGTAAAAAGATTTTCCTTGTAAGGACTGGGGAAATGTCGTCTAGCACACGCTCAAGTAAGTACACTTCTTTAATCTTAAAAACAATTCTGACAGGGACCCCTCCCGTGATTTTCCCATTGTGGCGGAGAGCTTCATCTCATGAGAGTCTCTCGCTAGAAGTTTGCGTGAGATCCTAGTGCATGTATTAGCTGGGTCTAGCCATAATTCTGGTCTACCTAATTTTTCACAGGTTAGTTTGATGTTTTTTAACCATGGGATTCGTCTTGATTTAGGTAGACAGAGAATCTCTTGGAGCTCACTCCTATAGCTCGTAAGTTCTGGTGTGCTCCAAATACGGCGCCAGAAAGTGATTGGTCTTAGTCCCAGTTCCTCCTCAATGGGTCTTAGACCTAAGTCAAGTCTCAGCGGGAGGAGAGGGGTGCTTGCGGGTAGAGCCGCCATCTGCCTAATAAAATTGTTTTCAGTAATTTGTAGTTTATGATTAGGACAATGACCCCACAGTTCACCTCCATATAAAACTGGCCTGCGTTTTATAAATTTCAAGGGCAGCGCTAAAAGGTTTGTACGTCGATCTGCTTATCATCCTGGAAATACCTCCGGTTAATTGGACCAATTTCATGTGTGCCTTTGCCCGATGCGTGTCCCACATCATATCCTGATTAATAGTTACCCCCAGGTATTCGAAGGTAAAAACTCTCTCTAATCTTGTTGAGCCAATAGTGGGATTGGGACGTGTTGAAGGGGGGGGTTCAGAATCCTGAATTTAGTTTTTAACGCATTGATCTCAAGCCCCCGCTCCGCGCAAAACGCTGAAAACCCGTCCAGTACTTTTTGTATTCCCATTGGAGATTTGGACAGCAGCAGGGTGTCGTCCGCAAACATAATTGCAGGCACCCTGCTGCCGTTCAATTTGGGAGCATCGATATCGTTGATCCTGGTCAGGTGATCAATTACCCCGTTGAAAAAAAAGGCAGAACAGGGTCGGTGCGAGCACACAGCCCTGTCTCACCCCCCTGTCAACGGAGAACCTGTCGGAGAGTGCCCCATTTCTACCACACCTGACTCGTGCAAAATTTCCCTGGTGCAGCCTTATCAGGGTGGTCAGGATGTCCCCTGGAATGCCCAACTCAAACAGTACAGTCCAGAGTCTGTCTCTGGGTACTAAGTCGAAGGCGGCTCGCAGGTCCACGAATACCGTGTACATGCTGCCGCCCTCGAGTACCGCGGTCTTCCAATAGAGGAGATTCAGGCGGAATATCTGATCCATAGTGGAAACCCCTCTTCTAAATCCTGCCTGATAGGGACTAAGAATGGAATTTTCCTCCAACCAGTTTTGAAGGCGGTCTAATACCAGCCTACCAAATAGCTTCTGGTAAACATCTATGAGGCTAATAGGCCTGTACTTGGCTGGGAGCAGAGGTGATCCCTTTTTAAATATGGGAACAATCTCTGCGCCCAGCCAAGTACTAGGAACCTCCATGCCCCCAAGGACAGCATTGAATATCACGGCCAGGTAAGGTGCCCATACGTCGGGCTCATGCTTGAATAGGTTCCCTGGGAGACCATCCAGTCCGGGCGCTGTGCCTGTTGCCAGACTTGTGATGGCTGCACGGACTTCCGTCTCTGTGAAGGGTTCACCCTCGGTTACTATGTCAATGTTCAGTGGGGTATCAGTAGCGTCGTCGGGGGCCTTATATAGTGAATGAAAGAGGTCCTGCCATGTCTTACCCGAGATGTTAGGTTCAATTGCCGAAGCTAGCTCCTCGGACCCCGTGTTAACAATGCACCAAAATTTGCGGGAGTCCCTAATGGCTAGCGTTCTTGCAAGATTTTCCCATTTTTCATGCTCCCATTCGCTTTTGGCATTAGTGGTCAGATACTTATAATCCCTTCTTATTGCCTGGACGACCGGCCTATCTGCACCATCCTTGATGGATGTCAGAAGGTCCCGTTTTGCCTTCCGGCAGGCCTGGTTGTACCAGTTGGGTCGATCTAAATGCCGCTTCTTTCTTGAGGTAAAAAGAACCTCAGCCACAGACTCAATGAGGTTCTCGTGTGCCCTCCCCAGCTCCTTGTATATGTCCTGGGGCGTGGGGAGTTCCATTATCATGCACACTTTTTCAAGAGTCGGTATGAGCCGGGAGCAAAGTTCACCAACCTTCTCCGAATTGGAAGCCAACTTCTCCCACCTCACTCGCCGTCTGTTATTTGTCAGTGTCAGCCCTGGGGCGACGTCATCTAATTTACCCCCTCTGTCCTCCAGTTCACGAACCGCATATACCAGTTCTAAGGCGTTGTGATCGCTGTCTTCCTGTGATATTACCTGGAAATCAATAATGTTCGGCCACATGGAGAGATGAACCATAATATAGTCCATTCTGGACTCCCTGCCCTCTCTATGGTAAGTACATTTTGGTGGAATATCTGAGCCCACATGTCCATTACATGCCCATATGCCCCACCTCAAGGTAAGGGCTGTAATTTGAAGGGCTAGTGGTGTCCAGGCTCTGGGTGGAGGGGCTACTGAAAGAGGTACTAGCCAAACCGCGTCCTCCTCCTGGGATAGTCCATCCAGTAAGCCTGGGAGGGGCTCGAAATGGCAGTTAAAGTCGCCGCCCACCCAAAAATGGTATACCCTGTGGGATGTCATTTAAAAAAGCCGAGAGTTGGTCAATGGTGTCTGACTCAGTTGTGATATTTACTGGTCTAGAGTAGATGTTTACCACGATCAGCCTACTCTTGTTTGGCCACTCCAGCAAGACCCCGAGGATGTCATTAGAAACTGAGGGAATAGGAGCGGCCTTGCATCCCAGGTCAACCGCCACCCAAGTTGCAAGGCTTCCCGAAGGGCGACCCATCCCTCCCCATTTCGCCGGGGTCGAGAAAGCAGCGAAGCCTGTTCGAGATACTACTCCATCAGGACAGTTCCATTTATTCCCCAGACCAGCCACATTCCAGGACAGTATATTAAGTGAGGATGGTCTAGGGTGCGAAGTTGATACATTAGATGTCGGGATAGCTTTACTGCTAACCTGCGATAACACACTAGATGGTTGTTCCCATACCTCAGTTCTAGAATCTTCTAGGTTAGGTGGAGGGCCCATGTTATTTAAGTGGGTTCCCGTGATCTTATTGTCTACCTCGCCACAGTGATTTATCTCCAAAGGACTAACAGAACTTATAGTCGAGAAAACGATGTTTCCTTCAGTGTGGATACCCTTGGAATCACCCATCTCCCCTCTCTTGCCCTGGTTGAGTCAGTCCACCATATCCAGACAACTATATCTGTTAAATGTCAAAAAGTGGTCAGGGTGGTGTATCCGATGTTGTCTGGGGTAATGGAAATCGGAAAGGGGTAGTGATTGGATCGCTGTTCCCTGATCACAGTGCCGCCAACTACAGATGTGGGAGACTGTCCTAGGATCTCTAAAATTGACTATAACACAGTCACCTTCAATCGATTTATCTGTGTGGCCCAACCATGGGATTCTCCTTACCGTGAGGACCGTGCTGGTAATTCCATGGGGTAGGGGTCTGTTTATAGAGAGCCAACTGATGACCTTGTTCTTGAGAGCGAATGCTGATTCTTTCGAGTCCTGCTTTAGCTCAGGAACACTCGCCAAAATGACTGTATAAGGGCAAGCCTCTGGCGGCAGGTTCACAGGCCTATTTCTTTTTGAGGCGGCACAGACATCTTGTTTAGCGGCGACCTCTCTAGGTGAGCGGGTAGGCCTTGGATTACCATTAGTCCCCTGGGCAGAGGCAGTATGAGCCGTCAGAGATGAAATTTGCGGAACCTGATCGGCAGCTGTGGTAGTGGCGATGTTTGGTGAAGGAGTTGGTATTTGTGCTTTTTCTGTAGCTATCACAAAGTCCTTAATAGGGGGCTTAGATGTGACCTTCTTGCTTCTAGGCTCGATCCCATCTTTCGCTATAGTGTTATTTAATTTGTTGGCCTCTGCAAGCTGTGAGGATGTTTGTTCTATGGCGGCTAACCTGTCTTCGATCTTTGATAGGCGTGTGACTAAAGGGCTTAGAAGTGTATTAAGGAGTACTTCCATCTTAACTAGAATCAAATCATGCGCTTCTAGAGTAACAGACGGGGGTAGGATTGCCACACTTGATGTCTGCGATAACGGTGGGACAATAATAGGAGGTAACATTTTATCTGTGAGAGTGGGCCCCTTTTTGCTTTGACCTAAATTGCTACCCTCTACAGTTTCGTTGTGTTTAGGGATTTTCGCTTTGCGCCCCCGATTATTCTGTACCCCTCTTTTCCTTTTTGGTATAGCACTTTCCCTCTCCCCCTGCGTAGGGTGGTGCGTGATATCAGTAATCACATCTGTATTAGGTGTGATATTAATGGGAGAGGGAAGGGGCTGCGGTGCTTGAATATGTGCTATCGGTAGGGGTAAGAGGCTAAGATCATCCATAGCACTCATATCGTTGTCAGTGTTGGACATGGTTGAAATATTTAAATTAGATAGGGCTAACATCCCACCCGTCACATTTTCCCCATTCTCTAAGGCAGAGGTCTTCAAACTTTTCTGCTCTGAGCCCCCCGTAAGCAAAATGTTTTGAGGTCGGGCCCCCCTACAAAACTTTAAGGCAATGATTGGTGGAGCGGGAGGGACATGGCTGTGTGCAAGGGATGGGCTTATGAGATGATTTCAGGAATACTTTTTCTATAGCTCATTAACCACACTAAGTACGATACTTATAAACCAGCGAATGCATCAAACAAAAACATGTGTGGTCCCAAAAATACTGCTCCCCATTATTGCGGTGTTGTAGCCCCTCACACTCTTGGACCCAAATGCAACTACACCTGCTGTATTATTGATAACAGCAGTACTGAGTAGCAGGCTATCTCCTCTACATCTTTCACCTCTTCCCCACCATGCCTGCCCATATCTCCGATTTTGAATGAGGTTCTCTGTTCCTTTCAGAAAAAAACATAAAGCTCCCACACCAGGTCTCCCTTTTTTCTGCAAAGGTGCCCTCGGTCCTAATGCTAAAAAGGAAAATAAGCTCCCATGCCTCTTTTTTAAAGGTAGACAGTGATAACTGTGATGCAGTGGGCCCCTCAAACCCATAGGCCCCAGTCCTTCTGCATCTGCTTAATTATTGATAATCAGCAGTGGCCACTTACACACATGGCAGCAGTACCTGCTTCACTAATGAATGGCCTTTTTTAAAGAAAAAAAAGGCCACTTATATTACCGCATTGGCTACGTTATCCATCATCTGCTGCATAGTACTGCATATCCAATTCTTCAGTGCTGTAAACTAGTACTTACAAACATTCTATTCTGGAGGACAGATTTATGTCTTTTCGCAAGTTCTGCTTTATTGTGCAGTACAGGAAGACAAATACATTTTGTTGCACACTTGTGTTTTTAAGTGAACCTAGTTCTATGTATGTTGCGGTTTATTTTGCTGCACAATTCACTTCTTTTGTGGTCTTCTGCCATGTTTTTTAAATATGTTGAGCGTGGATTCAGCAGCCATTTAATCTCCCAAACATACTTTGGGATGGGATCACCACGGACACCTTGTTGCTGTTGTCATAAGGCCGTTTGAGCTCAGGTACAAAAAAAACATCTGCTTATTGCCGCTCAGATTAATATGTCCTCATAGCACTCAAACAAACATGAACTATTCCCTTGGCCGCTAAACAATTCCCACCCCCTTTAACAATTTCTTCTTTAACTTCATCTTGACAACTTCCGTTAGTGACGAACCCTTTTGCCTTTTCTCCTGACTCCAATATTTCTTTGCACCGAACCAGCCTATCTGCCACTGAACCAAGCCTGCCTTCCTTTCATTCCACCATTCTCCTCTTACTTTCCGTTGCTCTTTTCCCTGTTACCTCTAAACTCGTCCTAGGTGCCTTTTGATGAGCTTGACCTCTATAACTAATACCTCTTTCTCTGACTGCAGGTCTTTCCCAGTGCTCAACCTGCTGCTGAAGCCTATTGTCCCTGTACCAGAGTTGGCTGGTAGGCTCAGTGCTTCCCTGGAGTAACTGCTCAGTTGTGAATTCAGTGCTGTGAAGCAATTACCACTCCCAAATCTCCCGGGGTGAAGAGGGCAGTACCTACCAATCCACCCAGTGCCCTGCAAGTTCCTCCTTGTGTGGTGTGCATTTAAACCTCATAGGAAATAACTATTGAATTTACCAACACTGTTGTTCTGTAATTACCAAATTTCTTATAATCATGATTCAAGCAGAAAGAAACTGCTACCACAAGATTCGGGACTAAGGAAATTTCTGTAATAAAGGCCTCCGGGCCGGCCTTAGTCCTGGTGGCACCCTGTGCGACAATGTTTGGTGACGCCCCCCTCACCCCCCAATGACCACTTCGCCACGGATTCCCTCACTACCACCATTTGACAATGCCCCCCATGTCTCCATTACCACTGTCTTTTAGATTAATTTAGTTTTATAGCGCCACTCATACCAGTTTAAGGTGTCAGAACACGTTACATCATACATACGTTGCACGGAGACAATCATACAAGTGTTAATCCGTGTATGGGAAATGTTACATAAGACAGCGGCCTACAAGTTGTAGGAGTCACATGTCATGCATACTGGTAGGCAGTATAGTTTAAGAGTGCTTGGTCTGGAAAAGCACAAATTCAGAATTTAAAATGTAACACCATTGTGAGTGGTTTTCTTTAATAAGAAGACTTGATTTCTACCCAAATGAACCCTTTTTGCAATACTAGGATAAGGAAAAACTGGTCAAAAAAATATGTAGCTGTAATATATTCCTTGCAGTTTGCATGCAGCTCTTTGGTGACAGTTAATAGCACTCAGCTATATATTAGTATTTTAACTTTTAAACTGCAAGTAACAAAAACATCTCTCTGAGAAAAAAAATAACCCATTGACCTATTTATAGTGTATGTGCTTTGTGATCTGAATCGGACATGTTCTGTGCAGCAGGCATATTAACCTTCTGCGCTATGATGAGTCAAAAGAAACTTCCACTTCCAGACAAAGCTCCGGTCTCTCCCCAGAAAGAACATTAATCACTGGAGTTATCCTGGCATTTTTATTGATACTTTGAAAATTGCTGGGGCAAAGAACGTGGCATCAGGTGCTTTGAACATTATTGATGTTTATGCATCATAATAAAAACAGCCAGTTGTTAAAAATACATAAATGTCTTTTGATTTTAGGAACCTTTTTGACCCTTCCAGCACACTTCCTGACCTCCGCCCCCATGGCATGCTGATCACTGTTCTCACAAGGGCTCCAAGTGAATGAAGACAGCCAGGAAATGCAGCAAATAAACATGCCGCACTTCCAGGCCATTTTCATTTACATGCAATTACAGAAGCATTCGCGCCCCCTTGGGAACCCATTCACGCCCCCCCCCAGGGGGGCGCGCCCCACAGTTTGAAGACCTCTGCTCTAAGGCAACATGATTAAGTCTGTTCTCCGGGGTCTTTGCAAACGCTATGGGCCCTATGGAAGATCTCCGAACCCATTCGATTTCTTGTGATATGCGCCTTTCCAGTAGGGTTATTTCATCAATCAAAAGGGACCCTGCTTTGGCAAAGTAGTTGTCTAAAGTACCTTTTGCTGCTCCAGCAGCCAGCGTGCTCTTACGCCTGGTTTCTCTGGTCGCCATAGTTCGTTATCAAAGCGAGGCGGAAGAGTCAGGCACAATGACAGAGCAGAGAGGGTAACCCAGTCCCGGTCTCGAACGGCCTCAAACGGCCCGCCCTTTGCCCGGGCTTAGCCCCGCGCACGTCCCGCGTGCGCTGGAGTAGGAGTACCTATAAGAGGGAGTTGGGGGCGGGAAGAGACACCAGGTGCGCTATGGAGATGGAGCGCTGAGCACCCTGGGTCTCGCAGTCCCAGCCCCGTCAGCAGCGGTCAGATCCCGGTATGTGGGAGGTCCTCGCTCTTCAGGCACAGCAGTCCGGGGGAAAAGAAGGAGACTCGAGGCCAACAACTGCTTCCACAGTTCAAGGCTGGGAGCGGCTCCCGCGAAGCGGGGGCCGCGAGCCTTATCTTGCTGCACGGGAGTTGGGGGCGGGAAGAGACACCAGGTGCGCTATGAAGATGGAGCGCTGAGCACCCTGGGTCTCGCAGTCCCAGCCCCGTCAGCAGCGGTCAGATCCCGGTATGTGGGAGGTCCTTGCTCGTCAGGCACAGCAGTCCGGGGGAAAAGAAGGAGACAGGGGCCCAACAACAGCTTCCACAGTTCAAGGCTGCGAGCGGCATGTATTTATTAATCACAAATGTTTAGAGACTGTAAACATATTTCTTAATCATATAGGAAAAAGGAGGTTGCTCCAAGGGAACATGCAAGAAGAGTGCTCTAGTGTGAAGTGAATAAAAAATAGAGGGAGAGGTGGGAGAGTTCCCAAAACAGAATCAGACAGTAACATTCATACAAATTCTGAACGATGACAAAAAATCAGTCTTTAGGGCCTGGCCATTGATGGTTACTTGTACAATCCACTTATACCACATTTGGTTCATGAGCAATAGAGAAATATACCATCTGTTGGCAAGATAGGGGCATATGGTCCAGGCCTGCTGTTGGTGGCATCAACGTTTCGACCCGACTTGTGGGCAAGTTGGGTAATTAGAACCTCAGCCTGCGGGTCTTCCTCAGGACAGGGGCAATAGAAGACAACCTATTCACAGTGTTGGTAGATGGGGCTCCTGACGTTGCCACCTGCTGCAGTGTCTCAATGTGGTACAGATTGAGCTCCTCAGAAGTCCATACATTGTGTGGGAAACCGGATCCTTATCCACGTCTGTGTGGCTAGGGCTTCACCTGGAGTCATATTGAAAGAAAAACCCAAGACAGAGATATCTAGAGAGTCCTGGTTGACGGCTTATACCACAGTAGAGGTATGAGGCGTAATTAAGTACGTCCAGCTTGAGAGGAGGTGAGATAGTTTATGCAAATAGCATGAAATATCTTTGAAAGTGGATGTTTTGTGGGGTGAATTGGCCTGCCAAAATCCTTTATACTGGGGTGTAGGTCTTTTATAATTGACTGGATTGCCGTATGGACTCTATCTCTGCTACAGAACGCATGTTGTGTTTGAAAGAGTAGCCACAGAAGTGTCAAAACCTATGGACAGAATGCCTGGAGAGAACAGTTGCCCGTTATTTGCTGGGTACTCATTTTTTGATGCAAATTATATAGCGCTGCCAAAATCCATCATGCCATGAGTCTGATCTGCAGCCAGGCCAGTTTTTTTTTCTTAACCTAGGCCATTATAATAGGGAGAAGTGAAATTGCAAATCCCAAAATGCCAAAGGGTGTCAGGCATTTTTAGCACTTCTCATGGCACAGAAAATAAACGTTCCATTAGGAGAAATACACATTAACCACTGAAGGTCTACATGAGATGGCTTCTCTATTGCAACTTAGTTTCAACACAGTCGGAACTTTGAAGGGAAGGATAGAAAGAAATGAAAATGTGTGCAGCATGCATAATATTCAGTAGCCTGTTGACAATCGGGCGGCTGTTTCTGCAGAGATGTTCTTTCATAAATAGATCCCTGCAACTGAAATAGCCTAATAAATGACAAATCTAAAACGGGCAAAGAGCAAACTTGGTGCAGTTGGGCACAAACCAGGAGGGTAGCTATCAATGATGCAGCAGGTGCAGTGGCACCATTGTCTAATGGACTTAGGGGCGCACTGCACTCTCTTTACTACCATACTAGTGGTGAAGGGGGGAGTTCACTTGCTTTTACTAGAGCCTATGGCACCGTTGCTACCCCACTGGTGCAATCTGTTTTTATGACATGTACACCTGCTTTTACACCTATATAAAGATACATTAATCCATGGTAGAGCCCATCAGGGCTACAGCAACAGTATTTTAATGAGTAAGTGATGGCCGTAAATGACAATCGATGACAAATATTACTTAATTTTTAAGAGATGACGTGTGAACTGTCGATGAAGAGCAATTGGTGTTACATTATATTCTGTAGTATCAGTAATCTACAGCTTGTCACATCAAGTTATGTTAAACAGCACTTGTATCGGGCACAGCTACTCCGAGGAATGTCCACCAGGCACATGCCATGCAGGTGATTAGATGAGACACAGAGAACTATTTAAGAATGTGGGTCTTCAGTCTCTTTCTGAAAGCCTTAGGGTCACGCAGAGCACGCAACTCCGCTGGGAGTTGGTTCCAGCCTACGGCCCCCATCCGTGAGAGGGAGCTGCCACCGGTCCTCTGCTTGCACCTGGGGACGCGTACCATAAACTTGGTAGAGGAACGTAGCTGCCAAGCTGGAGCATAGAAGCTGAATCTTGCTCTCCGATAGGGCGGACCATGGCCATAGAGGGCGGAGTTAACAATTGCCAGAGATTTAAACTTCGTCCTCTCATTCACCGGCAACCGGTAGAGGCCACGAAGGTGCTGCCTAATGCTTACCCTCTTAGGGAGGTTCAAAAGTAGTCTGGTTGCTGCATTCCGAATAACCTGAAGTTTATTTAAAAGGTCCCCAGGCAGGCCAACATACAATGTATGCCAGAATCAATGCGGGATGTGATCAAGGCTTGGCTGATAGTTTTCCTTGCAGTAATGGGGAGTAGCAGTAAGATTTTTTCAGTGCTCTCAGGATGCCAAAACATATTCCCGATAATTTTTTTATATGGGGGGTCAAAGCTCAATTTTTCATCATACCAGATCCCCAAGTTCTTAGTAGGACCCCCTTGGGATGAAGGCAGGGGAGACTTGTCAGGTCAAAAGGAGCTCCAAGACTGCTGGGGGAAGTTACCAAAAAGGAGGATCTATGTCTTGTCCTCATTACACTTGAATTGGGCTAGTGCTAGCCACTGAAAGATTGCGGTCACGCAAGTTTATGCATAGATACAGCTGGTCTCACTTTTATTCCAGGAGAAAAGGAGCTGAGAATCATAAGAGATGACTTTGGCTTCAAGTTTAACTACTAGCTGAATGAGGGGAGACACATAGATGTTAAACAGCAGGGGGCTCAATACCGAGCCCTGAGGAACCCCCGTAATCAGATTCTGGGGGGCAGCCACAAAGGGCGGGATCCAGATTTGCTGTGTTCTATCCTCTAGATAGGATTTAAGTCAGTTCCCCGATTTCTCAAAGGCGGGCCAAGAGCAGGGTATGCGGGACAGTATTGAACGCAGCCGATAGGTCCAAAAGGATCAAGGCTGCCCTAACCCATGATTGTAAGGTTTCTTGGCTAGCCTCGAATATTTCAATCAGTGCTGATTCTTTGCTGTGTAAGGATCTGAAACCTGATTGGGCCGCATGAAGAAGGTCATGCAGTTCCACAAAGCCATATAGTTGATTGTTGACCTGTATTTCCAGGACCTTGGCCACTGCTGGAAGAAAGGAAATGGGGCGATAGAAGGAAAAGTAGGATCCAGAGAGGGTTTCTTCAGCTGTTGGCTTTACTAGCCTGGGTGTATGGTGCCAATCTGCACTCTGTGATTTAACATGTTATTTAATTCATCGCGGCCGGGTGTTATACAACATGTCTGGTGCTGATGTGACCAGAAATAAATACTTAATCTGGAAAAGACACCAGAATGTTCCCTGCCTGAAGGATGGTTCCTGTATCTGAAAGAAACATGTTAATTATAGATTCCTTACCTTAGAATTACCCCCAGGTGTCAGACTGGATCCGGAAAGTTTTTCGTCAGCAGTACCTCTGCGCATCGAAAGGCCCCGTTGGTCGGCTACGTGTCCATCGTTTGCATCGTGGTCGCCGGGATGACGTCGCGGGAGCTACTTAGACGCCGCCCTCGCACGCTGACGTCAGTTCTTTCTTTTTCCGCGCCACCCTGCGCAGATTCTGAGAGAGCGGTACCTCCAGTCACTTTTTGACTGATGTTTTTGTCGACTTTTGTCGACGTCTCTTTTGAGTCTACGACTCCTGGTGCACGTAGGGATCCCGGATTCAAGGCATGCGGTTCCTATAGCCGACTGATGTCGGTTACGGATCTGCACCGCGTGTGCCTCTTTTGCCTGGTGCGCACCATGACCCCAAGTCGTGCTCGGACTGCCGGTCCAAGGCTCTGAAGGCTTTGCAGGAGCGGTCCCGAAAGCTTCTTGAGCGCTGGCAGTCGGTTCCGCGCCGTTCAAGATACCGGTCGCGAGGGAGGTTGAGCGACCGGTCGCGGAGCCATCATCACTCTTCCAAGTCTTCGAAGTCTTTGCACTCGGGGTCGGGTAAGTCGAAGCACAAGAAGAAGGCGAATAAGCATTGTCGCTCTACGACTTCTCCCCGTCGGTCGGCTGACGCGACGAAGGATGCGGGCGGTGTCCCTCCCTCGGCTCAGCTCGTAGAGCCGGAAGAGTCATCTCCGGGCTTTCCTCCCTTCCCGGGACTTGGGGCGACTCCTGCCCAGCTTCGTAAATTTCACGAGGCGATGCACGCCATCTTTGGGCAGCCCAAACCCGTTGGTGTGCCTTCGGGCCCCGCGGACTAGGTAGGGGGCCCAGGCCATCTCTGCCGACGGCCCCAGCACCTGTTCCGCAGGCCCCCCTTGGATCCAGGCCTGGATCCGGATCGGCGCTGGTTGACCTTATAACACCTCCACCGGCACCACTTCCTCTAGCACCGCAACCTAAGCCGGTCGTGCCCCTAGCCAGCGTCGACCCCTGCCTCCATCCTGCAGTGTTGTTGCGTAGGGCGGCCGGGGCTCTCAACCTCGAGCTTCCTATGGAGGCGGTCAGGACTAACCTCCTGACACTTGCTTCAGCCGGCTGCGAGCTCTTCGGAGCCCCTGCTGTCATTTGATGAGGCCCTTACTGATCTCCTTTAGCGCACCTGGTCCAGGCCCAACACAGGGGGCTCCCGTGTATAGGATGATTTCCCGGTGCCACCATCCGGCTCCGGGCGACTCCACTTTCCTCTCCCAACACCCCCCCAGGAGAGCTTGGTGGTCCAAGCCTCCACTTCCAAGAGCGCCTTCCCTACCGCTCCACCGTAAAGAGCATCCAAGAAGGTGGATCATCTTGGAAAAAAGATTTTCTCTTCCGCCAGCTAGGTACTGCGGTCGGTAAACACTGCATGTCTGTTGGGCCGTTATTCCCACTCTGTGTGGGATACGGTGGCGCAGGTGCTGCCTCAGTCTCTGGAGGAGGCTCAGACAGTGCTCTCCCAGGCTGTTGCCGCCGGGAAAGATGCACCGAAGTTTACCATCTGTAGTGGGCTGGATACCGCCGACTCTCTGGGCAGGACGATTTCCACGTCAGTAGCCCTTCGTCGCCACACCTGGATGAGATTGACTGGCTTTTCGGGGGATGTCCAAAATATCCACATGGACATGCCTTTTGATGGCCGTCGCCTTTTTGGCGACAAATTGGACAACACTCTAGAGCGTTTCAACAACTCCTTGGGACTCTCCAACCGCCCTACGCAGTCTGCTTTTTGCCTCTTTTGTGGCTACGGAAGGGGTGCCCCTCTACGTCCCGCCCAGAGCCACAGGCCGCAGCAAGTTTCCCAACCTTCGCGCGGCCGGGGACGTGGAAACCATTGCCGTGGTTCAGGGGGTCAGCAAGCGGGCCAGTCCATCAACACCTGCAGCCTCCAAACCTTCCTAGTCTGACCTTTCAGACTTGTCAAACGCCAGTGGGCATCAGGATCCGCCATCACCTCCCCCACTGGCGCACCATCACATCGGACAGGTGGGTTTTGTAGTTAGTCCGAAGGGGCTACTCCCTCCCCTTCGAGGCTACCCCTCCCGCCATGCCACCTCAATACCACAGCATGTCGGAGGATCACCTGGGCCTTCTCTAACAGGAAGTAACAAATCTCTTGGCCAAGGGAGCCATTGAGCGCGTTCCTGTCCCAGAAGTAGGTCGTGGTTGCTACTCCCACTACTTTCTGGTTCCCAAGAAGGACAAGGGCCTGCATCCTATCTTGGATCTCAGGAACGTTAACCGCTTCCTCCGGAAGAAGAAGTTCAAGATGTTGATGCTCGCTCATGTCTTGTCTGCCCTCGACCCAGAAGACTGGATGATAGCATTGGACTTGCAGGACACTTATATTCACATCCCCGTCCTGCTGGCCCACTGGCTTTACCTTCGGTTCATGGTAGGCCACGAAAACGTTCAGTTTACTGTGCTCCCCTTAAGCCTTACCAGCGCCTGAGTGTGTTCACGAAAATGTTGGCGGTGGTCGTGGCTCATCTGCGCAGATCGGGGGTTTCAGTCTTCCCCTATCTAGATTACTGGCTGTTGAAGGCGGGCTCGCCCCAGACAGTGGTCTTCCACCTCCAGACTACGGCCGACCTCCTGCATTCGCTGGGGTTCTCAATCAATGTGCCGAAGTCACACCTGATTCCCTCTCAGAAGCTCCTCTTCATTGGAGCAGTTCTGGACACAATGCAGTTTCAGGTCTATCCTCGCAAACAGCGCATCCGGGATATTCGGGCTATGATTCCGATCTTTCAGTTTCTATCCCGGGTTTCGGTCAGGATGACCCTGAGGCTGCTGGGCTTCATAGCCTCCTGCATCCTGCTGGTCAATCATGACAGGTGGCATATGTGGGCTCTGCAGTGGGACTTGAAGTTCTAGTGGGCGCAGCATCAGGGGAATCTTTCCGATTGCGTCCAAATCTCAGAGGGCACTGCACGACAATTGCAGTGGTGGCTCACGAACCAGGATTGGGTCAATGGCAGATCCCTCTCCCTTCCTCAAACAGAGCACACAGTGGTGACGGACGCATCCCTTCTGGGATGGGGCAGCCACATGGGAGAAGCGGAAATCAGAGGCCTCTGGTCTCCGGCGGAGTCCAGGCTACATATCAACCTATCTCCTGATGGGTCGTTTTGTGTATCAAAGCCTGCTATTCTCTGGTGAAGAAGGAGCCTCCAGTGGGGCTGCACGCCTATTCCACCAGGGCGAAGGCAGCAACTACTGCTTTGGAACGAGGCGTTCCTCTGACATCTGTCAGGCAGCTACATGGGGTTTGTTGCACACATTTATGAAACACTACTGCATTGACAGTCAAATCCGGAGAGAAGGCTTCTTTGGCCGTTTTGTTCTCCAGGACTTTCTGGTGTCATCTTGGTTCGCAGACCCACCTCCAGGGTTGGTATTGCTGGGGTCTCTATTCTAAGGTAAGGAATCTATAACTAACATGTTTCTTTCAGATGAACAAGTTACTTACCTATGGTAGCAATATATCTGTAAGAAACATAGGTTAGTTATAGATTCCTTACCGCCCCACCCATCCTCCCCGTCCTGCGAACTAATTTCTAGGGTTAAGGATATCCTTTCAAGGCCCTAGTGTTGTGCACCAGCGTTCAGTGTCTTGCATGGCTCTGTGTTTCTGGCACGGAAAGTCGTGTACAGAACTGATGTCAGCGTCAATTACTTGTTCTCTAGCTCTTAATTCACCGATCTCGCTGGGATTGAAGGCTGGGCGGCATTCTCGGGGATTTAAATTCGCATGCGATCCGCTGCTCCACCCCCTCAGAAGCGCGAGTCACAGCGTGGCTAAGAAGATAGGTTTCAATCGGGTTATTGGATTGCACCATTGTGATAAAAATACTTAACATTAACACTGTACTATTTCGAAGACGGTGAGAAAAAAGTCACATAGGTACACTGGTGATGGATAACAAATGTCCGTTGTTACCCAACTCAATGGTATTCATTTTATTGGCCTCAGAAGGATGAAAGGCTGAGTGGACCTGCCTTGTTTACATTCGGATAGAATTTTAACGCTGCAGATCATAAGGTCCGAACCCTCATTATACTGTAAAGTTGATGCTTCTGTGAATTTGGGGAAATGAGTACCGCGTCCTATTCTACACTCAAGCCGCGGTAGCTGAGCCCGCGGACAAAAGGGCTGCACCGGCGCTATCTCCATTTACCGCGGGAGCCATCACCGCCCAGTATTGCGGCGCACTAGGAGGTTTGCGACACGTGGCCATGGTTTCGGGGCACCACTGCATAGGGCCTATAAATAACGACATGGCGGGCGCTGATGGAGAAGTGCTGATAACAGGATTAGTTGTCCCATAACGCGGCAGATTAACGTTATCAACAAAGTGACCTACACCCATTGCTTTCTCACTGATCAAAACACTCAAGCGTGGTGTAACCGAGATTTACATGTGAACAGCTCACAACACGCTAACAATCTAAACAGCATGTCGGTGATAATATACACAACAGCGCACAATGCGATCTCTCCAATTGGAATCCCCTACAATGGGCCGCACCCACTGCGCTGAATCGCTAAGGGGGTACCCCAACACGTTGTCGATAAGCCCTGACAAAACGCGCGCTGCTTTACCTGCGCCTGATATGCCGCCGCGATTCGCAAATAAGAAAACAGGGATCCTAATTCACTATTGGGGACGCCCTGTGCTACTGCTTTCCCCCCCTGTGCCCATCCCCAGTTGCACCCGACCCCCCTCGATGGGGAGGTGAGCAGCACGCCCCGAGGAGCCCCGTTGGCAGCCGCAAACCCCAGCTTCACACAGCTCGAGGCCCGCAAATCAGGGCAGACCCTTAACCTTACAACCCTCAACCCTCGGCTGCCCACAGGCCCCCCCGAAGCGCACCCCCCACCTCACCTGCTGGCGACACGGTCCCCTCTTCTTGCAGCTGCCACGCTCGTCCCAGCCTCAGAGTTCACGAAGGTCGGGGTTCCGAAGAAGGGGGGAAGCCGGTTTCAGCGCCGACGTGGGGTCTGGGTGACTGGAGTGGTTACAGAGACAGAGACCGATGCCCCGGGGCTTGGACCCTAAATAGGCCACAGGTCTCCGCCCCCACCACTCCGGAAGTGCGTCAGCCATCGATCCGGAAGTGAAAGGCGGCCGGCTGCCCATTGGACTACCCGGCCGGCCAACCACAAGAGGCCGGAGGCGGGGCCCGGGGGGCCAGGTCCTAAGGGCGCGCGTCTCGATTTTCCGCGCTTGGCAGTGTCTTGCATGGCTCTGTGTTTCTGGCATGGAAAGGCGTGTACAGAACTGATGTCAGCGTGTGAGGGCGGCTTCTAAGTAGCTCCCGCGACGTCATCCTGGCGACCACGACGCCAACGTCAGACGCAGAGCCAACCGACACCACCTTTTGACGCGCAGAGGTACTGCTGACGAAAAACTTTCCAGATCCAGTCTGATGCCTGGGGGTAATTCTAAGGTAAGGAATCTATAACTAACCTATGTTTGTTACAGATATATCGTTACCGAAGGTAAGTAACTTGTTTGTTACTCCTCAAGCTCTCAGTCAGACATCCTATTAGGAGGCAAGTATTGCATGTCCAGAGTGCTGTTTCTGTGAATAACCTGTGGATGTCTCCCTTCTTCAAGAAGAGTAAGCCTGGCGCGGTGGGCGGATTGGGCACTCAGGGGCTTTTTATTTTACAGACTTATTTTGTAGCATGTTTTGATATGGTTCGAATTGTGCTTGAAATGCTGCACTTTGCAGAGGAGGGTGGTGCTGTTACCAGGCGGTAGGTGTGCTTGAAATGCTGCACTGTGCAGAGGAGGGCGGTGCTGTCACCAGGCGGAAGGTGTGCTTGAAATGCTGGACTGTGCAGAGGAGAACGGTGCTGTTACTGGGCAGTAGGTGTGCTTGAAATGCTGCACTGCGCAGAGGAGAGCAGTGCTGTTACCGGGCAGTAGGTGTGCTTGAAATGCCACACTGTGCAGAGGAGGGCGGTACGATTACCAGGCGGTAGGTGTGCTTGAAATGCTTCACTGTGCAGAGAAGGGTGGTGCTGTTACCAGGAGGTAGGTGTGCTTGAAATGCTGCACTGTGCAAAGGAGGGCGGTGCTGTTACCAGGTGGTACGTGTGCTTGAAATGCTGCACTGTGCAAAGGAGGGTGGTGTTGTTACCATGGGGTAGGTGTGCTTGCAATGCTGTACTGTGCAGAGGAGGGCAGTGCGGTTATCAGGCGGTAGGTGTGCTTGAAATGCTTCACTGTGCAGAGGAGGGTGGTGCTGTTACCAGGAGGTAGGTGTGCTTGAAATGCTGCACTCTGCAAAGGAGGTTGGTGATGTTACCAGGTGGTAGGTGTGCTTGAAATGCTGCACTGTGCTGAGGTGGGTGGTGTTGTTACTGGGCGGTAGGTGTGCTTGAAATGCTGCACTGTACAGAGAAGGGTGGTGCTGTTACTGGGCAGTATGTGTGCTTGAAATGCTGAACTGTGCAGAGGAGGGTGGTGTTACCGTGCAGTGGGTGTGCTTGAAATGCAGCACTCTGCAGAGGAGGTTGGTGCTGTTACCAGGCGGTAGGTGTGCTTGAAATGCTGCACTGTGCAGAGGAGGGCGGTGCGGTTACCAGGCGGTAGGTGGGCTTGAAATGCTTCACTGTGCAGAGGAGGGTGGTGCTGTTACCAGGCGGTAGGTGTGCTTGAAATGCTGCACTGTGCAGAGGAGGGCGGTGCGGTTACCAGGCGGTAGGTGGGCTTGAAATGCTGTGTTGTCGCCCGTACTGACCTTCCCTTCCAAATTTTATCTCTTCCTGGCATCACGACCTCTGAATACTTGGTCATTCGCACTACCGCCACTACTCCCTCTTTGACTTGTTTCCTTACTTATCGCCCTCCCCAATCCCCGCTACAGTTTCTTCCTGATTTCTTGGAAGTGCTGGCCACCATCACTGTTAATAATTCCTCTATTTTACTCCTTGGTGATTTTAATTTTTGGCCTTCTGACCCTGCCGAGTGCTCTTCCTCGAAAGAGTTTTCTGAAACCCTTCAATCCCTTAGTTTCGTTTCACATGTTCATTCCCCCACCCACATTAAAGGTCATGTACTTGACCAGATCTGGTCATTGAACTGCCCTGTGGAATCTCTCTTAATCTCCCCTTGCACTTGGTCCGATCACTATATCGTTTCATTTTCTCTCCCTGTGCACCCCCCTGCCAAACCCCCTCGCCCTAAAAACATCTGGGTTCGAGCTTGGGGCTGAGCCAACCTGGAAGATCTCTCCTCCTCGCTTACCGCCTCCCTCCCCTCGTTGCAGGGTTTATCCACCTTCTCACAGGTTAAGGCCATAGAACAGTGGCTGTCTTCAGGTGTCTTCGGCTAGCTTGAAGCTCCTACAAGGTGAGTGGCTACTTTCGCCTGTCATCATTAGTAAGATTGCAACTCTTGGCCTCACCCCCGCTACTCCAATGCCCTGCCCTTCCCCGCCTTCCCCTCCTTCCTCGCTGTCCTTTATTTTGTTGAATACAAGGTCAGCGGTAAAACATCACCAGGACCTATTCATTTTGCTTGACACCCAGAAGCCAGATATATTGTGCTTAACAGAGACGTGGTTCGGTGACTCGTCACTCCCCGCTCTGTTAGCGGCTCTCCCCTTTACCTATGTGGCTCTTCGAGCAGACCGCCCTGCTGGGAAAAAAGGAGGCGGTGTGGCGATTATCGCCAAAACTGAGTACAACTTTCAGTTACTTCCATCTGCCTTCATTGACTCTGTTGAGTATCTGGTAGCTCGGTCTAATACTTTCTCCCCTCCTTTGATTTGTTTACTTACCTACCGTCCCCCTCAGAATACCCCTCACTTCACGACAGCTTTTCAAGACCTAGTAGCCACGTTGACGGTTAATCATGCCTCCCTCCTGATATTGGGGGACTTCAACTACTGGCCTGATGATCCGTCTGAATGTCAGGCCTCGAAACAGTTCTCTGATTTCCTTCAGTCTCTAAATTTTATCTCCCGTGTTCAGGCGCCCACTCATATCGGTGGACACGTGCTCGACCAAGTCTGGTCCCTTAACTATTCTATCTCCTCAGTAGCAGTGTCTCCTTGTCCTTGGTCCGATCATGCCATCATTTTCTTTACCCTCCATCTTAGCTTACCACCCAGGTGTCCGCGGGAAAAGAACGTCTGGGCCAGGAACTGGAACCGGGTCGACTTGACCTCGTTATCATCTTTTCTCCTAGCCACTGTGCCTGACTTAGATGGTTTACCTTCGTCAGCACAAGTCACTGGGATTGATACCTGGCTTAAGGAAGGCTGCGACCCAGCGGCGCCCCTACGCCGGATTTCAATTAAAAGACCCAAGGAGGCAAACAGATGGTTTGACACTAACCTTAAAGATAAAAAATCGTCCCTTCGGCGCGCTGAAAGATTGTGGAGAAGGGAATATTGCCCCCTTCTGAAAAGTCGCTACTTAACACTACGGCAGGACTATAAGAAACTGATTGTTGAAACCAAAATTACTTACTTTTCATCAAAAATTTTAGCAGCTGAGAACCAACCACGAGAAATTTTCTCAATAGTTAAGGAGTTAGCCTTCTCAGATAGGAGTACATCGAAACCCCTTCCTACTCAGACCCTCTGCGACTCATTAAATTCTTACTTTATTGATAAAGTGCTTAATATTAAAAACAACATTTCCCCTCCATCTGCTTCTTATGTTGACCCTTGCCCACCAGCCTTGCCGCTTAGCCTAACATCAATTCCTCCTATCACGGAAATCGGGTTCCGGGAAACTCTGCTGAAAGTTAAGTCGGGCTCACCAGCTGACATCTGCCCGGCTCGTATTTTGCAGCAGATTTTCTCGGTCTGCGCACAGCCCCCGATTATTTTCCTAAATAGTTCCCTCTCTCAGGGAGTTGTGACCCCGGCCCTTAAAGTGGCAACCATTGTGCCCATTCTGAAAAAACCAGGGGCTGACCCTGCAATTTCTTCGAACTACCGGCCCATCTCCTTGCTGCCATTCTTGAGCAAGGTGCTTGAGCGGCATGTTGCCTCGGTGCTTAGCACCCATGTTGAGGCCACGGGAGGCTTGGCGTCCTGCCAGGCTGGTTTCCGCCCCAAACACTCGACTGAGTCTGTGGTGGTGTCAGTCCTAAACACCCTCAGGGAGGGTCGGGACCAAAATAAACATCAAGCCCTGGTGCTCCTCGATCTCTCCGCCGCTTTCGATACGGTGGATCATTCCATCTTGCTTTCACGTATCGGAGCGGCGGGAATCGGGGGGTCAGCACTAGTGTGGCTCTCGTCCTTCCTGCGGGATCGGACACAGGCGGTCCGGCTGGGAGAGTTCATGGCAGACCCTTTGAAGATCACTTGTGGTGTTCCCCAAGGTTCCTCTCTTTCTCCCTTATTGTTTAATCTTTATATCTACCCTCTGATCTTTGCACTTCAACAGCTGGAGGTCGCGGTGTATAACTATGCGGATGACCTCCAGCTGGTCTTTGGTCTGTCTTCTTCTCCTCACGCTATTTCCAATTTTCAGTCTATTATGATTTTTATCAGGGACTGGATGAGCCACAACCATCTGAAGCTCAATCCGGACAAAAACGAGTTGGTGCTTACTGGTGGCTCCTCCAGTCCCTGGAACTCTTCCTTTTGGCCCCTCACTCTTGGTATCCCTCCCCTTCCTTCTTCTACGGTAAAAACTTTGGGTATAAAAATTAATCACCAGCTCACCCTTCACTCACAGGTTGCTGCTGTTGTCTCTTCTTGTTTTCTTATGCTTCGAACTATCCGTATTGTGTCCCGCTTCTTATTCCCGTTGGCACTTAAACTCATTATGTCTGCCCTGGTCATCTCCCGGCTAGACTATGCCAATGCCCTTTACAACGGCATTCCGGCATACAGCCTCCGCAAACTTCAGCTGGTGCAGAACCAAGCAGCCCGGCTGGTGTATGGCCTTCCCCGGTCCCATCATTCTACACCTCTTTTGAAGGAACTACACTGGCTGCCTGTCCGGCAACGCTCACTTTTTAAGATGGGGTGCATGGTCTTTCAGGCAAGACAGGGATCTGCTCCGGCCTTCATTTCATCACTTTTAACCAACTACGTTCCCGTCAGACAACTTCGTTCGTCGGATCGGTCCCTACTTCAAGTCCCTCGTTTTACTAGGAAAAAATGGGGAGGTTCTAATTTCTCCTTCCTAGCTCCGGTATTCTGGAACTCCTTGCCGGACCACCTTCGAAGTTCTAAACAATATTCTGCCTTTCGCAAGGGCCTGAAAACCTTTTTGTTTACTCAGGCCTTCCCACTCTAAATGGTCCATTTACTAGGTTGTTGCAAGCCGTTAAAGCGCCAAGAAACCGCAATGGTGTACGATGCGCTATATAAGCTTTTTAAATTCAAATTCAAATTCAGGTTGTGACTCTGTGGCACCGCTCAAACGTATCACTTCTAAGCGCGACAAAGACGCTAACCGTTGGTTCAGTAAAGAGCTTAAGGCCACCAAGTTAGCGGAACGGCGCGCTGAGCGGATCTGGAGGAGAAACTACAGCCCCACTTTACGTCTGGAGTATGTTACCATCTTGACCCAGTACAAAAAAGACATCCTGGAGGCCAAAACCACCTATTTCTCCTCCAAAATACTGGCTGCTGAAAATCAGTCTAAAGAAATATTTGCCATTGTTCACAACCTGGCGTTCTCGGACAGATCCACCCTTAAGCCTGCCCCGTCCGAGGAACTCTGTTGTTCCCTTAACAATTACTTTATTCATATAATTGTGACCATCAAGGCCAATATTCCCCCTCCTTCCCCTTCTTTTGTTGACCCCCAATGTCCCCTTCCCAAGGGCAAACTCACTTCTTTCCCCCTCATGACTAGGGAAACCTTGTCCGCCTTAGTTCCCTTGGTTAAGTCTGGCTCTCCACGGGATCCTTGTCCCGCCCATGTTCTCCGTCACATCTTCACCTCCTGCCCTGATCCTCCACTTCACCTCCTAAATAGTTCACTTGCTCAAGGTGTGGTACCTGACCCTTTGAAATCTGCGGTTATCGTGCCTATCTTGAAAAAAACCTGGCTCGGACCCCTCTGTGCCTGCCAATTTCCGCCCCATCTCCCTCTTGCCATTTTTGGCAAAGGTGCTCGAGCGCCACGTCACCTGCGCTCTGAGCTCCTTTGTGGAGATGCATGGAGCCCTTGCCCCCCGTCAGGCCGGTTTTCGCCCCGCACACTCTACGGAGTCCGTTGTCATCTCGGTCTTGGACAGCCTCAGGGAGGGTATGGATACTAACCATCGCCAGGCCCTGGTGCTCCTCGATCTCTCAGCCGCTTTTAACACGGTGGATCACACCATCTTACTCTCCCGTGTCAGGGCGGCGGGGATCGGGGGGACGGCCTTGGTCTGGCTTTCCTCCTTCCTGAGTGACCGCACCCAGGCTGTTCGCCTGGGTGACTTTACAGCGGACGTCCGGAAAGTTCAGTGCGGGGTCCCACAGGGCTCTTCCCTTTCTCCCCTTTTATTTAACCTTTATATTGCTCCCCTTATTTTCTCCCTGCAACAAATGGAGGTCGCCGTGTTTAATTACGTGGACGATCTCCAGCTGGTTTTTGATCTGTCTTCTTCTCCCTCCTCTGCTCTCAACTTTCAATCTATCATGCTTCATATCCGGGACTGGATGAGCCACAACCACCTTAAACTCAACCCTGACAAGACCGAGTTGGTGTTGACAGGTGGTTCATCCAGCCCCTGGACTCCTCTGTTCTGGCCCCCTTCTCTTGGTCCCTCTCCGACTCCTGCTACCTCAGTCAAAACCCTTGGCATAAAAATTAATTCCCAATTGTCCCTTCACTCCCAGGTTAGCTCTGTGGTTTCTGCTTCCTTTCTTGCACTGCGTACTATACGCAGGGTGTCCCGTTTTTTTCCCTTTTCTGCCCTCAAACTTATCATCCTGGCCATGGTGGTGTCCCGCCTGGACTATGGTAACGCCCCATATGCGGGCATCCCTGCATATAGTTTACGGCGTCTCCAACTCATACAGAACCAGGCGGCCCGCCTGGTCTTTAATCTCCCGAAGTTTCACCACTCCACCCCCCTCCTGAAGTCTCTACACTGGCTGCCTGTACGAGCTCGGGTCCAATTCAAGATCGCTTCTATCGCCTTCCTTGCTCGCCTAGGTTCAGCCCCAGCTTTCATCTCTTCTGAGATTACCCCTTATGTTCCGTGTAGAGAACTCCGTTCGTCCTCCCAGGCCCTTCTCATGATTCCACGTTTCCGAAGAAAGAAGTGGGGAGGCTCTAAATTTGCCACTCTGGCCCCGTCCCTGTGGAACTCTCTTCCTCTGGAAATTCGATCCCTCACTTTGTACCCACAATTCCGGAAACAACTCAAGGCCCATTTATTCAAGAAGTCCTTTGAATAATCCTCCACGGCCCCCTGCCTCCTTTCTTCCTCGGTAGTTTGTTAGTTGTAGCGCCAAGAAACCGCTGGTGTACGAGCGCTTTTACAAATAATTTTAAACTCAAACTCTAAACTTGTGTTGTGCACAGGAGGGCGGTGCGGTTACCAGGCGGTAGGTGTGCTTGAAATGCTGCACTATGCAGAGGAGGGCGGTGCTG
Source organism: Lissotriton helveticus (assembly GCF_964261635.1). NCBI lineage: Eukaryota > Metazoa > Chordata > Amphibia > Caudata > Salamandridae > Lissotriton > Lissotriton helveticus. The sequence goes on along the minus strand of NC_136062.1, from coordinate 216,268,228 downwards.
ATACCATGGGGTAGGTATGCTTCGAATGCTGCACTGTGCAGAGGAGGGCGGTGCTGTTACCAGGCGGTAGATGTGCTTGAAATGCTGCACTGTGCAGAGGAGGGTGGTGCGGTCACCAGGCGGTAGGTGTGCTTGAAATGCTTCACTGTGCAGAGAAGGGTGGTGCTGTTACCAGGAGGTAGGTGTGCTTGAAATGCTGCACTGTGCAAAGGAGGGCGGTGCTGTTACCAGGTGGTACGTGTGCTTGAAATGCTGCACTGTGCAAAGGAGGGTGGTGTTGTTACCATGGGGTAGGTGTGCTTGCAATGCTGTACTGTGCAGAGGAGGGCAGTGCGGTTATCAGGCGGTAGGTGTGCTTGAAATGCTTCACTGTGCAGAGGAGGGTGGTGCTGTTACCAGGAGGTAGGTGTTCTTGAAATGCTGCACTCTGCAAAGGAGGGTGGTGATGTTACCAGGTGGTAGGTGTGCTTGAAATGCTGCACTGTGCTGAGGTGGGTGGTGTTGTTACTGGGCGGTAGGTGTGCTTGAAATGCTGCACTGTACAGAGAAGGGTGGTGCTGTTACTGGGCAGTATGTGTGCTTGAAATGCTGAACTGTGCAGAGGAGGGTGGTGTTGTTACCGGAGGAGGGCGGTGCGGTTACCAGGCGGTAGGTGGGCTTGAAATGCTTCACTGTGCAGAGGAGGGTGGTGCTGTTACCAGGCGCTAGGTGTGCTTGAAATGCTGCACTGTGCAGAGGAGGGCGGTGCGGTTACCAGGCGGTAGGTGGGCTTGAAATGCTGTGTTGTGCACAGGAGGGCGGTGCGGTTACCAGGCGGTAGGTGTGCTTGAAATGCTGCACTATGCAGAGGAGGGCGGTGCTGATACCATGGGGTAGGTATGCTTCGAATGCTGCACTGTGCAGAGGAGGGCGGTGCTGTTACCAGGCGGTAGATGTGCTTGAAATGCTGCACTGTGCAGAGGAGGGTGGTGCGGTCACCAGGCGGTAGGTGTGCTTGAAATGCTTCACCGTGCAGAGGATGGCGGTGCTATTACCATGGAGTAGGTGTGCTTGAAATGCTGCACTGTGCAGAGGAGGGTGGTGCTGTTACCAGGAGGTAGGTGTGCTTGAAATGCTTCACTGAGCAGAGGAGGGCGGTGCTATTACCATGGGGTAGGTGTGCTTGAAATGCTGCACTGTGCAGAGGAGGGTGGTGCTGTTACCAGGAGGTAGGTGTGCTTGAAATGCTTCACTGTGCAGAGGAGGGCGGTGCTGTTACCAGGAGGTAGGTGTGCTTGAGACGCTTCACTGTGCAGAGGTGGGCGGTGCTGTTACCAGGAGGTAGGTGTGCTTGAAATGCTGCACTGTGCAGAGGAGGGTGGTGCTGTTACCAGGAGGTAGGTGTGCTTGAAATGCTGCACTGTGCAGAGGAGGGTGGTGCTGTTACCAGGCGGTAGGTGTGCTTGAAATGCTTCACTGTGCAGAGGAGGTTGGTGCTGTTACCAGGAGGTAGGTGTGCTTGAAATGCTGCACTGTGCAGAGGTGGGCGGTGCTGTTACCAGGAGGTAGGTGTGCTTGAAATGCTTCACTGTGCAGAGGAGGGTGGTGCTGTTACTAGGTGATAGGTGTGCTTGAAATGCTGCTCTGTGCAGAGGAGGGCGATGCTGTTACCAGGTGGTGTGCTTGAAATGCTGCACTGTGCAGAGGAGGGCGATGCGGTTACCATGTGGTAGGTATGCTTGAAATGCTGCACTGTGCAGAGGAGGGTGGTGCCGTTACCATGTGGTGGTTGTGCTTGAAATGCTGCACTGTGCAGAGGAGAGTGGTGCTATTACCATGCGACAGGTGTGCTTGAAACGCTGCACTGCGCAGAGGAGGGCGGTGCTGTTACCAGACAGTAGATGTGCTTGAAACGCTGCACTGTGCAGAGGAGGGTTGTGCTGTTACCAGACAGTAGATGTGCTTGAAATGCTGCACTGTGCAGAGGAGGGTTGTGCTGTTACCGGGCGGTATGTGTGCTTGAAATGCGGCACTGTGCAGAGGAGGGCGTTGCTGTTACGAGACGGTAGATGTGCTTGAAATGCTTCACTGTGCAGAGGAGGGCGGTGCTGTTACCAGGAGGTAGGTGTGCTTGAAATGCTGCACTGTGCAAAGGAGGGCGGTGCTGTTACCAGGTGGTACGTGTGCTTGAAATGCTGCACTGTGCAAAGGAGGGTGGTGTTGTTACCATGGGGTAGGTGTGCTTGCAATGCTGTACTGTGCAGAGGAGGGCAGTGCGGTTATCAGGCGGTAGGTGTGCTTGAAATGCTTCACTGTGCAGAGAAGGGTGGTGCTGTTACCAGGAGGTAGGTGTGCTTGAAATGCTGCACTGTGCAAAGGAGGGCGGTGCTGTTACCAGGTGGTACGTGTGCTTGAAATGCTGCACTGTGCAAAGGAGGGTGGTGTTGTTACCATGGGGTAGGTGTGCTTGCAATGCTGTACTGTGCAGAGGAGGGCAGTGCGGTTATCAGGCGGTAGGTGTGCTTGAAATGCTTCACTGTGCAGAGGAGGGTGGTGCTGTTACCAGGAGGTAGGTGTGCTTGAAATGCTGCACTGTGCAAAGGAGAGTGGTGATGTTACCAGGTGGTAGGTGTGCTTGAAATGCTGCACTGTGCTGAGGTGGGTGGTGTTGTTACTGGGCGGTAGGTGTGCTTGAAATGCTGCACTGTACTGAGAAGGGTGGTGCTGTTACTGGGCAGTATGTGTGCTTGAAATGCTGAACTGTGCAGAGGAGGGTGGTGTTGTTACCGTGCAGTGGGTGTGCTTGAAATGCAGCACTGTGCAGAGGAGGTTGGTGCTGTTACCAGGCGGTAGGTGTGCTTGAAATGCTGCACTGTGCAGAGGAGGGCGGTGCGGTTACCAGGCGGTAGGTGGGCTTGAAATGCTTCACTGTGCAGAGGAGGGTGGTGCTGTTACCAGGCGGTAGGTGTGCTTGAAATGCTGCACTGTGCAGAGGAGGGCGGTGCGGTTACCAGGCGGTAGGTGGGCTTGAAATGCTGTGTTGTGCACAGGAGGGCGGTGCGGTTACCAGGCGGTAGGTGTGCTTGAAATGCTGCACTATGCAGAGGAGGGCGGTGCTGATACCATGGGGTAGGTATGCTTCGAATGCTGCACTGTGCAGAGGAGGGCGGTGCTGTTACCAGGCGGTAGATGTGCTTGAAATGCTGCACTGTGCAGAGGAGGGTGGTGCGGTCACCAGGCGGTAGGTGTGCTTGAAATGCTTCACCGTGCAGAGGATGGCGGTGCTATTACCATGGGGTAGGTGTGCTTGAAATGCTGCACTGTGCAGAGGAGGGTGGTGCTGTTACCAGGAGGTAGGTGTGCTTGAAATGCTTCACTGAGCAGAGGAGGGCGGTGCTATTACCATGGGGTAGGTGTGCTTGAAATGCTGCACTGTGCAGAGGAGGGTGGTGCTGTTACCAGGAGGTAGGTGTGCTTGAAATGCTTCACTGTACAGAGGAGGGCGGTGCTGTTACCAGGAGGTAGGTGTGCTTGAAACGCTTCACTGTGCAGAGGTGGGCGGTGCTGTTACCAGGAGGTAGGTGTGCTTGAAATGCTGCACTGTGCAGAGGAGGGTGGTGCTGTTACCAGGAGGTAGGTGTGCTTGAAATGCTGCACTGTGCAGAGGAGGGTGGTGCTGTTACCAGGCGGTAGGTGTGCTTGAAATGCTTCACTGTGCAGAGGAGGTTGGTGCTGTTACCAGGAGGTAGGTGTGCTTGAAATGCTGCACTGTGCAGAGGTGGGCGGTGCTGTTACCAGGACGTAGGTGTGCTTGAAATGCTTCACTGTGCAGAGGAGGGTGGTGCTGTTACTAGGTGATAGGTGTGCTTGAAATGCTGCTCTGTGCATGGGAGGGTGGTGCTGTTACCATGTGGTAGGTATGCTTGAAATGCTTCACTGTGCCTAGGAGGGCGGTGCGGTTACCATGTGGTAGGTATGCTTGAAATGCTGCACTGTGCAGAGGAGGGTGGTGCCGTTACCATGCGGTAGTTGTGCTTGAAATGCTGCACTGTGCAGAGGGGAGTGGTGCTATTACCATGCGACAGGTGTGCTTGAAACGCTGCACTGTGCAGAGGAGGGCGGTGCTGTTACCAGACAGTAGATGTGCTTGAAATGCTGCACTGTGCAGAGGAGGGTTGTGCTGTTACCAGACAGTAGATGTGCTTGAAATGCTGCACTGTGCAGAGGAGGGTTGTGCTGTTACCGGGCGGTATGTGTGCTTGAAATGTGGCACTGTGCAGAGGAGGGCGTTGCTGTTACGAGACGGTAGATGTGCTTGAAATGCTTCACTGTGCGGAGGAGGGCGGTGCTGTTACCAGGAGGTAGGTGTGCTTGAAATGCTGCACTGTGCAGAGGAGGGTGGTGCTGTTACCAGGCGGTAGGTGTGCTTGAAATGCTGCACTGTGCAGAGGAGGGTGGTGCTGTTACCAGGCGGTAGGTGTGCTTGAAATGCTGCACTGTGCAGAGGAGGGTGGTGCTGTTACCAGGAAGTAGGTGTGCTTGAAATACTGCACTGTGCAGAGGAGGGTGGTGCTGTTACCAGGAGGTAGGTGTGCTTGAAATGCTGCACTGTGCAGAGGAGGGTGGTGCTGTTACCAGGCAGTAGGTGTGCTTGAAATGCTGCACTGTGCAGAGGATGGCGGTGCTATTACCATGGGGTAGGTGTGCTTGAAATGCTGCTCTGTGCAGAGGAGGGCGATGCTGTTACCAGGCGGTAGGTGTGCTTGAAATGCTGCACTGTGCATGGGAGGGTGGTGCTGTTACCATGTGGTAGGTATGCTTGAAATGCTTCACTGTGCCTAGGAGGGCGGTGCGGTTACCATGTGGTAGGGGTGCTTGAAATGCTGCACTGTGCAGAGGAGGGTGGTGCCGTTACCATGCGGTAGTTGTGCTTGAAATGCTGCACTGTGCAGAGGAGAGTGGTGCTATTACCATGCGACAGGTGTGCTTGAAACGCTGCACTGTGCAGAGGAGGGTGGTGCTGTTACCGGGCGGCAGGTGTGCTTGAAATGCTGCATTGTGCAGAGGGGGTGGTGCTGTCACGAGGCGGTAGGTGTGCTGTAGAGCAGATGCCCACAACGCCTGGCGTACTGCATAGGCGCATTTTTAGGTTTTACAGAGCAGGAATAGTTAGCAGTTGTTTCAAGAAAGTAATGTAATTACTAGGCAAGCTTCTGATTTAGAAATGGCATTTAATGTATGTTCTAACTGCTTTGTTCTGTAATTTTCTGCTGCGGAGCGCTATCATTATGTGCCCTGGCTTGAAGTAAAACTGCAGTCCTTCTGTTTTAGTGAAATGTCCCGGTTTTTGCCTTAAAAATTCTGCTCACCCTAGCCTGGCATCAAGCCTGCCCTCCCACCGTCACTGTCCGCCGGTCTCCCCCCAGAAGAGCTGATGTCCGCACTGCATACATCGATTAGTCCGATGCCGCCTGCAGCGCGAGGTGGGACCCTGGCTTCATGGCAATTTCGTTCCCGTTGTCCTGGGCTCGTATGATTGATGTCGACTGTTTGCTCTCGTGCAGCACTGGGGATTCGCCAAGAGTGCACTACTTATTACAGAGAACCGTGGCTGCCATTAAAGGTGCTAATTATCTAAAAGCGTGTTACGGAAGCGGCAGTGCGCGTGCTCTAAATGAGACGTCGGCTGCGGTCTAGGGGGGCCCCGGGCGAGCACTGCTGAGAGGCATTAAGACTCCAGCTCCCCCTCGGGGACCGGGCTTCCTACTAGGGAGAGAAGCCTTGCTAAAGGACGTAGGCCTTACCTTTTGTACGTGCTCTCCATGTGTGTCAGTGCGGACATCTGTGTGTTCTCACTGCTGTCCAGGGCACAGTCCTAAAAAAAAAATAGAAGTGGGGGGACGCTAACGTCACGGCAGGAAGTGACGTCACAAAGGTGGCTTGCACCATCAGACTCCCTCGCTCACCGCATAGATGTGATTGCATCGGAGAAGCCAGCACGTGAGCGGCGTTCTGAATGAGCTCCGATCTCAACCCAGAGAGGCCAAAAGGTGAATGTGTGGCCCCATTTGCTCCAGTTATCGAGCTCCCGGTAAAATAAGTGGGGGGACGCCGTCCACCCGCGTGGTACCCCGACTCGAGCCCTGCTGCTGTCTACATAAATGTAACCTGCTCGGGGTGGGCACCCTGGCAGGCCTATCAAGGCCGGCTTTAACATATGTGGCGCCCTGGGCGACAATGTTTGTTGGCGCCCCCCACGGCAAACTCTCCACGGATTCCCTCACTTGCACCCTTTAACAGTGCCCCTCACGTCTTCGTAACCACTGTCTCTCAAATTCATTTCGTTTTATGCACCACTCATCCCAGTGTAAGGTGTCAGAGCACTTTACATCACACACAATGCACAGAGGCAATCATATGTGTGTAAAGCAGTGTATATGAAATGTTACATCAGACAGGACTACAAGGTGTAGTGTAGGACTGACATGTCAGTGATACTGGTAGGCAATATAGTTTGAGTCCATATTCTGGAAAAGCAAAAATCCTAAATTTAAAACGTAACATCATTCTTAGGCGTTGTCTTTCATAATAAGAATTGTTTTCTACCCAAATGAACGCTTTTCACACGATTAGGATAATCAAAGACTGGGCAAAAAACGTAGAGCTCTAACATATACCTTGCGTTTTTTATGCTGCTCTTTGATGGCAGTTAATAGCTCAATGTTCTTTATTAGGATTTTGACTTATAAAAGGTAAGTAACAAAAGGAGCTCTCTTACAGAAGCAGTAATCCACTGACCTATTTACATTATATGCATTTCGTTATCTTCATGGAACAGCAGGCATTTTAACCCTCTGTGCTACCTTAGGATGAGTCAAAGCTTCCACTAGACAAACCTCCAGTCTCCTTTCAGGAAGACGATTGCTCACTGGAGTTATCTTGCCATTTAAATTCATGCCTGAAAATTTCTGGAGGCCTGGAAGGGGGTAGCACGTGTTTTTAAAGTGATACTATAGTTGAGAAAAATGAGGCCCCCACCCCAAGTCAGCACCTGGTGCGGTGGCAGCGACCGCACCGTCCTAGATCCGGCCGTGAGGCCTATGGACCTGCAGTGTAAAGTATGATGTCTCGTTGGATATATTTGGGCCTCCGTTTATTTGCTTAGGGCGGTGATTTGACAGTCCCTCTGTAGAGCACATTACCACAGAGAAGGATGAGCATCTGTCCTGCTGCCTGATCTGAGGCTCCCTCCGACCCACAATGCATTCCTTGCTCTGGAATCCCACACGAGGTGCCCATGTGTCCCAGGATTGAGGTTTGTTTATTTTAGGTCGTTTTGTGAGTGATTTGCAGCACACGTGCCACTGTCTGGATTGTTCCTCTGATCTCATGTCTGTTCCTCGTAGTTTATTGTAGGTTACTGTAGCTGCAGTATGGAGAATAGCTGGATCTTAAAGACCTTCCTCAAGGTGCCGAAGAGAGCTTGGGCGTGAGATCAACCAGATAGTGGGACACTTTCCCAGACTTTGAGAGCTGAGCAGGAGAAGCATCCCTGCCGGTGCAGCGAGACATAGTCCCAGAGTTTGAGAACTGAGGAGGAGAAGCCTCCCTACTAGTGCAGCGAGACATAGTCCCAGAGTTTGAGAGCTGAGGAGAAGAAGCGTTGACACTGGTGCAATTGAAGATTGTCACCGACTGGCCTGTTGTGACACTACCAATATTTAGATTGGGCTTCGGAGCATCCCACTGCTTAGCAATTTGTTCTTCTGGAATGCCATGTTTCCAGTTTTTAGGTTTTTACAAAGTGTTGTAATCTGCTACTTGAGGTAGTTTACTTCAAATTGAAATTAACACAGAAGACAACAGACAGAAGGCAATAGTTTTCTGAACTAAAACTTCCACGCCGGAAGCACTATGTCGTGTCAAAGGTGAAAAGCCTGATTTCAGCTTGGCCATAGATGTACTAACGGAGCCACCCGGCCTGTCCTTACACGCACGCACGCATACACCTCGGGGGCGGGTCAGCCCCTGGGTATAAATAAATGGGCGCAAGACTGCTCTGGGTCTTCGGCCCTAACTGCCAGCTAGTGTCCATGTGCCTTTGTTGAAATTAGTTAGGCCCCACTCTGCGGCCTAGGCCAACCCTCCCCCTAGTGCTCCGGCACTACACTGGCGACAAGGCGGGTCTTGTCCCTCGCCTCCGCGGACGAGCACCGTCGTGCCCGTCCCGTGCCTGCAGGGCTCGCGCCTGCCGCGCTTGAGCCCTCGGTGTGCTGCTGATCGTAGCGGGTGCCCAACCCGCTGCTTTATCACCCGGCCGTCCCACATACGGCCGCTCGATCTTTGCGCTGTGTTCGCGCCAGGCCGTGGCGCTCAGGTGAGCCGCCCCCCCCCCCCACGCCCTGCAGGGAGAATTCTCAGCATGCTTTGCGGCCTCTCGCCTGGCCCCGCAGCATCGGAGGAGCGCCCTGCTTGGACCGCCGCTCATCGCGGGCGGCTCGATCTCACCTCTGTCCCTGAACACACGCAGACCTCGAAGTACCTCGGGGGGACAGGATCGGCCCCCGCGCCTCTCCCACCTTATGAGGGGGGGAGAACAGGCTAGCGCATTCGGCCCCTGCGCATGGTTGAGCCTATGCACGGCGCCTAAGAGGTCCAGAGGTGCGCGCCGCCTCGGCACACCCTCAGCACGGCACCCACCCACGTGCACAGCGGCGCGTGCTGGAACAGTGTGCACGGCTGAAGATCTCCAACTAGTATTCTTTGCACACAAAGTGCACGAGCTGCACGCAGATGCGATGCTGAAGGACTTCCCTGCACTCTTTCAGGGACTCGGCCGCCTAAAAGGAAAGACCTTCAAGTTACACGTAGATCACACAGTGAGACCAACGGCGTTGAGACACAGACGGGTGACGTTTCACCTGTGACCGCAAGTGGAGGAGGAACTGTGGAAGCTCGAGGAGCTGGGAGTCATAGAGAAGGTGTCAGGCCCAGCGCCTTGGGTTTCGCCTCTCGTGGTCGCCCCAAAACCTAAACAACCCGGTGCCATACGCCTGTGCGTGGACATGCGCCTACCTATCAAAGCAGTCAAAAGGGAAAGGCACCTGACGCCCACAATGGATGACATCATAGCAGACCTAAACGGAGCCCGTTGGTTCTCATAATTGGACCTGAATGCTGGGTACCACCAGCTCGAGCTGCATCCCGATAGCCGCCACATTTTCTACGCATGTCGGCCTTTGGCGATATAAACGTTTGAGTTTTGGCGTCACGTCAGCCGCAGAGGTTTTTCAGAACGCCATAAGAGAGACACACTCGGGGCTGTCTGGAGTCATAAACCTGAGTGACGACATCCTAGTCTTCTCGAAGACGCTCGAAGAACACCACGTGCACCTTCGTGCCACCCTACAACGCCTGGCCGATCACGGCCTCACCTTGCATCGGGCCAAGTGCTCCTTCTACCAGGAGTCAGTGGAGTTCTTCGGGTATATCTTCTCGAGGGATGGGCTCCAGGTAGGCCAGAAGGAGCCGGAAGCAATCAAGTCAGCGCCGAAACCAGCATCCGCGACAGAAGTCAGAAGCTTCCTAGGGATGGCCACATATTGTGGCCGCTTCATCCCTAACCTGGCGTCCCTCTCAGAACCGCTACGAGTCCTGACCAAGACAGGGCAGCCATGGACATGGTCAGCGAAGTAAGACGAAGCGTTCATGGCAGTCAAAGACGCACTGATTGACCACAAGGTCATGGCCTACTTCAGACCCCACCGGCACACGGAAGTGGTCGTCGATGCGAGCCCGGTTGGTCTTGGAGCTGTCCTCATGCAGGAGACGGAGGCCCACGAATGAGTGCCCACCGCCTATGCCAGTCGGGCATTGACCACCACTGAAATGGGATATGCACAAATCGAACGGGAGGCTCTGGCCATTAAGTGGGCGTGTCAGCACTTTCATCTATACTAATATGGCCACGAGTTTATGGTAGTCACAGACCACAAACCTCTGGTGCCATTTTTTCCAGGGACGGCAAGGCTCGCTCCTCCCTGAATTGAAAGGTGGGTCGTACAGCTGCAGACATATCGTTTCGAGGTAATTTTCCGCCCTGGAGCTGATAACCCGGCGGACTTCCTGTCACGGCACCCCGGCGCGGTTGCCCCCGCTCAAGAGGTGGAAGTCGAAGAATTCGTGAGGATGCTGTCGCAGGAAGCGTGCCCCGCTGCCCTCACACTAGAAGCCATTGGAAAGGCCACGGACGAGGATGAGTGCCTCAACCGAGTGAAATCCACACTCACAAACCGCAGCTGGAAGTATTTCCTGGACGGGGTCAGTGCCCTCACGGCCACTGAGCAGTAATTCCGACAACAAGTCTGGAGGGACCAGAGTGAGCTCAGTTTCGGGCCCCACAGGGTGGTGCCCCGCGGCACAGCGATTGTGATTCCGTCTAGCCTGCAGAAAGAGGTAGTACGCCTCGCCCACCAAGGGCTCCAAGGTGCGTCGAAGACAAAGGCGCGGCTGCGCAGCAAAGTGTGGTTCGCCGGCATGGACTCCGCGGTGGAGGAGGAAGTCTGCACCTGCCATTCATGTACAATCACAGGCCAAGACCCGGCGCCTCCCCCCGTGATCACCGAAGACCCTTGTCACGAGCCGTGGTCGAAGCTGAGCATAGATTTTGGATCCTTCCCGGATGAGCGTCACACGCTTGTGTTGATAGACTCGTACTCAATCAGTCAATCAATCAACAGAATTTGTATAGCGCGCTACTCACCCGTAAGGAGATGGTCCAGAGTCAGCCGTAGGTGAGTGGGGAGGGAGTTCCATGTCTTGGCTGCCAGGTAGGAGAAGGATCTTCCTCCGACGGTGGATTTGCGGATTCGTGGGATGGAGGCGAGGGCGAGGCTGGCGGATCGGAGCTGGCGGGTGGGTGTGTAGAATGTGAGGCGGCTGTTGAGGTACTTCGGGCCTGTGTCGTGGAGAGCCTTGTGTGCGTGGGTGAGGAGTCTGAACGTGATCCTCTTGTTGATGGGGAGCCAGTGCAGGTCTTTCAGGTGGGCAGAGATGTGGCTGTGGCGGGGGATGTCCAGGATGAGTCGTGCTGAGGCGTTCTGAATGTGCTGGAGTCTTTTCTGGAGTTTGGCTGTGGTACCAGCATAGAGGGTGTTCCCGTAGTCCAGACGGCTGGTTATGAGGGCCTGGGTGACCGTCTTCCTGGTTTCGGTGGTCGGAGCATGCGCAGGGTGTTGAAGCAGTATGGCGAGACGGCGTTGACTTGCTTGGTCATTGTGAGGGAGGAGTCCAGGATGAAGCCCAGGTTGCGTGCGTGGTCCGTTGGCTTGGGTGCGGTGCCCAGGGCAGGGGGCCACCAGGAGTCGTCCCAGGCGGAGGGAGATGGTCCGAGGATGAGGACTTCCGTCTTGTCTGAGTTCAGTTTCAGACGGCTGATCTTCATCCATTCCGCGACGTCTTTTATTCCTTCCTGGAGGTTGACTTTGGCGGTGGCGGGGTCGTTGGTGAGGGAGAGGATCAGCTGGGTGTCGTCAGCGTAGGAGATGATGTTGAGGTTGTGTTGGCATGCAATGGCTGCGAGAGGGCTCATGTAGACGTTGAAGAGGGTGGGGCTGAGTGAGGATCCTTGCGGGACGCCGCAGATGACTTCGGTGGCCGCGGATCGGAACAGGGGGAGGCGGACTCTCTGGGTTCTTCCGTCGAGGAACGTGTGATCCACTCCAGGGCCGCTCCTTGGATTCCGGAGTTGCTGAGATGCTGTATCAGGGTGCGGTGGCATACGGTGTCGAAGGCTGCTGAGAGGTCCAGGAGGATGAAGGCAGCAGTTTCCCCGTTGTCGAGCAGGGACCTGATGTCGTCGGTGGCTGCGATGAGGGCGGTCTCGGTGCTGTGGTTTGCTCGGAAACCGGACTGTGAGGGGTCGAGGGATCCGTTGGTCTTGAGGAAGGCGGAGAGTTGTCTGTTGACTGTCTTCTCGATGACTTTGGCTGGAAAGGGGAGGAGCGAGATGGGGCGGAAGTTCTTCAGGTCCGTGGGGTCCGCGGTGGGTTTCTTCAGGAGGGCGCTCAGCTCGGCATGTTTCCAACTCTCCGGGAAGGTGGCGGATGCGAAGGAGCTGATGATGATGTTCCGGAGTTGGGGTGCGATGATGGCGTCGGCTTTGTTGAAGATGTGGTGTGGGCAGGGGTCGGTAGGTGAGCCGGAGTGGATGGTGTTCATCAGGCGGGTGGTGTCTTCGGTGCTGATGGGGGTCCAGGTGCAGAGGGTGGTGGTGGGGGGCGCTGGTTCGGTGGTTGGGTGCGTGATCAGCACGCCGAAGCTGTTGTGTATGTCGGCGATCTTGCGGTGGAAGAACTAGGCGAGTGAGTCGCAGAGGTCTTGCGAGGGTGTGATGTCGTTGTTGCAGGCGCTGGGGTTGGAGAGCTCTTTAACAATTCTGAAGAGTTCCTTGCTGTTGTGGGTGTTGTTGTCCAGTCGTTCTTTGAATGTTGTCTTCTTGGTGGTGCGAATCACAGGTGGTGTTTGCGGGTGGCGTTATTGAGGGTGGTCATGTGTTCTGCTGTCTGGTCGTGGCGCCAGGCTTTCTTGAGGGTGTGGCAGGTTTTCTTGGAGTTTTTTAGGTCGTTGGTAAACCACGAGGCTTTCCTGCTGCCGGGTCTGCTGCGAGGATTCTTCAGTGGTGCGAGTTCGTCGGCGCAGTTGGTGAGCCACTGTGTGAGGTTGCGGGCTGCTTCGTTGGGGTCCGTCGTGTTGGTGGGCGGGTTCTGGCTGAGGGCGGTGGTGAGCTGGTCGGTGGTGATCTTGCTCCAGCTTCTGCGGGGAATCTGTTGCGGGTGGTGGTGAGTCATGGTTCGTCTAAAGTTGAAGTGGACGCGGCTGTGGTCTGTCCAGTGTAGTCCGGTTGAGTGGCTGAAGGAGATGTGCTTGCTGGAGGAGAAGATGGGGTCGAGCGTGTGGCCGGCGTAATGGGTGGGGGTGTTCACCAGTTGCTTGAGTCCGAGGTTGGCGAGGTTGTCCAGCAGGGCGGCGGTGTTGCAGTCCTTGTTGTTCTCCAGGTGGAAGTTGAGGACCCCTAGGAGGATGTAGTCTGTGGAGGTGAGGGCGTGCGGGCTGACTAAGTCTGCGATGGCTTCGCTGAATTGTGTGCGTGGTCCCGGGGGTCTGTAGATGAGGGTGCCTCTGAGGGTGGTCTTGGGGTCGGTGTGAATCTGGAAGTGAAGGTGCTCGGCGCGGCGAGGGTGTCGTCGGAGTTGGTCGTGATGCGGATGGTGTTTCTGTGGACGATGGCGATGCCTCCTCCGGTTTGGTTGACGCGGTCCCTCCGGGTGATCTTGTAGCCCTCTGGGATGGCTATGGCGATGTCGGGGGCTGAGGAGGCGTTCATCCATGTTTCTGTGAGGAAGGCGGCGTCTGGTGATGTTGAGTCGAGGAGGTTCCAGAGTTCGACGGCGTGCCTATGGACGCTTCCCGGTGGTGGAGGTGGTGCCCTCCACCGCGTACACGCATGTCAAGAGAGCACTAGAACGAATCTTTGCAATGATGGGCCTGCCCGAAGAGATACGATCGGACAATGGTCCACCCTTTCAAGGAAGGGACTTCCAGACCTACCTGGCCGCAAGAGGCATTCACCATAGGAAAATCAACCCGCAATGGCCTCAAGCGAACGGGGAAGTCGAGAGGTTCATGCGGACCTTGAACCGAGCCCTCCAGATTGGGGTCGAAAAGGGAGAAGAGGCGGAAGAGTGTCTGTCCCAGTTTTTGAGTGCGTATCGGCAAACACCTCACTCCACTACCCGGTGTGCCCCGGCGCATTTGCTGTTCAAGAAAGTGCCGAGAGACTGTGTGCCGGCAGGCCCCTCCTGGCGCCCGCCAGAGCTAGACCAGAATGCCACTCAAAACAGGAGAAGACGTACCAATAAAAGAGCCAGTCGGCTCGGAGGGCCCAACCCAGGTCCTTGGTGGTCGGTGACAAAGTTGTCCTCAAGAAAAGACATCCAAATTGGAAGTACGACACCGTCTATGAGCCCAAAGTGTGGGAGATTGTTAATATCCAAGGTACCATGATATCCGCAACCCGAGGCACGAGAGCAGTGACACGGAACGTGTCATGGTTCAAACGTGTCCCCAATGGGCGTGAAGACGCAAGTCAAACATCTGAGGATATGGAACATGAGGGCAATGATCAGGTAGACAACGAGATGCCGACAAGCCAACGCGGAGGGGAAGTATCCCCTCCGAGACCTGAACGAGAGCAGAACGACACCCCGGAGCGTACTCCAGGAGAAACCAGAGACCCACCAGAGCATTCCGGAGGAGTGGGAGCAACGGAAAATCAACGGAGTCAAAGATACCACCTCAGGCCCAACCCGACTCCCAGCCAGCGACTCCGAGACTATGCATGGGGTCTGGGTACCTCCAAGAAATCCCCATGACCGAGACTATTGATCTGTGAGTTTGGAGGGATGTACTAACGAGCCACCCGGCCCGTCCTTACATGCACGCACGCACGCATACACCTCGGGGGCGGGTCAGCCCCTGGGTATAAATAGATGGGCGCGAGGCCGCTCGGGGTCTTCGGCCCTAACTGCCAGCTAGTGTCCGTGTGCCTTTGTTGAAATTAGTTAGGCCCCACTCTGCGGCCTAGGCCAACCCTCCCCCTTAGTGCTCCGGCACTACAGTTGGGAAGCACTCATTTGACACCGTTCAGGCATGCGCACTAAGTACCCATTAAATGCAGGCCCGCTAATGATGGCACTGTCCTCGTGTCCTGGCGCTACCCTGGGCATGCATGGGGCACACCTGACCGAAGTTGGACATTTCCTTCCTTGGAATGGAAGTGGCGCGTGGGAACAGTCCAGGATGGCGCACTTTCAGAGGGGCGGCCTGGAGGGGGCGGGAAGCTGAGAACTCTAGACAACTCGCGCCATTAGGAACTCGATATGCCTCCCTGGGACCCAGGCTTTCTCCTTCGCTTCACATTTTTTCTTCCCGTTAATGTTGTCAGAATATTGTAATTGGTGCTTTTAGTGTCTGGTGAATAATTGATCAATTGAAAAGGTAGTAAGTGACCCAGATGGTCCCGGGGAAAAGAGATGAGTTGATGGTTGCATTTTTATATTTATTCTGTGTTTTTACTTTCAGATGAAGAGTTATCGCTTTTTAAGAAAACACATAAAGCAGAACAGATATCAGCACTGAAAGCAATATGGTATGCTGTGATCGCTTGGACTTTGTCAGTACAAAATATAAATTCTCCATTGAATTTCACACACTGCCCCTCCCCACCCTGCGCAGTTATGATGCCCTGGTACACACACGTGGAAGCGGCAGGATTGCAGACCTTTCATATACTACCAGCAGCCCCGGCTAGTAATACTGCCTCACACACACCCTGGTGAACTTGAGAAATATAGATGTCGGGTTTCACTTTTCACGAGTAGAATTCAGTTCCCGAACACAAAGGTGAGGTCCGTGCGTACAGCTGCAGCGCATTAATCAGATTATGTTGCATGGAGGCCCCCGGGGGCGGGAGGGGGTGCGTGGGTTGGGGGAGGTCAGGTCCACCCTCCCCTGGTCTCTAGTATCGGTTACCTAGCTCGCAGCCTCGGCCTGTGACCAGACAAAGCCGCTGCAATGATTTTCCATCAGAGGCGGAAGTGAACCGCGATTTTCCGGGAGGATTTGGGTTTAAAAAAGCGTCGCTCGGATTTGGGCTCTTAACACTAAGCAGACCACTGGCGCGGCTCTCCCAGTGAAATGGCGGCCTGCCCATCACTAATCATTACCCCAATACTGCTGCTGCACAGCCTTGAGGGGTTCTGCAAGAAGATACCCCTTTGTTTACTATTAGGTGTGCTGCATTCGTGGGTTGGGTTTTCTATTAAACTTATTGCATCCCTACTTGTCCATGGAGAGCGTAGTCCATGGGTTTTAGACTACGAAACAGCTGTCATTGGGGATCAAGTTTTTCGGACAGGTACAATGCGTGGCGGTTCTATTTGCAAGATCATTTCTATGGGGAATATTGTCTGGTTCAAGCGTTTAAGTTTTATAGTGGGTTTTATGGTATGCTGTGTATATAGCATCACCGGGGCTTTAAAAGATCAATGAATCAAATTTCTATGCAATATTTTATGTTAAACGCTAATAAAAAATAAGACAAAGTGGCAACCCTGTAATAATGAGGTGAATTTCACTTGGTAAAGGACACAGGTGCAGAATTAAGTAAAATACAGTTTTACCTTTCCATCATTCTTCCCGCTGTTCCCTCCTCCCCCAACTGGCCTTCATTGGCCCTATTATGTTGGTGCCCCTGGGTGGATAAAGTGGCCTTCAAGGTTGGCATTGAGTGCCTGCTGGCACTGCAGTTTTCTTACGCTTCTCTATGATGACGTGTCTGGTCTACAGATCTTCACTCTTTTCTGTTGTTGAGGGACTTCGCTGTAATCAGGAGAACGGGCCCGTTCCCCATAAACATCGGTCGCCCCAGGAATTTCACCCCAAAGTCAAGGCAGACGAGAACTGTATTGGGGGGATGCTACATAATGTAGGGATCGGAGTGGAACGGGGAATGGGAATATTGGAGACATGATGGGCGAGAAGAGGGGCATCCAAAATGTAAATTTTTTATAAAAATTTGGGGCCAGATCCTTCAAAGGCTTTTACTCATTCTGTGTCTATGGTTAAATGTGTTTGTGCATATGGCCCTTGGTGCTCAAATAATGAGAGGTCGAAATGAGATGCTCATGTCCCAGAGATTGTGCATCCCCGTAGTTCATGCAGGGGTCATTACAGTAGTTGAAGAAACAGTGGTTGGGTCCTACCTGATAAGGAGGAACACCAGCGGTGGTGATCAGTCTGCAAGAGATAATGAGTATCACGAGGGCAATTGCATCAGTGGGTGTTGTGCATAGTGAATCACTTTTACGGACGTGGGTAGCATGTTACTAATACTTAACAAAGTATTCATGTTACGGTTTTCAGAATGAAGAAGTTCTTGATGAAGTTTTACACCTGCCAAAGGTTAACGACTTCTCCGAAACGCATTGAGGATGTATTTAACTTGAAAATGAGTGCAAGGAAAAGCATTGACAAAGTGAGTTGAAGAAAAGATTGTGGGACCCGAAATAAAACATAACCTATTGAAAGAGATATTGAAAAGTCACTGTCACAATGTTATAAAGAAGAAACTTTAAAAAAAGTAAGGTGCAAATGTGTACATTTGCTCTGCATGGGTTAGCACAGTACATATTCATGCACTGTGTATTATGCTGGTCTTATTTCTGAAACGCCGTAAGAGAACAAAACAATAAAACAGACCAAGAGACAATGAAGATGCCACACCAGGGTGTGGTTGGGCATGGTGGGGCGCTGCCATACATGACTCTCAGGGGCGCCACACCTGGGTGTGCGTGTGCTGTAAGTTCTCTCTGCTTCAAGTCTGAGATTGGTAGGTGAGGCTGTAGTTTCCTTCACCGTCCAATGATGGCTGTGGGTGAACAGTCAGAGCCTAAAGAGCTGTGGAGGGTGGTACCGAATTCACTCCAACTCCTGCTCTCCAAATTCAGTACAGGCCAGGGTTTACTTTACAAAAAACTAATTTTCCTGACACACAGTCCAAAGGAACAGGTACAATTATAACCTCTGTGGAAAGAATGTGAATTTCAATACATTTTCTTGTAATCATTTGTTTTTATGGATGTCTTTGTACCACACCTTTCTCATTTCCAGTACCTTAATTGACAGGTGCTGTTTCCGCCCAATTTAATGGTGCTTTACCTACTACAGTTACAAGGATGAAAGGCTGAGTCGGTCTTTCAAGGATAAAACTCATTACCTTCCTATTCCAACTAGTGTCATCTCACTGAGATCAAAAGAAAAAAATAAAAACAATCTGTCTTGCAATGTTTTGCAAACAATATTTACAGAGCATAATACAGTATAGCACAACAATGTGACTGTGTCAATTAAATTATTGGGGACAGTGTTACTGCGTGGCGGGGCTCTGTGAGGCCTGGACGTTCTGCAGTACAGTGTGCCACTATTACTTAGTAGCCACTCGAAGGGCAAGTTCTACAAAACAGAGATACTCAGCGGCCTGCCTCGGCAGTGGCAGGGTGTCTTTGAGGCAGTGGGCGAAGTGGGTGAGATCGGCAGGGCACGGCGTGCCCCCTACTTCTTTAATTTAAAAGAATCAGTTAACCTACTTTTTTATCTTAAAAATGCGTCCCAGGACGGCAGAAATAGCCAAGGCGTATAGATAAGGCTCGGCATTCGTGGCCGTTCGGGACGGGCTGGGTGGACAGAGAAGGATAAGGACTCTGTCTTTTCCTTCTTGCCCAGAGAAGACCAGGACAGTGTCCACGTCTCCTGCTCTACCTCTGTCAGCTGCCCCCACCTTTGTTCCTCTTATTCCCTCTCTTTCCCTCCTCCTCACTTGCTGAAAACCGTGACTTCAATAAATAGTTCTTACCCTCTCTTTTCTTTCCATTAATTTATTCGTTCCCCTGTATAATGGATCCAAAAGCAAAAAAAAAACACTTTTGCTGGACATTTTGTCTTTTTCTGTAATTTTTTGCTATTCATAAGTGCAGCCTCAGGATGAAGAGAAATAAAAGGTTCAAAAATATGAAAAATAAATAACGAAATAAAGCAAGACAGAGTGGTCGCAAATTGGCCAGATGGATTTTATGCACACCAAAACACATCTGCGCTACTTTACAGAATTTGCCAGTGAAGCACTTCTTTTGTTTTCTTGTCTTTCTTTGAACATTATTTTCCCAGGGTGGGAAAGTGCACCATTCCTTGTGGTACTGCAATATCTGGTTGATGGGTAGATTGGAAAACAAAATGTGTACTGCACCTCTGTGTTCACGGACGTGGTCTTTTTAAACCATTCTGCATATGATTTGTAAAGATATAAGCAATGGAGATTGAAACGGGTCCCTTCTAGGCCCTGTAGCCATGTCTTTAACTATTCAGGCACAAGCTCTCACTGATTTCTGAATAATGACTGTAAAAGTGTTAAGGTAACCATGTTGTTTATTATCCCTGCTTACATTTCACATCCTTTACTTAATCTTGTAATCCCTATAAGTGTTTTCTTTTTCCAAGATGGTGTTACTTTTTTTTCAGGCAGCATATTACTCTGTGTAGTGCATATTTTAAATTGAGTCGCATCCAGGTGTTTATAGCGGGGCACAATAGGGTTGTAGCTGAGCTGAAGGAAGTTCGAGTTTCTCTCAGGAGGGCAGTAATGTGTTAAGTGGGGGAGAGGATGTGGCACGATGGCCAGAGCTGCTGCATTTGGAACTGGGGAACCAAGTTCAGCCTTCATGAGCAGTCCACCAGACCACTCTCCTGAGGGAGGTTGTTCTCAAGCTAGACCTTAGAAGGTTCCGCTAGACCTTAGAAGCCCTGGTATCTTAGCACCAGCTGGTGGACCCTATCTGTGGCAAGTGTGGGTTAACCTTGAAGGCCTATCCACCACGCTCTATGCTGTAGTTTATCTCCAGACTTGTGGAGATGTAGCAGCACACCATAAAACAACAGAGACTCTGTCACTGAGATCACAGGACCCTTGAGGCCAGTCCGCTTCACCCATTGGTACCTCCATTGGCCTTGTTTCAGCATTAGTAGCTGCAACTCACCAGGGACCAGCAATGCAGCATTTGCATGCCCATCAAACTAAATTCGCAAACTTCACAGTCTCTCTGCTTCATGCGCATGCACTTTTAACACGTGCTGACTGCTTTGGGGCCACAGAAATTATGCAGCAATGGAAGACAAAATTATGCCGCAGTGTTGACTAAATTATGCAGCAAAAAGTATGGCTGCAGCGTAATGCAGTATATTTTCTGATACTTTATCATTTTGACATTTTTACACATACTAACAGTCTCTGCAAAGAATTTGCCTTATTAGTACCAGTGTAAAATACAAATGCAGCAGTGAGAAAGGTGACTAGCCAGTCTTTGCAAAGGGCCCTCCACTTTGCAGCAACATAAGTAAAATGTTTTAGTAACTTTTGATCCGTTTGAGCTACAAACAATGTATTAGATAAAATGGTCCGATTATACAACAGATGTTGTATTATGTGGCAAATATGGCAGAGCCATAATTATGTGGAAAACCTTTGCAAACTAGGATATTTTGCCATTCATGTTTGAATGGCTCCTGTGGAAAAACGGAGAAGTGCCGATGACAGAAAGTCCATGGCTTGGAGACAAAAGGCCTGTGCTTCCACTGTTAATCATATTTGGGACATTCTGTGATTGGAAACTTATCCCACTTTGTGAATGTATTTTAATGTCAATAACTCATATTATACCTTAAACATGTGTATCCATTGGGTGAATTAAATAATGTAATAAGCAGTAACTAGTCAGTGAAATGTCAAACAAATACTAAAAACTGACCCAATCCTTTGGTTATTCGCGCCCTCTAATTCTCCACCCACAGTTCCTCTAACCCCCCCCCCCCCCCCAACCACTGCTTTGAGGAGTCTGGTGATGCCAGAGATAGCAAAATGGGTTTCTGCTGCTTCAGCTGCCATTTGTTTGTAGATAATATATTGGGTTGGAGTGGGGCCCCAAGACAATCATCAAAAAATGTAATGGATATAAATGAAAATAAAGCGCTCGGCCTCCCAGAAACAGGGCGTGAGAGCGCTGAGAAAAGAAAGACTGATAGCAGCGTTGAATGTAAAGGAAGTTCAAATAGAAGAGAATCAGTGTGTTTATATGAGTTTCTAGAAAGAATTCCAATTTTTCGGGTCCTTAGTAAGAAGGGAATCCCGTTCCAAGCCTTTGCAGTGCACAAGTATATTCATCCCTGGACATTGCCCATCAATTCTTGTAATTTTAGGCCACCTTGCTGGTGTTATGAGACAAATCTTAGACTGTCCCAGAACATATGGGTTGATTGTTATGGAAAGGTTGTTAACACCACATTTATATAACAGACACTCAAAACAAAGTGCCCAGGGTCATAACAAGATGCAGGGATGGAGTTGAAACATCAGTAAGACAGTTCAGCAAGTTAATGCACCTGCTACAGATAACTGCATGTCACAGGTACAAATCCAAGAGAGTTCCTCTCTGTATTTTATCCTTTCATCGCTAGAACGATGACACGTGCTATAATGGCTTAGATATGTTGTTGAGGTAGTGTAATAAAAAATATATCTATAAAATATCTGATCTGCCTTGACTAATACTTTATCTGTTGGCCATGCCTGTAAGATCCCACCCTGGCATCGGTCGTCAGGAGGAGGAGTGGGCAGTGAGTGAACCTTTTCAGAACGTCTTCCGATCTCCTGGCACGGAGCCGGATGTGACGTGTCACTGTTTCCGTCACGCCCGCTTGTTTCACGTGCCGTGCCAGGGATGCCAGCCAGCATTAGTCACCTCGGCGTCCTGCTCTGCGTCAGGGCCCAGGTTGCCAGTAAGTCCCTGGCTGGTCATGGACCTGTGCGCAGCGCTTTTATTTGGGGTTGTCCGCGCTCAGGGTGACCCTGGCACCGCGACAGGCCGGTCTTTTGTCAGATAAGTGAGTGCGCGAAGAGCGAAGCCAATCCTTTCTCAGCAGTTTTTCTTTTCCACGCGACTTTGATATTAGTCACGATTCGAACGGGATGTCTCACTGAAGTTTTACTCATCCCAGTGGTGAATCCTACGGACGAGAAATATTGTAATTTGTTTGTTAAAATGACAATTAAAGTAGCCCTGTCTTTAGAATAAACTCATTCTGAGATTTTCATAGAAATCACCGGGGCTTTAAAGCAAGTGTGCTCCAGCTTGGGGTAGTAAAGTAAAGTCCACATTTGTAAAGCGCACAATCACCCGTAAGGGTCTCTAGGCGCTGGGGGCTGTCGGGAAGATTAAGCGAGCTATTGCCCAGAGTCACATGGTGCTGGGCTAACCTGCCGCCGGAGCCGGGGATCGAACCGTGGTCCCCAGATTCCAGCGTCAGTCGCCCTGGCCGCAGCGCCACACCTCAGTCAAGCAGGTTTACACCTTCTTTTTAAGAGGTCTGGGGAGGATGTAGCAGTTACCCCCACCATCCTTGTTTGTGCCTTTCGAAAGCTGGTTGGACTGGGAGAGAGAGTCACGTGTCGAACAATGCCTCTGATAATATAGTGGACAGTGCATCACATGTCAGGCTTTAGATCTCCCAAAACTCGGAAGGGCTGGGGCAGAGATGTCAGTTGCCAGCCTTTGGAAAGCCAGTAGGGCTAGGGAAGGCCTGGGTTATTCCACATTCCCACTTCCCACCACTTAAAGGCTATGAGGGTTGTGGTAAATTAAGTCACCTGTCAGGCTTTCATTTTAGAAGGGCATTGCCAATCACGTGTCAGTCTAATGCCAGATTACAGGACTGACACAGTGCCATCCAGTGCTTTTATTGAGAAACGAACAGTGCAGGTACTCACCCAATTGAGTGGGCGTGGTGATAGGGAAGGAGTTTTCAGTGGGATTAAAGGCGGGGCTTGGGTGGGGCTAAGAGCAGGTCAAGGATGGTGGCATTGAATGGGATCAGATTTTTCACGGAGCGCATCAATGACGATTGGGCATCCTTGAAGGTGGTAGGTCACTAACGTGTGGGTTTCCTCAGTCACACGTCAGTGACTCAGGAGCTGGACAACCAGGGTAGAAAGTGGACACTGCTCACATTACCCCCAGAGTGAAAGGCTCAGCCAGGCACATATAAGTAGTTAGTGGGCTATCACAGGGTAATGAATGGCTATCCTCAGGTAACACAGAGTCAGTGGTAGACTTGCAGGGTTCTGGGTATGCTCTGGTCTCGTATCTTGCTGGCGTGGTTCTGCTGTTGATAAGACAAATGTCAGAAAGGGCCTTGGGCCTTGGACCGCAATCTTCGAAGATTTGGAGTGACTCTTATGCTTCTCCTCCCAATCCTTTGTGCACTCCCAGGCTCTCCTCATCTACCTTCTGGGCCTTGTAAGAACCAAGACACCTGGCAGTTTCACATTGTCCTGAAGACAGTGGCTTTCAGCAGCAAGATTCTGCAGATGGCAGCCACACGCTACCAGCAGTTCTCGTGTGTGTGCTCCCTGGAATAATGTGCTTCTATTATTAAAGGCAGGGCTGACCATCTGGGCCTATGTCATCTTTTTTATCAGAGTTGGAAAGTAGACGAAAACCACAATCACGCACTTTCTCGCTCACTGGCACTCACACACTGGCAAAAAAACTCACACATGCACATATTCAGCACACGGAACACACGGTCTCCGTTTGCTTAACATGACATATGAAATAGGCCGCCGCTCAAATGACGTTGAAGACCGTACACCCCACAACATACATAGTGTGATTATCAGCGCAGGGTTTGATTGATCCTTGTGCTGTTAATGTGATGCACAACCTGCAATGCCCTAATCAGTGATCCCCCCCTTGTCATTATGAAAACGAGCTTCTGATGCATATTTCGGCTGTTGCTCAGTAGGGGCAAAGCACAGGGATTCAGCTGTCCGAGAGAAGCACACACAGGCTTTGCTCCGATAGCCCATGTATTGTATCCCCCCCTTCACAATCCCTGTACCTGTTCCAGTCCAACTTCATAGGTACCGGCACGCTCATTATGCAAGTAAAAGTGCAGGTACTGAAAGGGAAGAAACTGAGAAGTGCTGGTACTTAGCCCTATAGCCGTCTGCTTCTAGTGTCTTGCTTGCTTTGCTAATGACAATTTTTCAGCCCTCTTAGCATTTTCCTGTGTGCCCTGTACCCTCACCTCACCTGCCCGCCCTCACAATATCACATGTCCCCCTTCTCGGACAGGAAAGCTGCTTTCCAGCATCAGTGCTCTCTCAGGATCCCTAGAGTGGGTGTTCGGTTTCTGCCCCCAACCCACCAGAGGTCCAGAGCCTTTTATCCCTTCAAATTACCATGGACTGCAATTTAACCATTTCCTCGGCGCAGGCAGCAGCCTAGTTCCTCTGCACAGCTACAAAACACAATCTAGCCCTTTTGTGGCCCAAAGGTCTTTGAGCACCAAAGATTGTGTTTCCCAGCTGCTGTGCACTCTTTCCAGAAGTCCAGGTTGTATTGGTCTGCTGCAAGCAGCTTAGCTGGAACCGAGCATTGGGTTGTTGCAGCACCCCGTACACAACCGCACTTGAATGTTGTTAATACAGACCTACTTTGTAGTTTGAAGCCACCACTGCACTGAAATTTGATTGACAAGCCACTTACATGGCTGACTTTAAGCCATACGTTTGGATGCCCCCATGTTTCTCACCTCATGTCACCCGGCTCCTTCAGCACGGGTCATGCCTATGAGAGGTTGCCCCAGCCACATCCCCACAGCCATGTTGTATATTGCCTTGGTTATTCTATGTGATTAGATTAGCATGCCTTCCTTGATGCCCAGACACAGAAGGTCATCGGAATACAGGATGGTGTTCATCTGCCAGCTGGAACTTACAATTGTGAATGATCTGTAAGAAGCTCAGAGCCCTTTCTATGGCTACTGGCTCCTGGCACCAACATTAGTTACTGGGTATTAGCCGTGTTGCTACTGCCTCTTACAGCTTGTGTTCGAGGGCCCCTCCTACTGTTGCAATTTAATTGAATAACAAAACTGATCCCTTTGTAAACCGGACTATTTACAGGTAGGCTGGTCAGTTGGGGATTTCTGCTGTAGATGCTAGTAGTCAGTTTTAGCATAAATCAGCAATCACACAAAGCAATCTTATTGTCCAGTCAGACAACTACTTTCAAAATGAAAAGGTGTTCACATATGATTGGTTTGCATATAGCATAACTGGGGTCTTCAAAAATGATGATCAGTGTAAGAAGACTGAAGGTTCTAGTTCCTTCTGGAGATGAAATACAACCTCATATGGTACTTATGTGGTAAGACACTGAAACACAAATAACGCTGGGGCTTATAGCTATTTCATCTAGAGGCGTATTGGGAGTTCTTGGCTGTCTTCAGAAACCTTCAGCTCTCTCTTGGTTTGCTGTTGCACATTTTCTCGGTGGACAAGTGTGTCAGTCAGAATATGACAAATAGGTCTACTGTGATAAACATGCTGTTTGTATTAGTTTCTCAGGGGCCCTGGGTAGAAGGAGAATTGGCACTGTGAGTCTGAGCCCAGGTGATCTAACATCTGCACACATTTTCACAAAACTCCAAAGAAATGCTTTAAATAACCAAATTCTCACCAGTAAAAGGTAAAATGGGATCTCCAACTCCCAAATAATGTTTTTAGGGTGTCATCGAGCCAGTTCCAAAGCCAAAGTCCCAGCGGTCAGTTAACAGGGCCACTGAGAATCCTTTGATCAGTAGCAGGAGTGCTGGACATACTTATGGGAAGAACAGTTATAGATCTCAGGCCTCTGGAGCAGTCCCACATCAACCCCAGGTCTTCCCAGCAGAGCGGAACAAAGAGGTTCTTCTGAGAGCCTAATCCCAGCTTCACCTGTGCGCCACTACCTACTTCCAACCTAAAGGCTCTCTCTCGCATGTCTGTTTGCTTTTCTCCACTGCCCCTCGGCTATGCATTACTCACACCTGTTTGGTCTCTCCACCACCCTCTTTGTTACTTCCAGACCCCGTGTTGCTTCAGCCGCCACTAGCTTCTGTGTTTTTTTCCATGCCCCTATTGACCGTTCCGACGCTAATGCGGAGAAGCGTCGCCCCACTGCTTTGAGGCAGGGCAGTGGAAAAAGCAAATTGATAATAACGCAGGTTATTATCATTTCGTTTTTTGTATTCTCCTTGCCGCCAGGTCAGGGCGGGGCAGGCCTGGGCACCTTGACCCAGAGGGAGGAGGAGTGGCAATTGCTGTACCTAAAAAGTGCACATGATTGTTTGTTCGGCCGTCTCCGGTCAGCTAAACAGTCATGCACACTTGCATGTTCTCCACCCAGGCTGCATTACATGTGCCCAGGTCCCCAGCCCCTGTCTGAGAGCCCACCCTTGGCGCTCAGACCAATCACGATGCTGCTATCAGCAATGTCGTAATTGGCTGGGGGCGTCTGCAAGCCTGGGTGATGCCTGTTCCTGGCAGAGAGGCGACAGTGGCAACGGTTGAAGCGATTCTCAGGTAAGTTTTATTTATTCTTTTATTTCCTAAACCCCTCTCTTCCCCCCCGCCACTGTCCCCTACCAGCCGCCACTGCATGCTCCCCCACCTGTGTTATTTCCCCTCACTCGCTTTACCCCCTGTGTTGCTGCCTCATGTCTCCACCCTTGCTGCTTCCACCAAATCCACAATTTAGAGGAGCACTATATATATATATTTTGCATTCCACTGCCATCAATGTCCAAAGTATTGACCATCGTTGTCAAGGGACTACCGCAGGAATCAGGGGGGCATTACACGCCCAGGTGCTCGAGAAGGGCTGTGGAAGAGCCGGTAGTAATTGATGCCTGGCATGAAGGTATTCACTAACTAAACTATTGACTGTCCAGTTCTTTCCGGACTTCTCAATATAGAAAACTAGGGGAGAACACACAAAGGGGGACCTGCTCTGTTTTTATTGATATGGTAGAGGAAATCAACACCTTTTTTTGAACTAACAGGAGAATCCCTTGAGGTTGTAATATAACATTAAAGATCTGTTATTGGAATCCTATAATTTGATTGCACACCAGATCTCCCACAGGTTGGATTAGTGCCCTGAAGAAGTCCCAAGAGAACAGGGACAAAACGGGTAGGCTGTTCCCACTCTGCGCTTGTCTTTTTGTATACATTTTGTGAAAATAAAAAAGAGGAAAAACAATCAGATTGCTTGAGTATTATAAAATTTGAACATCTTTTCCTGCTGTCATTTACTGATTTAAAAGCAACTTGCTGTCAGTGTGCTTGTATATAAGCAATACACAATTTTGGATGTATCTTTGAGTAACTCGGGACTCTTGGTGGAATGTAAAATATATATATATATATATATATATATATATATATATATATATATATATATATATATATATATATATTGCTCTACTTTAAATTGTGGATTTGTAGGAAGAAGTTTGTGTTTTTTCGGTTGACCCAAAAGGGTGAGCATTGCTTTTGAACAATTAGTAGGGACAAACAGTTGGCAGGAATTTCTTGCAACCAAAATCGTTGTTCTGTTGTATCGTGTTGCTTCCACCACCTACTTTCAAATTAAAAAAATTAATTTGCATCTGGGTCATTTTGTAGGCGCATACATGTGTGGCTTTCTTTTTTTATTTTATTTTTTCAGCCATGTTGCACAGTAACGGAGATGTAGCCCGGGCAGTTGGTCACAAACGTGAGTCCTCTTGACTTTCCCATTGCTTGTTATATGTTGGGGCTGATCATGAGCACTTTTTCTGCTCTTTACCATCGCATAAATGACAATTCACTGTACTGGCATTGGTTTTTGCTTGTGAATCTTCTTCAGAAGCAGATGACAGCTCTGTTGCGCATTAATCCGCAGCAGGGGAATGCCTGCCACCTCCACTGAGTTGAGATCCATTGGCGAACTCGTGGGTTGTAGACGGAAATTAAAGCGCGATTTCTCGGAGTCAGCTTTTGGCGCTCGCTAATTCAGCCGGGCCCTCTTTCCTTCCTCTTTTATTATTTATCCGTATGCCTGGTTTAATTGTCATGTGTTTTTGTTACTATTATTATCCAAGCTTTCCGTGTGCTTTGTCTTTATCCTGGCTGCGGTGTCTACATTAATTTGCAGAACTGCCACCTTATCTTGTAGATGTGTCTACTGGGCTTTGTTGTGTGCCATCAGCAAGCTTCACACGAGCCTAGCCGCATGGACTCCTGCGCCTGGTGTGCGCTTCCTTGACACTGTGAGACCAGCAGAGTCTATCCAAACCTAGGAGAATGCTGAGCCTGGTGTGTGTTTGCTTGATGTCAAGGGGGTAAAAGAAATACAACTTACAAGCGTTCTAACAGGTACCCTAACCCGTGTGACCCTATAAGAACATAGAGGGATCCTGAGCCTGGTGTGCTGCTTGAAACCCTGAGACCTGCAGACCCTATCAAAACCTAGTTCATAGTCTCCTGAGCCTGGCGTGTGCTTGCTTGGCACTGTGAGACCGGCAGACCCAATCTAAACCTAGTCCATTGGCCCTTGAGCCCTGCTTAATACCATGAGACCAGCAGAGCCTATCTAAACCTAGTTTATGGGCTCCTGGCTAGGGTTTGTCTATTCTTAATACCATGAGACTAGCAGACCCTATCTAAACCTAGTTCATGGGCTCCTGAGCCTGGCGTGTGCTTGCTTGGTACTGTGAGACCGGCAGACCCAATCTAAACCTAGTTCATGGGCTCCTGAGCCGGGTGTGTTAGTTCTTAATACCGTAAGACTAGCAGACCCTATCTAAACCCAGTTCATGGGCTCCTGAGCCTGGCGTGTGCTTGCTTGAAACTGTGAGACCAGCAGATCCCTCCGAAGCCACAATTATTGACTCCTGAGCCCAGTGTGTACTCGGTTCGATGCAGAGTTATCACCAGGCTCCAACCTAACCCTTGTAGGGCTGATGAGCTGTCGTCATCTTCTGGACCCGCCCCCATACCGGCCACTGTCTATAACCAAAGCATACACTCCCTCCTATCAGCCATCTCCGCACTATGCCACCACCTAAACACAGCACTACACCTGCACTGTACACTACCAGCTGCCCATGTCCTACACTGTCGCTTGAATCTCTACGTGGACCGTACAAGTTGCAAAGATGCACCAACATGGCTCATTAACCCTCATAAACTGGCCTTGGTGCTGTGGCACAAAACACACATATGCAGCCCCAACCCAACAGCTGTAAAATTTGAGGAATGAGACAACTGGCAGCTGCCCAGAAACGATAGTCCATAAAATCTTTACAAGAATGTTCTGTTTACGAGAAAGGTAGCATGGAAGAACTGACCCTATACCCAGCATGGGTTTCACGAGAAGCTGCTTTGCATTGTGAACAGAGCCAGATCGAGCCTGCTGCATACTGGGAACAGAGCCAGATCGAGCCTGCTGTATACTTGGAACAGAGCCTGATTGAGTCTGCTGTATACTGTGAACAGACCCCAATCGAGCCTGCCGTATACTGGGAACAGCCTTTACAACAAGCATTGGAAATGCAATAGGGCTCGCATTAGGAAAGTTTGAGCTATTGGTCTTATAAATGAAATTTTTATTTTTTATGTGTTATTTTTTTAAATAGCTAAATTAATAGCTTTGTCATTTACAATGCCAATAGTTATAAATTTTGCAAATGTGACACCTATAGCATTTGTAATGCAACATGTTTTATATTTACGGGACTTAGATGTATTGATATTACAAATAACAATTGCTTTTAATTTTTTAAAAATATTTAATACTTAAATAATGTATTTAATTTGTAATGGCAATAGCTTAAACTTTTGTAAATAACTTTTGGGAAGATTATGTTAAGTGTTTTTTATTGTGACGAAAATCCAAGAACAGAAGTGAAATATTTACATCTTTTTGTGATTTGTAATATAGCTTGAAAGCTTGAAAACAGCTTGAAACATTGAAAGAACATATTTGAACCAGTGATGCTGTGGTGGTGCTGAGTGATGCTGTGGTTTCGCTGAGTGATGCTGTGGTTGCGCTGAGTGATGCTGTGGTTGCGCTGAGTGATGCTGAGTGATGCTGGGGTGGTGCTGAGTGATGCTGGGGTGGCTCTGAGTGATGCTGGGGTGGTGCTGAGTGGTACTGTGGTGCTGGGGTGATGCTGAGTGATGCTGTGGTGATGGTGAGTGGTGCTGAGTGATGCTGGGGTGGTGCTGAGTGATGCTGTGTGTTGCTGAGTGATGCTGTGGTGGTGCAGAGTGGTGCTGTGGTGGTTCTGTGGTGGTGCTGAGTGATGCTGTGGTGGTGCTGAGTGATGCTGTGGTGGTGCTGAGTGATGCTGTGGTGGTGCTGAGTGGTGCTGTGGTGGTGCAGAGTGGTGCTGTGGTGTTTCTGTGGTGGCGTTGAGTGTTGCTATTGTGGTGCTGAGTGATGCTGTGGTGGTGCTGAGTGATGCTGTGGTGGTGCTGAGTGGTGCTGTGGTGGTGCTGGTTGTGAGGGAGTGTGAGGGTGCGAGGGGGTGTGAGGACAAGGGGGTGTGAGGATGAGGGGGTGTGAGGGTGAGGGGGTGTGAGGGTGAGGGGGTGTGAGGGTGAGAAGGTGTCTGTGTGTGAGGGGTTGTGAGGGTGAGGGGATGTGAGGGTGAGGGGGTTTGTGAGGGTGAAGAGGTGTGTGTGAGGGTGAGATAGAAAAAATCCAGGAGGTAGATACCATGCGTAGCAAATGGTGAATGTAGCGAGTATTATCTACGATATGGGGAAGAACCGTGAGTTCTAAGCAACCTGCTCTGAAAGCTGTCACTCATAAGGGATGTCTCAAAAAGTGAAATCTGAACAGACACTCCGTATTGAAAGATTAGCTAATATTCTAAAAACAACGGAAAAAGTGTGACCACTGGTTACGTGGGTGTGGCATCCGGGGCAGTAGGAAAGGCTTTAGTGCATTGTCATCCTGATACAGTTGATCGATGCATCAGAAAGAATGGGCAAATGGCATAACAATGTGAAGTCTAAACTAGGAGACCACGGCGCTGATGGTCCCCCCTTTCGTCATTTTCAGCGGCTATGGAAGACCTCGGTGCTCTGCCTGTTCATCCTGCTAAGGTTTCCCACGTGCTACTATCTTTCGGGGTCCTCAGAGCGGCTGTGGAAGAGGTGTGCTGGCACTTGCATGTCGCATCAGTCCTGGTAGGGGCGGGCAAGTTAGAGCAGCAGGGAGGCGCCTGGCAGAGAAATGGCAGCAGAAGCGCTCACCAGGACGCTTGCAATACGGAAGGCTACCAAATTGCCTATTCTCCGGGGGAGTGCGCTAAATAACATTAAATACCTTTACATGGTGACATTTCCTTTACATGGTGACATTTCCTTTTGATGTTCCCCACTAAACTAATTAACGGAGGTACTGTAAAGGGTTTGTGGGTGAGACGCAATGGAAACTCTTATCAGCCACATCTCTGCAGCTTTAGAATGTCTTGAAGACCACCTCGGCCCAGCTGCCGCTTGTGCGTTAATTAAACTCGTGAGTGGCGAAAGCAGCTTTCTAAAACAAAGCATCCTTTCTAATTCTGCCCACGTTTAAAACAAGGAAAACTCGGCCTTACACATTTGCGATTCCGTTTTTTTCGAATATTAAGCCTTTCATGTATTATTCCAGCTCAAACACCATGGAACTTTGTGAACAATATTCCCACTGCAACGCTAATAAAGATTATTTAAAGCAAAACATAGAAACCTGATGAATATGCCGAAGAGCGCCTAGAGGTGGATGGGCTATAAAATGTGCACTACTATTAATCTGAACTAACATAAAAATCAATTCACAAAACATCAGGGGCTATATTATCAAAACCTGCACCAGTGCACGAGTTTGCGGTGTAGTACCTGTGTTCGTTTTTGTGCCTGTGCCCATGATGTTTTGGGATCTGTTTTTTAATTTTTTTTATTTAGATATATTTTATTTTTTCGCTTTGGACACATGGTCGCAATTACGTTTGGAAAAACACGTTTTTAGCAGGTATTTCAAGAGTTCTAATAATGCGCACATCGTGCAAGAGGCCCTTGAAGAAACACGCAGCTTGCATGCGCGCATGCGCCATTGATACACAATGAATGACCCTTTCTCAATGCGAGTTCCACAACAATGTGGAAAATTGCCAGCACCAGTCACACAATGTATGCGATGAACTAAGTAGATTGCACTTGTACCATAGCAGTTTGTAGCTACATTTTCAGAATCAGATGAGAAAGGCAAATGTTTTTTTGTATCATTTTTAACACACTTTACGAATTGAATAAACATTAAGCACAGCAGTGGGAAAGCGTCCAGACATACTGATTAAGCAAATCTACCCCGCTGCGGCAAGCAGTAATAGCCAGAGTGAAAGCAGATGGAAAGGGAGACAAGGTGAAGAGAAGACAAGCATGAAAAAAACAAGAGGGTGGGTGCGAGCAGTTCACGTGAAACTGAAAGTACGGCCAGTGCTGGGAGGAGAAATGCAGAGCGCACACTGAGAAGCTTGTGGGAGGGGAGGCTGGGCTGCCTTTGATGTGGTAATGCGAGGCAGGCAGGCGGCTGGTGGCATTGTGCACGCGCTTTTTAGGGCTTGCGCTTGCGCAATGACCTAAAAAGCATATGCACTGCATGGAATCGCCAGTGGAATCGCCAGTGGTTAAACTCTGGATAAGCCACTATAGAGCTTCGCCAGCTATGCGCATGCGCATCAGCAGGCGAGCCCTAAAAATGTGGTAACCCAATGGTGGTCGTGGACCTGGGTTCAATGTGGTATAAAAGACAATGGTCCTAGACCTATTCTTTTAAAGGATATGAATCAAACCTACAATAATAATTGAAGACAGCTTCTTGAGCATGCACACTGCTAGCTCACAGTAGTCAATATATCTAATAAACTTGAGGTGCAAAAACCAACATTTGTCCAAGATAACAAGGGTTTATTCCTTCATAATTAAATTAACAGTATCTTCCCTTACTGCAAGGGACAGAGGAGGGAAGGTAGGAAGGAGGTTGCCCCAGTGGAACATGCAGAAAGAGAGAGTGCTCTAGTGTTTAAGAGGTGAAAAAGGATTTCAGACGGTGCGATAGGAAAAAATTACAATTGTTCATATGTTGGACTGATAGACAAATCCCAGTCTTTTGTAACCTGGACACATTTAAACAATCTAGGTTCTTTTATATTCAATTCAGAGGTACACAGATATATCCTCATGTGGCACGTTGGATAAGGGGCTTGTGATCAGGGCGTGATGAGGGGCTTGTGATCCGGGCTAAATAAGTATGGGCGTCGACCTTTCGACCCGACTTTGGGCTCAGAGGGCAATTTGGGGCCTCGGCCTGCGGGTCTTCCTCAGGACAGTGTGGGGCAACCTGAGTGACGGTGAATTATCATTGTTGCACACCCGCAAAGTCTTGCAGGGCGCGTGGGATCTCTCCCGTCTAATTATTGGTAAATGTCCTCATCCGTGTTTGAAAAGTAACACACTCGCTCGGTTTTTGGGGCATTCAATGCTGGTTCTTCTGAGTCATACAATCGGCGTCCGCGATCCGCACAAGTTGCAGGAAGTATATTGGGAACAGAGCCCAATCAAGCCTGCTGTATACTCTGAACCGTGCCCGACCGAGCCTGCTGTATACTCTGAACAGAGCCCGATCGTGCCTGCTGTATACTCTGTACAGAGCCCGATCGAGCCTGCTGTATACTCTGAACAGAGCCCGATCGAGCCTGCTGTATACTCTGAACAGAGCCCGATCGAGCCTGCTGTATACTCTGAACAGAGCCCGATCGAGACTGCTGTATACTCTGTACAGAGCCCGATCGAGCCTGCTGTATACTCTGAACAGAGCCCGATCGAGCCTGCTGTATACTCTGTACAGAGCCCGATCGAGTCTGCTGTATACTCTGAACAGAGCCCGATCGAGCCTGCTGTATACTCTGAACAGAGCCCGATCGAGCCTGCTGTATACTCTGAACAGAGCCTGATCGAGACTGCTGTATACTCTGAACAGAGCCCCGATCGAGCATGCTGTATACTGGGAACAGAACCCGATCCAGCCTGTTCATACTGTGAACGGAGCCCTATAAAACCTGCTGAGGGGTGTGGGAACGGTCCCGTACAGCTTGTGTGTATTATGACCAGGTTCTAATACAGTATGTTGTATGCTTAGAACATACACCTTAAAGATATGTTTCATACTAAACGCAAGGTGCACTCTTGCTTGCTGCAGACTGTGAACGTGCGCAGCAGAGCTTGCTGTGCTCTGTGGAAGGGGTCCATAGAGCCTGCTTCACAATGAGCACGTGCCCTGTAAGAACCTACTGTGGTCTCTAGAATGGGCCTGGTAGAGCCGGTAGCACACTGTGCACGGAGTCTAGTAGAGCGTGCTGTATTCAGAGTACAGTTGCTGTATACTGGGACCAGAGCTCAGTACAGCCAACTGTACATATACCGTGTACAGAGCCAAGTCGAAATTGCTGTGTACAGTGAACAGACTCTACAGCTTGCTGTGTACTGTAAACAGGCACCAATAGAGTAACTGCTGCTTTATGTACTGTGCAGAGATTGAGTCTACTGTATACTGTGATCAAAGCCCCGTACAGCCTGCGGTACATATAATATGAACAGAGCCCAGTTGAGCCTACTGTGAAGAGATCCACATACAGCCTACTCTATATATACCATGAACAGAGCCCAATACAACTTGCTACATACCATGAACAGAGCCCAGTCCAGCTTGCTTTATACCGTGAACAGAGCCCAGTACAGCTTGCTATATACGGGAACAGAGCCCAGTACAGGCAACTCTATACATACTGTGAACAGAGCCCAGTACAGCTTCCTATATACTGTTAACAGTGTGGAAAAGCAGCTTCTTTGGATGACCTTTTTATAACACTGCTTGGCATTAGTTGCCTCTAAACCATTCAATGATTATCAAATAAAAAGGCAGGCGCTGGAAATCGGAAAGCAGGAAACAGGTTTTAATTCTCTCCGGAGTAGAACACGTCAGATCGGACAAACAGGGTATCGTCTCGAGGTGCTCCCTTCGCATCTCTGTGGCATGGCCTCTTATACACAGGTTTATTGCTTTATTGCATACAACACATTCTTGGCAATACTTTGATGTTCAGGAAGACATCCTCGGAATCCCCGCTTCAGGGCCGTTCCCACAAGTATCAAAGTAGAAGTCCCCACCCCAATCTCAGCAGGTGATGGCTATCGCGCAGCTGGACATTCCATTGGGAACAGAAATATGTGCGTTCGGTCGGATCTTGTGGTGTGAAGACATTGATTAATCTCAGCCCCCTTTGAAGAGAGGCGAGTTTCTACTGTAAGGGGCAATAAACTGTATCCGCAGGGCTAGGTGATGGCCTGGGATCAGCTCGGACAATCGGGCATGGGGGAAGGGGGGTTATCAAAGGACCCGTTTGCGTGAAAGAGATGAAAGGGTATGTGGGATCAGCACGGGATGTGGCTCCGGGGCTGGGTCGCACTGAGGATGTTTTTATGACTCTAACATGTGCTTGAGGGTTGCCAGTGCGCGGGGGTATGATCGCAAGGTCGGGGAGACGTGCAGGCGATCGGCAATGATACGAGAGTGGCCACCGTCTTAAAATGGCTGCCATTTACGCTCTCGCAAAAAGGGCCTAAGTGGGACAAGATGGCGCTGGTAATGTTCACTTCGCAATCTAATATTCAACAGTGTGCCCTTTGAACATACCCCGACATCTTGCTAGTTTATGTCAATGTTCATTATGTGGTGGATCTCTGTCTCGTACAATGCTTTCATGTGTTCAAACTTATTGTCCAAAGTCTTAGGGCATATCGTATTCGTAAAAAGAGTGCACAAGGGCGGTATGCATTGTATCCCCAGGCAACACCCACATAATACAAAAACTGGCACCAATACTATTATCAACAATTTCCAGCCCCAGTCTTTCAAAGAAGTCCAGAACCAGCCTCCAAGTGTCCAACCGTCTTGTTCCTGGTGGATTTCCGAAGATAGTCTGTGGAGGTGTTCTATTGCTTTGTAGACAGAAGGTGAATAGTCTGGGACAAAGGTGCAACAGCTGGCACCGATGATGCGGCATGCTCCTGCGCGATCCGCCAGTACCACGTCGAGCACAAGGCGGTTCTGCAAAGCCACAAGGCGGACCGCCTGCAGCTCAGCTGTATTGTTAAGAAGGATGCCGGCCGTGATGTTCAATGCTGTTTCGACTGCTTGGGTTAGATGACGGATGGCTCGACTGTTTGACATCGGGCCCCAGAAAGGAATGAGTCCCTTCGCAGCATCGAGGAACTGGGAAGAGGTGGAATCCGCTTGTTCTGTGTCCATTGAGCGCTTCTGCCTGTGGTATGCTGCCGGTGCCACATAGGTGGGGGGAGGACAAAGGAGATGTGGCAAGTGCCTCCCCAGCCTTTAGGGAGCCAAGTGTAGGCTTTAGTGCCGCAGACGAAATACATGTTGGGAGATGCTACAAATGAAGGGGGGTCAGCAGCATTCAAAGTACTTTTTATGGAGCAGGAGCTGCGGCCCACGATTTTTGTCCCATGGCCCTCGATGCAAACAAGGCCGGAGACATTTACCACAGACAGGGCCACATTCAGAGTTGCGATTCAGAAAAGGGGGTGGTGATGAACAGAGTGTCTGAATTAAGCAGACCACTCTTACCCAGTCCAAAGATCAGGGCTTGATCCATCACCGTTATTTATCTCACTGCCCCATCCCAGCTCAGAACCTGGCTATATGCAAATTAGTCTGTCCCTGGCCC
Source organism: Lissotriton helveticus (assembly GCF_964261635.1). Taxonomy (NCBI): domain Eukaryota; kingdom Metazoa; phylum Chordata; class Amphibia; order Caudata; family Salamandridae; genus Lissotriton; species Lissotriton helveticus. The sequence continues at coordinate 216,231,919 of NC_136062.1, read as the reverse complement.
AGTGCATCATGGGAAAAGGGCAGACCAAACTACCAAGCCAATTCTTCACCAGAAAGGAGACAAGCTACCGGGGACCGGTTTCTGGCATTTCAGCCTCTTCGGCCCGGCTTGCTTGAATCCTGATGGAGCAGTGAGAAAGGGACTCATGTCTGAGTATACCCTGCCACACCTATAGTGGCCAAAAACGATTCAGAAAAGGGGGTGGTGATGAACAGAGTGTCTGAATTAAGCAGACCACTCTTACCCAGTCCAAAGATCAGGGCTTGATCCATCACCGTTATTTATCTCACTGCCCCATCCCAGCTCAGAACCTGGCTATATGCAAATTAGTCTGTCCCTGGCCCAGTGCATCATGGGAAAAGGGCAGACCAAACTACCAAGCCAATTCTTCACCAGAAAGGAGACAAGCTACCGGGGACCGGTTTCTGGCATTTCAGCCTCTTCGGCCCGGCTTGCTTGAATCCTGATGGAGCAGTGAGAAAGGGACTCATGTCTGAGTATACCCTGCCACACCTATAGTGGCCAAAAACGATTCAGAAAAGGGGGTGGTGATGAACAGAGTGTCTGAATTAAGCAGACCACTCTTACCCAGTCCAAAGATCAGGGCTTGATCCATCACCGTTATTTATCTCACTGCCCCATCCCAGCTCAGAACCTGGCTATATGCAAATTAGTCTGTCCCTGGCCCAGTGCATCATGGGAAAAGGGCAGACCAAACTACCAAGCCAATTCTTCACCAGAAAGGAGACAAGCTACCGGGGACCGGTTTCTGGCATTTCAGCCTCTTCGGCCCGGCTTGCTTGAATCCTGATGGAGCAGTGAGAAAGGGACTCATGTCTGAGTATACCCTGCCACACCTATAGTGGCCAAAAACGATTCAGAAAAGGGGGTGGTGATGAACAGAGTGTCTGAATTAAGCAGACCACTCTTACCCAGTCCAAAGATCAGGGCTTGATCCATCACCGTTATTTATCTCACTGCCCCATCCCAGCTCAGAACCTGGCTATATGCAAATTAGTCTGTCCCTGGCCCAGTGCATCATGGGAAAAGGGCAGACCAAACTACCAAGCCAATTCTTCACCAGAAAGGAGACAAGCTACCGGGGACCGGTTTCTGGCATTTCAGCCTCTTCGGCCCGGCTTGCTTGAATCCTGATGGAGCAGTGAGAAAGGGACTCATGTCTGAGTATACCCTGCCACACCTATAGTGGCCAAAAACGATTCAGAAAAGGGGGTGGTGATGAACAGAGTGTCTGAATTAAGCAGACCACTCTTACCCAGTCCAAAGATCAGGGCTTGATCCATCACCGTTATTTATCTCACTGCCCCATCCCAGCTCAGAACCTGGCTATATGCAAATTAGTCTGTCCCTGGCCCAGTGCATCATGGGAAAAGGGCAGACCAAACTACCAAGCCAATTCTTCACCAGAAAGGAGACAAGCTACCGGGGACCGGTTTCTGGCATTTCAGCCTCTTCGGCCCGGCTTGCTTGAATCCTGATGGAGCAGTGAGAAAGGGACTCATGTCTGAGTATACCCTGCCACACCTATAGTGGCCAAAAACGATTCAGAAAAGGGGGTGGTGATGAACAGAGTGTCTGAATTAAGCAGACCACTCTTACCCAGTCCAAAGATCAGGGCTTGATCCATCACCGTTATTTATCTCACTGCCCCATCCCAGCTCAGAACCTGGCTATATGCAAATTAGTCTGTCCCTGGCCCAGTGCATCATGGGAAAAGGGCAGACCAAACTACCAAGCCAATTCTTCACCAGAAAGGAGACAAGCTACCGGGGACCGGTTTCTGGCATTTCAGCCTCTTCGGCCCGGCTTGCTTGAATCCTGATGGAGCAGTGAGAAAGGGACTCATGTCTGAGTATACCCTGCCACACCTATAGTGGCCAAAAACGATTCAGAAAAGGGGGTGGTGATGAACAGAGTGTCTGAATTAAGCAGACCACTCTTACCCAGTCCAAAGATCAGGGCTTGATCCATCACCGTTATTTATCTCACTGCCCCATCCCAGCTCAGAACCTGGCTATATGCAAATTAGTCTGTCCCTGGCCCAGTGCATCATGGGAAAAGGGCAGACCAAACTACCAAGCCAATTCTTCACCAGAAAGGAGACAAGCTACCGGGGACCGGTTTCTGGCATTTCAGCCTCTTCGGCCCGGCTTGCTTGAATCCTGATGGAGCAGTGAGAAAGGGACTCATGTCTGAGTATACCCTGCCACACCTATAGTGGCCAAAAACGATTCAGAAAAGGGGGTGGTGATGAACAGAGTGTCTGAATTAAGCAGACCACTCTTACCCAGTCCAAAGATCAGGGCTTGATCCATCACCGTTATTTATCTCACTGCCCCATCCCAGCTCAGAACCTGGCTATATGCAAATTAGTCTGTCCCTGGCCCAGTGCATCATGGGAAAAGGGCAGACCAAACTACCAAGCCAATTCTTCACCAGAAAGGAGACAAGCTACCGGGGACCGGTTTCTGGCATTTCAGCCTCTTCGGCCCGGCTTGCTTGAATCCTGATGGAGCAGTGAGAAAGGGACTCATGTCTGAGTATACCCTGCCACACCTATAGTGGCCAAAAACGATTCAGAAAAGGGGGTGGTGATGAACAGAGTGTCTGAATTAAGCAGACCACTCTTACCCAGTCCAAAGATCAGGGCTTGATCCATCACCGTTATTTATCTCACTGCCCCATCCCAGCTCAGAACCTGGCTATATGCAAATTAGTCTGTCCCTGGCCCAGTGCATCATGGGAAAAGGGCAGACCAAACTACCAAGCCAATTCTTCACCAGAAAGGAGACAAGCTACCGGGGACCGGTTTCTGGCATTTCAGCCTCTTCGGCCCGGCTTGCTTGAATCCTGATGGAGCAGTGAGAAAGGGACTCATGTCTGAGTATACCCTGCCACACCTATAGTGGCCAAAAACGATTCAGAAAAGGGGGTGGTGATGAACAGAGTGTCTGAATTAAGCAGACCACTCTTACCCAGTCCAAAGATCAGGGCTTGATCCATCACCGTTATTTATCTCACTGCCCCATCCCAGCTCAGAACCTGGCTATATGCAAATTAGTCTGTCCCTGGCCCAGTGCATCATGGGAAAAGGGCAGACCAAACTACCAAGCCAATTCTTCACCAGAAAGGAGACAAGCTACCGGGGACCGGTTTCTGGCATTTCAGCCTCTTTGGCCCGGCTTGCTTGAATCCTGATGGAGCAGTGAGAAAGGGACTCATGTCTGAGTATACCCTGCCACACCTATAGTGGCCAAAAACGATTCAGAGTTGCAGCAGTCCGTTTGCGTAGGTATGAAAAAGGTGGGTCTGGCTGGATTGTTGAATACCTGTATCTCGAGCCGTTCTTTCTCCGGAATGTCCATTTGAAGCGTTGTGTTTGAGGTCTGAGGGCAAAAGGGAGTGGAAGTTTTTCCGTTTTTTCCAAGCCAGAACCCATCATAGAAGTTTGAAATGGTTTCGCCGGAAGTCGCATTGTCCTTGTAACTCTCTTGCAAGAGTATCAGCCAGGCAAGGCAGGACCCATGAACGGAGAAAGGCGAAGGGATGAAGGGGATAGAATGTTCAGTTGCATGTGGCAGCAGTCCACAGATCCAGCAGTTGGTGGCATTGGCAGCGAGGTTGTGCTGGTGTAGCAATTGTACAAAGGAATTGTTCCAGAACTCCTTGCGTCTTTCTCGGAGCTGGGGTGAAAGTGAAATGAGATAGTGTTCTCTTTTGGTGGTGGGTTGCACAGTGGGTATCAAAGTCTTATGGGCAGGTACACTTTCTTCCACGATCCAGAAGGTGGCCATGAGAAGGAGGCAGAAGAGAAAAGAAATGAAGAGGGCAATTGTCTTTGTTTTATGCAGCGTTTCGGTCTTGGGACTTTTACAGTGGATCTTCGGTCGTTCGGTTGCTTCCATCATCTTCATGCCGGGGGCTTCCATCACCTTCAAGAGGGCCCGATAGCGGGCAGAACCACACACTTTGTCTGGCGTCTCTCCTGGTAGCCTTTGTAGTGCTAGCTACTCCTCTGAGACTGTTGACTCAGTTAGTGGCCTGCTTTGCCGGAGCCTTCTCCTTTCGTCGCAAGTTGTACCCTTCCCTGGATGGCACAGTGGGATCAGGAAACTTGGCCTATTCGAGTGTCTCTGTGTCAGGGTAGCAACTCAGGGCTGGTCTGTCTTTGCTCAGGAGCTCTTCTTGGGTGTCCACGTCTTCATTTGTTGTCAGGGTCGGTGATATTTTCTTGCAGTGATGTGCATGCAGCCAGTTTCGTTTTCCTTCCACCCGGAGTGCAGTTCGGGTGGTGATCAAGACTTGCCAGGGGCCAGTCCACCTGGGTTCCAGACTCTTCGTCCTTTGAAAGTTGCGGATTAAGACGAACTCGCCGGGTTGGATGTCATGTCCGGGGCCCCTGGAGGCGTCTGGGATGGCTTGCTGCACCTGTTGGTGAATAACAGTTAGTGTTTTCGTTAAGTTATGCAGGTAATCAGACATTAGGATGTCTGGGACATCATGGATGGATGCTGGCTTCTGTGCGGCCCAGATATTCATGGGTCGGCCAAAAACGACCTCATAAGGGGTTAGGTGGTGCTTGGTAGGAGTGGAGCGCATCGATAGTAATGCCAGTGGGAGGACGTCTGGCCATTTCAGTCCTGTGGTGGCAACTATTTTTGCTAATTTGATTTTCAGTGTGGCGTTATGTCGTTCTACTAGGCCTGCAGATTGGGGGTGGAAGACCGCGTGAAATTTCTGTTTTACGCCAACCCTTTCAATATGAGTTGGATAACTTCGGCTATGAAGTGGGGGCCGTTGTCGCTCCACAAAATCCGACAAAGGCCGTAGCGTGGGAAAAATTCCTTCAACACCTTGGCAGTAGTGATGGCGGTGTTGTCTCGAGTGGGGTAGGCTTCCACCCATTTGCTGAACGCACACACAATGACAAGTACGTATTTCAGACCATGGCACCTTTCTAGCTGAATGTAGTCCATTTGAAGGACTTCGAAGGGATGGTCAGGTACCCCAAACCCTCCCCGGGTACTACAGTCCCTTTCCCTGGGTAGTGTTGCAGGCATATCAGGCATTGTTGAACCAGGCGCTTCGCTGCGTCTGCTATTTTGTCATGGTGCCATACTCTAGAAACAAGCTCAGTCATGGGGGCAGATCCTATGTGTGCAGGGGAGTGCGCCATGGTCAGTATAGGGATCAGATAGGAAGTGGGTAACAGCCATTTGTTTGTGTCTTTCGTCCGCCAGCAGCCTTCATCGTCTTTTAGTCCCACCCGTGCCCATTCAGTCAGTTCCTGTGGTGTGCTAGTCATTTGAATGCCCTTTATAGTCTCTCTAGCGTCTTTCCATTTTTCTGCTTGAGACCTGGTTACGTATATGCGGGTTGTCGTCCTATTTTCAGCTGTGGTTCGGGCAGTGATGTCGGCTAGTGCATTTCCTTGTCCTACAATGTCCGTCACTTTCTTGTGTGCCTGGCACTTGATTGCAGCTAGCTGTTTGGGGAGGAGGACTTCTTCAGTCAGGGCGGAGACTAGATCTCCATGTAGGATCGTGTGCCATGTGAGGTCAGGAATCCCCTCTCCTTCCAAAGGAGCCCAAAATGATGAACTACCCCGAAGGCATACTGGCTGTCCGTATATATGTTGGCTGTCGTCCCTGCTGCTAGGATGCATGCTTGTGTGAGGGCAATCAGTTCTGCTGCTTGTGCAGATCGCTGGGTGATACGAGCAGTCTCAACAACAGTTCGGGCTGTGGTGACGGCATATGCGGCTGAGGTGGGGCCGTCCGGGAGTTTAATGCAAGAACCATCTACCCAAATTTCTCCATCAGGTTCTGGGAAGGCAGTGTCTCGGAGGTCTACTCTGCTCCTAGTCTGTTCGTCAGTGAGGGTTACACAATCATGTAGAGGAGCGGCATTGGGGTCGTTTTCGGGTAGGGGCAGCAAGGTAGCCGGGTTCAGAGTGGTGCATCTTTCCAAAGATATGTGGGATGCCAGTAGAGTCAGTTCGTACCCAGTCAGTCGAGCGCTAGTCAGATGTTGAGTTTTGGTTTGGTTCAGAAGGGTGTCAACGGAATGGGGCACTAGCACTGTGAGGGAATTAGAAAGTACAATTCCTTCACTCTGTCGTATGGAGACAGCAGCGGCAGCTACGGCTCGGAGGCAGGCAGGCAAAGCTCTGGCTACAGGGTCAAGAGTGGCAGAGAAGTAGGCACAAGGGCGTTGTTTGAAGCCAATGGATTGTGTTAGGACAGATAAAGCGCATCCCTACCTTTCGTGAGTATAAAGGGAAAAGGGCTTGGAATAGTCTGGGGTTCCTAGAACGGGAGCTGAACAAAGGGCATCTCGCAATTCTTTGAAGGAAGATTGGCATTCGGGGGTTCAAGGGAGCGGGAAGGGGAAATCTTTGGCCAAGAGGGAAAGTAATGGTTTACAATAAGGCTGAAGTTTGGCAACCACTGTCGACAGAATGAGGTGAGGCCTACCAGAGCGCGGACTTGCTTCTGGGTTTTGGGGACGGGAGTTTCCAAAATGGTTTGAATTCTATCGGGCTTAAGTTTCCTCCCTTCTTTAGACAAGAGGTGGCCTAGGTATGTTACCTGGGGTTGGCAGAACTGTAATTTCTTCCTGGAGACCTTGTGAACATTTTCTGCAAGGAAATGTAGGAGCTGGATGGTGGCTGTGACTGCAAGCGGAGTGGTGTCGGCTGCCAGGAGGATGTCATCTACATACTGTATCAACACCACTCCATCCGGCAACTGGACTGCGTCTAGCTGTCTCTTGAGGGCCTGGCTATAGATGCTGGGACTTTCAGTGTAGCCTTGGGGTGCTCGACAAAATCTGTACGAGCGGGATTTCAGGGTAAATCCGAAAATGTAGCGCCTGTCTGGGTGGATAGGGATAGAGAAGAAGGCGTTTTTGAGATCAATGACAGTGAAAGTGGTGGCAGTGGACGGGATCAGGGTCAGAATGGTGGTGATGTCGGAGACCACGGGGTATTGTGGCACAACTACTTTATTAACCTCCCGCAGGTCGATGATGAAGCGGTACGCTTTCTCATCTCACTCTCCTTGTTTCTTGATAATCGGTAAGATAGGGCTGTTACAAACGTTGCTGACCACCTCTTCTACCACTCCTGCATCTACTAAGGATTGAATGATCTCTACCAATGCCTTCTCGCCTTCGGGTGATATCCTATATTGTGGGAGTTTTGGGAGTGTAGCGTCTTGTCGTACAGTTATATGCACAGGATCGATCATCATCCGTCCTACGTCTGAGTCGGTCTTTGCCCATAAGTACGGGGCGAAGGTGTCGAGCAACGATATGTCGGCGTCAGTCACAGAGAACATGTGTCGTGTGGGACAAGGTCTGAGCAGATTGGGGTTGTCGTATAAAATGACTCGGACTCCGTCCGGGGAGCATCTGATGGTGGCTCGGAAATGTTTCAACAGGTCAAGACCCATAATGGCATCCGGGGTGTTGGAGGAAAGTAGAAATGTTGTGTCAGTGGTGTTGTTTTCCAAGGCGAAAGGGATTGGTGTGGACAAGGGATTAGTGGAGGACGTTCCATCAAAACCTATCGATGTTACAAGTGAGCCAGACAAGGGTGCCCTTGGAATCAGTCGTTTAGATAAAGCACTACGTGTTGCTCCTGTGTCTACCAAAAATGGAGACTTCGTGCCTAGGACCTTAGCGGTGACATAAGGGCCTTGCTGATCAACATAGAGCTCGACTAGATCCCTCCCTTGCCTTTGGCAGTCCTATGCAAAGTCGTACGCGTTGTCGTAATCAGACTGTTGGCACTGGTTCTGTCGGGGACGGTCAAATGTGTTCGTTTTACCGGGCTTTTCGTCGCTAGTGTCGTTCATGTACCCTCGTCCACGACCTCTATTTCTTGGTCCGTTCACTGAGTCTCACGTTTCCTTGTTTCTGATCATCTACAGCAGAATCGGGCATTGGAATTTCCAATGTCCGAGTCCTTTACAGAACGCACACTGGTTTTCACTCAAATCTCTACGTCCAGCGTAGGATGTGGGTGCATTATCTCTAGGAGGCGGGTTTCTAGGGGCATTCGGTTGGTAGTTTCCTTTGTAGGGTTCCTTTCCTATAGTCACTCCCTGCAACTGTGCAATCATAACCCTTTCTTTGAGGTCTTTCTTCTTTTTCTCTGATGCTCTATCATTTTCGTTCTTTTGATGTTCATAGTACTGGGCCATCTGAAGGATAGCCGCGGGTTTGGAGGCCGCCCAACTACTCTCGCGGGTCTGCAGTTTCTGTGAGACCTCCTGCAACAGACCTTTAACATAATTTTGGATAAACAGGTGATGTCCGGTTGCAGTGGTCATGTCCTGACCACTATAGTCAGAAAACACCGTCTCGAATCGAGAAAAGTATTCGGAGACATCTTCTTGGGGTTTCTGACGGCAAGCCGTTACAATCGACCAGTCTACCTTTTTCTCAGGGATTAGTGTCTTTAATTTTTGAACGATTTTGTCTGGAAGTTCTAAAATAGCCTTTAAGGGTTTCTGTCTGGGATCTCGCTGTTTATCTATGCCATTGAGATGTATCAAGGTATGTCCGAACAGCTCAAGGTGGTTGACTTTCCGGATTTGCTTCCACACATCAGCTGGTAGACATAACCCGAAAAATAAGTCGATGTCTGCTAAGGTCATGATTGTTGAACCTAGGGCCGTACCTAGTTCTGTATAAAAGGCTGTGGGGTTCTTCCGCAAGTCCGGTAAGGATTTTCGGAATGTCAGGATGTCTTGTCGATCCCAGGGTTGGTATACCCAGTTATAAACCACCCTTCCCTTTGCGTCTTGATGGTTAATGTCATCATTAGTGCCCTGACCTCGTGGGGGGACCCAGTAGGGAGCGGCTTCCTTTATTGGCATCATGGTGTCAACTTTCTCCCTTGTGGGTTCGGTCGTTACAGGTGTTGTGTTCCTAGTTACCGGTTCTTGTTCAGTGAGGTGGCAGAAAACTTCCAGCGTATGTGAGAAGAGTTCCGTCACATCACACTCGCTCTCATCTCCTATGTCTACCTTCCTGTACAAGTCTGCAAGGCGTTCAGGTCTCTTGTTTTGGTATCTCTCCTCATAGGCTGTGAGGGTGTGGTATCAAAAACATACAACAAAGTGTCGTCTATGGCTGCTGGTATATGAGTTGCACATGTCCGAAATATATTCCTCTGCTTCTTTTCGTTCTATTAGCGTTTTTACGATTTTGTCAATACCCGCTCGTTCATGGCTGTTCAAGCGGTTCGCTCTCCTAATCTCTTTTCCTATGGTTTCAGGCTTGTTTGAAGCTTCCGTTGATGCGGTATTTAGTATGAGAGGCTCGGTCGGCGCGGAGGCCGTGGGTACCGAGGCCCTGGCACTACCTTCAATATAGATCGGGGGTTGTTGTTGCTGTGCTATAGGATGGGAAGGGGCATATGGAGGGGGCATATAGATGATTGGGGGGGCCTAAGAGTAAATCATCGTTTGCCTTTTGCTTTGAGGGTAGCTCGAGGTAGGGCACATAGGGTGTTCTAACAGGGCATTGGCCCGATGTTTCGGACTCTCGTTCTTTCTTTATTCTCTCTCTTTCCTTGATCTCCTCTTCTAGCTTTTGACCAGCCAGGTGGGCTGCTTCTTGTAGTTCTTTCTCTGTTTTTGCTTCGACTCTCTTTTTACGTTGTATTGCTTCTTTTCGCCACATGCCAAGGCTATCAAGCATGGTTGGCGTGGTTTTATGTTTACGAAGGGCTGTTTCTAGTGCTTCTATTTTCTTTATATCAAAAGATCCTATCAGTGGCCACTGACTTTCTCGATCTTTCTTGGTATTTTTATGCCATAGCTTACTATAGGCTACGGCGACTAGTCCATATTTAGTGAACATGTCCTTATTAGGGGTGCCCTCCAGTGGAGCTGGATGATCTACCTCTAATAAACGGTCCGGGCTAAACCAACTACCAATCAGTGGGGAGAAGATAGGCATGACGTATAACGAATAAAAAGTATTTCAAACAATGGTGGACAAAGGTCAGCACTACCTATCCTTCGCTACTTGCAAAGACTAGACAGAATATTTCTATTCTTCGTTATTTGCAAACAGGGAATATCTCAAAAGAACCAATAGAACCAAACAATCAGTGGGGAGAAGATAGGCACGGCGTATTATCAGCCCTTACCGATATGGACAAAAAGTCCGCGCTACCTATCCTTCACTATCTGCAAAGGGAGAGAATATTCCTATTCTTCACCGTTTGTAGGCAGAGAATGTCTCAAAAAGAACCAATCTCGTTTAACAACCGAGGTTAAGCGATTCAAAACAATTTAACTAGTATTTTCAAACAATCAAACAAAAAGAGTCGTGCTGCACGACCTTACCTGGACCGTTTGGACAGTTTCTCGTCTTCCACTTCCAGCGCCCGATCGTCCTCTATTCTCCGTTATCGCCGCGGCACTCCTGAGGGTTCCCAGTCAGGACCGTAGATCACTCGAGAGAGGTCTATTCGGAACCAGTGAAGTTCGGATGATCAGTCGCCAGACGAGGGTCTATTTGGCGTGAGCTCTTCCTGATCGTTGCAGTCGTTCACTCTGTCGTCAAGACCTCTCCCGTTAGATCCACGTGTCGCTGACGGGCCCCACGTTGGGCGCCAATTGTGGAAAAGCAGCTTCTTTGGATGACCTTTTCTAACACTGCTTGGCGTTAGTCGCCTCTAAACCATTCAATGATTATCAAATAAAGAGGCAGGCGCTGGAAATCGGAAAGCAGGAAACAGGTTTTAATTCTCTCTGGAGTAGAACACGTCAGATCGGACAAACAGGGTATCGTCTCAAGGTGCTCCCTTCGCATCTCTGTGGCCTGGCCTCTTATACACAGGTTTATTGCATACAACACATTCTTGGCAATACTTTGATGTTCGGAAAGACATCCTCGGAATCCCCGCTTCAGGCCTGTTCCCACAAGTATCAAAGTAGAAGTCCCCACCCCAATCTCAGCAGGTGATGGCTATCGCGCAGCTGGACATTCCGTTGGGAACAGAAATATGTGCGATCGGTCGGATCTTGTGGTGTGAAGACATTGATTAATCTCAGCCCCCTTTGAAGAGAGGCGAGTTTCTACTGTAGGGGGCAATAAACTGCATCCGCAGGGCTAGGTGATGGCCTGGGATCAGCTCGGACAATCGGGCATGGGGGAAGGGGGGTTATCAAAGGACCCGTTTGCGTGAAAAAGATGAAAGGGTATGTGGGTTCAGCATGGGATGTGGCTCCGGGGCTGTGTCGTGCTGAGGATATTTTTATGACTCTAACATGTGCTTGGGGGTTGCCAGCGCGCGGGGGGATGATCGCAAGGTTGGGGAGACGTGCAGGCGATATGCAATGTTACGAGAGTGGCCACAGTCTTAAAATGGCTGCCATTTACGCGCTTGCAAAAAGGGCCTAGGTGGGACAAGATGGCGCCGGCAATGTTCACTTCGCAATCTAATATTCAATAACAGAGCCCAGTACAGCTTCCTATATACCGTGAACAGAGCCCAGTACAGCTTCCTATATACCGTGAACAGAGCCCAGTACAGCTTCCTATATACTGTTAACAGAGCCCAGTACAGCTTCCTATATACCGTGAACAGAGCCCAGTACAGCCTACTCTATATATACCGCGAACAGAGCCCAATACAGCTTCCTATATACCGTGAAAAGACGCCAGTATAGCTTGCTATATACCGAGAACAGACCCAAATACAGCCTCCTATATACCATGAACAGAGCCCAGTACAGCTACCTATGTACTGTGAACAGAGCCCAATACAGCTTCCTATATACCGTGAATAGAGCCCAGTGCAGCTTGCGATATACCGTGAACAGAGCCCAATAGAGCCTACTCTATATATACCGCAAACAAAGTCCAATATAGCCTACTTCCTATATACCATGTACAGAGCCCAGTGCAGCTTGCTATACCGTGAACAGAGCCCAATATAGCCTACTCTATATATACCGTGAACAGAGCCCAGTGCAGCCTACTCTATATATACCATGAACAGACACCAGTGCAGCTTGCTATACCGTGAACAGAGCCCAGTACAGCTTCCTATACACCTGGAACAGAGCCCCGTACAGCCTACACTATATATACCGTGAACAGAGCCCAATATACCATGAATAGAGCCCAGTACAGCTTGCTATATACCGTGAACAGAGCCCAATATAGCCTACTCTATATATACCGTGAACAGAGCCCAATATACGATGAATAGAGCCCAGTACAACTTGCTATATACCGTGAACAGAGCCCAATATAGCCTACTCTATATATACCATGAACAGAGCCCAATAGAGCTACCTATATACCATGAAAAGAGCCCAGTGCAGCTTGCGATATACCATGAACAGAGCCCAATATAGCCTCCTATATACCATGAACAGAGCCCAGTGCAGCTTCCTATATACAGTGAACAGAGCCCAATATAGCCTACTCTATATATACCATGAACAGAGCCCAGTGCAGCTTGCTATATACCGTGAACAGAGCCTAATATAGCCTACTCTATATATACCATGAACAGAGCCCAATACAGCCTCCTATATACCATGAACAGAGCCCAGTGCAGCTTTCTATATACTATGAACGGAGCCCAGTGCAGCCTACTATATATATATATATATATATGTATATATATGTATATATATATATATATATATATATATATATATATATATATATATATATATATATATATACCGTTAACACAGCCCAGTACAGCTTCTTATACACCCTGAACAGAGCCCAGTACAGCTTGCTATACTGTGTACAGAGCCCAATACAGCCTCCTATACACCGTGAACAAAGCCAGAACAGCCTACCCTATATATACCGTGAACAGAGCCCAGTGCAGCTTGTCGACCAGAGCCCAATAGCCTACTCTATCTATACCATGAACAGAGCCCAGTACAGCTTCCTATATACCGTGAGCAGAGCCCAATATAGCCTACTCTATATATATCATGAACAGTGCCCAATACAGCTTCCTATATACCGTGAGCAGAGCCCAATATAGCCTACTCTATATACCGTGAGCAGAGCCCAATATAGCCTACTCTATATACCATGAACAGAGCCCAGTACAGCTTGCTATACACCGTGAACAGAGCCCAGTACAGCTTGCTATAAACTGTGAACAGGGCCCTAAAGAGAGATTACTGCTTTATGTGCTGCACAGAGGGCCTCGTTCCTGCCATAGAGTGTGCACAGGATTTCTCAGAGTGTCATGTCCTGCGTGTAGGACCTCATAAACAGGTGGAGTGGAGTAGTGTGGCTCACTGGTTAGAGGCGGCAGACCTGGGAGCAGAAGTCGGCCCGGGACCAGGGTTCAATTCCCGATGCGGCAGGGTCGTGGACTTGGGTCAGCGGCTCGATAATTCTCGCTTCGGTGCTTACTCTAATCAGGGATCACACTCGGCAACTCTGGGCATTAGCTTGCCTAATCTCCACAACGGCCCCACCAATTCCGGGGATGCCTGGCTCCACCTTGGGGACTCCCAGCAGGGACCATCCCACAGGGAAAGCCAGGACGGGTTCCCCAGAGTTATACAGCGCCAGGAAACCTATGGACGGGTAGCAGTGCGCTTTACAAGCTCAAATACAAGCTCAAATACATAAACAGCGTATTGTGCCCTTTATGCATGCCCACGTACAGCATACTGTTTACTGTGCTCCTTGCAGAGAACAATAATCTGCGGTACATGGTGCACCAGGCTATAGAGAGCGCGGTTTGCACAAGACCCAGTAGACCCTGCTGCACACCTGGCACAGGGTCTCGCTGAGCATATTATGCACATGGCCTTGTAGAGCTTGCAGCGTACGGGGCACTGGACTGCTGGAGCGACTGTGCGCAGGACATACTAAAGCCTTCTGTACACCGTGCACAGCATTTACTAGAACATACTGTGGACAAGGCTCATTAAAGCATTATGCATTTTGTGCAAAGGGCATCATAGAGCATATTTCGCATAGGGAACAGTAGAGCTTACTGTATGCTGTACCTTAGGGCCTCATTGCACGTGTTGTGTACTGTTCAAATGGCGTGATAGTGGCAGCTGTTGTGCACTGTGCACAAGGCATATGCACATTACCTCTCAGAGCCTGCTGTGTGCTGTGCACATAACCTCTCAAAGCCTGCTGTGTACTGTGCAGATAGCCTCACAGAGCCTGCTGTGTACTGTGCAGTGTGTATGTAGCAGTACAGAGCCTGCTGTGTACTGTGCAGTGTGTACGTAGCCTCACGGAGCCTGCTGTGTACTGTGCACATAGTCTCTGAGAGCCTTCTGTGTACTGTGCACATAGCCTCTCAGAGCCTGCTGTGCACTACCCACATAGCCCCTCAGAGCCTGCTGTGTATACAACCTCTCATATCCTGCTGTGTACTGTACACATACACTCTCAGAGCCTGCTGTGTACTGTGCACATAGCATTTTAGAGCCTATTGTGTACTGTGAACGAAGCCTCTCAGTGCCTGCGGTATACTGTGCACATAGCCTCTTAGAGCCTATTGTGTACTGTGCACATAGCCTCTCATATCATATTCTGCTGTGTACTGTGCACATACCCTCTCAGAGCCTGCTGTGTACTGTGCACATAGCCTCTTGAAGCCTATTGTTTACTGTGAACAAAGCCTCTCAGAGCCTGTGTACTGTGCATGTAACCTCTCAGAGCCTGCTGTGTACTGTGCACATAGACTCTCAGAGTCTGCTGTGTGATGTGCACATAGCCTCTCAGAGCCTGCTGTGTACTGAGTACATAGCCTCGCAGGGTCTGCTGTGTATTGTGCACATAGCCTCGCAGAGTTTGCCGTTTACTGTGCACATAGCCTCTCAGAGCCTGCTGTGTACTGCGTACATAGCCTCTCAGAGCCAGCTGTGTACTGTGCGCATAGCCTCTCAGAGCCTGCTGTGTACTGTGCACATAGCCTCTCAGAGCCTGTTGTGTACTGTGCACATAGCCTCTTCGAACCTACTGTACACTGTGCATGTAGCCTCTCAGAGCCTGCTGTGTGCTGTGCACATAGCTTCTCAGAGCCTGCTGTGTACTGTGCACATAGCCTCTTAGAGCCTATTGTGTACTGTGCACATAGCCTCTCATATTCTGCTGTGTACTGTGCACATACCCGCTCAGAGCCTGCTGTGTACTGTGCACATAGCCTCTTGAAGCCTATTGTCTACTGTGAATAAAGCCTCTCAGAGCCTGTGTACTGTGCATGTAACCTCTCAGAGCGTGCTGTGTACTGTGCAGTGTGCACATAGCCTCTGTGAGCCTGCTGTGTACTGCGCACATAGACTCTAAAGAGTCTGCTGTGTGATGTGCAAATAGCCTCTCAGAGTCTGCTGTGTACTGAGTACATAGCCTCTCAGAGCCAGCTGCGTACTGTGCGCATAGCCTCTCAGAGCCTGCTGTGTACTGTGCACATAGCCTCTCAGAGCCTACTGTGTACTGTGCACATAGCCTCTCAGAGACGACTGTGAACTGTGTGCATGTATCCTCGCAGAGCCTGCTGTGGACTGTGTGCATGTATCCTCGCAGAGCCTGCTGTGTACTGTGGACATAACCTCGCAGAGCCTGCTGTGAACTGTGTGCATGTATCCTCTCAGACCCTGCTGTGTACTGTGCAGTGTGCACATAGCCTCTCAGAGCCTGTTGTGTACTGTGCACATAACCTCGCAGACCCTGCTGTGGACTGTGTGCATGTATCCTCTCAGAACCTGCTGTGTACTGTGCACATAGCCTCTCAGAGCCTGCTGT
Source organism: Lissotriton helveticus (assembly GCF_964261635.1). Classification (NCBI taxonomy): domain Eukaryota; kingdom Metazoa; phylum Chordata; class Amphibia; order Caudata; family Salamandridae; genus Lissotriton; species Lissotriton helveticus. The sequence continues at coordinate 216,216,121 of NC_136062.1, read as the reverse complement.
GTACTGTGCACATAGCCTCTCAGAGCCTTCTGTGTGCTGTGCAGATAGCTTCTCAGAGCCTGCTGTGAACTGTTCAGTGTGCACATAGTTTCTCAGAGTCTGCTGTGTACTGTGCACATGGCCTTGCAGAGCCTACTGTGTGCACATCCTCGTAGCGCCTGCTGTGTACTGTGCACATAGCTTCTCAGAGTCGGCTGTGTACTGTACACATAGCCTCTCAGAGCCTGCTGTGAACTGTGTGCACATGCCTTGCTAAGCCTGCTGGGTACTGTGCAGTGTGCACATAGCCTCTCAGAGTCTGCTGTGTGCTGTACACATAGCCTCTCAGAGCCTGCTGTGAACTGTGTGCACATGGCCTTGCAGAGCCTGCTGTGTACTGTGTGCATTACCTCGCAGAGCCTGCTGTGTACTGTTCACATAGCTTCTCAGAGTCTGCTGTGTACTGTGCACATAGCCTTTCAGAGCCTGCTGTGTACTGTGCACATAGCCTTGCAGAGTCTGCTGTGTACTGTGCACGTAGCCTCCAGAGCCTGCTGTTTACTGTGCATATAGCCTCGCAGAGCCTGCTGTGTACGGTGCACATAGCCTCACAGGATCTGCGTTGTATTGTGCACATAGCCTCGCAGAGTTTGCTGTTTACTGTGCACATAGCCTCGCAGAGCCTGCTGTGTACTGTGCACATAGCCTTGCAGAGTCTGCTGTGTACTGTGCACATAGCCTTGCAGAGCCTGCTGTTTACTGTGCACATAGCCTTGCAGAGTTGGCTGTGTACTGTGCACATAGCCTTGCAGAGTTGGCTGTGTACTGTGCACATAGCCTCGCAGAGCCTGCTGTGTACTGTGTACATTGCCTTGCAGTGCCTGCGGTGGACTGTGCAGTGTGCACATAGCCTCTCAGAGCCTGCTGTGTACTGTGCGCACAGCCTCTGTGAGCCTGCTGTGTACTCTGCAGGTAGCCTCTCAGAGCTTGCTGTGTACTGTACACATAGCCTGACAGAGCCTGCTTTGTACTGTGCACATAACCTCTCAGAGCCTGCTGTGTACTGTGTGCATAGCCTCTCAGAGCCTTCTGTGTACTGTACACATAGCCTCTCAGAGCCTGCTGTGTACTGTGCGCATAGCCTCGCAGAGCCTGCTGTGTACTGTACGCATAGCCTTCTAGAGCCTACTGTGTACTGTGCACATAGCCTCTAAGAGCCTGCTGTGTACTGTGCGCATAGCCTCGCAGAGCCTGCTGCATACTATGCACATAGCCTTCTAGAGCCTACTGTGTACTGTGCACATAGCCTTTCAGAGCCTGCTGTGTACTGTACACATGGCTACACAGAGTCTGTTGCATATTGTGCACAGGGCACTACTAGACGTGCTGTGTGTTTTTCACCTGTCTGCTCAGAACCTGCTGTGTACTCTGCACAGGGTCACACTGGGCCTGTTCAGTATTGTGCCCGACCCGAGACATCATGGTGCGTGTTGTGCACCACTCCTTGCGGTCCTTTGTCTTCGTGTGTGTACTGTGCGGTGACTGGCTTCCAGGGTGTGCAGTGCGCAGGGCCTGACAGCACCTGATGTGTTTTGAGTACACATGGCCTGATGCAGGGTGCCACAGACCCTGTGTGTACCGCGTGCCGGGCTGTCGTCGCTTAAAGTGACAGCGGCAGGTCACCTGCGCACCCCCGCTTAGGAATCCATTAGAGGCGCCGCCGTTATTTAACTTCGGTGATGGACTATTGCATTTTACTTGCTGATTTGTGGGCCCGGCGGTGGGGAACGGTTTCTGCGCAGCCCATTAATCTTCCGGCCTAGTCCCACGTTCCTTTTATGACCGGGCGGAAAGGCTAATAGTGAAGCATGAAAGTGCTGAGAGACACAACAACTCTTTCTGTAGCCCTTGTCGCTACTGTCCTCTCTCTTTAAACGCTCCCTAGGTATACACCCGCCTCTGTTCATCCGCACGTGCCTTGTACCCTGCGTAACTGCTGTGAGGCTCTTCCTGGCATTACGCAGGGCTTGACAGCAGTAGTGTCCGTTTCAGGAAAAAGGCACCCAATGTGGGTGTTGTACTCTGTAACTAAGTTGCATATTGTCTCAAAATCCTACCTTTACGAGTGAGACCATGACTGGTAGCCGAGTCCCTGCGTCCTAGAGCCCTTTATCCAGTAAATCTGGACATGGATGGATCAGACCTTATGGGTGGACCGTACCCACCGACTACTGGGGGGATGTTGCTGTGCAAGTCGCCCATCTGCCCGCTAGGATACGTACCGCAGGCAACCCTTACACCCAACTCTCCCCCCACATCCAACTCTCCCCCCCCCCCCACCCTCCCAGGGCCTGTGCTAGCTTGCTCATGTGAGTGCCAGGGTAGGATCGCGTGTCGGCGTCCGCCCCAAACCCGCTGTGACCCTGGACCCTCTTGACTTGCTACCAGCACCCCCTGGAGGGTACCGTGACGCTGCTGTCACTTTGGTATTAAAGGATACCGTACATGGACCCGAACTGCCCTGCCAATCACGACCTCACCTGCTACACAAACCATAAATACGACACATCAGCCATTCCTGCAAGAGAAAACTTCAGATAAGATCCTATTGAAACATTCACATAGTATTGTCATAAAACAATCAGTGCAAATCATTAAAAAGTCCCTCACACCCATGTGCTCCCCCACCCAGTGCCAATTGCCCTGGGGATGGTGGACGGGGGAAACAAAATCCTGGTGAGGTGGGAGGTGGAGAGTGATCCGGTGGTGGCGACCATCTTGCGAGGCAGCGAGCGGGGAAAGAGACCTGCTTGCCGCCTCACATCGCCTTGAATCGTCGGGGCCACAAGGGCTGGATTATGACATCGTCCAGCCCTTGCAATGACCTTCTTTGGCCTAGAGAACTAGGACCCTCCCCAGAACCAGCGGCGGCTGTGAAAAGTTTGGGCATTCATATAGATGCCAAGTTTTCAATGGCAAAACAAGTCTCTTCAGTTGTCTGTACTTGTGTAGGTCTATTAAGACAACTGCGGAAAATTTCACGACTTCTAACCCCGGCTACCCTCAGCTGGGCAGTATCAGCTATGATCTTGTCGCGCCTGGATTATGGCAACTCGTTGCATGCTGGCCTTCCCCAACAACTGTTGGCCAGATTACAAATAGTCATGAACGACGCGGCAAGGTTATTTTAAAAAAAACCTAGACGAGCACACGCCACACCACTGCTACGTGAGCTCCATTGGCTCCCAATTAGGCAGAGAATCATGTTCAAAGGCCTCTCTGTACCACTCATAAAGCCACACATTGACAAGCCCCAAAGTATATCAAGGAACGCTTAGTCCCCTACGTTCCTGGCAGGACCCTTCGATCAGCAGATGCCACCCTCTTGATCTGCCCTCACTTTAAATTAGCTGCCATGGGAGGGCAAGCTTTTTTCAATGCAATTCCTGTGGCCTGGAATAATTTGCCAGTGAACTTGTGCAAGGTACCGAACCTTCTACCCTTCAAGAAGAAGCTTAAAACTATACTCTTTCGGGAGGCCTGGGGTATGTCCTAGCAGCTCCTTCTCTTCCTCTGAAACAGTGTATGCTCTCTCATAAGCGCTTAGAGACCCCTGGGTGATAAGGCGCTCTACAAATCTAAATAAATAAATAAAATAAAGCTGCAATGACCCCGGAAGCACTCGAGTGCTGGTTCACGTCCCCTCCACCCAATCCCACCGCGTCTTAACCAAGGAACACAACGGCTAACACTGCATCCCAGGCTTGGGCCACAGCTAGCCCCCATATATTCGACTCGCCTGAGGTGGAGGGCCCTTCGCAATATGGTCAGGCAACCTCCGATGTCCCTTGAGGAAACCACCCTAATAGGGCACGAGTCGGGGGTACACGCGGGTGGACGGCGTCCGCCCATTTAATTCACAGGGGGGAAGCCGTCCACCCTGCCAACAAGTTGGGCCCCACTGATAAAGATGTTGAATTTGTCCCTGTGTAATTGTAATTTCCAAACACATGGAGACTTTTAGCAGAGCCTGTGCACGTTGTTATCTGCTTTCGATCCGCAACAAGGTGTAGGCAGAGACAGGGCTCTCTTATTTCTAACTCCTGCTTGCTCTTAACAAGGGGTCATCAGGCCTCCTTTAGTTTGAGACTCCTGGTTGGCAGCAGTCAGGAGAATCACACCCAGAAGCAAATGCAGCAGAAGAGAAACAAAGGCTCACACCTTGTTACCACTTCACACATACTTAAGAGAGGCAGCTTTTCACTTTGTTCAGGTCCTGTTCAAGAGATTTGCATGCACTGTAAGAATGGCAGATGTGTTGGCCTTTCCCAGTATTTGCACAAAATAAATAGCATTTATATAGTGCTTACTACCACTGAGGAGGCGTTGTAATAATGTAAATATCACTATTTTTTCTTTTAAAGCTCTATGGCTAGAGGAAGCTTTACGCTTACAAAAGGCAACATTGTTGTATGTGTAGCGTACAAAAATATGAACCTTCTGCCTAATTCAGGAAAGTTTACAAATATACTTGAAATGTGCTCCAATGTACTCATGATACACCTGCTAAATATGTATGTCAAAGGCTTAAGATCTGATGTCACTTATTGTGATGTCACGCACGGTGATATCACCCGGCATGATGTCACGCGGCATGATGTCACGCGCTGTGATGCCACTTGTTTACTGATTAACTAGGTTAGTCACCCCCACTTCCTTTTTAGGTCTCGCCTGTCGATGCGCATCGAGCTCGCGAGACTATGGGGGCTTAAACAGTCTTTAACCAACTTGCAAGGAATCGTGGCGATTCCTTTCAGTGCCCGTGAAATTCAAGCTCAATGCGCATGCGCATTGAGCTTAAAAGCGCGTGCACATGCCCCCAGCCGCCTGCCTTGCATGTATTTTCCCTCAGGCGCACTCCTCCCACACCCCCGCTCTGCCCCCTCCCCTGCCTGCCGTGTCGCATTTCTTCAGTTCCCTCAGCCGCACTCCAGGCCCCTGCTGCTTTCACACCCTCTCCCCGCTCCGCCCCCTCCCCTGCCCGCCGTGTCGCATTTCTCCTCCCCCCTCCCCTTCTCTGCCTTCCCTCCGTCTTGTCTCTTTTGGTCTTATTCTTGTTTTAACTTTTTTTTCATCTTGGTTTGCCTTTCTTCACTTTCTACTGCAGTAACACACTCAGTTTGTCCCTTCACGCGACAGCATCTCTCAAATTGCAGTAAGTCTACAGCGGGTTCTTTTTGATGCTCTACTTCGTTGCAGTTTGTATTTTAAATTTGCACACTTTTGATGCGGCCGATGCTATCACTTTCGCGTGCACAGGGACGAGTCCTCTTCACATCCACCCCTTACAAGTGGTGCCTCCCGCTCACGTGCTGCTGGGTGGCTCTTGTTTACCCCACACTACCCAACCCCCCATCTTCGGGCCACTGCACTGTCTCGCCCGCCAGATTTGCATTTTGCCTAGCACCCTCGCCTTCAGTTCTTGTTGACTGTAAATAATAAAGCGTTTCCGCTATGCCGGCTCTGCAGTGCAGGGCCATGAACCATGTATGATAACATCACCCAAAGTCGCCATTCACATACCGTCTATACTACCGACTTTCAAAGGCCCTCATGCTTGTCTGGCTCCTCCCTAAGTAAAGCAATCCAGAAGTACAACTCTGAATCAAAGACTCTCTGCCTCATCACCATTTGCCAGCATGCGGAGACTTCAAAGACTTCAAGCTGTGGCCATAATCAGGCCCCCTGCTTGCCATAACCCCTCCCTTTTCCCCCTCCCTCCTGGACAGCCTCTCTCTCCCAAGCACCTCGCTTAGGCACATACATACACCACTCACGTGCTCCCCACCCCCCTCCTCCCCCGATCACTTTCACATCCGTCCGTCTCCCTAGATATAACACAATTACACGCAAAACTGAAAATGTACAGCTCAGCTGTTGATCTCCCAACTCAATGCCGTATGTGCGACATCAAAGAGTTTAAATACCTATATTCCAAGTGCTACTGTTAATGCAGGTTAAGTGAAACTACTAGTTGTTTTGAAACTGGCATAATAAACTCATGTTTTAAAAATATTATTTAAATCTGTGCCAATTGATTGTAGTTTGCACTCGCCACAGGCAGCACAGTCACACACGCAACGCCACTCACACACGCAACGCCACTCACACACGCAACTCATCCACGCAACCCCACTCACACACGCAACGCCACTCACACACGCAACGCCACTCACACACGCAACGCCACTCACACACGCAACGCCACTCACACACGCAACGCCACTCACACACGCAACGCCACTCACACACGCAACGCCACTCACACACGCAACGCCACTCACACACGCAACACCACTCACACACGCAACGCCACTCATCGACGCAACGCCACTCACACATGCAACGCCACTCATCGACGCAACGCCACTCACACATGCAACGCCACTCACACACGCAACGCCACTCACACACGCAACGCCACTCACACACGCAACGCCACTCACACACGCAACGCCACTCACACACGCAACACCACTCATCCACGCAACGCCACTCATCGACGCAACGCCACTCATCGACGCAACGCCACTCATCGACGCAACGCCACTCACACACGCAACACCACTCACACACGCAACGCCACTCACACACGCAACGCCACTCACACACGCAACGGCACTCACACACGCAACAGCACTCACACACGCAACGCCACTCACACACGCCACTCATCCACGCAACGCCACTCATCCACGCAACGCCACTCATCCACGCAACGCCACTCATCCACGCAACGCCACTCATCCATTTGCAAAACGAAAAAGGTCAAACTCTTCTATTGCGAGACCTATTGCATTTTCAATGCTTGTTTTTAACTTCTGCCCTGCACCCTACCACACACAACACTCTCTACGAAATTGAAAAAAACATTAAAACAAGTTAATTTGGGTTAGGGGGAGAAATACCCCTGGCCGTATTTATTTATACTTATAAACATACTAATTTTGGTGTTGCCTGATGATAAACGTTACTTTAGTTCAGGAACTTTTATCTGAAAAAATCGTTTATGCCTGTTGGTTATTTTATGTCTATTTTTCTTTAAATTGCTCAAGTTGTGCTGAAGAAAGTGAGAAGAATTGAAAGAACGACGCAATACATTGGATGTTTTTAAGGGTTTTGTAAAACTTGTTTCTTAACTATTTGGAATCATACATACTAATATATGCTATTGTGTACAGCCTTTTGTATTTGTTAATACAAAATAAAAAAACGAATAGGTATTTTACTGCTTGAGGTCGAATCTTTCTATTACGTTTTTAGATTTTCAGTTTAAACATGCGATGCAATGATTAGCAAATGTCAATCTGTGAACTTTTGTGCTACAAAAACATCCCTCTGTCTTCACCCGTCCGCTGACAGCAGGAAGGAGTTGAAAGCCAGCCCTGACTCGATAAACTTGCAAGGGAAGCTGAGCCTGACCTTGGAGAGCCAGGGAACAGGAAGATGGGTGGCTTAAAAGAAGGGATGGGGCAGGAATACGGGGTTACGAATAGGGAAGAGTTGCAATCCCCTGGCTCGTTCAACGTACAGGAAAACTGCATACCATTAGAGGGTCAAGGGTCATTGAACAGGCAGCTGAATGGCTTGGACACTGAGAAGAAGCAGGAAGCTGGGCATCAGATGGTAGGATGCAACCTTAAACTTGCTGGAACGGCAGTAGACAATGAGGGCAGTGTAGGGGTTCTGAGGTGTTCATGAACATAAGAATGCTATTGGCAATTTAGAAAATGGATCCCAGAAATGTAGTCGTTTCCTGGCACTTAAATACCCAGTCCCACTGGTGCTCACTTTGCAGATCTTGTAAGGATAACAGGTGAGTTGGTCCCCTGGTTACACCTAGAGGTAGTTGCAGGTCTTAACCGATCAAACTTACGCCTTACTGGTGTTAAGGTGTGGTGGATATAGCTGTAGCCCCAGTGGTGGTGGCGGAAGCAGTGCTTAATTTGAGCAGGGGCTTTCAGGTGCTCAGCACTGGCACCTAATCCTCAGCACCAATGCTTATAGCACCAATTAATGACCCACTCATTTGGAAGACAGGCAATTTTCCCCACAATCACAGGATTTTGAGCCACACCAAGACTCGAACCCAGTTTCCCAGCTCCTAAATCGGCAGCTCTAGCTATTAGGCCCAGTCCTCTCCAGAATGATAAGTGCCGGGGCTCTTGTATTTCTCCTGTTAGCGCTGCCTCCGGCACTTTTTATTTTACAAATTAACCACTGGGCGGAAGAGACCCAGGAGGGCCCCCAAAGTACTCTTTCCTCTCACGTGCTCCTTCTGGCCATGGGATCACACTGAACCGTAGTGCGACCTCATCTCCTCTTGATCCTGTCTTCCCCACTTAGAAAAAATTCATGTGATTCTGGGCAAATAATTTTATCTCACCGTGCTTCGAATTGTGAATTTACAACTGTACTGTCTAGTACTGGCCTGACATCATCACCTCACCCATCTCTTTCACCACACATATGTGCACATATTCACAAATGTTACCTTGTGTGTATGATCGTCTCCAAAAAAACGTATTCCCTGTAAATTGCTCTGCGGAGCACAGTAAAATGTTCATTGCTATATCAGATATTGTTAGAAATGGGGTCTCTAGTTGGCAGTGATTTGCACCTGTCCAAGTAGGGGCCTACACTCTAGTCAAGGTAAGTAAGCTACACACCTAAGATAACCCCTGCTCTCCCCCTTGGTAGCTTGGCACAGAGCAGTCAGGCTTATCCCAAAGGCAATGTGTAACGAGATATGTATGTTGTGTATATATATATATATATATATATATATGTGAGGATATATGTATGTATGTGTGTATATATATATATATATATATATATATATATATATATATATATATACATACACATGAGGTGTATATATACACATATATGTATAGATATATATATATGTACACATTGACACTTCACACCAGTTTAGAAAAATAGCCAATATTTATCTCAAACAAACCAAATGACAAAAAGCCAACATACACATGTCAAGATATGAATTTTCAAAGATTAAATAAAGTTCAGTCCTTAAAAAATCAATGGTTGTGGTTGATCAGGACAAAGTACCTTAGATGCCTCAAAAAATCAAAGACGATGCGAGGCTTAGGGGAGGTGATTTGCCGAAAAAGTAGGCAATGCGTCAGTTCAAAGTCAAATATCTTTATTTCGGCAAAAAATGCCATAAAAGAGTCAAGCACAAAACATTACATTTATAAAACATTTTTGGGCAAAAACGGCAAAAGAAAGCCATACAAAGCTCAAGCACAAAACATTACATTTATAAAACATTTTGGACAATCGTACATATTCATATATTTAGATAAAAATAAATACATTTGAGCACATCCTCTAGAATATACCCAATATCCCCCATTTTGGGGTAGTCGTCTGCTGGTTCAATTATGGGAATATACATCAATCGTTTATAACTGTTGTCCCTTTTTTTTCCTTAAAAAAAATATTGAATGTAAAAATCTGCTGACACTAAATATTATTACTTGGTTAGTGTTCGTTTTGATTATTCTTAGAGCCTGGTTACATGAGTTCAAACCTAACAGTAAGCATAGTGGTTTAATCCATCTTTTTCTGGGTATTGTATAGGCAGGACAGATAAAAAACATGTGGGCCTCTGTTTCAGGATGTTTGCATTCACACATGGTACATAAATCATCAGCATCCAAGGAAGAGTCAATTGTCCTCCTAGACCATATTGCTAATGTACTTTGAATGAGCAAATTGCCATACCTACATTTTAGGAAAAGGGTCTTGGCTAGGGGTGGTTTTATTTCATCGAGAAAAGTCTCGAAAAGGGGCTCATCCTTGAAGCTCAAGAATCTTGTTACCAGAGTTCCAGTAAAAGAAGAATTTGTTGACCTGCTCACCATACAACTCCAAAATGCCCTTTTTAAAATTAATTTTGCATTGGGCGGGAGAATTTCTGGATTTTCCCAGAAATGAATTAGACCTATTTCAGTGAGCCAAATCTTGACATGCTTTATCCATGGGATAGTTAAAAAGTTGCCATATTCCATAATTTCTTTTAACCCATCCCTGTAGTCCTGTAGTTCGGGCACTCTCCATAATCTAACCCATAACATCGACGGGCGGATTATGGTATAGTGGTCAGTTCTTTTGATGTTCAGATCCAATTCAAGAGGTACTAGAGGAGTACCTCTTGGGACTCTTACCAAACTCCTCATGAAATTATTATCCAGGAGGCGAAAGGAGTCTTTTGACCCTGGCCCCCAGATTTCTGCGCCATACAGTGCTGACGGTTGGACCTTGAATTTAAATAGTTCAACTACTGGGGAAACCGCTTTGCTAGTGCTCAGACTTTGTTTTTTGAGGATTGGCTTAACATTCTGAATAAATACTAGCTTACTTTTTTCCCTTTGGGCTTTCCAGGTAAATTTTGAGTCTAGAGTAACACCCAAGTACGTAAAGTGCGAGACAGATTCTAGTTTAATTCCATCCAGAATTAAACATCCTTTGGCTGTTTTTTGTGGATTAAGGGACATACATTTAGTCTTGTTCCCGTTTATCTCCAGGCCTTTCTTCCTACAGTAACTACTAAAGGAATTAAGTAAAGCCTGGAGACCTCTTTTTGTTTGAGAAATCAAAATAGTGTCGTCAGCAAACAACAATGATGTCACCCTTTCGCCATTCAATTTGGGTGAGTCGTTAGTGCATCCTTCTAGGAATTTTGGGATGTCATTCACAAAAAGTGAAAAAAGTGTGGGGGCCAAAACACAGCCTTGGCGGACTCCGCGCTCGATAGGGATTTTTTGAGTTAGTTCCCCATTTGGGCCCCATCGGATTTTCGCAAACTTCCTTTCGTGTAGTTCTTTTATCTGAACCAAGAGGCTAGTTGGCAATCCTACATCATACAATGTTTTCCATAGGAGTTTGCGGGGCACTAGATCAAACGCTGCTCTCAAATCAATGAAAGCAACGTATAAATGACCCTTTTTGGTGTGAACATATTTCCAATAGAGACAGCAGAATCTAAATATCTGATCAATTGTGCTTACTTTCCTACGGAACCCAGCTTGGAATTTCGTTAAAATTGTATTCACGTCCATCCAGTCACTGACACGGGTTAGTATGTGTCGTGAATACATTTTCTGGAGGATGTCCAGCAAGCTAATTTGCCGGTAATTAGAGGGGTTCATCCGATCCCCTTTCTTATAGATTAAAACAATTTCTGCCCCACGCCAACTTTCCGGGAAATCTAAGCAAAGGGATAATATATTACACAAGTAATTTATATATGGTGCCCAGGTTGTTATGTCATGTTTATAAAGATCACCAGGGATCTTGTCCAAACCTGGTGCTTTGCCTGATTTTACTAATTTAATTGCCGACTCTGTTTCGGCTATTGTAAAACCCATACACTCGGTGGGGTATTCAAGACATGGGACATCCACATCTGTTCCAATGCCCTCATATTTTTTGTATAGGTTGGTAAAGTGGTTAACCCAAGTAGCTTCATCCAAATGGATGTCTTTAACCACTCTCCCTACATGGTTCCTATTGGCAACCAACCTCCAGAAACCAGCATTGTCATTGTTTTTAACAGCCAACAGCATGTCGGCCCATAGTTCTTCTTCCCAGGCTTTTTTTAGAGACCTTTTGTACTTGCTTGTAATTATTCCTAGCAATTTTTATCTCAGGTACAATATTTGATTTTATAGCTAAAATGAGAGCCTTTTTGGATTCCCTGCAGATTCCATCATACCATGGTTTACTATGGGACAGATTCTGTATTTTTTGTTGGTTTTTTTGGGGCATTTTAGTTACAAGCATTTTGAGTTCGTTAAAAAAAAATGTGTGCAAAGACATAAAATGAGTGGGATTACCTTCTATATCATTGGAACCTGCAAATGAGTCGAAAGACCCTGCAAGGAGTAAATATATCTGCGCCAGAATCTCGCCATGGTCCAATATGAATGGCCATTTGAGGGCTCGTCTATTATTGCTAACATGTATCTCTGTGTCAGCAACACTATCCGCTAGCAAAATACCCACATCTCCCTGCAGTAGTGATACTTCTATTGATAGACTCAGTGGAAAATGATCACTTTCTGTTCTATCCTTAACTTCGAAATCCTGGATATAGTGCCAAGTAGGGATAGAGACAATTACAAAATCAAGATTGCTCCTGTAGTTGTTCCTGCTGAAAGTTGTTTTTTTCAGGATATCGGACGATAAACGTCCATTACAGGCCCTCAGAGAATGAGCCGCACATATATTTGTTATCTGGACCGCCAAAGTTGAGCATTTAATCGATTTGACGTTCTCTAGTGCAGGGATTTTGTTCGCATTATCCTCATCTTCAAAAATGTCACTGAGTCCCAGAACTGGTTCGTAGTTACAATTTAAATCTCCTGCCAAAATCACATAGTCATCTTTACTATCTAACTCACTTAAAAAGATATCTAATTTGGCTAGTGTTGGCGAGGTTTTTGATAGAGGTGATGGTCTATTATAGACATTTATTAGATATAATTTTTTCCCTTCGCGTGTAATGATCTTAAGCACTAGTAAGTCGGGTGAGTTTACATCTACCACCTCAATTTGAACCTTTAAATCAACTTTCACCCAAGTTAAGAGACCCCCCGATGGCCTACCACTCCTAGATGGGGTGGCGCCTATTCCAAATGTTTTGTACCCTATCCTATGAGGTGTTACCACTGCCCAGGTTTCCTGTAACAAGCAAAAATCATTAATATCAACAAATCCTGCCCATTCTGGATCCCTCAGATGTTTTGAGACACCGGCTATGTTCCAGGAGATCAACCTTAGGGGCTCTGACACATCAGCCGAGATCATAGGTTGCACCACCAGAGTTGTCTCCTCGGACATAGGTTGTCGTCTTAGCATTTCTTCTTCCACAACACCCAGTGCATCATGTCCCATTCCATCCTCCACCCCAACATTTTCATCCCTCAAAAGTGCATTTAATATGGGTCTAGGCAAGACATTCAAACAGCCCGAAGCAGCCCCAATATCTATTTCTTGGGGATTTCCCATGGGGCTTGGTTCATCCAACTCCCTTGTGGGATGTACTACGTTTGGATTCTGTTGAAGACGGCCATCCCCAAATATACTTGTGGAAGCTTGGAGATCGGCATTGCACCCAACAGATAGCTGGATGTTAATGCTCGAGCTCGAAGCTGATGGAACCACATTTACAGCCGGGTTGGTAAGTATTGCTGTTGTTAAACAATTAGCCCCTACACTCGCCATCCCTTCAATTCCAACAGTTTTATCGTCTATTCGAGTGAGACTAGTACCTCTTCCATAGTTCCCTCTGCTCGTAGAGCGTCAATCGCACTCATCTAGACCTTTGAAAATGTCATATCTATTCGTGGTCTCCAAGGGCGTAAATGGGTGTAAATAGTCCATTCTCCTATTGGAGGAGAAAGTGGGCCTTATTGGTACTTGGTTCCAACCATAAGGGTCTGGAGCCAACAGAGGGTACGAGGGATAAGGATTTGACCTACCATCATATGCGGTTGAGGGACAAGCTTGTATTTGCATGGGTTGAGAAGGATGGTACTGTGATGGGAGAACCACTGATCTAGGATAAAAATATGTTAGTGGTCGAGGAACAATATTAGTATTATTGCCTGCATGCCAATTTAGTATAAAATGGACTGCGTTGGGATCCCTAAAGTTCACCACATCGCCCGTAATGTCCTTACGTCTGCCACCCAGCCAGTGTGTTCTGCGAACATTTATGATGTCTCCATCAATACCACTTGAGAGTGGGCGGTTTAGCCTAAGCCAATGAATGATCTTGTTTTTCAATTGGGCATAGCCTTCCCGCTTGTTTCCCTCTAGTACGGGGACCCCTGTTAAAACAACTACAAAGGGAACTGCTTCCGGGGGTAATTCTGGTAGTGGGACCCTATATGATCTTCCCTGATTATGCCTGGGGCCCTCGGTTTCCTGTGGTGGTTTTTTCGGTAGTGTTCCACCTGTCCCAATTGATGGTTTACAGGCTATTGAAGCCAAAGTCTGAGCATGTTGTGGCTTTGGCAGGGTTGGTGGAAATTTCCCACCTTTATTGTCAGCAGTGTTCGTTATAGTTGGGGCCTTGGTTGATACAGAACTAGGGACAAGAATAGTAGGGTGAACAGGCAATGGATTAGTTGGAGTAACCATTTTCTGAACTAGTGGGATGGAAACATCCTTCTTCCCCAGTTCCTTTTCCAGATTCCCAAGTCGTTCTTCGACCTTGTCCAATCTCTCTAGAATTGCTAAAGAATAGCTTTTTATTAAGATTTCAATACTTTCTAAAGTTACAGGAGTTTGGACTGTTTGGGATGTGGTAGTATCTGGACAGATAGGAATATAGGAGTCCCCCTTAGATTGTGTGGAGGCTAGCGGTTGGGACGTTAAATTTAAGGACTGCAATACACCTTTTACAGCCTTGTCACACCCAGGAATCGTTTTTGTCTTTTTACCAAAATCTGAATGGCATAGTTTTGGTTGTAAGAGTTCCCCCCTTTTCCGCCTTTTTTTTGTCGGGGGTGGGCCATAATTTCTGGCTGGCGGAATTTTGGCTTTTACCTTGTTCCGTAGGCTAATACAAGGTAGAGGTGCGGGAGTGATTTGGGCCTTCGTTGTCAAGGGAGTACTGATGCAATGTGTGGGGGAAAAGACAATAGGATCTGGTTTGGGAGAAGTGGCAGGAGTAAGTATACGGTCTCTAAATACTAACGGCAAATCGTCTGTTTGTGATAGTCTTTCATTACCATTTGGGCTCCCTCGGTCCATGAGGACAACGGAAGCAGGTGACTGCGATACCGGCCTGCTTTTCATACTTTCTACAGAACGACGGCGCTCTGCTCGTCGCTCTGCTAAAGTAATTTCCCTCGAGCCGTCCCCCACTGATTTGATAAAGTAATTATCCAAGGTGCCATTGGACGTTCCCCCTGTTTTATCAAGCATATCTGTGTCCACACTTGGGGGTAAAGCTGACATTAGTAATAAACAACCACAATGGCAGGGTACACAGGGTAAACTTGATTACAACTTACACGTGTGGAGACAATTGCGTCAGTTCCTTATTGCTACATTGGAGGTGAGGCGTAGGTTCCTTACTGCTAGGCACGGGAGGTGATGCGTCTGTTTCTTACTGTCGCAGGGGAGTTGATGGCCAATTTTTGGACACACGGCTTCGGCTCCATACTGCAGTGCGGTGTCGATGAAGAAAATGGCACCCAAGGACGATGTGTCGAAAGTAAAGTTGCACTACATCGATTCCACAGCGTTGAAGCGGGCGCTGTGTCTCAGACTTGGGTGATGCAGTGCTCCTGACCCACACAGTGGTAGTTCTTCAGAGGTGCTGTGATGAAAGCTGGGGCCTGCGTTGTAAGCCGCTGTAGTTGCGTTCAGCGGGAACCACACTCCGATGCAGGCAGCGGCGACAGGTCATATTTTGATGGTGCTCCGCCGATTCCGAACAACGCTTCTAGTCGATGTGTGAATTTTCTCCTCAAAATCACCACAATTTACTTCGGGTCCTGGAACTGGATTTGGTACCACTTGGCAAGTCAGGACCCTCCTCAGGTGAAGTCTTTGATGGCCCTGATACTTCTTAACAGGAGGCAAGCACACTCAAGCCCTTGGAGACCTTGGAAACAGGATGTAGAAAGCAAAGTCCAGTCCTTTCACTCCCATGACAGAAGCAGCAGCAACAGGCGGGCACAGCAATGCAAACAAGAAAGTGGCAGTCTCTCCTGACAGCAATCCAGCTATTTTTCCTGGCAGAATGTCCTCAACCCTTGAGTATATGGGGTCACAGGTCAAGTACTTGTACTCATTGTAGCATTTGCATTAGGCAAACTTCAAAGGAAAGTCTTTGTAGTGCACAAGACCCTGCACTTCCTGCCCTGATTTCTGAGACACTACAGGGGGGTAGACAACTCTTTCTAAGGGGACAGGCACAGCCGTATTCAGATGTCTGGGGTAATCCTCCCACTACTCTGGTTTAGGAAGACTCTTCAGCCTGATGATGGGCCATTAGGATGTGCAGGACACACCTCGGCTCCCTTTGTGTGACTGTCTAGAGTGAATGCATAAACAGCCCAACGTTCATCCTAACCCAGAAGCGTATTCAGAGGAAGGCAGGGGCACAGAATGGTTAAAGTAAGAAAATACCAACTTTCTAAAAGTGCCATTTCCAGACCTGCACTTAAAAACCAACTTCCCTAAAATATGTATTTCTAAATTGTGGGCCCAGAAACCACCAAACTCCAATTTTCTATGAGCTCCCAATTGGAAGAGACACTTGTAAGATGTGACAAGGCAGCTACAATACAAATCTGTGGGAGAGATAGGCCTTGCTGCAGGGGAAAACAAAATTAAAAGTATTTCACTACCAGGACATGTATAACACAAAAGCACATGCCCTACCTTTCACATACACTGCACACTGCCCATAAGGCTACTCTGAGCCTACCTTAGGGATGTCTTGTGTGTAATAAAAGAGTAGGGCCTAGCAAGTGGGTGCCCTT
Organism: Lissotriton helveticus; assembly: GCF_964261635.1. Classification (NCBI taxonomy): domain Eukaryota; kingdom Metazoa; phylum Chordata; class Amphibia; order Caudata; family Salamandridae; genus Lissotriton; species Lissotriton helveticus. The sequence goes on along the minus strand of NC_136062.1, from coordinate 216,199,547 downwards.
GACAGGTCTACATGGCAGTTTAAACTGAGCTCACAAACACTGCAGTGGCAGGTCTGAGACATATTTGCAGGGCTACTCGTGGTTGGCACAATTAGTGCTGCAGGCCCACAAGTAGCCTTTGACTTATACCCCTGGGCACACCTGGTGCACCGTACTAGGGACTGACCAGTAAATGAAATAGGCCAATCATGGAGAAACCAAATGCTATTTCCCTGTAGAGAGAGAGAGAGCATATGCTCTTTAGCACTGGCAGCCGTGGTAAAGTGCACAGAGTCCTAAAGCCAACAAAAAGATGGTCAGAAAAAGAGGAGGAAGAAGGCAAACCGTTTAGGGATAACCCTGCAGAAAGTGCCAGATCCAACACATATCTAAAAATGAAAATTAAATTGCTGAGGAGATTGCCATATCTGCTGTTTGGATGTACACGAAAGCTGCGGGTACAGGTCCGCAAACAATGGATTTTCTCTGCTTAAGAGTTTTATATAGCGCAAACTTGACCCAAAGGTATTGGGTATCAGAGCACTTTATATGAGCACCAGTTGCTTACACAAGGAAACATTCGTTGTTGTTAGGCATGAGGAGATTAGGAGATTTGCCCAGAATCCCAGGAGGTCGGGCATCATTGCTGAGACTCGATCCCTGTTTCCCAGATTTGAGATTGAGCGCCCTAGCCGTTAGGCTACATCCTCTCCCCAAATGTTAGGATTTCAGCTCGTCCTTCCTGTGTCGGTAAAATGATCTCTTTAGCAATTCTGTTCTTGTAAAGCTCGCACACATTGTTACCACTGTTGTCGGCAGTACTATGGAATGAAAAGAGATAAAATTTACTTTCTGTGTTAGAGTGAAAACTATGAAATGATTGATGTTGGACAGGCCGCATGGTCGGGCTGTCCCCCCTCCCCGCAATGGGACCTGGACCCTGGCTCTCCCTGCATCCCCAGCCAGATTCCCCGACGACCACCCGAAGTACACTGCAATCCCTCCACCACAAGACACCAGCCCCGGACCCAGCTGGCCCGGGTCACCATCCACACCACGGCCTCGGCCCAGCCGCCATCTTGGGGCACTGCAGCACGAGGCCGCGTGGCCTCAACTCGACCCTAACCCTGGGCCCGGCCGGCCCCGACATCGAGGCACCAACCTCCCCCCAGGAGGCAGAGTGACCACTTGGCGAGTCAATGGGAGAAGGAATCGTCAACGGCTCTCCTCCGCCAGGTGTCGATCACCCCCGGCCGCCCTGGGCGCTGGCTCCACCCCCCTGCTGGGTGTCTGGACTCCCTCATCCCGGACCTCCTGGCCCCCAGGCGCGAGGGTCCGGACATCAAAGGGGACCAGACCTATAACTGGGGCAGGGCCAGACCAGGAAGGCAGTTGTATCCTGGAGTCGAGAGACCCGAGAAGAACTCATCCGTGACTGGCCTGCTGGCGCTGCCGCGGCCCTCTGCCTCGTGAAACCATCGTCTTGGCCTGCTGGCGCTGCCGCGGCCCTCTGCCTCGTGAAACCATCGTCTTGGCCTGCTGGCGCTGCCGCGGCCCTCTGCCTCGTGAAACCATCGTCTTGGCCTGCTGCCACTGCCGCGGCCCTCTGCCTCGTGAAACCATCGTCTTGGCCTGCTGGCGCTGCCGCGGCCCTCTGCCTCGTGAAACCATCGTCTTGGCCTGCTGGCGCTGCCGCGGCCCTCTGCCTCGTGAAACCATCGTCTTGGCCTGCTGGCGCTGCCGCGGCCCGCTGCCTCGTGAAACCATCATCTTGGCCTGCTGGCGCTGCCGCGGCCCAACTCGCAGACTCTCCAGCTCGAGGATTGTGAGCTTGCCTCTTACCACCACCTGTACCGACCCGGTACCAAGACTGTCCCGCTACCCCCTTTCCCTACAGAGACTAGAAGTGAGAGGACCCCCGGGTCCGAGCTATCCTGTATCGCTGATATCCTTGCCTTACGAACCTTATATAAAGTATTGAACTCGACCTGGTGTGGTGCCTATTTGTGGGGAGGGAGGTAACTTGTCTGTACGATCGCCGGAGACGGTCCCCCTCGGGGATCTCTCCCTCCGCATCCGGCTGACCCTCAGGGTCCCCGTCTAACATTGGTGGCCAGCGACGGGATCCGAACCTACGCATAATCGTACAGAAAGTCACTCGGCCCACGGCACACGACCACCATGACAACAGAGAGCGGAACAACGGAGAAATTCCAGATGGAAAAATTGGAAGACTACAACCACCGAGAACTGAAGCAATATTGCATAGAACTTGGTCTCCCAACCACAGGTCTGAGCACAAAGGAAGACTTCAAACGAGCCCTAGAAGCTTGGGCGGAAACGGGTACGGCCGTACCCCGAACACGAACAACCGAGACGAGCCCCGCACCAACTGAAGAAAGAAGAGCGGGTCTCTCCCTGGAAGAGATCCGAGAAAGAGAAAAAAGCAGACTCCACGAGTTAGAACTAGCCCGACTTCGCTTGGATGGGGAACTCAAGCTGGCGGAACAAAAAATAACTCTGGAACACTTACGGCTCCGAGAGGAGCGAGACGAGAAGCAAAGACAGAGAGAGCTAGAGGAAAAGAAACTAGCGTACGAACATGAGCGCAATCTCAAAGAACTGGAGATCCAGAAACAGAATAAAGACCTCGGGCTCCCCGAACGACCGACCCTGTCTGCCTTTACCGAGCCCAAGGTTCACATCCCCAAAGATGTCATCCGGGAATACCACAAGAACGATGATATACAGCAGTGGTTTAAAGCCTATGAGGTGGCAATGACCTCCCACCGGATTCCCCGAAGCGACTGGGGAGCCGGATTATGGGGGAGGTTTGTCAACGAAGGGCGGGACGCCCTGCTGCAACTCCCGGACCATCTGATGACATCCTACGACCACATGAAGGCCGCCCTCCTCACTCGATACGGGCTCACACCTGAGATGTACCGCCAACGGTTCCGCGACTGCAAACGGATTCCGGGTACAACCTGGGTGGAGTACGTGAACTTCTTTAGCCGAGCCTTCGAGGGGTGGATCAAGGGCAACAAAGTGACCACCTACGAACAACTCTTTGACCTTATCGTATGGGAGCACCTGTCGAACAACTGCTTCGTGGAGCTCCGGCAACACCTCTTGGACAGTAAGCTAACCGAACCTCGACAACTCGCCGCCGAAGCCGACCGGTGGGAAAGCACCCGAGTTGGCCGGAACGGACCCAGCGAATCATCCAGACCGTACCCAGGGCCCCATCGCCCCCGAGGAGGAGGAGGCCAGGGTCGGGGGAGAGACCCCGGCCCCTCGTCACCCCCCAGCAACCCCTCGACCCCGGTCGGCCGAGGAAGCCCTGCCATCCGGGCCGGTTTCCGGGCCAACGTTATGTGCCACAGATGCCAGCGACCCGGCCACTACGCCAGTGATCCCAACTGCCCAAAGAATCCGAACACTACCCCCCGCCAGGTCGCAGCGGCCGCCCTAGGGGAAGAACTAATCCCGGAAGACCAAGAAGAGTACGAGACCGACCCCTCTGAATGGGCACCCGCCGCCATGGCACTGGTCTGCTTAGGGTGTGGTAAATAAATAAATAATACCTCTCTTTTTGACTAGACATATATCATAACAGATAGCTCAATAAATAAGAGTCAAGATTCGAGGTAGTAGGAGTTCTGCAGGTTTATTACAGCATAAGGACAGGAACAGGTCAACCTGCATAGGAATAGGATGACAGGGCCCAGCAGCTGCTGGGGCTGGATCTGGGATGAGCGCGCTGACTTTTAATAACAATACATGAGCATATATACATAACGCAAACACATAGCATTACATTGCAGTAGGCGTAGCAGTGGGTGGAGCAGAAGGCGTGACGCGTAGCAGTCGCGAAAGATAAGGGCGAAAGTAGGTGTAACTGGGCGTGTACATAGACATGTGGTGCAGACGTAACAGGATATGTCATGAATGGGGCGGAAACCATGGAGGGGGCTACCTGGGGAGCTGGGACCTCTAACCTGATGGTGCGCGCAAACTGGCAATGACGTATCACTAGGAGAAGCTGGGGGCTATGAACTCTGTGCTAGGAGCAGAGACTGAAGTCTGGAGAGTCAGGGCGACATGTACCTAAACAGTATCTAGTATCTGATGTTTAGAGAACATGTTGATATAAACTATAAGTCAGGAGAGGAAAGGCTAACTTGATTCTAAGACTGGACCATGTATCATTCTACATGTAGTGCGTGATGAAGAATATGAAGAATATGAAATGACCATTAAATGCAGTATTTCTCTAACGTGGAGACGTGAAGGCTAGACAATGACGGAAACTATTGATACAGTTCAGTAGCTTAGGAATGCAGAGAAGGAGGACTGAACTGATAACTGGAACTATAACATATTCTTGGCAGACTCAGAGACTGAGCCAGGCTGGATCGGGCACTGCGAGGCAGGAAGTAAGTGAAGGGTCGAGGATACAGGTGGGGGCTGTATCCCTCCTCAGCGAGGCTTCAGGAGACAGGAGCTGAATCTGGTGTCCAGGCCCTTTTGAGGCCTAGAAACGGGGACTTTATAATAGAATAACGTGCACACTGAGAAACGTGGCAACGTAGCTTTACATAGGCCTGATATTCGTAGTATTCACGAGGACTGGAAACTGGCATACTAGAGGGGGACACAACTGTAATTGCGTCATTAATCAGACATGGGGAATGCATATGCATATTTAATCATGCACACATAACATATGATGAATGACACGTAGGGACACAGAACATAGCAAATTTACTTTTCCACATTCCCTCCTTGTCACTACGTTTCCATCAGGAAACATCAATATTCATGATACCATCTATCATTTCATACAGTATCATTTGCTCGTCTCGAATTATCCTGGAACGGGATTTAGAACAGGGCTTGGGACTAGGAATACAAGAGGTAGCACAAATGCCGCAAATCGCAGGGCCACATTGTATACAGAGGCAGCAGCTGAATATGATCGCTACTGCAATACCTAGAAAGGACAATATTTTCCATCCCCATGCGGAAATTATATTCCAGAACCAACCGGACCATGTCCAGGTGCCTGGATCTTGGTGTATCAGATGGGCAATTTTATGGAGTCTGGTTATAGCTGAATAAACAGACGGCGCGTTATTTGGAATGAAAATGCAGCAACTAGATCCGATGACTCTACAGGCCCCGCCCCTATCGGCCAGTATGACGTCAAGGACGAGACGATTCTGTAAAACGACAAATCTCATAGCAGATTGCTCTTCAGTTAAGTTACCTAGAGCAGAGGCAGTCTCATTTATTACAGCTTCAAGGGTTCTGGTTAACCTACGGATTAGTTTACTATTCTGGATAGGTCCTATAAAGAAAAAGAAACCTCTATTGAAATCTGTATACTGTTCTAGAGCAGTTTCAGTATAATCGACAATTGGGGACTCCCTTCTATGTCTAATGTGTACTAGATGTGTATTTCTATGATAATCAGGTGGGGCTAGGAAAACTGGTGGCAGTAGGAAGGCAATGTAACAGGTTCCCTCCCAATCGAGGGGCAGGCGAACATATGCAGTTTGACCACAAATAAAATAAGAATGACGTGAAGCTTTGAAAATAGATTTCCCACTGTCACTATACTTGACAATAGTAGTACATTCACTATGTCCTACATGTACGGAACCATTATTTCGGACACATAATTCGCCTTTGACTGGTAGTACTGAAATAGCAGGTAAGTCTGGAGTAGTATCAGACTGAACATTCAAGACCATGAAATTCGACGAATAATTACCTAAATTATACACTTCATTTTCTAGATCTAAACCTGTTCGGTGAGGGAAACCTTGCTTGTCTGGGAAACATGTACTGTTAAGAAAAAACATATCTGTTGAGGATGACGTTAACGTGGACCATGCTCCACACGAACCATTATGTGAAAATGGATAAGGAAAAAGTGGCAGAACTCCCTTCGGCATCTGGAAAGGGGGGAGTCGACCACATACCCAACAATTAGTGGCATTGCTGGTCTGGTGTGAGTAATATAACATGCGGATAAATGAGTTATTACGCATAGCGAGGCGGTAGGACAGTTCATGAGGGGGCAGATCACTAAACGTGTGCTCTACTGTAGCATTAGCAGACTTATTTACATGTGAAACTGGGAAACATAGGTAAAATGCATAACTGGTGCAGGAAATCATAAGGCTGGAAAACAATATGAAACATAGAAAAACGATACATCGGATTGAGTTTTGACTAACTCTCTCACTATGGGGGTCTATTTTATACATGTCAGAAACAGTCTAACCGTTTCACCTAGGGGAGGACTTAGACAATCAAACTGACTGACTTATTTTACTAGACCGTAGTTTCTGTTTATACTCCTGCTGCGGAGTTTTCTCTAACAGGGGAGGGGTTGTAACAATGTCATTTGCGGGACAGTCCTTGAGAACAATGCTTTGGCAATCCTTCAAATCCTGGGAAATGTTTTTCAAGACGGGTTTCAGTCCATTAAAAAGTTTAACATGAGAAAGGTGCACCCAGCCCTTGCGTCCTTCCAACTTCACGGCTGTACGGGTGGTGAGGAGGACCTGTCGGGGCTCTTTCCAACGAGGCTCCAGCGGACTTGATCTGTCAAAGTTGCGGACCATCACCATGGATCCTGGAACGATTTCATGCGGTGCCACCTCGGTATTGTCTGGAAATGCGGCGGCAACCTGTGAACGACATGAGTTGAGGGCAGACATCAAGGAAGCTAGGTAATCTGTCAGCATATTACTTGAAACATCGGTAATACTTCGGGGTCTAGGAGTACCCCACATATTAGGGGGGCGGCCGAAAACGACCTCATACGGGGACAGACCTGATCTGGAATGTGCGACCATGCGCATGTAAAATAAAGCGACTGGCAGGGCTACTAGCCAGTCCACACCTTTTTCTTTACACACTTTTGCAATTCGGATTTTCAGAGTCTGGTTATGTCTCTCTACGAGACCGGCTGCTTCAGGATGGCGTACACAATGGAACTTCCACTGGTACCCTAGCAAAAGGGAAACATGCTTCATGAGTTCAGATGAGAATGGCTGGCCGTTATCAGAATATACGACTCTAGGGAGTCCATAACGGGGGAAGAATTCACGAACCAACTGCTTGGCAGTGGTCGCGGCTGTGTAATCTGGAACTGGATATGCTTCTGTCCACCTGGACAAAGCGCATACAACTACAAGGACATACTTGAAACCTCGACATCGCTCCATCTGAATATAATCCATCTGGAGGACTTCAAAAGGGTGGTCAGGGGGCTGGAATCCACCTTGTTCCACCGGGACACTTTTACCTGGATTAAACTGACAACATATCATACAGGTACGGACTTTCTGCTTAGCTGCAGCTCGTAAATGCTTGTTGAACCAAATGTTCTGGATACTGTCTAACATAGCTTTTTCTCCTAAATGTGCTGGACTATGTGCGGTATTAATAATGACTTGAACCATAGAGTCGGGGAGAAACCATGTGGCTCTACCCTTTGTTAACCATCCTTGATCTGTCTGGACCCCTCCTTGTTCGGACCATTTCTTGATTTCTTCGGGAGTAGCATGTAACTGGATATCTATGACATCTTGTGTAGGGTCCTTAACTGTCATGCATGTAATCGGATCTGGAGTGTGTGTCATGTTAACTGGACTGTCTAGAGTCTGTGCTGTAAGCTTGGCTGTGCGATCTGCTAGATCATTACCTTGGGAAATAATATCAGTGACTTTCGTATGTGCTTTGCATTTCATGATAGCAATGGATGTCGGTAAATGTATGGCATCTAACAGAGCTTGAATAAGGAGACCATGCTGAATCTTGGTTCCATGAGAAGTCATGAAACCTCTCTCCTGCCAGAGCACTCCGAAGTCGTGTACAACTCCAAATGCGTAGCGTGAATCTGTGTAAACATTAACTTTCAGGTTCTTGGCGTGTATGCAGGCTTGTGTCAGAGCAACTAGCTCTGCTGCTTGAGCGGACAGGGTATCAATACGGTGTGTTTCAATAACTTCAGTGTCAGTAGTCACTGCATACGCGGCGACTAGTTCTCCTGTACTAGTTCTCATACATGAACCATCCACATAAAGTGTCAGGTCAGGGTCTGGTAACGGAATATCTGTCAGATCTTGTCTTGGCTTTGTCGTAATGTTAACTACTTCCACACAGTCATGTGGGTCAGGATTTGATTTAGCTGATGGTAACAGTGTAGCAGGGTTCAGGACGTTGCAGCGTCTGATTTCTATGTGTGGCTGGAACAGTGTCAATTCATAACCTGTTAAACGTGCAATTGTCAAGTGCTGAGTTTGTGTTCGGTTCAGAAGAACTTCCACAGAATGTGGAACTTGTACTGTCAAGGTATGTCCTAAGACTATGGAATCACTTTGTCTGATAGCTAGGGCTGTGGCTGCAACTGACTTGAGGCACGCAGGCAAAGCCTGGGCGACTGGATCTAGTGTGCTAGAAAAATAAGCACAGGGCTTGTATTGTCCTGCTTGATCTTGTGTGAGAACAGATAATGCTGTACCTTCGCGTTCAGTGACGAAAAGTGTAAAAGGCTTACTGTAGTTCGGTGTCGCTAGAACTGGAGCTTGGCATAGGGCTTTCTTTAACTCATTGAAACTAAGTGTATGTTCAGATGTCCAAGGGAGGACAGTCGATACGGCTGCCTCCTGTGTCGTTAACTGTATCAGTGGCTTGGCTAGAAATGCATACTGGGGAATCCATTGTCTGCAGTAAGAAGTGAGGCCGATAAAAGCACGTACCTCCTTCTGGGTCTTGGGCTGAGGAAGACTCGCTATTAACTGGATACGGTCTGGTGTCAACTGCCTACCCCTCTTGGACAGTAAGTGTCCTAAGTAGACCACTTGCTGGACACAGAATTGAAGCTTCGAAGGGGACACCTTGTGCCCCATCTCGGCTAGGAAATACAAGACTGTAAGGGATGCCCGCTCGCAAGCACGTTCAGAACGGGCTGTGACCAGTAGGTCATCGACATACTGGAGCAGGGCAGTGTCAGTTGGCATGTGAATGTTATCAAGTTGTCTCTTAAGTGCTTGACTGTAAATACTAGGACTTTCTGTGAAACCTTGAGGAGCGCGTGTGAACATATAGCTCCTTCCATTTAAACAGAATCCGAAAAGAAACTGGCTGTCTGGATGAATTGGAACACTGAAAAATGCGTTCTTGAGGTCTATGACAGTGAAGAACGTGGCTTCGGAATCAATGGCTGTCAATAGGGAAGAGATGTCTGGGACAACTGGGTACTGCGGAATAATACATTTATTAAGCTCTCGTAGGTCGATCACTAATCGATATACTGGGGGTGCATTTGGATCAGTACGTTTCATGACTGGAATGATCGGAGAATTGCATACATTGGAGTCAGTTTCTACAACTACTCCTTGAGCGATGAGCTCGTCAATAATTTTGGATAAGGCTGCTACAGCCTCAGGTGGCAATCTGTACTCTCTGATTCGTGGTAACACTACACCTGGCTTGAGAGTCACACGATGGGGTGTGATTTGCATGTACCCTACATCAGTTGGACCTTGCGCCCATAAATGCTGTGGAACATTAGACAGTCTCGAATCAAAATCTCGTAATACATAGTGACCCTTGAAGTCACGTAGGAACAATCGTATTCCCTCTGGGGAACAGCATATAACTGCACCCAACTCTTTCAGTGTCTTAATGCCTAATAGGTTTTCTGGACATGACTTAGTAAGTAACAGATCAGTAGTGCGGGACAATGGACCTACTTCTAGAGTAACTGGCTTTGAAATCTCATTTACGATAGGTTTTCCTGAAAATCCAAGGGAAACATTTCTTGAGCCTGAGAGCGGAGCCCCTGGAACTTCGGCGTGACTAATTGTGGTCCTACTTGCCCCTGTATCAATCAAAAACTTTCTGTCTTTCCCTAATACTTGACTGTGAACATAGGGACCTTCTTGATCTACAGGTATCTCGATGAGAGGCAAGCCTACCTCCCTCTCTAGGCTGTTTCATGAATACTGCTGGTACTCTGGATACTCAGACTGTGCATACTGGTACATCTGCGATGTAACATGCTGTGTTGCAGCGATAGGCTGCGGTGCGGTAACTGTCTGTTGTGCATTCTGTGGCTGAGGAGTCTGTGAAACTTGCTCTTGTCTAGGCGGACGTGGTCTTTCTTTTGTTTTACCAGTAGCTATGTTGTGTTTCAGAACTGCACACTCGTTTATAAAATGACCTGGCTGTTTACAATAATTGCAGTTCCCTTTAACGGGAGCTGCAGGATGACTGGCTTGATTCGGACCCCTCTTCTGACTGTCTTGAGGAACGGATTGTGCAACTAGTACTTTCATTTTCGTGTCTTTCATACGTTTTCTCTCGTGTTCTTGCTCTTCCCTGATTCTATTCTGGTGGTACTGGAGCATCTGGAGCATCTGGGACGGAGTATTAGCTTGCCAGGTGCTTTCGACTTTCAAAACTCGATTTTTAACTTGTGGGCTTGAATTCTCGACTAATTTAGTAACAAAAAGGTGAGGGTATGACTCACTACTTGTCTTGAGGCCACTGTTGATACTAAAACATTTTTCAAATCTAGAATAAAAATCACTAATATCCTCATCTTGCTTCTGTTTACAGGCTGAGATTGCATCCCAGTCTTCTTTTCTAGTTGTCAATAATCTGGGTAGAACTTGTATTAATAATTCTGGTAATTCTTTACATTTCTCTCCTAGACCGGTACCTGGTACTCGTGCCTTGTCTTCAGCTTCTAGAACTGCCCAATCGATCTTTTTCTCTCCCACCTCCCATTCTTTTTCCTTTAGCTTTTCATACACCCCTGCGGGCAACAGGACCTTTAACATTTTAATGATATCTGGGTAAGTGTATTCTCCCATACGGAGCATGTCTTTTAATTCTCTATGGAACCCTGCTGGATCTTTGTCATGACAGGGAATTAATTTCTTCATTTCGAGGAGTTCCATCTTTGTAATCGGGGTGTAAACAAACACTCGTTGCATTTCACCGTCCTCTGTCTTAACTGGATGCACTTCTCGTAACGGATTCTGTCTTTCCATGTAAAATGGTTTACTTTCTGGGGGTGAGGCATGAACAAAATGCGGGTTCAGAAACGTTCTATATTTGTGGCGCTGTTCTAGAATGACACTAATTAAGTCGGTACCTAGACCTCTCCATCTATACTGGAGTAACTCGTTCAGGACATCGTGTAACGGGCCTGGATCAGAGTGCTGACCCTCATACAGAGTAATGAGGTGCTGGATCATATACATACCCACCAGTCGTTGTTCGGCTGGGGGCATTTTCAGAAACATTTGTGCCACTATTTCGTCTGGAAAAGTGATAGAATCAGTAATCCATCGGACTGCTGATCGGGCTAGTTCTTGTTCATGCATGGTACTTAACTCACTGTAACCGATTCGTGATTTCAGAATGTGATCGGTAGCTTGGAACACTTGTTCTAGGGAACCTTGTTCTGGTGCTGAATGATGGAAAATTGGCTTGTGTTCTAGGCGTAAATGGCGATCTGGAAATCTAGATTTTCCTACATACGCTATCCTGGCGGTATTCTCGTCCTCTACCTCTTCAGGATCAGAGTTACTTTCTTTCTCGCTTACTTGTGCTGCTTTACGTTGTTCGTGTATCTTTATTATTTCTCTACGGATTTTCTTGTACATACTCTCCATGGCACTAATGGTATTGTGCTTACCTTCGGCTATATTATCACTCCACTTTGTCAGGATTTTCATTTCGGCCGGATCTTTAGACGGGTAATCTTGTTCTCTTATTAGACAGTTAATTAAAAACTTTAATATCATACGCTGGATCTCAGCTTTCCTTTGAGACATGGCATCACTAATACTTTCTGGATCATCCCCTGTACGGATGAAACGATATATTCTGTCTAGATCTTCTTTCATATCGGGTAGGGTGACTAGATACTCGGTCACCCTCCTTACGCGTACTGAATATAAAACCATATTATTCTCGCCTGGGACTGGGTCATAGGCACATTCGCCAAGGGCTTGCCTGATTTCTGCAACAGACTTATTACTCTTGGGAGTACGCTGTGATGCTTGAGCATGTAATTCGAGTGCTGATAAACGCTTGCGTGGCGGCGGGGTTTGAGGAGGACCTCCTCCTGCGGCCCCTAGACTAGAATCGTCGACTGATATTCTTCGTGGTGGAGCGGGAAATTGAAATGCTGGCTGGACCGGGGGTACCGTAGCAGGTACTGCATGGGGTGCCCCGGTGTCTGGAGAAGCAGGATGTGCCTGATTTACTGGGACTGGCGGAGCGCGAACAGGATTTGCATATTCAGGGACTGTGTCGTCCAGATAGGACGAAATAAAAATATCAGCTGCGGTCGGTTTGTGATGTAGCTTGGTCGGAACTAGTGGTGGCGGGAAATTACTGGATGCCTCCGGGGTCGCTTTTGGCAAGCCCTCGGCAAGAAGAGGATACATACCCTTAATAAGGGCATGCCTCTGTCTGTCTGACTGTTCGGCTTTGACTTGTTCACCTATCTTGATTAATTCTTTTTCTTGGGCTCGCTCTAAGGATTCTCTACTTAATTCTGACTTTCTGATTTCTTTTTCAGTTCTTTTATGAGCTTCTTTACGCCATAACTCGATGGCATCTTTCTGTGACTGTCTGGCTTTCTTTTTCCATAATGCTTCTTCTACTCGCATGATGCATTCGGCATCCCATGTACCCGATACGGGCCATCTATACTTTTCTTCTAACTGTTTGGTATACTCTACCCATAAATCTAGATACAATATGGCACTTATGCCATGTTTCTGATACATAAAATGACCTGGACTGTCCTTGGGCGGGACGGGAACTGCTGCTTCCAGCAGACCCTTTCTAGTTTTTAACTGACGTAACTTGGAAAATATGGGCATGACTGAACTGTAATCTGGACACAATACAATACACAATGAACACGATACTTATTCCCCATTCATACCACGACATTTAAAATACATGAAAAACATTTAAAATAACAGTTCGAACAGAATATTACCTGGAAATATTGAGAACAGAACACATAAATTTTCTCGAGAACAGAAACTGGCTAGAACAGAAACTAGATGCACTGCTGAAACAGTACGAAACTTACCGGTCTCGTAAAGAGACACGTCAGGACCCGCATCCACCGACGTGGACACTTCGTTTGTGGGACTGTGTACCACCAACCCACAGACCAGAGTCAATTAAATTGCCCCTGTCTAGATACCACCCCAGTAACGGTACTCACCGGGCAGCAAGAACGGAAGGCCTCAGACTGGACTGGACTGCTACGACGACGGACGACGAACTTCGGACTTTGGACTTCAGTTACGGGTGGACCTCCGGATACCTCGGACCTTGGACTCTTGGCTTGGGCTCTGGTCGGGACTCGCCGCGTTCCTCCACCGTCTCGTCTGGATGCTGGACCGCCTCCTCCGTCTCCTCCGTGGGCCTGAGGGATACTTGAGCAGAAATATCTGCCACTGCGCAGAAGAGTTCCGTCACGACTGCAGAGGGTCAGGGGGTCGGCGTGGCTTCACCGACGCGTGGGGAAAGGGCAAGTCCCTGTTCGGGCGCCATTATGTGGTAAATAAATAAATAATACCTCTCTTTTTGACTAGACATATATCATAACAGATAGCTCAATAAATAAGAGTCAAGATTCGAGGTAGTAGGAGTTCTGCAGGTTTATTACAGCATAAGGACAGGAACAGGTCAACCTGCATAGGAATAGGATGACAGGGCCCAGCAGCTGCTGGGGCTGGATCTGGGATGAGCGCGCTGACTTTTAATAACAATACATGAGCATATATACATAACGCAAACACATAGCATTACATTGCAGTAGGCGTAGCAGTGGGTGGAGCAGAAGGCGTGACGCGTAGCAGTCGCGAAAGATAAGGGCGAAAGTAGGTGTAACTGGGCGTGTACATAGACATGTGGTGCAGACGTAACAGGATATGTCATGAATGGGGCGGAAACCATGGAGGGGGCTACCTGGGGAGCCGGGACCTCTAACCTGATGGTGCGCGCAAACTGGCAATGACGTATCACTAGGAGAAGCTGGGGGCTATGAACTCTGTGCTAGGAGCAGAGACTGAAGTCTGGAGAGTCAGGGCGACATGTACCTAAACAGTATCTAGTATCTGATGTTTAGAGAACATGTTGATATAAACTATAAGTCAGGAGAGGAAAGGCTAACTTGATTCTAATACTGGACCATGTATCATTCTACATGTAGTGCGTGATGAAGAATATGAAGAATATGAAATGACCATTAAATGCAGTATTTCTCTAACGTGGAGACGTGAAGGCTAGACAATGACGGAAACTATTGATACAGTTCAGTAGCTTAGGAATGCAGAGAAGGAGGACTGAACTGATAACTGGAACTATAACATATTCTTGGCAGACTCAGAGACTGAGCCAGGCTGGATCGGGCACTGCGAGGCAGGAAGTAAGTGAAGGGTCGAGGATACAGGTGGGGGCTGTATCCCTCCTCAGCGAGGCTTCAGGAGACAGGAGCTGAATCTGGTGTCCAGGCCCTTTTGAGGCCTAGAAACGGGGACTTTATAATAGAATAACGTGCACACTGAGAAACGTGGCAACGTAGCTTTACATAGGCCTGATATTCGTAGTATTCACGAGGACTGGAAACTGGCATACTAGAGGGGGACACAACTGTAATTGCGTCATTAATCAGACATGGGGAATGCATATGCATATTTAATCATGCACACATAACATATGATGGATGACACGTAGGGACACAGAACATAGCAAAATTTACTTTTCCACAAGGGGAAAGAGAGATGATCCCGCGGGCCCCCCTTCCCGCCAACACGCAGAAGTACAGTCAATGGGTCAACATTAATGGCCGCCGGGCGAAAGCCCTCCGCGACACCGGGGCCAGCGTAACGGCGGTCCGACGCCACCTCGTCACTCCAGACCAAATCCTGCCGAACATTCTTTGCCCTGTCCGCTCAGCAGACAATTCCGAAAGCCTATGCCACATGGCCTGCGTCCCCTTCGAGTGGGGAGGAGTAACGGGGATGTTAAAGGTAACTGTCCGCGATGATGCCCCCGTGGATTGCCTCCTAGGAAACGACCTCGAAAGCTCTCCCTGGGCAGCTGTCGAACGGAGGGAACACCTGGGGATGCTCGGCCTCCCCGAATGGGTCTGCGTCACGACCCGGTCCATGACCGCCCGCGCGGTCCCCAGTCTAGAAGAGCCCGAGTGGCCGGAACCTCCTCTCGCGCTCATCCCAGAGGAGGCCGCCCCCGAAGCCAGTCCCTCGACCCAAACAGAAGAAGGATCCGACCAGCTTCGGGACGTCCCTGACCTGGCACAATGGCGGCAGGAGGGAGGCCCCACTCAGGAACAATTCCGGCCCGAACAGAAAACATGTCCCTCTCTCGAAGGACTCCGGCAGCAAGCCCTGGCCCAGAGCACCGGGGATACCTCGGGGGCCCACTGGATCTACTGGGACCAAGACCTGCTCTACAGCGAGCAGAAAGTTGCAGAACTAGGAGCCAGTCGGGTGCTGGTGGTGCCCCTTCGCCTCCGAGACTTCCTCCTGAACTTAGCCCACGATGTCCCCCTGGCCGGACACCTGGGACAGGATAAAACCTACGACCGCCTGGTGACCCATTTTTTCTGGCCCCAAATGCGAAAGGATGTCACCAACCACTGCAAGGCCTGCCCCACCTGCCAGGCCAGCGGAAAAAGTGGCCGAAAAATCAAAGCACCTTTACAACCCTTTCCTGTCGTCACCACCCCGTTTGAACGAGTGGGAATAGACATTGTGGGGCCCCTCGACCCTCGAACAGCCCAAGGACACCGGTTCATCCTGGTCCTAGTAGACCACGCCACCCGCTATCCCGAGGCCATCCCTCTGCGGACTGTGACGGCCCCCGTGGTGGGCCGAGCTCTGATGGGGATCTTCTCCCGGGTGGGGTTCCCCCGGGAGGTCGTCAGTGACAGGGGCACGAACTTTATCTCCAGATATATGAAGTCTCTCTGGCAACAATGCGGGGTCACCTACAAATTCACGACCCCCTATCACCCGCAAGGAAACGGACTGGTCGAGAGGTTCAACCGCACCCTCAAGGGAATGATTATGGGCCTAGAAGAACCCCTTCGACGCCAGTGGGACGTGCTACTTCCCTGCCTCCTGTTTGCCTATCGGGAGGTCCCGCAGAAATCCCTCGGCTTCAGCCCATTTGAACTCCTGTACGGGCACCCCGTCCGGGGCCCCCTCAGCCTAGTCAAGGAAGGTTGGGAGCAGCCTCCCCAGAAAACTCCCCCGGACATCTACAGGTACCTCCTGGCTCTCCGCAACCAGACCCGGCGGTTCCGAGATACCGCCAAAGCCAATCTCGAGGCCAGTCAGGAGGACATGAAGAGGTGGTACGATCAGCACGCGTCCTCCATTGAGTTCGAACCGGGACAACAGGTCTGGGTGATGTCCCCGGTTGAACCCTGTGCACTCCAAGACAGATGGTCCGGGCCCTTCAAGGTGATCGAACGCAAGGGGCCCGTCACCTATTTAATCGACATGGAGACTGCCCGGAACCCCCTACGGGTCCTCCATGCCAACAGGCTCAAACCCCATTTTGTGCGATCCGAACTCAGCCTCCTGATGGCTACCGATAATGGGACAGAAGAAGACTCCGAACCCCTTCCGGACTTACTGAGGGCCCTCGAGCAGGATGGCTCAGTGGAAGGGGTCCAGCTCTCCGAGGCCCTGTCCCCGGAGCAACGCCAAGACTGCCAAACGCTCCTGAGGCGGTTCGCCTCCCTGTTCTCCCTCACCCCCGGAGTCACCCCCTGGTGCCTTCACGATGTGGACACCGGGGACAGCCCTCCTATTCGACACCGGGCGTACCGCGTACCAGACCGGGTGCGCGCCTGCATCCAGACCGAGGTGTCCAAAATGCTGACCCTGGGAGTGATCGAACCCTCAGACAGCCCCTGGGCGAGCCCAGTCGTCCTGGTTCCCAAGGCGGCCGCCCCGGGCGTTGCCCCTGAGCTCCGGTTCTGCGTGGACTATCGGGGGCTGAATGCAGTTACCAGGACCGACGCTCATCCCATCCCCCGGGCAGATGAGCTAATTGACCGGATGGGGGCCGCCCGCTACCTGAGCATCTTCGACCTAACAGCGGGCTACTGGCAGATCGGCCTCACCCCTAGGGCCCAAGAACGATCCGCCTTCTCTACCCCGGACGGGCACTACCACTTTAAAGTAATGCCCTTCGGCATGAAAAACGCCCCGGCAACGTTCCAACGGCTGGTAACCCAGGTACTGGCGGGCCTGGAAGACTTCAGCGCCGCCTACCTGGACGACATTGCTGTGTACAGCCACCAGTGGACCGACCACCTCCGCCACCTGCGGGAGGTTCTGCACGCCCTCCAGCAAGCCGGGCTCACCATCAAGGCCAGCAAGTGCCAGGTTGGCCAAGGGTCCGTGACCTACCTGGGACACCAAGTGGGAAGCGGGCTGGTGGCCCCTCTCCAACTCAAGATTGCTGCCATCCAGACCTGGCAACCCCCTACGACCCAAACGGAGGTCCGGGCCTTCCTGGGGCTCACCGGATACTACCGGCGGTTCGTGAAGGACTATGGCAGCATCGTGGGGCCCCTCACCGAGCTCACCTCCAAGAAGGGCCCCAAAACCGTCAACTGGACCCCGGACTGCCAATCGGCCTTCGAGAAACTAAAGGCCGCCATGTGCACGGCCCCCGTGCTCCAGGCTCCCGACTACAGCCGGGAATTCATTGTGCAGACGGACGCCTCCGATCATGGTGTGGGGGCCGTCCTCTCCCAACTCAACACCGAAGGGGTCGACCAACCAGTGGCCTTCATCAGCAGGCGCCTACTGCCCCGAGAACAACGCTGGAGCACCATTGAGAGGGAGGCCTTCGCCGTAGTCTGGGCACTCAAAAAGCTCCGGCCATACCTCTTCGGCAACCACTTCCGGGTGCAAACAGACCACCGACCCCTGCAATGGCTGATGCAAATGCGGGGGGAGAACCCGAAGCTGTTGCGCTGGTCCATCTCCCTGCAGGGGATGGACTTCACGGTGGAACATCGTCCGGGCCAGGACCACGCCAACGCCCTGTCACGCTTTTTCCGCCTCAGCGAGGAGAGTCCCCAGGAAGATGGCTGACTCTCCCCGCCTTCAGCTGGGGGGGACGCATGTTGGACAGGCCGCATGGTCGGGCTGTCCCCCCTCCCCGCAATGGGACCTGGACCCTGGCTCTCCCTGCATCCCCAGCCAGATTCCCCGACGACCACCCGAAGTACACTGCAATCCCTCCACCACAAGACACCAGCCCCGGACCCAGCTGGCCCGGGTCACCATCCACACCACGGCCTCGGCCCAGCCGCCATCTTGGGGCACTGCAGCACGAGGCCGCGTGGCCTCAACTCGACCCTAACCCTGGGCCCGGCCGGCCCCGACATCGAGGCACCAACCTCCCCCCAGGAGGCAGAGTGACCACTTGGCGAGTCAATGGGAGAAGGAATCGTCAACGGCTCTCCTCCGCCAGGTGTCGATCACCCCCGGCCGCCCTGGGCGCTGGCTCCACCCCCCTGCTGGGTGTCTGGACTCCCTCATCCCGGACCTCCTGGCCCCCAGGCGCGAGGGTCCGGACATCAAAGGGGACCAGACCTATAACTGGGGCAGGGCCAGACCAGGAAGGCAGTTGTATCCTGGAGTCGAGAGACCCGAGAAGAACTCATCCGTGACTGGCCTGCTGGCGCTGCCGCGGCCCTCTGCCTCGTGAAACCATCGTCTTGGCCTGCTGGCGCTGCCGCGGCCCTCTGCCTCGTGAAACCATCGTCTTGGCCTGCTGGCGCTGCCGCGGCCCTCTGCCTCGTGAAACCATCGTCTTGGCCTGCTGGCACTGCCGCGGCCCTCTGCCTCGTGAAACCATCGTCTTGGCCTGCTGGCGCTGCCGCGGCCCTCTGCCTCGTGAAACCATCGTCTTGGCCTGCTGGCGCTGCCGCGGCCCTCTGCCTCGTGAAACCATCGTCTTGGCCTGCTGGCGCTGCCGCGGCCCGCTGCCTCGTGAAACCATCATCTTGGCCTGCTGGCGCTGCCGCGGCCCAACTCGCAGACTCTCCAGCTCGAGGATTGTGAGCTTGCCTCTTACCACCACCTGTACCGACCCGGTACCAAGACTGTCCCGCTACCCCCTTTCCCTACAGAGACTAGAAGTGAGAGGACCCCCGGGTCCGAGCTATCCTGTATCGCTGATATCCTTGCCTTACGAACCTTATATAAAGTATTGAACTCGACCTGGTGTGGTGCCTATTTGTGGGGAGGGAGGTAACTTGTCTGTACGATCGCCGGAGACGGTCCCCCTCGGGGATCTCTCCCTCCGCATCCGGCTGACCCTCAGGGTCCCCGTCTAACATTTGACCATAGATTCATTCGTAATACTACTGCGTTTTCTGCACTCTGAAACACTACTTAATGTTTTTCTGACATTTTGACATCGTAGTCCACATTATAAATATCTCATCTTAAAACGTATTGTATTCATGAAGAAACTGAAAAATGTCACTTATGTCATTTATAGTTTTATGTTGTCTTTTATGTATTTCTACACTTTTTTGCTGTTATCTGGTGTTTATCTCTGTTCTGCGGTCAGCAGCGCACAGGGTATGGTTTCAGTTGCAATGGAGGGTGTTAAATTAAAGTGCGACTGTGAGAATCGAATTCGTGAAGCTGAGGTTATTTTAAGGTGGTGTAAATAAACCTTCTACATAAGACTGTGTTTGCGGTTTGCACATGGCCGTCGCTGTAAATAGTGCAGCTGGTGCAGTGACACCGGGGCCCAGGGCTGTGAGGGACACTCTGCACCCTACCTATAGCTGTATTTCACTACCTAAATGGCTCCTCCACCACGTCACTGGATTCTGCATGACTGAGGACAACGGTTAAACGATTACCTTGTATCCCTCTAAACGTTTATATATGTTTAAAGTGATATCAACATCCCTCCCTGTGAAGACCGGTGGGTGGGTGATTTGCATTTGTTGTTCTTCTTCATGCGCATTGTTGCACCTTAGCACCTTAGCAGATAACACTGACAGTCCTGTGCGCGTGACGTAAGCGCGCACACCTTGGCAGGTGTGGGCCGCGTGTACGTCCGCCTGTCCACCGCTCCTCGCACGTGGCTTCGGATAGTCGAGCCAGCGGTTCATTACTCTCTGGAGCGTCTAATCCATTCCCCTTGCGCGGCGTCCTTGCTCAGCACAAGATTAGCACCGGCTCGATGCAGTAATGCACGTTATTAGCTTCATACGGTGGCGTCGCGCTGCCGTTTTGGGGATGAGGAATGGCAAGAGCGCTTGTCAGTCTCGAGCAGCCCATTTGCGCGCCAGGCGTGACGGGCCTGTTTATTTTCGTCAGGCGGGTGCCAGGTAGAAGGTGCTGGCTTCGCTCCTCTTTCAGGGAGAGCCACCGCCACCAAGTGGTCGGCCTCTCTGGGATACGTACCCCCGAGTCGGATCACTGCTTTATGTTTCCGTCTCAATGTAGGGGTGTGCGACATTCATGTAATTTGCTTTTGCATAACTCTGAGAAATTCTGGAAATGTACGTGAGGTGCAAAATCTGCATGTTGGCTATATTTAAGTGCAAAATGCATTTTACATCTGTTTTGGACACAAGAATTCATTTTACACTGGAAGAAGTGCAAAAAATGTGCACAAAACAGCAATAGCACGTGTTACAATCAATTGCGTTGCTTCCGTGAGCTTATGCTAATTTTTCAATGAATAGCACATAATCACATCACATGGATGAATAGGGTAATTTAGAGAATTGTGTGTAACACACCTAATTTGAAATTACACAAATTTATGCCAGCGAAAAGAAATTTTAGCAGTGGCGTATCCAGACCTGGTACCGCCCGTGGCGGTTCCTGTTTTTGCAGCCCGCGTCGGCCGCATCTGAGAGCGGGAGTGGGTGCTGGCGAGTCCAAAAACTCGGGCCGCCCTCTGCTACGCCACTGGGTTGTAGTCCTAAAAAGAACAGATTTGACTGGCACAAGCTTCTTCCAAGCCAGATGTTATTCTCACTAATTTATGTTTGATTGTTAAGGCTGTGTCTAGAAACTGCACTAAGAAATAGCAGAGCAAGACAAATATGATATGATATCAAATCAACATAAATTAGATGGTTAATAATGAACATCTTTTATTTAGTACCAAGAGGGTGATCATGCACTTTATAAATGCACGTCTAGTTACACTGTTAGAGTAGGGGTGGTGTACTGGAGGAGTATTGGGAAAGTACTGCCAGCTAAAAGGCTGGCGGTGGTTATGGTGGTGGGACATATTACCCACACGCTATCCTCAACGGCTTGCGCTCCCAAAGATGAATAGTGTGGCATAATGAATAAGACACATTGTAGGACTAGTGATGGCTAACACGACCTAGAAGGAACTCTAAATTATCTCCAATGGCAAATGTGGTTGATCATATTTGCCAAGCGCTGAAGTCGGAAAAAATGAAGAATTCTAGCATCTATCAAAGATGGATTTGTAGCCAACATCAAAGTCCAGACTAATGCTGGGAAAGTCTAGTGAGAGCATGAGCAGTGTCTTCCATAACTTCTTTTCCTAACATCCAATTTTAGACCCACTTTTTTCTAGGCCACTGAGTTTGGCTCATAGGCTATTTGACTTTCCACTTTTATCTGGATTACCCGTTGACAAGCTAAGAGATTCGCTTGCCATGTATAAATAAATAAATAAGCTACATGCTATAGAATGGCTTTCAATGATGCGTTTGATTTTTTTCTTTGCTAGCCTGTTATGCGCTTCCACGTGCATCGTGCTAATCAGTGGTATTAGGAATTATCTCTGTCGGCTAGATATTTATTTTCAAGCCCTTTGTTTCGCAGTTTTTGAGCAACGCTGTTAGTTGCCCTTGCAC
Source organism: Lissotriton helveticus (assembly GCF_964261635.1). Taxonomy (NCBI): domain Eukaryota; kingdom Metazoa; phylum Chordata; class Amphibia; order Caudata; family Salamandridae; genus Lissotriton; species Lissotriton helveticus. The sequence goes on along the minus strand of NC_136062.1, from coordinate 216,177,580 downwards.
CCCTTTTGGAGTGGGGACAGTGGGGATGAATTTGCCTGCATACAGTATTGTTGGCATCTGGAAGACCACGGTGGTGGCTATATCTTTTGAAGCTTGCAACATTTATTTGTAGATGTTGTACACTTGGAGTGGAAACAGGAGTTTAGTGAGCAAGCTTACTTGTTTTATTCTTCCAGAGGTTGGAAATTGTTTGCTTAGTATTCCTTTTTTATGTACTCTTACATGTGTGGGTGTTCCAGAGTACAACATTCTTAAGAGAGTTAGAAGAATGGGCTCCCGGCTCATGTTCGCCAGTTTGATCCATAGCTGTCCCTTGAAACCAGGTTGAAAGTAGATCTAATAGCCAAGAATGCCACAGCATTTTATCGCTGTACTGTTTTTGTATATTTTATGGGAAAACCCAAAAATACCTTGTATACTGTGAATAGTTCTTGCCGTAATTCACCTTGGATAGGATTTAGAATGTTCTGATCTGGTAACCAGCCATCCAATGAGGTTATGACTAACTACAATCAATAAGGATTATGAATCGGCTGGACTATGGATCCGTCTTGGGTCTCATTTGTAAAAGGGGATCATTGTGCTGTATAGAGACGAAGGAGGACTGCCTTGTAAGTGATTTTTTTCAGCTACATTTGAGGTTTGCCGGGTATTCTGGGTAGGAAAGTGTTGGGGGACCCACGCAAGCCATACCTCTCTGGACTGCCCCGGGTGTCTCGTTTTCAGAAATGTGTGGGTTTGTTAGGCCGCTGAGCCTGGGGCCAAAAATTCATGGGATCCCCCTTGCAAAACCAAGATGTTTGGTGATAGGTAATTTTTATGTCACCTCAATAGGTTTTGGGCCCTTGCCTGTCCCGGGTACTTGACCCACCCATGCGAGTGAGGTACCATATTTATTGAGAGACCGGGGGGGAACGCGGGGTGAGAGGAAATTTGTGTCAGCCCCGTGATCGTACAATTTTCCCACACAGACATTTGGAAAACAGTTGATTTTTCAGCAAAATTTGCGGTTTGCAATGGGTTCTGTGTAGGGAAATGTTGGGGGATCCATGCACGCCATACCAAATTGGACTCCGCTGTATTTCTCAGAAATATGTGGGTTTGGTAGGGTTACCAAGATGGCCTCCGGGCCCGGGGGCCAAAAACTCAGGTGACCCTCGCCCCCCTTGCAAAACCAGGTCCTTTCAAAATAGGTAATTTTGATGTCTTCACAATCCGTTTGGAGCCCTTCCCCGCTGCGGGTACTTGGCCCACCCACACAAGTGAGGTACCATTTGTATTGGGATACTTGGAGAAATGCTGGGTGGTAGGAAATTTGTTGTTTCTTTCTGAAACATGAACATTTTGGCACAATAATGCAAGGAAAATGTGACAGTCACATTTTGAGGTTTGCAGGACATTGTGGATAATATAACGTATTGGGATCCACAAGAGAGAGATCACCATGTACTCCCATGGTTGTTTAGTTTAAGACAATATCTACTGTTGGTAGGTTTTTCTGAGATGGAATGTACACCTTGGGAGAGAGACAAAAAAGACAAATAGTACTGCACAGCCATCATTTCCTCAAGCACGCACACATACTGGTTGGATTTGGCACGAGGGCGAGTGATGGCTCAGTATATAACATTTTATTAACAAGAGATTTCACAAAAAGGAAATGCACTGTCAATAATTGAAAGGACAAAAAACTGAACCAGTGACTCACAGCTTGTGAGCTGTAAAGTCGTGTCAAGGCCCCAACCGCTTTACAGGCCATTCACACACATTTCGTACGTGATACACACAAGACTATTCACACCACCAGGCACGAAACCAACACATTACAACATTCACAAAAAGGGACACGGTACACCCTGCTTGAGAAAGACAGAAAAGACAAATATTACTGCACAACCATCTATTCCTCAAGCACACATACATATCGGTTGGATTGGCACAAGGGTGAGTGATGGTTCTGTATATATAATTGTATTAACAAGAGAATTCACAAGACTGAAATGCACTGTTAATAATTAAAAGGACAAGAAACTGAACCATTGACTCTTAGCTTGTGAGCTGTAAAGCCACAACAAGGCACCAACCTCTTTACAGGCCATTCATAAACCTTTCATACGTGTAAAACAAACAAAACCATTCACACCGCCAGCCGCTGGCCCATCACATTACAACACTCACACCAGCAGACAGAGCCATTCAAGGGCCCATCACTTTTACACGCCCACACTCCTGACACAGCAACCACACCAGCTGACGGATTGCGTGGATAGGCGTCTGGCTAGAAATGTGTGTAATGACCAGCAGCAAGTCACTACTCACATACCGCCAGCCGAGCGCCAGTCCATGCACATCGCCAGCCGAGCGCCAGTCCACGCACACCGCCAGCCAAGCGCCAGTCCATGCACACCACCAGCCAAGCGCCAGTCTACACACACTGACAGCCAAGCACCAGTCCATGCACACCGCCAGCCAAGCTCCAGCCTACACACACCGCTATCACATGTAGGATTTTTTTAATACAAAAAAGAAAACACAAACTAATTGTAAATAAATACAAATCCACTAACACAAAATCTGAAACTAAATACATTACACAAATGTCAACCTTGAAACTGAACAAAAAATATAAAACAATACAGACCAGGCATTTCACTTTACCACACATGGATACTCCCCCCCCAAATTATTTTGCGTGTGGTACATTCTAAAACAAGCAGGCATACAGCGCAGGGTTAGAAGGACACTCTGGGCAGTACATACGAGTCTCCTTCCGTGTACCTCTTCGCCAACAGACTACATCCCCTTCTGGGAAAGTCTTTTGAGGGTGTGGGAGGAATGTGATCAGGAAAGTGGTGATCTTTCAATCTAGCCACATCCTCCATCACTCCAACTCTAGGAGCACTTGCCTGTTCCACTACAACAAGGCTGTCTGTTACAGACTCCTGAAACTAAGCAAAAGTCATCTTTGACTCAGGACAACAATCCTTGAATACAACAAAAGCATTAAAGGTTGACAAGTGGAAAAGATGGATAGCCAACTTCTTATACCAAATGTAAGCCTTACAAAGAGCAGTGTAAGGTTCCAACCTCTAATCTACTCTATCCACACCACCCATGTACCTGCTATAGTCTAAAATGAAGCCAGGTTTGCGCTCTTCAGTAATCTGACTCCAATCAGTCACAGGTGAAGTGCTTTCATCATGGATGGTAGTCAGCATGTACACATCTCTCCTGTCTAAAAACTTCACAGCTAGAAGTTCCTTGCTACGCAACGCACTGCACTGTCCCCGCATACGCTTTTGACAAACAAGTTCTTTTGGGAAACCTTTACAGTTAGAGCGGATTGTGCCACAAGCAACAGTGTCCACTTTGGCCAATTCCCTGAATAACTGCACACCAGTGTAGAAGTTATCTACATATAAATGGTGACCTTTGTTAAAAAGTCCTCTACCAAGTTCCCACACAATTTTCTCAATCACTCCAAAAGTAGACGGACTACCGGCTGGGTTAATCCTTCAATCTTACCGGTGTACACCCTGAAATTAGAGACATATCGAGTCCTACTGTCACACACCATGTACATCTTAATTCCATAGCATGCCCTCTTACTAGGAATGTATTTCCTAAAAACCAAGCGGCCCTTGAACAAGACCAAAGACTCATCCACTACTATTTCTTTCCCTGGAGCACAGATCTCAGAAAATCGATCTACAAAGTGATCAATGACGGGCCAAATCTTAAAAAGACGGTCACAATCAGGGTGATCTCGTGGCAATGCTAAACCATTATCAACATAATGCAGCATCTGAAACAGAAGTAAATACCTATCATGACTCATGACTGCCAGAAATATAGTCGTTGCCATCAAGGGACTAGTAAACCAATAGGAAGACATTGTGGCTTCCTTACCAAGCCCATAAAAAAAGTTAACCCCAAGAACTTCTTCAACTCATCCAGATTTGTGGGAGTCCAGCGGGTAGCTCTAGAGTAGGGCATAAGTCTGGCACCGTTGTTTCTCAAATACTGTTCAGCATACAGATTAGTCTGCTCAACAATCTCTGCCACAAATACATCGTCCATAAACAACTGAAAAAATTGTATCTGCAAAAGTTTTCAGTATTCACTCTACACCCTGGAACACCAGTAAAGTCTGACAATGCCGGCTGCACCATGCCTGGGGCAACCCAGAGGTCAGCACTTCCAACTGCAAGCCTTGCAGCCCAGATGCCTCTTGCTGTTCTCCTCTAAACCAGGCACTTCATCCGCACTAAGAGTAGCTTCATCCGCACAGAGAGTATCTTCATCATCCAATGATTCTTCGTGGACAGCAAACTCACTGCCTGAATCTTCCACTCCCTCCTCTGCCTCAGTTGCAGAGTCAGTCTCTGAACCATGGTAAGATGAAGACTCAAAAAGCATACCAACAACCTGCTGAGCAGTAATCCTGCGGCTAGCCATTGTCCTTGCTAAGAAAGGAGACTGCACAAACAAGACAACAACAGCCAACACTGTGCAAAATAAGTACGTAAAAAAAAGTGTGCCTTTATCACAAAGATCGATATACTTAAAAACTATATGATTCATTTGCAAGAGACACCTACACTCACCAGCACCTACTCTGCAGAGACACAGCAAAAAAACAACGATATTCCACTAGAAAGAAAAAACAAAACCAATTACTCACTAGACAACAAAATACACATGGAGCACAAGTGCAAAAAGATTTTGACACTCAAAAAACAGAAGCCGAACATACTGCTATTATTACACCATTTGCAAAAAACACATTCATGCAGGGAAATGAAACTCATTTACATGGTACATAAAAAGTCTCTTACCAAACACATGCAACTACACAAACAGCAGAACCACCAGTAACGAAACCGCAACCTGGAACAGTCTAAAGAGCAAAATCCTTGAATTAGAACAAAAAGGGAGAAATAAAAGCATTACAATTGCAATTCACAAGAAATAAAACAATTAACATTATAACACCCTATGTCACTACCCAAATGGTCAATCTGCCAGATGGGCCTTCAAATAGAGCTGAGAAAAATGATGGGGGATCTTGCCCAAGGGATCGGGTGAGGTTGTCTGCCAAGCCGATCTGTCCCCCAGGTGGGGCAGAAAACAGCAGACAGAAATGTGCCCCCTTGCAAAAGAAATAAATCCCTGGTGATTAGTAGGGTTGTCTGCCTCCCCCCTCCCACGTAGGGTAGAAAGGCCAAAAAAGGGGCAGATCTGTCCCCAGGAGGGGCAGAAAAAACATTAACCAAATTTGACCCCCTTGGAAGCAACCATGTTGCTTCCATTACTCACAAAACAAAATCCATTGTGCCTAGTGGGGATCTCTGCCCCTCCACCCAACCCCCCGGGGGCAGACAGGCCAAAAACTGGCCGATCCGTCCACAGGGGGGGGGCAGAAAAAACATACACAAAATATCAGCCCCCTGGAAGCGACCCATTTCAATTAAAATTAAGTCCCTGGTGTCTAGTGCGGTTTTCTGCCCCCCCCCCCCTTCCCCGGGGGGGCAGAAAGGCCAAAAAAAGGGCCGATCTGTCCCCAGGGGTGGCAGAAAATATTGTGCCCCTTAAGGTCCCTTCCTTTAAATCAAAAATAAATCCCTGGTGCCTAGTGGGGGCATTCCTGCTGCGCGATCGCGACGCCATGCGCGATCGTGCAGCAGGAATACCTGCATTGAGACATCAGGGGAGAGGAAAAACTCTTACCTCTTCCCCGATGCCTCAATGCATCCCAATTCTCCCACCGGAGCAAGGAAACTCACCTGTTTCCTGCTGGACGCCTGGAAGCAAATGGCTTCCAGTGCGTCCGACTGCTCCTGATGACGTCAGGGATTGCCTGGGTGGGGTCGGTGGTGGCAGCGGAAACTCTTCCGCTGCCATCCCCCATTGTGGGGGCTAGATGGGCTGCCCATGGGGGAGCGCCAACGCTTTCCCCATGGGTGGGTGCCCTGACAGAGCGGTTCCGTCATGAGCACACGCCCACCGTGGCTCAAGACGGAACCGCTCCGTCTTGAGCACCAGAGGGGTTACTAAGATATATTTGGCACTTTTGAGACACCACATCCATTGTAAGTGGAGATTTGATGATTTCATATCAGTTGCAAGGTGGGATCAGGCCTTAAAATTTCAGGTAGTCTTTTTTTGTCAAAGTTATAGCACACAGAGAGGATGCTTAGTGTGTTTTTTAGCTTGAGTGTTAATTCAAAGTCATTTCCCCATTCACCAATCTTGCCAATGAAGTAATCCCATACGATGGTGGCAGGCTTAGACATGATCGGTTTCTGATGACGTCCTAATTGATATGGAGTTGTTTGCTGGGAGTATACACTTATTCAGTGGCAGCTCTTCCGCTAAGGCGGAGGGAGGAGCGTCGCCCCACTGCCTCGGAGCAGCAAAAGAAAGGAAAAAATAAAATGATAATAACAAATGTTATCATTTTATTTTGACCTCCTGCTGCAAAAGCTTGCGTGAGGGGGCGGGGCTGAAGAGCAGGGAGGAGTGGTAAAACATTCCTAGGTGCGGAATGACTGTTTGGTCGGGCCTCTCAGGCTGCCCAAACCAGGCATGCACACTTTCCCCCTTCTCCATGCAGGCTGCATTACAGCTTGCATGGAGAACATGCCCACCCCTACTGCCCCTGGCTGAGCGCAGTTACATGGCGCTCTGACCAATCACAACCCTGCATTGCTGTGTTGTGATTGGCTGCGTGGAGCGTGGGAGCCCTGGTGCTTCCTGCTTCCTGTTTCTTACAAGAAGCCAGATAGAGGACTCAGGAGAGGCGGCGGCTGGTCAGTCGGCCGGGAGGTAGATAATTTTTCTTAAGTGATCCCCCTCCACCCCCCCAGCCCCTTCCCTTCTTAATGTTATTCGAGATAACTTTAGCTGGTGAATTTCAATGGTTTTGCTAGTTTAAAATGGTATATTTTACTGGCACTTTCTTCTAACTATAGCATCCCTTTAACCTTTGTTGTTCACAGTGAATAGTGTTACTGGCAAAACGAATTAGCAGAATTACACTACATTTGGCAGAAAGCTAGATCTTTTTTCCTGTCGAGCGCCATGCTTCCACAAGTCTTGCTGGAGCTAGCGCTCCCCAACATGAAGAGAACTGTTTCGACCGCTGTTGAGATGAAACTTTAAAAATACGAAATAAGGTACAAGGGAGCATAGTAAGGGGTACCTTGACCTCTAGACCTTTGATGGGGCGGCTCAGATGGACTGTCTCTGGAGCCATATTTCTCCCCCCAAACATTAATTGGGGGTTGCTGCTATCACGCGGCAGCCAGGGTAAGTTCTGCGGGAGCACAGGGGCCCCATGCTGGCTTCCGTGCGAGTCAGATGGGATTAACTAACCATTTTAAAAATTGGGGAATGCATGAGTGTCTGTGGTGGCTTAGCTGCTTATGGAAGGCTGGCCCTGCATCTAAACCTCACTGCGCATGGTGAAAGGCTGTAAGAAGCAGGGGTTGGGTGCGGAGTCGAGCTGGAGGTCTGCATAGTAGGGAATGTCCAGCCATAGGAGGTTGGGCATGCACTGTGGCCACACACATGCTGCGCAAGGCCGAAGGTCGTGCGCATTGGGGGCGGCCATCTGCAGTGGTTGACCTTGCATATTACTTTACTCATGACGTTCTATGACATCATTAATAACATCGCTGATTACATCTGAAATTACATCATTGTTGATAACACTGTGCATGGCAGGAGCGCAAGTTATACTTTCTTTAGTTATCTATAACTGGTTAACTTCAGGGTTTTTTTGGTTTAAATGTAACATTAAAACTGACATTTTAACGTAACTATAACAACATGTGTATTTGTGTATATTACAGTCAGCAGTAGAGACATCACTACAGTGTTGCTGTCTGTGCAACACTGTTTAGATTTCCTGAGGTCCATTGATGTCCAGAATGTTATTCTCAGCTGTTCCTTACAAAAGGACACCTGGTGAAGCAGCTCTTTAAATTCCAATCGAAAGTCATTAAAGATTTCTTGAATAGTCCAATCCAAATGCAAATTAACAAACTTCCGGTCAAAACGTGCTCTTCATTTAGATTATGCTCGCAAGAATATGATTATTATATTGCAAGATCCATTTTAAACTGTATTTTTCATGGACTGCAATGGTGCAAAGACCAAATTATTCGAGCATCATTTGGTTTCTGATTATCTAAATTTGGATGGATAGATAGAAAGGAGATAGATAGACAGAGAGATAGACAGATAGACAGATAGACAGACAGAGATAGATAGATGGATGGATGGATGGATGGATGGATGGATGGATGGATGGATGATGGATGGATCAGACGGAAGGAGTTTCGGAAATCTGGAAATAATTTCAAGAATACGACCTGTGAAAGAAGGAAGAGACCCAACTTTGCATCTGGTTGTTGTATATAAATACAGGTAACCACGGGTTTTCTCAATGTAACGTTCCGATTTGAATTTATATTAAGATGTATAAAGCTAAATGTTCGAATTTATGTACAGTGTATTCTGTAGATTTGACCTAAGATGCCATGTAATGTACATGAAACCCAATAAACATTATGAATTTTAAGGGTTGGTTAATTGTATTGCTGAATGAAACCGGTTTGTGACTGAGTCCGGCCCCAAAAGATCACATGCTTGCCTGTTGTTGGAAGGGCTGTATGTTTGTGCATGATTTTTGTAGAGATTTGCAGTGCAGAGTCGGTGAACTATCTTCACACTACCTTGACCCTAATTACCAAATCCGTAGACTGTTGTGCAACCTGTAAGCTCTTACTGGGAGCTTTGGCAGAAGGACTACTGTCTGTGAGTGGACTGTTGAGTCCTAACATATACATTACATGCTCTTGTTCACATTGGAGTAATGATGTAACAGCCACAATGTTAAATAGAATCCCACTTATAATGCGTGCATTGTTTCCCAGGCAGGCACATTTGGACCCAGAAACAGTGGACATGTAGTCCGATCTTCATGGACCTAAGTCCCTGCCACAGTTATGTTATGTTATGTTATAGGTTTTTGTACCGCGCACAGCTACCCCAGCAAAGGGGCGTCCTGGCGCCAAAGAAAGGTCAACACAACATCACTAAGCGCACCTGAATCCAGAGGACTTAGTTAAAAAGGACAGTTTTAATAGCACGTCTAAAAAGGAGTAAATCCTCCATAGCTCGAATTTCACTGGGAAGTGAGTTCCACAGTTTCGCCGCCACTACTCGGAATGAGCGGCCGCCCATCCTGCTTAGCAGAAAGCGAGGAACAACAGACAAATTCTGCCCCATCGACCTCAAGGAACGAGAGGGTACATAAGGGGTCAGTAAATTCATCAAGATAGGTGATGCCGTACCTTTCAGAATTTTAAAAGCTAGGCAGAGCACCTTGAACTCGATCCGGCGAGCCACAGGCAACCAATGGAGTGATTGCAATGCTCTAGATGCTGAGCAGCGTTTAGGCAATCCTAATACCGCTCTTGCGGCGGAGTTCTGAACTCGCTGCAGCCGTGTGAGTTCTGCCTTGTTCGTACCTGCCAAGAGGGCGCTGGCATAATCTATCCTAGACAGCACAGAGGCCTGAACCACGAGCTGTCTAGTAGGGGCATCGAAAAACTTAAGCACTGGCCTGATGCCCCTGAGTATACCAAAACAAGAGGCAGCTACCCTCTTAGTTTGGCAAGTAAAACTCAGTGTGGTATCCAGCCATACCCCGAGATTTTTTATCTCCATAACGGGCGCCGGAATCATTCCTAGTTCGGGGGGCCACCAGTTGTCACTCCACCGTCCAGGTTGCTTCCCAACCACCATCACCTCAGTTTTCTTTGTATTCAATTGGAGGCAATTTTGGTTCATCCAATTGGACACCGCGCGCAACCCCTCTCGGAAATTCAAGGCGTCCACAGGTGAGTCCTCAGTTAGTGTGACCGCCAGCTGCGTGTCGTCCGCATAGGACACCATTGACAGGCCCCAGCGTTTGACTACCGCAGCCAGCGGACTCACATATAAATTAAAAAGAGTGGGGCTCAGAGATGATCCCTGTGGAACACCCGTAGTGAGCGGGTGCGAGGTGGATTTACCAGGTGGAATCGCGACCTGGAACAGTGCCCTTGGAACATACCTGAATGTGGTCATTATTTGATCCAAGAGGTAGGAGGCAACACTAATGCAAGAGTCCAGGCTGGAGAGGGATTGGCTTGGTTTATACCAGACTGCTACAAGTTTTATACTTTTTAGTTCTCAGCTCTAGGCAGCGCGCATGCACTGTCTCGAAGAGAGACATGCTGTATGTACTGTTGTGGCCTTCAGCCCACTCATAGGCTTGCCATTTGTTGGCTCTCGCACTGCTCCAATATTCCTGCTACCCTTTCCCTGTCTTTTCACGACTTTAGCCCTCCTCGACTTTAGCCCTCCCGAAGCCCAGTGACCAAGTACTGCTAAACATACGCAGCGGCCATTTTATCGCATTGTTTTGTGACTACTTTTTTATTTCTGTATGACTCCGCCACTCACCCCCTGTTCATAACTTTGTTCCGTTAACCACTTCTTCTTATCCTTTGTTTTGTGGCTTGTTGCATTAGGAAAGTCATATGGCCCGTCACCTGCCGTCACCACTTCCAATCAACACCTTTCCTCTCCTCCCCCAAACTCTGCCCTCCACCTGTGCCCTAACCTGGAGTCTTTGCCCGACTTTCGCCTGCCCGTCACTTTCTTTTTACCTCACACTTACAATGTTGCACCTTTTCTTTAATCTTTTGCTTTTTTATTCCAATACCCTGTTGCTCATTAACAGCCTACTGACTGAGAGCAATCAGAATCATAGCACACCCTCAACGCTGAGTTAGTTACAGGAAGCTTGGAAATCATCTTCTGCAATGGACCACTCCTTGAGTCCTTGCAAGCCCCGTGGGAGAGATCCCTCCTTGTACGCCACCCGACACCATCTGAATCGATCTCTCACTCCGCCACAGAGCGTTCACTTACCTAGGGGTAGATAATTCCAGGACTCGGGTCCCTCTCCGAAACTACTCGAACAGCTGAGGAGGCAGGCTGCAGGGGGTAGCGGATTCAGCTCTAGGTTGTTACAGCGCCCACCACCACAAAGTGGGAGGAGAAACTGCAAGGCGGGGAGAAAGAAATGGTCACTGGAGCCCTCCCACAGCTCCCCAAACAAGCATTTCCATTAAGTACTTCAGACACCGAGTGACTTCCCGCCAGGCATTATTCATGTACTTTAGCTGAAGAACCAATGCAGGATACCTATTATTTATTTTTGTTAGCAGTGTGTAGTGTAAACAGTACTGACCACGGGGTTCATGGTTTGATCCCCGGCGGCAGGTTAGCCCAGCACCATGTGACTCTGGGCAATAGCTCGCTTAATCTACCCGACTGCCCCCAGTGCCGGGACACCACTTCGGAGGTAGCTGTGCGCTTTATAATTACTGGTATTTCATTTCATTTCATCCTGGTTCCCCTTCAGTAACACAGCTTATTTACAAATATGACCAACGACCACCACTGCCAGGGAACGAGCCAAACCTTCCAGATCCGTCTGGTTCCTACTCGTCAATCAGGGTCAATTCTTCTCATGGACTGAGCGCTAACCGTGCGAGTGCGCAGGTGCAAGACAGAAACCCGCTTAGGAGCTGCACCGTGGAAACTATCGTACCGGTCAGCCTTGCATGTAGCGAGCGCTGCCTACTACTCAGACCCCTGTTATAGCCCCCTGCTTTAAATGTCCACCTACTGTGAAAAGTCAAGTGCCTCTCTTGTCCCACACCTCTCTGCCCCATGTTATACTTGCACCCTGCCAGAGGTTGCTCTCCCTTCTCCTCCCCGCCAGCTGCGGCTTTCCTGCATTCTGTAGTTGTCTGTCATGTCCCACTTGTGTCCAGGATTGCCCTTCTACTCTCATGGAGTCTCTGCCGTATCTGATTCCTGCCCCTTGCTAGCGGTGGCATTTTTGACCCACCCTCTTGCTTCCTGAAAGGTTTCGCTTCCCTCTGCCCTGGCAGATGTGATCCTCCTGCCTCTACTGTGGGTAGCTTTAATGTCTCAGGTTTGTCAGGGGTCGCACCCACGCCACACACCGGTATTCGCTATACTCTATACTCATTGGCAGGTGTGGACATATCGCCTTTTGATATAAGGGAATTTTTCACTGCATGACCGGGATAGGTGCAGTGCTTTCCCCCATACTCTCTACCAGGTATGGCCCTACAATCTGAACCATGTATTCAGTGTTTATAATCTCCTGCCATGGGCTGCTGCCCTGCACTTGGCCACTCCCTATGGCCACCCATGGGTAGTGCAGCGCTTCCACTTACCGGTATTAGCTTGTCTGCACCCCCTTACTACTTGTGACCCACCAGAGTGGTGGTCCAGCAGACACTGCCAGGGATGGCGCTCAATACTGCGCCTTAAACTACATTCAGTGGTATCTTCCATGGAAACCTGTCTTCTGCGCCCCCTTCTTTACCTGAAGTGGTAGACCTCCACCCCCATGCAGAGAGGACTCCTCTTCACATCCACCTCTTCAAGCAGTACCTCCCAATCACATGCCGCTGGGTGGCTCTTGTTTACCCCCCACACCCCGAGCCCACCTTCTTTGGCACCCTACAGTGCCTCGCCCGTAACAAGTACGTTTTCTGTACCACCCCCACCTCCAGTTTTCTTTGGCTGCTATGTGTTGAGTCCAGGGGTGCACTACCACGCCCCTTTGCTGTTGTGAGTGTGTTTTTCATAAAGTTATAATGGGTGGACATGGTTCTCGGGATCAAGAGTTTGACACATAAATGGCCAGGCAAGTGACAGCATCACCGACGGGCACACGCTGTGCACTCACAGCTTGAAGTCTTTCCTTGTTTTTCTTCATTAGATCTTTCAGGCTGATAATGCTAATTTCGATATCAGATACCAGATGACAACAAGCCACCAATTGTAATGTGAAAATGCATACTTGGTTTTAATGGGCGATACTGAAACAGATACACTCAATTGGTATTCGGGAAGCATGATATAGACCATCAATTTTCAGGCTTTTCCCCATTTTTTGTACTTTATCAAAATTAAGACGTGTTTTCTTGTTTATGCTAGTAGGCCGTCTGGGGAATTTACATAAGGCACTGGATTTTTAAGTGTGCAGTGGTATTTTACTTGCTTAGCGAATGCAGTGTGTCAATGTATTGATCCCGCCAATTGCTCTGACAAACATGCACACAATACACACAGCCACAGACACCCCCTCAAAAGTAATAATACACACATGTGAACACAGGCACCCAGCCGTAACCTCACAAACATACAGGTAAAAAACATTTGCGTTGACACTGCCAAAAACTCGTAGCTCACCATTGCCGAGACCGGTTGGCTTTGCCAATGCTTGTTTACAATGGAGTCCTGGGGTATACCTCTTAAGGAGTCTCTCATTGTTAGTAAGTAACATGTGTTTTTTAAACAGACTCTTCCATCCCTTTCATAGGAAACATGATATCTACATTTCTTGAAATCCCATTATTGCTTGAGGCCATAGTATTGGTTTTGTGTTTAGCCGCCCTTGAAATAACTTTCCTTCCGCACAAGTACAACTGTATAATTATACCTTGGCCTTGACTCCAGCATTAGAAGATATTCTTTTGTCTGAAAAATGATGAGATCTTTTTTAGTGTAAATACTACTTATTTCTTCAAGTATGTCATATTCTTTTAATTAGAAATTGATTGTGGGTTGCCTTGTCCGCTGGCTTTCAACCTAAATGCTTGCCACGTGATATGAGAAGCCAGTATAAAGTCTAATCCTTGCTCCACTTGAAAGGAATCCATTCTCAGTGCTATCTGCCCTGTTCCCCAGTCAGGGATATTTAAATGTGAAAGAAGAGGAGGAATATTGCAGATCCGTCCCAGAGGGCATACAGCCCTTGATTACATTTTAGGTCTGAGTTTTGACAACTCAGCTGTCAAACAGGCCTATTGTTAACAATATACATAGCGCGGGCTTTGAGCCTGCCCCTTACAGAGATTGGATTACTTTGGCCAGCCTTTTTCGACCTTAAGCTTGAACATTTGTCAATCTCTGCTCAGCCCTGTGGAGTAATCATCTCTCACCTAATGTGGTTGGCTGTTTGAATGTATCCTTTCACCTCCACCTGAGTGCCTGCATTGAGCCTGCAATAGCCATGTCTGCCCTCTCTGCTGGCTCCCTACTGTGTGTCTTGTGCTAATTTGCTAACGCTGCATGTGTTTCACATTAAGCCCAGAACTTTGGTTTGAAATCGAATTTGCCACTGCTTGTTTAAAGGTTGCGCATATTGCATGACGTGGAGGGATAGACAACATATTTCAGTGAGTGCAACAGGTGTGGCAGTGATGTTCCTCTGGTCATAGCAGACGCTCCCTCTATCTTTCTCTCCCTCTACGCGTAAAAGACTCCTCTGCTGATAATCATAGTTGATCAGTTACAAATAATGCTTACAGGTTCTAAACGTATTATATAGGTTTTTGGACCTTGAACTATAAATGTGCAACAGAATTGTGAAGTTCTGTTGGTTAAAAAACCACTACTACTGTTGTCCAGTACCCAGTTCCTGTGTGCAGCTGAGGGACTGGTATATTGTATTCCAGTTCTGTTGGTATAAACCTAAAAACGCATATTGTCATTTCTGGATTCTGTGATAATCTTATATAAATGGTTAAGTGGAATTGCCGCCTCCAACTGTTAGTGCAGTCATTACCTGTATCTCTTTTGCGGTGTGCTACGCCACAAGCTCCCTGATCTGCTTGTGGGTTCTTGTGTCACAGGCCCTTGATCCCGCCCTCTCACCCTGTTCCTCCATTTACTGCAGTGGCTGCTTCCTAATCTGAGGGTCTGCCTCCCCTTTAGTCCTTATTTGCCCATAGAGAGTAGGCACTGTCTTCCTCTTCTCCAGTCCTTGTATTAATCGAAGACTGGCGCTCCTTTGTTCGCAGCTTCTCTCTCTTCCTTTCAACCTGTGCTCCCATCCATCAGAGTCGACCCTCTGTTCTTCACAGCCTCTCTCTTCTCACCCCGTCTATCCTGCAGCCCTCTACTCTTTACAGCATCTCTCTTTCTGTCGTCCTCTGCCTTTATGCATCGGACTCTGGCCCTCTCTTTTGCATAGCTTTCATGCTCTCTGCTCTTTACAGCTTCTCTCTTCTCTCACCATGAGCTCCAATTCAGCAAGACTCTTGCCCCCTGATCTTCAGCCTATCCCTCCATTCAGCAAATGTATGCCTTCTGTTCTTCGCAGAGACCCTCTTCCTCCACCCAGTTCTTCCATTCATTAAAGTAGGAACCCCTGTTCTTCCTAGTTTTTCTCTTCCCACCCCTCTGTCATTCCATTCATTAGATTTTGCCCCCCTTTTCTTCACCGCTTCTTCCTTACCCTGCCCTTCCATTCATCACGCTCTGGCTTTCTGTACTTCACAGACTATCTTCTCTCCCCATCCTTCCATTCATCAGTCTTTGGACTTCTGCTGTTCCCTACTTCTCTCTCCCTCTCTGCTTCTATTTGTCTGATCCTGGCCGTTTGTTGTTCACAGCGTCTGTATTCCTCTTACCCTAGCCTTCCATCACCAAACTTACACCCTCTGTGCAGCTCCTTTCTTTTTCCCACCTTCTCCTCCCATTCAGACTTTGTTTCTGCTCTTTCTCCCAACCTTTCCTTTACTTTGTCAGATCATGTCCCCGGCCGCCTGTTCCTCTCTTCTTCTCTCTTCCGGTCACGGTGTCCTTCCATTCATCAGATTCTGGGCCTTACTTCTTCACAGCCGTCTTTTCTTTTCGCCCGCTCCTTCCATTAATCAGACTCTGTGCTTTTCAGAGTTTCTCTATTTTATTCACACTGCCCTTTCAGTCATCAAAGATACCATCTGTCTATTCATCAGAGTTCACACCCTGCTTCTTCTCTGTGTCCACCCAAAAGTCAAAGTTCCTGTCTCTTCCCACCTATAAGATCAGTCATCACAATCTCTGTCATCTCTCCTCGTCCATCCAAAGGACAGACTTTGTCTCCCCTCCATGACTCTTCATTCATCACTGCATCAAAGGGCGGGCTCTAAGCTCCATCTAACACAGGCCATACCTTCCTCATAGCTCCATCCCTACCCCGCTATCCATCGCAAGACGTGGCCCTGCTTCAGACTTTCATACTTCTTCCTTCAAGGGGTCAAAGCTTATGGCTCTGACAGTTCTTGCTTCCCACCACGACCTTTCATTTTGCCAGATTGTCTTCCTGTTCCACCTCCTCATCCTATATTCTCTCAGACTCAAAGATTGTGCCTGTTCCTACTTCTTGACACTCATTTTTAGGTTGAGCCTACCATACAGGACAAACTGTCTGATTGTGAAAGTCCTATAGTGAATTTACTGTGGGCTTAGAGCCTGCCCTTTGTTTACTATTGGTTGGCTTTATTTCCCCTCACTGATTGCTTTTTATTTGTTGCCTTGTGTTGGCTTGCCATGTCCTTCCATGTTTATCCCTCCCCTACAGCATACCCTCTTTACTTGTGTCCTTTCACCGCTTATTTTCAGAAAGAACATTTTTCTTTTTGGTTAAACACTCCATGAGAATGCATGTGTTTTCCAGCTGTTTTCCTTAAGTATTTATCTTCCTCTTCTCTGGTGTAATGTGCGTTGGGCTCTCTCACCCATGTGCTTCTCTCCCATCCCCCTCCATGTTGCACTCGCCCAGCATTGCTTTCTCACTCGTGTGCTTCTCCATAAAGTGCTGCTTTTCCACGCCTCCACTGCTCCCTGTTGCTGCACCAATCACCCTTTTTCTCCCCTTTACTATCCCTACCCGCCCTACACCCTTTGCTGGCCCTTCCCACTCTCCCTCTCCCATGGCTGCTTCTTCCCGCCCTCCCTCTCCCAATTGCTGCTGTCTCCCGACCACTCGCCATTGCTGCCTCCTCCCAGGATTCTGATCCCCATTGCTTCCTGCTTCCAGCCTCCTCCTTCCCCCCTGCTCCCCCCTCCAGCGGTCTTTCTTTAATTAATCTAGTTTTTATTTATTTATTTGCAAAGGCCAGGCAGCCAATTACTGTCCATTTTAAAAACGTTTTTGTGCTACTAATTTTTTTTAAGTGGTCTATTCCATATAAAAATGGCGCCCACATAATTTTGTAGGCCTGTCCTCCTTCTCGCCTTTCATTCTTCATAAGCTCAATGGTTCTGTCTGTCTGACCTTTTCAACCTTCTTTCTTCATGGCCTTAGACACTGCCTGTACCCCATTCTTACTATTAATTCTTCACAGGCAGAAGAGTTCTAAGTGCGAACACCCTCCACTCCTCACCTCTGCATCCTGCTTCTCCTAAATGACTTCTGTCTGTCTCTCTTGATTGTGTGCCTTTTTAGGTCGAGCCTTGGCAGCGCATGTGCTGATCTGGAAGCCGTGCTATATTGGTGCATGTACTTGAAGCTCCGCCTCACTCTCCGCCCATATTTGTCACTCGCTTGTGCCATTGTACTTCATAAATGTTGCCATCTGATTTGTTATTAGGCATGCTAGTCCCTCCTTAGTACCGTCTTGTTTTCATTTGTAACCTCCCATGAGTACTGGCCCTTTTACTTCGGCACACGGTACTTCTTCTTTAGTCTGTAAGCACTATTTTCTTTAATGAGTTTCTGTTACTGCAGGAGGGTCTCTCGTGTGCAGTTGTGACCCCTGGCTTAGTTTATTTAACTTGCAAATGGTGAGCTCTTCATGAGCCATGGGAGGCAGAAGGGGGCAACTCAGCGATGTCTTCACGCATTTGGAATGTAATCGGTTTCACATTCATGAGATTTTAAGCTATTGACCTTGTAAATGACAATGCCTTTCATTTATGTTTTAAAAACCAAAACATAAATAAAAGGCATAGTCATTTACAATGCCAATAGCTAAACCTTGTGTAAATGTGAGACATATTGCATTGCAGATGCTTCTTTTAGATCTGACTTTACAGAGCAGTTGTCATGTAAAATTATGTTATCAACAGAAAGTAGTTTTCAGAGGTAGTACAGATAGAGGGTCTTAGGCTCTGCCCACATCTTGGTTAACTTAAGTACTGCATTTGATTGGGCAGAAGTTATATGCTTCCAATGAAAAAGAGTTCTTCTATTGCACGTTTTAACTTGTGTCGAAGCTCATACTCAATACAGATGGACTAAGTTGGTTACAAAAGCAAGCCAGTTATCACAGCTGTAGGCTTGATCTGTTTATTATGGAAATTATCTATTATGAAGAGCATATGTAAAAGTCAAAAGGCATTTCAGGGTAGATTGTTTTTATTCTGTATTAAAACTGGCAGAGAGGTATTTTGTTACAAGGAATCTCACAGATTACTATAATAGGTAATGGTTTTGGTGTTGGTTACCCCTTCTTACAAACTGTGAGACTAGGAGATTTGCACGGTCATATTCCTTGTTAGGCTATTTTAGGAAAGATAATATTTGGCTTTAGTAGCTATCATTTTGTGTACACTAGCTTTATGACCATGTGTGCCTGATTGTTGCCTTGTGGGAAATCAATACAGTGGGCCTTGAATGGTTATGATGGCGCCATTAATAAAGGCTACAGCTCTGATTGGATCACTCTGGAAGGGTTTATCTGATGCTATGTCTAACATGGTTATTGCGAAAAGTTAGGGCAACGATAATAGGCCTAGCTTATTTATGGTGAAAGTATTTGATAAAGTCAGGATGTAGGCAGGTATTATATTACATGAAGGCTTAAACATTACTGTCATAAACAAGCATTTTGGTGTTCAGCCCTTCCAACAAAACCTGGGAGGAGAAGATTTTAAATGTGACAATCATTGATAGGCTCTTTAGAGAGATGTTGTATATTGTTTTGACTACTGTAAGTTTGTTCATAATTGTGATTGTATAACCTTATGCATGATGATTGCCATGTTATGCTCGGTGCAGTAGACCAGTGTTGGTTTGTGTTGTCACACCAGCAGTAAAGGCTGTATGCCTTATTTTTCCATTGGGAAAAGTTATGTCAGATTCTAGAAGTTTGATCTGTTTAATAATCAAGAGAATGACAGCCAGTAGCCATGACTTACTTATTGTGAAAAGCATTTGCTAAAGGCAACAGGCTTTTAAGGGTGGATAGTTTGGTACTTGGACTCTCACAGATTACCATAGTAGCCAAGGGTTTTGATGTTGGTGACCCACTTGATTAAATTGGGGGAAAAGGTGATTTGCATTATGGTAATCTTTATTAGGCCCTTTTAGATGGGACTTTATATTTTATAACATCATTTTTTGTATGTATTTGTAATTTTATTACGGTATACCAGATAAATGCCTATTGGGAAAGTAGATGCTCAAAAGCAGTATGTGTTGTGTATGATGACTAGCTGATGTTAAAATGTATAAACCTGATTGAAATGAAATGAAATGAAAAATAGGATTTATAAAGCGCACGTACACCTACGGTTTCTTGGCGCTGGGGTGGGAAGGCTAGCCAGTACAGATGGAGTGGGCTAGTCGTAGGCTAATGAAAAGAGCCAGGTTTTTAGAGGTTTTCTAAACTGAACATAGGATGGGAGGAGGCGGAGTGCAGGGGGGAGGGAATTCCAAAAAAGAGGAGCCTGAGTGGAAAATCGCAAACCACTGTGTTTTTAGGCTTGATTGGTTCGTTGTGAAATGTTATTTCATATGCCATAGGTCTGATCTGTTTGTGATGAAAAGTTCAGACAAAAGCAGATGGTCTGATTATTTATTATGAAACAAATATAATAAAGCTACTAGGCTTTTACGGATCAATTGTTATTGCACAGTAGTAAAGCCTGTAGACATATATTTGGTAAGATTAAATCTCATATTACCGTTGAGGCAAGTATGTTGGTGTTGATCATCCCCTTTGACAAACCTAGCTTTACCATATTTGTACTTTGTCATTTTTACACATGCTAACACTGTCTAGGGGCAATGGTTTCACCTCACCAATACCAGTTTCCCACCCAAATTCAGAAAAAAAGTAACTGAAAGGTGACCAGTCATCCTTCACTGCAAAGAAACACATGTTGCTGCATTCCTAGTAACTTTTGACCCATTTGAGCTAGAAACTAATTTTTGCTAAAATCTTACAAATTCTGCAACAGATGATGGATTGTGTGGCAAATCCTAATTATGCAGAAAATGCTCCTGCTGTGGAATCATATAAATTAGTGGCCCCCTAAGTATATTTATATATTCATGTATTTTAAATGACATGTTTTTGATTACAAGTTCCTTACAGGCAACTGAGCTTGTCAGGCCTTCCTAAGAGATTCTAGCAACAATTATTACAATAGTAAGTACTATAACAAAATATGCTTCATGCTGTATAATTTGCCATCTCGTGGTGCACAATTTAGTCAAACGTGTTGTATAATTTGTTCCTCCGCTGCCGCGTAAATGGATTTTGTGTGGGCCCTCTTCTGCCACTGGTCTGCATGAGTGTAATTTACACTCAGCTTCCATTCATGACGGCATTTACATTAGGGTATTGGGTCAGCTCACTTTAGCCATGGGCTCTCTCTGGCCGAGATGACATCATTGTCTGATTGCATGTGGATATCTGCCTGAAAATGAGCCTGTTTCTGTGCCTGGGCTGGAGAACCAATCTTTTAGCTTTCCATTGTTTCCTTTCATACGTTCCCTTTCATTTGTTTCTTTCTACTCTTTTTATTTTCATTTTGTAGAGCATACTGATCTCCAGGCAGTACTAATTGTCGCTTGCTTGCCACTCATTTTGTTTACAGTACACCACATCCCTCATGGTAACTCCTCCGTCCATCCTAGAATGGTATTATCCATAATGTATCACTTACTTACCATTCGAAATTACCAAAACATTGGCTCTAGGGGCAACAGCTGCGATGAAACTTTAAAACAGTGATACTCTGGGTGCATTAACATTGCGAGACACGCACCTTCTGCTTTATTGAATTGAATTGCACAGGTCAGGTGTGGGAGGGATGGAGCGTTATCATCTAGGTTCCCAGTTCTTAGAGGGGTAAGACAGGGTTGCGTTTTGGCGGCAACCCTGTTTTGCCTCTTTGTTAACAGTGTCATATCTCATCTTGACAATGTTAGGGACAATGACGGAGGGTACAGGCTATCATGTTCGCCGACAATACCCTCCTGCTTTCCAAATCCCCGATGGGGATTCAGCGGATTTTAGATGGATTTGGTCTTTTCTGTAGACAACATGGTCTTGAGATCAATACAGAAAAGACCAAATTCATGATATTTAATCCCTCCCCCAAAACTAGACCTAACCCATCCTTGGGCCCAGCAAGACTGGAAAGGGTAAAAACCTTTCAGTATTTGGGTGTAACCCTACATGAGAACCTTTCTTGGGATCCCCAAAAGCAAGATCCCGGCTAAAGCTGTCTGAACTGTCGGGTGCAATTTTGAAGGTCGCTAACACTTCAACTTTTAAACCCATTAGCCCGGCATTAGCAATGTATAAAACCCAAGCTAAAGCGGCCGCTTTATATGGAAGTGAGCTATGGGGGTATAAAGCAGGGACAGAACTTTTGAGTGTAGAAAATATTTTTCTTAGACGTCTCCTAGCCCTCCCCCGTGGCACACCCCTGCTCCCCTTGAGATTAGACGTGGGTCTCCCCTCCATAGTGGATGATCTGGAATTAAAGCCTTTAAGATTCTGGCACAGGCTTTGGACCACAAGCGAGCTTGCTCACTATAGGCAAGATCTCATTCATGTAATGAACCTGAACAAGCTTGACAGAATTCCTTGGTTGGTCTTCATTAAGAAAGAACTGTGACTCCCAGAGTTATGGGAGGTTCCTGAACGGGGCTGCCAAAGGGTTTCCCGTAAAAGACTGGTGGAAATATACAAGGAAAAAAGTTTATTCTCTTTGGTAACTGCACCGAATAATGGCATTTTAACAGACCGATTTCTGGATTCCAAAAATTCTTACCAATTTGAAGGTTTTATGGACATCATTTTCCCCATTTTAGCACGAAAATTGTTCATCCAATGGAGATTAGGCACTCTGTCCATTAAAACTTTTACCTGCAAATGGATTAAGAGGGATGATAAAACCTGTCCAGGGTGCAACAATCATGATGAGGAGGAAATTCATGTTCTGTTCTTTTGCCCAGCCTACAATAGACCAAGGAAATATTGGCTTGCGCCACTATGTAGGAACTTGGGCATAAGGAGCCATCTGCACTCTTACAGAATATTGAAAACTTGTACTCTGCCCCACATAGTCTTTGCAGTTGCCAAATACATAATGGCTATGTGGCAGATAAGGAATAAACTATTAAAAGACTGACATTGATATGAACTCTAATGCTACCCCCCTCTATGAATTGATTCCCAAGGAAATTATTTTTTATGATATGTGTTTAATGTTTTTTAATGTTGAATGTTTTTATTGTATCTTTTATTGTCTAAAAGACCGAAATAAAGATTTTTTGGATTGGATTGGATTGGAATTGAATTTGTTATTGCAAGCATATGCTCCGTAAATTTAGGCGGCAGCATTTTTTATGTTTATTCTTTTAATCTATTTTGAGTATTGCTGTTGGGTGTGCGTGGGTGCGTTACTGTGGTTATATAAATAGGTGAATGCAAGTAAGAGAGAAGGAATGGATGCAAGGTTGAGTGACAGTGCATGTATCCTAGATTATTGAGTGCCTGAGAGGTACTTTCATTTACAAGCCGCACCTGTTGGCATTGCCAGGGCATGTTGCTGCACGTGCAGAACAGTAGACGCCCGGTCGCCGTGTCCACGTGGCCCGGGAGGCGCCGGAGGTGTGTCACGGTAGTGACTGGGACAGCCGGTGCAGTCGCACCAGTGAGTGGGCGGGCCCCGTGGGATGAGGTGTTTGTACACATGGCCAGCCAATGCGCGGACCCGCCTTCAGGGCGCGGGGTGGAAGTTAGAACAACTGCACAGGCGCTATTTCTGTGCACAGTGGTCACCGGATACCGCTCTATCTATAGACCTAGAGGTATGCAGCCCCTTGCATAGTCCGTCCGCCCCCGCGCGGGGTCAATGTGCCCTCCGCCCCCTAGCATTCTTCTTTACTCATCTGTGTTCAGTCCCTTCGCCCTTCTGTTTCCTCTCCCCTCCTTTCCTTACCCCCAGCCTCCTGTGTCTACCACGCCTCACGCGTGCCCCTCCTCCTCTTCAGTTTCCTTTTGTTTCCATTGTTTCTCCCTCTCTTGTTTCTCTTCACCTGCCATGTCCTGTTTTGTCTCTGACGTAAATGATCATTAGCTTCCCTTTGTTTCCCTTCGTCATCTCATGTCTCTCCACTCCTCTCATATCCCCTTAGTTTTCTTTCCTGTCATCAATAGCCTCCTCGTTTCCACTCTCCAGCGCCTCCTCCTTTCTCTCCCTGCCTCTTGCTGCTCTCTCACCACTTCTTTCCTTTTCTCTTTTTATCTTCTCCTTTTCTCTTCTTTCTCTTCTCCTTTTCTCTTCTTTCTCTTCTCCTTTTCTCTTCTTTCTCTTCTTGTTTCCCTTCTATTTACTCATCCGCTTTACTCTTGTATCCCCAGCTTTCTGGGCGCTCTTTGGTAGTTTCGATTTCCTCCTCCGCGCTCTTCCTCTGTTTATCCTTTCCTCTCCCCCCTGTTTTCCTCCCCGTTCTCCTTCTTTTCCCTGTCCTCGGCTCTCCGTTTATCCCACTCCTCTCACTTCCTCCCCAGCCGCGTCCCTCGAGTCGTGCCCTCTTTCCCATTCTTCTCCCTCCTCGGCTCTCGCCTGTGGGCTGCCCTCCTCTGGGGGGGCTGGTTCGGGGGCGGAGCTCCGGGGGCGACGGGGCGGCCCCTCTCGTGTTAAACTTGTGCTCTGCCTGCAGAGTTCACATTCCTCTGCTTTTTTTCACCCTTCTTGTCACAGACAACGCTGCGCCCGGAGAAGGACGCCTCTGCCTGGCCCGTCAGGAGTTTGTGGAGACTGCTCGAAACGGGGTTTAAGGGACGCTTGGGACCCCCTCGTCTGCGGATCCGACGGGCCTGTCTGCGGCCGCCCCCGCCCGTGAGATGAAGGAACGGCTGCTGCGGACGTGAACGGTAAGTGGGTGACCACCACCACCACCATCGCGCGTCAGACTCAGCCCTCCACCAGAGTAAACATGTGATGTTGGGGGGACGTGCTGTGTTCACTGGGCCGGCTGCGGGGGAGGGGTGCTGCCACTTCCCAGACACTGCTCCCGGGATGTCCCGGACAATGCTGGCGCTCTCGGACATGGCTTGCCTGGGGTGATGACTTCCCTTGTAAACTCCTGGCTCGGGAGGGGGGAGTTGGGCTCGCAAGACAGTTCTACCGCTCTCTGAAAATGCTGCGTATTTCACTTGGAGAGCGCGAGGTGTGTTTATTATTTCACTTGGAGAGCACAGGGTGGGTTTTAGTTCCCACGGTCTCTGAAGTTGAATCTAGGCGCTGCGGCTCTTCCATTCTGCAGGGTTGTATAGCGTGCCTTCACTGTTCCTTCTGGGGGAGTATCTCTCTCTATCCTTACATATGCCCCCCCATCATCTCAGATATCACCCCTCCCGTTGTCAGACACTGATTGTTCCAAAGTCTAGGGATCCCAATTTACACATTTGTCTTCACATGTACTGACTAATTTGTGCCCCCCTCCTCCCCCTCTCACTTCTAAAGGGAGGACTGCCCCCTCTTCCCCTGCAGTGGACGCCTCTGGCCGGTGACCCGGTCACGCCCACTTCCTAATCTGCCACAAGGCTTTCTCCCACTGAAGCGTGTGACACCCACCCCCACTCTCATATGTTCCAAGTCTTCACCCCCCCCTCCCTCCAAAACAGCAACAGGACCGCTGTTCGCAGAGTCTCAAATATCTATGCAGAAGGTGGTCGACACCTCGTCCCCTCCAAGGTGACCCGGTGGGGTCTCCGGCCCCAGCCTTATAAAGGGCTCGGGGTCTCCTTCAGTGTAGGTACCACGATACCCCTGGAGGGTAGCGTAGGATGCCGGGATACCCAGAGAATGTAACCAGTGAGGCTCCCTACCAAGGGGGTGTGACCTTAGACGTCTGTCCTCACAGTTGACAGTGCCTAGAGGCCTGTCTATGAAGTGAATGTAACTAGCGCCTGCTTACAAAGGGAATGTAAGCCTAGATGGCTGCCTGCCAAAGCATTGTTACTGTAGGATCCTGGATGCACTGAAAGCACTGTCCCAGATGTCTTAATACAAGGGAATTGTCAGTGAAATGCAACCATACATGTGAACACACTGGAATTACTAGATGATGTAATCTCCGCAGACAGGAAATGTAGGTGTGTAAATGTCCCTGTAGTATGTGGCTGTATTTATCCGGATACGCTTGCAGTGTGACTGCCGATGTCAAGGTTGCAAGGAAGCCTAACCGCATAATTCTAGATTCTTTGGGAGTGTGGGATTGTCATTAAAGACTGTTAGACACCCAGGGAGTGTAGTTGCAGATGCCGCTTAAGCAGCTATTGTACATTTTCGGCGACCCATGGTCAGCTGTTAGCGCAGTGGTTTGGGGAATGTGCAGTGCTGCTGTGGTATTCAGTAGATGTGCACGTGCTTGTGTTTAGTAGCCACTTTGTTATTGACATGTCTGCCAGCCTGTTCTCCTCGTCTCACTGCCTAACCCTTCTTGTGGTTTTCACAGCCTACCTGAACCATCAACCTGTTTTATGTATTTCTTTCGGAGCTGTTGCTGACAATTACATGCGTTTAACAAAAACACAACGGGTTGACCTGCAGGAATTTGCAATATTCTCCTTGCCCAGCCAGGCCTACTCCAATATATAGAATAGCTCTTGATGCACTTTTTTAAAGGGTGCTACACCACGAGGCCGTAACAGTCAAGTTCTGCCCTCCAGCCCCTCCCCCCTTTCCCCACACACACCTTTCCAATCACTCCTTTACTAGACCTTTGGCTTTGCCATTGTCCCGCCCTCTGCCGAATGGCTAGACTCACACTATACACATGCCACATAAATGGTGGTTCCTCACATTTGAGATTTCAAGAATGAACTAGAGGCAATGGGTTGAAAGACAGATAGTACTTCCCCAGTCTACACAGTACTTTTTTTTCTTTCAAGAGTTTTCCCTGAAAGTTGTTTAAAGCACCTTAAGGAAGTCGTCTTTGTGTATCTGTGGCCGTTGGAGTGAGCTATAGGACTTTATAGTGAGTTTGAAACAAATCCTCAAGTTATATAGGACACAAAGGGCATGTACACGCCAGACACCGCCATGCAAATTTGAGACACAGCATGCAGCAAGGCCCAGATTTTTAGAGTTATGCGCCTACAGGGACACACCAACGTCTATCATGACAGTTTTAGCACTCTGGCGGAAAGTTTGGAGGGTTAGAAATGGTAGTTCTCGTGCAAGAACACAGCCTGTTATCAAATACACTGCAGCATCATATAGGCAGGCAACAGGTTTAAAGATGGTGAGGCTCACACAGACACAAACCGATGCAGGAAGTTAAGGAGTTAAAAGATGGCAGCGTGGCTATGACGCAAGGACACAGGCCCCTTAACAGATCTGTTGAACCAGTAGGCAGGAAGCCCTGCAGTTTTAAGTGGAAGCTCTTACACAAGGATACACACCTTTGCCAGGTTTCTAACAGCATCATACAGGAAGTTCTGCTGTTTAAAAGTGTCCCTACTCATGCAAGTTTATACACCAATTTCAGGTCGGTTGCAGAGTCATACAGGAGTGTTTGGGGCTTAACAATGGCTGTTGTCATAAAAGATTATACACCTGTCAGGTGTGTTTGTAGAAACTTCCTTGGTTTAAGGATGTCCGCTTACGTACAGGGTCACAAACTTTATCAGATCTGGGATAGCATCATATAGGAAGGCCTGGGAATCAAATATTGCTACCCAGGGACATAAAGAGGTGTCAGATCCATTACATAATAGTTAATTCTCTGTTGCAGGGGCTCGCAGCAGAAAATGTAAAGGTTCATTTGCTAACTCCCAGTACCGGAAGTATGTACTCTTTAAACAAATCAACGTTAAATTCTCATGTCTTTGACACAACTATTGTAAGAACAAAATACAACGTAAAATCAAGTCTTATAGAGTATTGAGAGCACTAAGTCATGCTTAGTTAAATGTTTAATATTTGAAGTTGATGTGTCCAAAGTGTTGCACTGCAGAAAAGCAGATATGTCTTCTGCCTTTCATATGAATATTTGCAAGTTGCACATGTGTGCAAACGTAGTGGACTGGCTGGTAATTTGTACATACTGGCACTTCCTAGTGGGCTCCAAATTGCGATCTTTTTTGGGGCTGGAGTATCGAGATCCAGCCCTGAGACCGCCAGAGGCCCTATTCTTGCCGCGTTCCTTACCAATGTCCACACCCTACAGAGTGCTCAGCTTACTTTACAGACTTAAACTTGCACCCATGACAGGTAGCCAGTTTTCAGGACTGTACTGCCTGGAAAATTGTCCTAGTTAATCATCATCAGTGATACAAATGATTGCCTTCTTTTCACAGAGTTTTTTTTGTATCTGTCACATGGTTTATTTAAGATTGTATGTTTTTCTTATTTATGCCTACTACCCTTCCTGGGGGTATAGTCCATCAGTCAGTACACATTCCTGTTGATCCACTTTCTCTTTGAGTGGAAGGTTGCTGTGATAATTCTGGGACAGTGGCTTCCCTTCCAGTCAGTGCTCTGTTGTCCTGTTGACTGCAGGTGTTCGCTTCGGTGCTACTTCCTAAGGATGTGGGGCGTTCTCTTTCTTGTGTCCAGAATACAGAAGCATTCCTCCTGGAGCCAGTCTTTTTTGACCGAACTGTATCAATCTGGTTTCACTGATGCCAAGCAGGGCAAAGTCGTATCTTTTCATCTCTGCTGCCCTTGGGCTGTCTTACCTGTCTCCTACATGGGCCTCATGTTTCATGTCCCGATGCAGATGGTCTTGGTTGAAAGCAGGTGGGTCAACTTTGTGGATGCCAGGGATCTCTAGCTTTTACCACTTGGCGTCATCTCTCTCCCTGCAGGAGATTCTGCTATACTCAAAGGCCAGAATGTCTCTTGGTCTTTTGTTTCACATTTTTGTAGCTAGAATACTATTTTTGTACTTAGTGGGGTAGGTAGCCAAACGCTTAACCCTCCTCTTTTTGCAGCTGGGCTTGGGACCAGCCATGGCGGAGTTTGTTTTTCTGCTGTGGTGCAATTATGCTGCTGAGAACTGCTGCAGAGTCTGAACTGTTGCAGTATTTCATTAGTTCTCCTGCAGAGCTGCTTGCAGTACAGATGGCTTTTTATCTAATCTATTTAATAAACCACGCTGTAATTTGCATCATTTAGACCCATTTTTCCTAAAACCTCCTTTGATGAAAGATCTTTGTCTTCAGATCCACGGGAGAGAGGCAGGCTTGCTTGTGACACTCACATGGTTCGTACAGGGGGGCGGGTTTGAACGTTTTTGCATGGCCTGGTTTTGGTTCTCAGTCTGGCTCTGCGTGGTACTTAAGCACTTTCTTAGCTGATATGGGTAGAAGACCTCGGGATAGCATCTTCTGACTTATGCGTCCCATCACAATAATTGATGCACACCTTCGTGATTCCTGTTATTTCACAGGGCCTAGTTCCTTCCTTTTGATTAACTACAATTTACCTTTAAATAAGTATTTGCGGTATATTTCATTCTTTTAATGCTCATGCTGAGTCAACTAAACAGCAGCCCAGTTCTGCTGCTGCTCCGGGGCGGCATGTAAAGGTCAGGAGGGTCGCGATGCGGCCCCAGGGCTGTACTTTGAGTATCACTGCTGTAGATTGAACAGTATGGTATGTGGTAGCCATCTGAGATGTAATGGGACAGTCACATTTAATTGGGACAGTAGAAGGCAGCACGTTTTACAATTGATACATCGGTTTAACACTCGCCGCTGAAACATGCAATGATCTCCAGATCTTGAATTGAAATCCGGAAAGGCCGACACAACCATCATTTCTTAGGAGGTGTTTACATGAAGTACTACTAAACTGAGTAACAGTAACGCCTGCCATTTACAGTTTTTACAGGGTTTCAAGCGCGCACGCCTTCTGTCAGTGTACTACAGACCCGTTCTAGATCTTTCGACAGGCCTGGGCACAGCCAGTCGCATGCTGGAGTTGCGCAGCATGTGAATGACTCTACCCCGGCCCCTCCAGGCTTTCAGAGGCACCATCCGCTTTCTCCAAAAGAAAACTCTGCTTCTTTCAGGGCTGTGCACATTGAGGATACCTCTGCACATGGGTGGAATAGAATAGTGTGAAACAGGGTGCCCTGAGCCAGGAAGCAAGACAGGTGGAATGGACGGGAAGTCACACGGATGGCGTCTTCCTGTTGAAGGCGAAAAGCCACCTCTACAAACAACGACTGCGTCCCTCGGATTGGGTGCAAGACCCCTTGCCGGGCACTTCTGCACCCCTACCCCTCCCCCCCGACAATAGACACGGGAGTCCTTCCCTCCAAAGTCTGCCTAGACTGTCCCACAAAAGCCAATTGTTCCATTCTGCAGGGTGCAGGGTGATGCAGGACGGTGTGTGCCCGGGCATGTTGCGCCCCTCGTCGCCACCGTCTAGCTGGCACGCCAGTGAGCGGAAGCGCTCTCTGACCCCTCCGAGAGGGGCCGCGGTTTCGGCCCTGGTTTCACCTGGCCTGCTGCCACGCTTTCTCTCCGCTTCCGCTCTGCGGCCTGGGCGCAAGCAAGGAGGAAGGAAGGCATAAAAGCTGCCGCTGTCACTCGCCCAGGCCCGGGAGCCGAGACGTGTGGGGCGCACCCAGGCCAGGTGGCGGCACCGGGACCTCCCTACCCCCGTCCCGGACGCCTTCCACACATAATTTGAGTATGGATTTAACCGCAAGGCACAGCTCTGCATTTCCACACGTTCCTGTATCCGTCCATGCAACTGGTGCTCATGTAAAGCGCTCTGATACCTTCTGGTCGAGTTCGAGATATATAAAACTACAAAAAAGGGGGGGAGCAAACCCTGCACTTGGAGCACGGTCCTTACGCTGTCGCATGTTTGATGCGTTTGCAACTTCTCTCATCTTCACTATAAATCGACCGACCTCAAAATAAATACCTGCCGTTGTGTTACATGATAACGCTCGATTATACGATGTAGAGGCCTAAACCCGCTGAGCTAGCTAGATTGTTCGTTAATGCACGTATTGTGTAGCCAGCAAGGTCACGAATACCGGACAACCTAGGCTGTTATATTTAGAACCGTTTGTAGATTCCGGCCGAAGGCGGCTTTTAATGTATATTTATTTGGCTTGGCTCAGCCAGGGTCCATCTGCCCTGCCTGGTTTATGGGGGGCTCGTGGCGTGACTAGGAAGGCGGACGTGCAGCAGTGACGTCTGAGAGTCTCGGAAGTGACGAGTCGAATCCCTGCCTCCCCCGCTTCTGGCCTTGCTGCCGAAGAGCACTGCTGTTGCTTTCATTGTAGTGACTCACACTATGGCATGGTGTAGTGATTGATTCAATCGCAAAGTAGCCCCTCTATGATGGAAATAGAATCACTGTCGTTGGCACCGCAAGTATACGGGTGACTGAGCGCCTCGGCGGCTGAATGAGTCGTTAAACCGAGGAGCCTTATCTGAGGGGCTTGAGGGTCCCACAATTCTCCCTCTCCCCTCATTGCTCTTCATGGGTGCGAATGCAGGTCGCCATGGTACTCGGTGACATTTAGCCTCAACGTTGACAGATATGTCGTGCCTTTTGCCAAAACAAGTTTATCATTCTTCATTTATTTGCACTTTGCTTGTTCTGTTTACGAGGAAGGATAGAGTCCGTTCTACCCAAGTGTTGCGTTTTGTCATGTGGGAGGTACCATGTACTGATGTCACTGTGCGGTGCACGTGATGCAGTTTGTGCTCTGCCTGTTGTGTGTGTCTGTTGGTGACTTTGTCTGCTCAGGGCCTTGTTGCACATGTTCTCTGTAGTTAGTAGTACTACCTGTGAGGATATTTTCAATATACACACACTCCTAAGTGATTGGCTTTGCTGGTGCTTGTTTTTTGTGCTTTGCTATCTTCTGTACTGTTTTGGGTATTTGTTTAGCTCACATTCATCAAGCCTCAAGTATTTCTTATGGTAAATGCTGCACTTATATGAGTGAGAGTGAATGGGGGCCTACCTCAAATGAAGGAACACATTTTCACCCCTTGATACAACAGGAAGTGATCAGCAGTTTTAGGGATGGGTGTTGGTATTGTGTTTTGCGTCTTTTCAACTTGAGCAGAAGACGTTTACTCTCTGCATCTGGTACTTTGGGGTGGTAAATTTGTGTCCATGCATGGGGTTACAATTCTAGAGTTTGGGGTTGCACACGTTTTTTTAAGTTGTTGAATTTGTAAGTGGACGTTTTTTCTTTACTTTTTATCTGTCAATTATCTCAGCTCTCTTTGTATAAAGATTTCGGTATTTCTTCTTTTAATACAATCTCTGTAACAACAAACTATTCTATATTTTCATCATAATGTTCTCTTAAAGCAACTCCTACACTAATAACTTAACCACTACTTCTATTAGGTATTTTTTTCCTTTGCTTGGGTACCAACATTCATTTTATTTCAACATGGATGTTGCTTCTTCTGCATAGGCATGCTTAGTCTTTTTGGCTGTATTGCAGTAGCGCTCTACATGCTCTTGTTATCATTGAATTGGTGTTTCACCTTGTTAATCAAGCTTATCTATTTACCATTTTTTCTGTAATTTTATTTTAACTAAGTGACCTCATTGTTTAGTTTGAATATATATATGGTTCTTGTTATGTTTTTCATTAGACGTCTTAAAGTGCACCAGCTCCCCTGATGAAGAACCAATTGCAGTCCGAAACGTATTGGCACTTCTTAAATTTTGACAGTAGAAATACCTAATTTGTGATTTGACATATACATGTAGATTATCATAAGAATTCACAAACGCCTGGGCACTTATTTTTAACTGTTTGTTTAAGCAATTGACAATAAAAAACAAATTTTTGCCGCAAATAAAAATTTTAAGAAGGTTGATTTTAAAACAACCATTATTCATAAGAAAACAGCTTAATGATCTAGGCAATTCATAACACCAGTCGGCTGTGGACAGAGGAACTAACTCTTGTCGCTAAGTGCAAGTTTGTACCGTTTCACAGAGTATCAGAGGATACTCCTTTGTGGCACACTCCTAATATCATAATATGAGAGAACATATGGTCACAAAGTCTTTATTAATAGGTGTGCAACAATTTGGACCCTTAGTCCTGACCTCTCAAATACTCTGAAACATTGTCTTTAACCTCAAGCAACCCAACAAACCCCACTCTCATTCCAAATATTTTTTCACCTGGAACACTTCCAGTGCATGGCTGTTCTCAAATATCACAAACTCATCTCATCCTCACAACACTTTCCCTTCAGTGTTTTACTCCTGGGGAAGATTCAGCACCAGTAGGATCGGTTTGGCCTATATGACAGTCCGACTGTGACACATAGGCTAGTCTCGCACATCGGTGTGTTGGCTGTGTTCGCATTTTTTGCATAAATGCACGGTGTCTCCCATACTTTGCAAAACACCTGTACAGCATTTCTATACAAGTTGAAAACTGCCCGATTTGGAAATGTAGTCCACTTTTTTAGCTATCTGGTTTGTTAATCCAGGCCAATTTTATTTTGGTGCCTGCACCTATGTTCTTTTCCAGTCCAGCATTGAGCACCACTTTTGCCCTAAATACCCTCCCATTCCATCTCCCTTACAAAAGCTTGCATCTCACTCAAAGACCTAGCCAACTCTTAGCTTCATTGGAAATACTCCAACGAGGGTATCCTACTCCCAATTCCCTTTGAGAACCTTTTCTTGCCTGGAAATGTGTAACCAGTATTGCTGTCACAGAGAGATGCTCTGAGCCGAATTATCACTATTAAACATTCTTACAGTCTGTCTTTCTTTCACAAACTCTTTCCGTTAGATCTCTCATCTCTAATTGATATTTCCCTTGAACTTTTTCTGTCCTAATTCATTGTCCTCAAATAATATCCTGTTTTGCATTACCCTGCACAAGAGGAGTCCTAACACATTAGTACAATTGGAACTTCCCAGGCCATCTAATCACCAAAGGATCACCATCCCTTCTTTTGAAAATAATCTAAACAGCTTGTCGTATGTCTTGCATCCTTCACAAACCATATGTGAAAAAATCTCAGTTAACCTTTGCCCCCACCATATTCCAGCATTAATGACCCTCCTTCAAAAGAGGGTTCTGATTAAAAGGGTTGTCCATTTGATCTGACACTCTTAAGACCTGATAATCCCTCGCCTGCTCTCAAAACATCTTGGCCTATTTCTTTTCTTTGGTGGCTCATCTCTTGAAAGATATTGAACTGTTCAATTTTCCCTATTCTTCCTTTGATTTGTCTCTGCCCCCTCATCCCCTGTCTGCTCCTTTCTGGACTGTTACTTCTTCAGTGCTCTATTCCTCTGACTACTACTCCATGAGGACCTGAGTTCTATTCTGTAGTCCTCTATACTTGGTGTGCACTTTCTGTGTGCTTTCTGTTTGAAATGTTAGCTCTCTCTGTGCTCTGTTCGCCTGATTCATTCTTCTCTCTTCGTTCTCGTGTTTTGGTATGGTCCTTTCTCCAATGTGCTCTTTCCACCCCCCCTCTGCTCTTGTTGCTTAGCTGTTCCTCCTCCTGTGTACCTTACCTGTGGTCTTAATTGTCTTTGCTGTGTAGCTCCCTGTTTGTGCTCCTCATTTGATCTGCTTTTTCTCCTTCTATCTTCTTCCCTTAATCGTTCTTTCCTCCCTCTGTGTGCTCTCCGTGCCCTGTCTTTCCCCTTGGCTTTCTTCCCTTGGTCTGTTTCTCCCCATCTCTGTGCTTTTTCATCTGTCATTTCTTACTCGTTCTTTCCTTGATCCACCCTTTCTGTTCCTGCTTTCTTTGGTCTATCCTTTCCCCTCTGCATTCAACCCTTGGTCTGCCCGTTCTTATCCCTCTGCAGTCTTTGCTCGACATCAGCAGTATCTTCATCCCCCCCACTACAGTCGTTTTTATAATGAACCTTGGTTTTCTCCTTCCCGCTGCACTTTTCCTCTCCTGCTCTCAACCCCTTCCTTCTCTCCCCCTCACTTACCTCTGTTCTCTTCTCAAAGAGCCTTGATTTGAGTTGGTGCTTGCAATCTTTTGCCACGAGCCATGAATGAGTTTGCCTCCCACCATGGGCAGATGATGAGTGATGCTGGATGCTATATTTAGCCTTGGCACCCGGTGCGCCCTGACTCACATCACTTTATTAATTCATATCCCTGTGCAACTCCAAACCCTTGAATGTAAAAACACTCACTTACAGATTGAATATGCATTTAAGGAAGAACGAAACACGTATCCATGACAGGAAGCAAGGAATCCCAGGCCTTCAGCCTAGCTGTCAATCTAAAGGCAGGTTGGTGTCTGTGTGGGGATCATTAGAACTAGTAGTTTGAGATGTGAATGCCAACCGGACCTCCCCTCTGCACACATTCAGCAAAAAGGATGGCACAGCAAGGCAGTGCATAATGCATACGGGACAAGAGGCACCCTGCATCAATAAGCCATCAGATAAACGCATTTGGGTGTTCTATATAGCGCAAACAGGGCTCGAGTGGGGTACCACATGGGTGGACGGCGTCCCCCCACTTATTTTACCGGGAGCTCGATAACTGGAGCAAATGGAGCCACACATTCACTCTTTGGCCTCTCTGGGGCGAGATCGAAGCTCATTCAGAACGCTGCTTACGCGCTGGCTTCTCTGATGCAATCGCATTTAAGGGGTGAGCGAGGGGAGGCAATAAGTCTGATGGTGCAAGCCACCTTTCGTGACATCACTTCCTGTCGTGACATTAGCGTCCCTCCACTTCCTTTTTTAGGACTTGTGCCCTGAGCGCAAACGTGCCACTTCAGAGCATTCTCTGACCTGGCACCCTGAGGTACACAAGCAATATGCAGACCTTCATAGTTGTCACAGGGAGCACTGTGTATCAAAGGCATGGTTGTAGAAGCTTATAAAATGTCAACTTTTCCTAAAGGGCGGCATGCTTTAGACATATATTTGTCCTGTAACAAATCCACTTGTACCTCTTGCTGCCGTGCAGTAAAGGGACACACTGTGGTACTGCTCTTAATGGCTCTGTGCTGGGATTATAGCAGCTCTGGTAATGCTGGGTTTGGTTTGTAGCTAGGCTTCGATTTTGCCACCTGACCTCGAATTTACATTGAGGGGTTGGAATCAGGTGGGTAGAAGCTGTTTCAGGTGGGAATACCCCTGCGAGTCTGCGCACACCCATAAACTGACATGTTTAAGGATATTCACCAACTCCTCTCCAGTTTCTTCCCACTCTGGAAAAGGTGAGATGTGTACTATTGACAAGGGCAAGAGGAAAACGTTTTCGAGGGTGCAGAGGAAAGCTGGAGGCGTAGGGAAAGTGAATTTGCCATTGCTAAGCAGATATTCACATGAGCAAATAAACGCAGGGAAATTTGCTCATGCGAAAATGGAATTCACAAAAGTTTGTTAGGTGCTTGGTTTCCAGGTTTGCTTCAGTACACTCTTGTGAATTGTGAAAGTCGTAAATTTGTACAAATGCAAGTGCGCATGTACCTGTGGGTGAATATTTGTGATTCATTTTTTTGTCTAAAAAAGATCATGCCCTTAATTTATTTTTATGTTGCGTAATATGTTTTTATATCAATCTATTTTTTTTATATTACCATGCACCAAAGAGGCTTTACTAAATGATATCTCAGGGAATGTGTATTTAACGTTGTATAATAGATTAGCAAAACGTTTTTTTCAATTTGTATTTTTTTCCATTCCAGTAAGGACTTTATTGTTTATTAATCATATTTATACGTTTGAGCAACATTTCCATATGGGTTAAGATCTTGCCTTTAGTGGCAGACAATTGTCTAATCAGTTGTGTACTCCTGCTACACTTGTAGATAAAGACCTTGAGCTGCATCGAGGTTGTACCTGCTTGTTCAATGGACAAAATGAACATGAAAGGTTGGACCCCAATCAGTATGCCCTGGTTACGGGGCAATAGGAGTTCCATGCCTGTCAAAGAGTATATGGGGCAAATTTTTAGATGCTGGGACAGCATCAGAGGAAATGCTGCAGCCTCCGCTCAATACCTGGTCACGCCCCCTTATTTGCTTTCTCGATTGGGACTAGGGATGCCCAGATCAGGTCTGATCCCCTGCCTTAGGCCTGGTTGAGTGGCACCACTCGGATTGTTAACTACATTTTTTGGAACAGCTGTAATATTGTGCATAATATCTACCATGTAGGCAGGTAGGGAAGCCCTGGTTATGTGCCTTGCGGTGCATTCTGTCGCTGTCAGCGTGAAGAGGCTCAGTGTGAGAAGTGCAAGATGGACGGGTGCATTTATTATTGCCTTCCATGGTTTATGTGGATGCTTTGAGTAAGTAAAGTTTTCAACGGGCTTTACCATCTGACGAGGTGCTGCAGATGTGTGGAGCACTTTTATCATGAGGACGAAAGGACGATGCTCAGGAGGGTGTCTCTGAAGTGTTCGGCTGCAGACTCCCTCCACTGCTCTCTCACTGATAGAACTGCTGGAAGAGGCGAAGTGCTGCAGACTACCTCCAAGGCAGCTGCGCTAGTCCTATCCTCTCAGCCCGTCACCTTGACAACTGTGTTGCCGCTGCACGCTGGTCCCTGTGAGTTACTGATCTCCTCAATATAATGCTGCAGGAGATACTGTGTTGTAAATACTGCGGAGCAGCAAAGATGCTGCAATAAAGTGAATCTGGACAGGCTGCACAGGATTAGAAATGGCTGGCGGCGATGGATGAGTGACTGCAGAGGGACTGTTGCATTGAAAGTGAGAGGCGAACGCTTCACGGCCAGTGACGGCAAAGGAGCCCGGTCATAAGCGAATGCCTACAAATGAGCTGATGTGTAACCAATGGGAATGAAGGCATCTGCATGACCAACCTGATGGTCCCAGAGTTTTATGGTAATGCATACCGTCATAAAAATGTCTGGCGCCTTCATATCGAATGGGTGTTTGACGGGGATGACCAACTGTAGATAACTTCGTCCAAACTCGTAGATTACTGGTACATCTCAGCCCAAGCCTGTAGTCTAGTTCTTATCTATCTCCATGTGTGTAGTTTCTGAACTGTGATCACCCATCGTAAGGTGTCTTAGTTTGTGCACTATTTACAGAGCGTTGACCAAGGTCCCTTACTACATTGTCAGGTGCCTTGTTTCTCTGCGACTCTGCGTACACTATATTGCCAGTGAGTAATGACCGGTCACCAACAGGACTGGTATTCTGTCCACAAAGAATCTCACAAAAGTTAGTAGTCGTCTATTTTAGGGAGAAAAACTAATAGGGGTGTCGAAGACCTTCCTTCAGATCCATAAGCAGTCCTTCCTGCACCCGAAATAGGGAGATATTTTGCCGGATAACCGCCCCACTTCAGATCATTGCAGACATCGTCTCCAGTCCTGAACTTCGAACTCCATAGAAGCAAAAGAGGACTACAACAACCAGAATGCATTAGATGAACACAGAAAAGTTCAGAACTGGAAATAGTGTCAATAATGAAACTGGAAGGAGGTGGTTACCCTAACCTCACAGCACACAACAGCTACTAGTGTGGCTTTACTATTTATACTACATAACCCGTGAGGACTCTCCCTTTTCCTAAGGTCTATCGAAGGTGCAAATAATTCTCACAGAGAGAAAGAAGGGGTTCACCCTCGCATCCCTACGTTTAGAAAATAAGGCTTTCAATCCGTAAACAAAGGTAAAATCTTCCCTAATATTGATTTTCCTGAAGGCTTTCCACACTAACTCCTCAGATTTGGAGATTGAATGACCTTGGGACCTGAAAGTTATTCTCTAGTTGAACCTAAACACATTACTGTGTTACTGATTTTGGCAGAGGTCTCTTAAGTCAAAATTACTTTACAAATGCATACAACAAGTATAATTTCTTGCTATAAATTAAACAAGACTATGGAGGAAAAGATACCTGGTACCAATCTGGCGAGCTGTTGCTGTTATATAGAATCCAAACTACCCTACTGACGAGCCTAACAAGGCAGAAACTGGTCTGGAGTTGCTTGTGTTCCAGAGCCCTGAGAGAAGTGTTTGCCACAGCACTTATTTCTCATTATAATTTGCAGAGTTGGCTTTGCTGCTATGTCTCCAATGGAATCAAAAAAATTCTGAGGCACTGCATATGGGCAAACTTTTTTAGCACTCCTTTCAGGTGCAATTTTTATTCAAATGTATAGCATTCTAGCTAAGTTATATTCGGAAAGCAACGCTTTTGATATTCTTTTACTATCTTTTTCCAGGTGAAAGTCTGGTGGGAGCTAAAATTGCTTTTCAAAGAAATTCACCTATTTGACATGTTCAGCTAATCAAACCATTCGCTTCAAACGTGGTATTGAAAGGGAATTGAATGCTTCGGATCATAACCCTAGAGCGGAAGAAATGATAAGGCTGAGGCATATGTTAGTATTAAACAGTCCATGGCGGAATATGGTGCAAATGCAACAGAATAGGAGTACTGACAAGCTTGGACCGGAAACTATGTCCATCAGAATATCTAAAACTTTGACAGGCTTTTTTATGGAACTCAATTCCTTCTAGTATCAGGCAGACACTTCCTATGATGTCTTCAAAAAAGCAAATACATTTCTACTTTCTCAATGCCGCTTCCACTCGTGAACTCTGAACAAAAAAAATATCCACAGGCATTTAGACCTTTTGAAACCTAAAATCCAGTTTTAGGAATCTGGGTACCATTTGCAATTCAGGGTTCCTGTTTATTGCTGTCAAATGGTCCCTGAATTTGAGTACCATTTAGCATAGCCTCATATTGTGTCAACCATCACTAAATTGTAACATCCATCGATCTCTGCTGCTTTGTGCCTCGTTCGCCTGCTTCCTCCTGCCTTTTGCCCCTGTTTTTCTGAGTGCTTTCTCCTTCTTTTGCCTTGCTTTTAGGTTTCACCTGCACATTGCTTGTGCTGTGCTTGTAAATCTATTGTATTTAATACCATTGCTTTACTTTTTCCCTCCTTGTATATGGTCTGTAAATGTATTTTACTATTCTCCTTGTATATTGTCTGTAAAGGTTGCTATGCACGTTCCGTAAAGTGCTCTGTGACCCCGGGTCAAGTTTGCGCTATATAAAACTATAAAAATAAATAAACTGATCAGTGGTCAGATGCTGATCGTTGTATTCCTTAGCCTTCATTGTTTGTTATAAGTTTTGAGTGAAATCCTAAGATACATTTTTCTATATACTCTATAACCCTTGTTTAAAACAAGTGATACATTGTGGAACTACTACCTGTGTAAGTAGCTCTGTTCCCAAATTTGGGCCAATTTGTGTTATGTAATACACAAAGTAAATATATAAGTAAATGAACAAGGCGCCACAGCTTTTACTATGCCTGTCTATTGATGTTGTACAATATCAAATATTTGATTCTTAAAATAGAAGGTTGCTCATTACTTTTGGTTTGATTTACACCTGAACGGTAATGCCAGGTCCGAATTACTATGTTTCTGGGGCACTGACGCAGACAATGACCGGAGTTGCTGTACTGTACTTTTGTGAAAAGAGATCATTGGTGAGGGGAAAACTAGAGTATTTGACAGCACTTCATTGAACAACTCAGTTGGTTACATTTATAAATAAGTCTCTCTACGCTTGTAATCTGTAGATCATCAAAAGTATGATTAATGCATTGAGGATTTTTACTGTTAGTAGTAGTATTATGCAAGGAAAGTCTCAGTGGTTTCTTCAAGCTTTTCTATGCATGATTCTGGCCCTTGTGATGGCCATATATTGTCCCTGTCTACGTTTTGGTCTTGGTCCCTTCTTTCACTTGCAAGCTATCTCTAAATCATCCTCTGTATTCATAACATCTGCCATGAAAAACTCATCTTTACATAAAATCTGATTGTCATCTCTCCTTTTTCCTTTCAAATGGCCCTCTTCTTTCTTTCCTATACTCAGTGTGCCTTTTCTCTCTGGACACAACTTTCTCTAAGTCACTTGCATGTTTCCTTCATTTCTGTTTATTTCTGCTATTGGCACACAATTAACTACAAAGACCGCAATCTTTCATTTTTTTCTCTCAAAGAGATCTCCCTGCAACCTTACAATACCTAACCTCATCTATTAATCCCATCAAATATGTGCCTATATTTGAGGGGGAAAAAACCTCCCCCCCAACTCCCACTAATGATAACATCTTTTAATAATTTCATCTGCCACAAAGAAACTGGAGTGAATGCTTGGAATGGTTTGCTTGGGAACGCAAGATTAATTCCAGCAGGTAATAAATGCTCTGGTTCTGAAGCAGCAGACTTAAAGCGTTTCAATGTCTTCCCAGGAGTAGTAAGCTCTATATAAATGCAATTACTATTGTTTTCTTCCTGCATCTTCTTTTCCCCTCTTGCATCCACATCTCTTCCACCTCTCTCCTGCTCCTTCTTCCAGGGACCAACTTTATCGGTGCATGGTGGAGCCTGACATGGGAACATGGTGGGACAGGCACACAGAAGAAGAG
This sequence comes from Lissotriton helveticus, assembly GCF_964261635.1. Taxonomy (NCBI): domain Eukaryota; kingdom Metazoa; phylum Chordata; class Amphibia; order Caudata; family Salamandridae; genus Lissotriton; species Lissotriton helveticus. The sequence goes on along the minus strand of NC_136062.1, from coordinate 216,137,002 downwards.
ACAAACGAAATCCATAAATACAAGTATCCGCGGGAATTGTCACACAACACAGGGGCGCCAAATGTGTGGTCTGCTCCGTTGCCATAGCAGGGGCGGAGGGAGGACCGGCGCCCAGCGCGGAGTTGGTGCCGTCTGCTGACACCGCATCTAAATCAATGGCAGCCTGGCTGCCCCCCTCTGCTTCTAAGCACACGTGGAATGTTCCGATCAGAGGCCCGGCCTTGTTGACGGAGCTGCGATCGGGGCCAAAGGTAATTGTTCTGTTTTTTAAACAAAAGTCTGTTCTTATGGCTGGCCAAACAAACGGGGAAGATATGCGAAAGGCTCCCCAAAGCAATGCAAGGAATGGACCCTCGTTGCCAAAACCTCCGACAGACGCCGAATTCCACTCTCTGAAGGGATTAGGGTAACATGGAGTCCTAAAAACAGGTCGAATAAACAAGTTGTTCACCTCTGGGGTGAAGTCACCCAGTGCGATTTTTCAGACCCTCCTGCCTTCCTCTGATGCCCTGTCAAGCACCGTGACTTATGCGTTGGCCTTGTATCCTGCCGCATACCACCGCCGGGCAAGGTCATGGCTCAGGCTCCAGTGGAACACTGACGCCTGGGTGCAGACAGCGAGGCTCTGGGCATCCTGGGTCTTCGGTAGCGTGGGGCACAGTGGGTAGACAAGGGCGTCTCTGTGCACGCAACCCTGGCCTTCGAACTCTACTATTCATTTGTGATTTTTTTCCCTATCCTGCTGTAGTCCCTGCGTCGTTCAGACCCTGCCCATGTGCATTTCATGGGGTCCTTTGGCATCCAGCTTCCCTCTGATTTGGTCTTGTTTTTCCTCACCTGCCTCTGCAGGGAGTCATCATATTACAGGTTTGTTTCCGGCTGTAGTGTGAAAGTAGATATTAGAGGCAGGTCGCGGCCTTTGCCACCATAACCCTTCCTGTCTGTGGTGTATGTGATGTTTACCTTGAGTCTTCATCAATTGAAGCAAGGTAAAGATGCGAAGTTGTCACATCTGTTTATGGTAGAGCACGGGCTTGTAGCCCGATTCGCTGCTTGCTTCAGCTTCAATGGTTGGTTGACACCCGTAAGCAGGTTTCTTGACTCAAGTGTTGTGTTTGTACTGCTGTTCTTTAATACGCTTTCTCTGGAGTAGCCTCCTGTCTTGTTCCCGTGATCAGGGCCGGTCCTAGAACTCCTGGGGCCCCGGGCGAAAGAGAAGATGTGAGGCCCCTCTAATTTGCATGTATCTTCCAGTCGCAACCGGCATGACTCGCGGGTGGAGGATCTCGCGGGAGTTCGGAAGGGGGGGGGGAGAACAGGAAGCAGGCAGCCTCCCTCCCCTCCCCTAAGCCAATCATAATGCTGCAATGGCAGCGTTGTAATTGATCAGGACGCCGACCAGCCAGACACTTCTGGGGAGGCCATTTTCCCCATGTAGGCTGCATTGCAGCCTGCATAGAGAATGGCCAAGTGCGCAAGACTGGTTTGGCCGAACAGTCAGCGCCCTTAGCAGTTGGCAAGGCAATCCAACCCCTCCCCTAAAACAGACCTGCCCACCCCCAACGAAACACTTCTGCTTTCTCGCAGTGTTAGAAGCAGAAACATAAAATGGTCGTTTTAGCATTTTGTGTTTCTGCTTTTGCGAGAAAGTAGTGGGGCGTCGCTCCTCCGCCCTAGTGAAGGAGCCGCCCTTGGTAATATCACAAGAAGTGACATCATAGAAAGTGACATCGCAGGACTATTGATCTTATTTGGCATCCCTTTAGAGACCTAACGTGGATATCAGTAACATGGACAAAAAGATAAATATACAAATGAAATAAGTCCATATATTTTAAAACTGTTAAATGGATTACATTTGTCTCATTAGATGGAAAAGCTAGGTGCAGGTCTCCCTAAGATGTATATTATTTACTCCTCGTTAACAGATTGTTTCCAGATGAGTGCATGATACAATTTCCAGTTCTGCCTCATAAAGGGGGGAGATACTGTTGAGGTAATGAGGGGCGGGATCATTCAAAATATAAAATTACACAAGAGAAAACCTCTAAGACCATGGATATAATTGCACATTTCAAAACGTTCCCTTATCTTTCTGTGCCATTATTGTGCTACCTTAGGATGCCATTACGTAATTTGTTTTAAAGTAAGTCCTCTCAGCAGAATCCCACACTCCCATGCTAAGAGACGTAGGACAATCTTTTTTGTGTGTGTGCTCTTTACTCACCAGAATTATGTTAAGTGCAAAAACACAACACATATAGTACAAAATTACAAGACACCATTGCAAACAAATAAAGATTTTACATAAGCAAAAACAGTCTTAGAACAACCGAGACCACTGCTAAATCATACATTGACTTGAAGGTATGCTACAGATTCAAGGGGTTGTCAAATCAACGCTTTTGATTTGGTGTTAGAACTGTAGGAAGTAGATGTGGCCAGATTTAGCACTGGTGGAGCTCTGTGCGACAATGTTGGTGCCCCCAATGACTTGCTCTGCCACCGATTCCCTCACTACCACCCTTTAACAGTGCCCCTCAAGTCTCCATAACTACACTCTCTCTCAGGTGCATTTAATTTGATAAACAGCACCACTGATACCAATTTAGAGTGTCAGAGAACTTTATATCACACATTACACAGAGATAATCAATAATACGTGTGGAAATCACAATAGGTAATTTTACATAAGACAAAGGACTAGGAGTCACATGACAATCGTACTAGTAGGCAGTATAGTTTAATAATGATTGATCTGGAGAAACACAAACTCTGAATTTAGGACGTAATACCATGGTTGGAAGTTCTCTTTAATAACCAGAATTGATTTCTGTTCAAGTGAACCCTTTTCGCAACATTATGTTAATCAAAGACTGGGGAAAAAACCATAACGATGTAAATTATACCTTGCAGTTGGCATGCATCTCTTAGATCACAGTTAATAGCTCATTGTTCTATGTTAGGATTTTGACTTATAAACTGCAAGTACCAATAGGATCTCTCTGACAAAAGCAGTAATCCACTGGCCTATTTACATTATGTGGACTTGGTGATCTGCATGGGGCATGTTCTTTGCAGCGAGCACATTAACCCTCTGCGCTACCTTTCCATGAGTCAAAACTTCCACTTGACAAACCTCCATTTCTCTCTAGGAAGAACATTGATCACCGGAGTTTCATGACATTTTTATTGTTGCCGAAAATTCCTGGAGGCCAGGAAGGAGGCAGCAAGTGCTTTTAGAAACATAATATACTCACAAACATGACCCAAAGTCAGCGCTCAATGCGATCTCACCGTTTGCACCGCCCTAGAGTCTCCCTCCTCAAGGGTCATGTGACCTCAATGACAGAGTCACTGTTGCTCTAGGGTGTGCTGCTTCGTAGGCCTGCCCAAAAGACTTGCGGTGGGCTTCAATAGGGATTGTGGTAGGCAGGCCTTCAAGGTTAACCCACACTTGCCACTGCTAGGGTTCACCTTCCGATGCTAAGACACCAGGGCTTCTAAGGTCTTGCGGGTCCTTCCAAGGTCTAGCATGGAAATATGCTCCTTCAGGGAGAATGGTCTGGTGGACTGGTCATGAAGGCTGAACCTGGCTCCCCAGTTCCAAATTCGGCAGCTCTGACCATAGTGCCACATCCTCTCCCCACTGAACACCATACTACCCCACTGAGAGAAACTCGCACTGCCTTCAACTACAACCCAGTTGCGCCCCGCTAAACTCCTGGGGGGGACTCAATTCAAATTAGGCACTAGACAAGAGCAATATGCTGCCTAAAAAAAAGTGACAACATGCTGGAAATAGCACACACTCATAAGGAATGTAAGATTAATTAAAGCATGTGAAATGTAAGCAGGAACAACATGGTTACCTTAATGCTTTTGCACTTATTCAGAAATGAATGAGTGCTTTTGCATGAAAAGTTAAGGCCATGACTACAGGGCCGGAACGGACCTGCTTCAATGCCCATTGAATATATCCTTACAAAACAAAAGCAATATGGTTTAAAAAGACCACATTTGTGAATACAGAGCAGTGGTATGCACTTTATTTTCCAGTCCGCCCATCAAGCAGGTATTGCAGTACATCCAGAAATGGTGCACTTCCCCACCCGGGGAAAACAAAGCTGTTTAGAGAAAGACAAGAAAACAAAAGTAGCGCTTCACTGGTAAACTCTGTGTAGAGGCACTAATGTGTTTTGGCTGTGAATAAAATCAACCTGGCCCCTTTTCGACCCACTCTGTCTTGCTTTAGTTATTTTTTTACATTTTGAATTTCTTATTTCTCTCTTTCCCAAGGCTGCACTTTGGAAGTGAAAAATGTCACAAAAAAGATGACCTTTCCAGCAAAAAAGTTTTTCTTTTTTGTATTCATTTCACAGGGGAACAAATAAAGGAAAGGAAAAGAAAGAGGGAGTAGTGGCTACTGGGAAGGGGGCCCCCACACCTTGACCTTGCAGATTTCTACAGTGCTTAGAGGCCCAGGGAAAGGGGGCCCCACACCTGGACCTTGCTGCTTGCTCTAGTGCTTCGAGGCCCAGGGAAAGGGTCCCCCTCCCCTGGGCCTTCGAAGCAGTAACAATGCCTTTCTTAAAACACTGCCCCAGCACCAGTTGATCTGGCTGCTCCCTCCTCCCCTCACCCACTGCTCCTTACCTGTGTCCGGCTGGTCCTGGAAACAAAGGGGCCTTCTGTCACCTAGCAACAAAATGCAGACAGGGAATGGCGGTACTTAAGAGAGGTGTTGCCTCGCCCTGACACTCTGAGCCCTAATTGCTGGCCCTGCCGCTTTGACTTCCCCACTCTGTTTGTCCCTCCCCCCCCCCACCCCTGCACCCCCAGGAATGCCACCATGTGGTTGACACCAGACATCTCTGATGTATATTCTAATTGTGTGGGGAGGGGGCCCTGGTGGAGCAGGGGGGCAATCTGTTAAAGTAATTTATTTCACAGTGAAGGGGGAGGCCCCCTGCGGGGGCCCCCTGCCTCTCACCTGAGCGCGAGGCCCTGGGCGGCTGCCCATACTGCCCATGCCTAGCGCCGGCCCTGCCCGTGATGCAGAGGGGTAGGCGGGGTTTTCTAGAGAAACGCTGTTTGACTGGCTGGGACTTACTGTTGCTCAAAGTGGGTAAATTTGCCTCCCTGGGTAATGCGTCTTCCTACCCAAGGCTTGCAATACTCATGCGCAAAAATCCGGTGGGTAATGCTGGAGGCAAATTCGCTAAGTCAACCATGAAGGAATTGCCTTCCTCAAATACGGTCTAATATGTGGAAATTAGTGCAGTAACTCTGCTTTCCACTGATATTCCTCATTCCAGAGGTGATATATGAAACTACTTGTAATCCCATATCACTTTGGAACATGTCATTGGGGTGGGGTCATTGTAACACTGATAGTTGGGCATGTCCCATGGATCTTCAATCATGTTTTTTAGCAACCTAAGAAAATATGAAAGATATGTAAGGTCTATGTGCGACATTAATCAAACCATGGTAACTCGGACCTACTTGAACAGCCACGCCCTGAACATTTTATTACATCAAAATACATTGACCAGTGATAAAGACAGCTCAGAAGGTTCAACATTTGCTGCCAAGACCTGACTGTAATGTACAGTTGTCATGTCCAGACTAGGGTAGCAATGGAAGGACATCCACTGAAGGTCAATCAAAATGAGTATCATCTACTTTGGTGACAGAGAACTGCATTATAATAACAAAAAGCCCATTCAGTTTGTCGTCAGTCTATATTAAGATGAGTACTTAACCCTACTGATGACACTTCTTTATCCTACACAATTCTCACCTTTCTAGTGGAGGGAAGAAGGTAAACCATTTTGAAGCAAGTCTGTGAAGCAGACCTGGTCTTGCCTTCAGAAGCTATTGAATAGTATTTGCAGACAGAGTAAGGAAGAATAGGCAATTAATACATCTCGATTATATATCTAATGTAAAGGTCTGTCTGGACACCGGGGTTAGAAGCTGCAACGTCCATGATAATAAACGTTGGTACTTCATAAGCAAATACTAGCTAGCCTCTGTCCATTTCGTGATGGATTGCTTTGCAAATACCTTTTCGTTTGTCCTAAAAAGACCTCTAACAGCGCATATTCAGACTTAGTACCCAGTGTGTAAAAATAGGTAAAATATATGTATCAGCAATACTCTATGCCTGGAAAAACACTTATATGGTTAAGGTGAAGTAAGACCATTTTACGAGAAAATGTGTTGGTTATGAGTAATTTGTCTTGAACTTAAATTGTGTTGGTTCTGTTCACCAAAGAAAAACATAGTAGATGGGTCAGAGGCGACTCAGACATGCATGAAAACAATACAAGTCATGCGAAATAAAGACAAATTCATATCTTAGAGTTTAGGGTTTTCGTTGCCTAGGAGAAAAGATAATAAATATCTAATGAAAACTGAAAGTAATAGAAAAAAAACTGCAGCGTGGGTCTACATTGCACAGGAGGGTGCTTGAGTTTTTGTTTTTAATAATTTCATCCAGCTTCCTGTACAGAAGAGGGCCCATTATTGCTAGGTGTCTATAGCCTTAGGTGAGAGTTCATTAACGAACTGACTCTCCAGACACAGCAGTTGAAGGATCCTAGACTGATTAAAACTGCAGCTGGTGTACCATGAGACATTAAAAGGACTGTTTTCCCAAAGCAACTTTAGGAGGGCATCTGTTAGTGTGTTAAACGATACACGGCGGGGCACGGGTTGGCTTTACTACAGGTGAGGTAGATCAGCACAAATAGAGCAGAGCCCAACTCTCTACTTTCCAAATAGCGATTAGTAGCATCCAGGCAGGATATCTGTTTCTTAAGAATTAGGGGTGATATTGTGATTCTCAACTTCTGATGGAGTGTGATTATAGAAAACGTCTCAATCAGTGTCTTCAGTCATTCCTCCTCGATACCGATTAAGCACAACTCTAGCAATTCACCATACTCTGGTATTACCAAAAGGTTTTGTGAATTAATGACCAATGATAAAAATTGAACAACCGTGAACATTAGAAGGCTCTGATAAAAATACTTACTCGTATCATATTTTTAAACAACTTATTTCTTTCCACTTGTTAATTTCCCAGTTGAGTGTTCTGTCATTATCAATGATACAATAACTGCTTAATGTTATTCTAAGGAAAATTAACTTGCGCTCTACTACTAAGAACTGAAAGATGCTGAGAGCGGAATACTTTCCTGTAACCTCAAGTCATAACTAAACTCAATGGAAATTCTAGTATATTTTCCAAAAAGAGTGTCCTTACTTTGAAGAAACCCTGCCTTTTTTTTTGATTCTCTCTTCACATATTTCTGTGAGCCAAAAAGTGCCTTGAAGCGATTCATGTCATAAAACTGGGCTGTATCACCCCATTTATTAGTAACTGGTATTGATTACATTTGTTGTAAGCCTCTAAAGTGTAAGTTTTGAAAAGAAAGTATGAACCTGTGCAAGCGCTACATCTGCCATAGCAGTCCCATTATGACATATTGTGCCTATTTGTTTGAAAACCACCTATGACAGTTGTAGACACAGTGAGCCTGATTCACAACGAGCCTCTGCACTCGTAGCGTAGCGGAGGCCCCGCAGTCGCTTGGAGCCTCTGCACTCGTAGCGTAGCGGAGGCCCCACAGGCGCTTGGAGCCTCTGCACTCGGGCGGTATTTCCTCAATGAGAATTGTCATTGAGGAGATTCCGCCACAAGTGTGTAGGCCCTTTGTGAATCAGGCCCAGTAAATTTCAAGTAGTACCATTCTGTAAGATAATACCTGATTTTAAACATCATTTGGACTTTAAACTATGATTAGTTAGCCCTGTGAGGTCACTTAAATGGGGAATTTTATATCTATAATAAAAATCTTAGAAGGCCTGTTTACAACTACCAAGAACGAAACACCTTTGTTTATTAAACGCCATAAGATAGTTTATTTCTCATAATCCACAGTGTAGCCCTAAATTGATCCATTTGCCATGTGGGAGAGCAAGCTCATATCCAGCCTCCCCCTCCCAGGTATCATGACATCCCATCAGTCTGTAACCAACACACTTCTCCCTGGTTCCATTATTTCCATCTTCAGAAGAGAACTTAGAGTTTTGAGATTGTGTTTTTACATTATTTTGCGCCATCTTTTGAGTTTGTGGTCATCCCCTTTTTCTCATGCTCGTTTAAGGCTGTTGTTTGCCTATTATTCCTTTGACTTAACATCTGTGCTTTTTGGAGAAACCCAAGTGAGTGCTGGCCATTTCTGGCCATTTTCCTGGAGTCTCCCCTTAGCCCTTTGGATTCTGCTCTTGTTCATATTCTTTTGATGTCAGCATTTCCCGTCCCATATATGAGACATCATTTTCCATGTTCTTCCCATCATTTTTGGAACTTCATTCTGATGCTGACTTTTTCTGGTAACATCTCTATACTCGCTTTTACCCTGAGCCTTAGTAATTTGCTAGGCTCTTGGTACGTATTTAGTTATGTATGTAGTGTTTATATAGCACAAACCATGGTGAGCGACAGTGGAGCACTGTACAAGGTACATTTCAGACACCCATTATTTGTGCGATTGAAGGGGTGTCTTGTTTCTAAGAGCGAAAGTGGACAGTAACGGCATCATGATGTAGTGTTCTTTAAAGAGGTGTTTCTTCAGCTCTTTCCTAAAGTGTTGCATGGTTTGTGCAGTCTTGATTGATACATAGATGTTGTTCCAGGTCTTGATCACATAGATGGAAATGGCTTTCTGCTTGTCTTTTTTCCCTTTTTTGCACTTATTTGTCTCCAGTCTGGTGGCATCCTTTATGCAGGTGCAACTAGAGCCTCTGGAGATGCAGGTATGCCAGATGATGCAGATAGTTTTGCAGATGGTGTGGCTGGTAAGAGCTGCCAATGCTGGTCTGTCATGATGAGAGGATGTGGTCTTATTTCTTCAGGCTATGAGGCATGTAGCAGCTGTGGGGTGCACTGAAGGTTGACAAGTGTGAATGGAGTCTAGCAGGCCATGGAGCACGCCACTACCACCTTTCAGACGAGAGAGTAAAAAAAGCTTGAACAGCAGTTTTGAAGTCGCTGTCTGGGAAGAACTTTTCACTTTCTTTAGCACAGAGAACTAATAAAAGGCAGTCTTAATTTTCTTGTGATGTGTTCTTTGAGGGGGAGATCAGTGTCCAGTGTGAATCCAAGAGACTTGGCAGTGGGCGAAAGTTGGGATGTGAATATGTCCACGTTGATATGTCGTTCAGTTAGGTTTGAACTAGTTGTTGCTTATTCAACAGGAATTGTACTTTGGCGGGGTTAAGCCTCAGGTAGGTGCTGGACATCAAGGTCTGGGTGTGGTGCATGCAGTGTTGGAGGCAATGCGTGTCTAGTATCAGCACATCGGGTCCCTTTCTTTTTTTTTTGCATATTTATATAGCGCAAACTCGACTCGAAGGTAATGGAGCGCTTTACATGAGCACCGTATTTACATTACACATTCAGGCACGGGGAGATTTAGTGATTTGCCCAGAATCACAGGATGAGGCTCGAACCCTGGTCTCCAGCACCAAAGAGGGAAGCGGTGTGGCGCAACGGCCAGGGTGACTGACGCTGGGGATCACTGTTCGATCCCCGGCACCGGCGGCAGGGGTCTGCCCAGCGCCATGCGACTCTGGGCAATAGCTCGCTTAATCTTCCCAAAGGCCCCCAGCGCCGGGATGCCTCCGGGTAGCTGTGCGCTTTACAAATACTGGATTTACATTTACAAAGTCGGCAGTCTAGCCGACGGACCACATCCTTCGACCAGAAGGGATTTTGCTTATTGTGCTCAGCATTCTAATGGACAGTTCCTGATGCTGCCCTCTCTGGCACCAGGTTTAGTATCTTGATATGCTGTTCTGAGCTCTGTTTCAGATATCCTCCAGTAGGGTGCATTGTTTTTATCATCTAAAAACTTTCCTGTAGCTCCTTGTTGGCTTCCTCGTGCCAAGAAACTTTTGTAATGGAATTTGCTCTCAAACATATGGGCTGAAATATGCTGCGTTTCCTGCGAGGAGGCGATTCCCATTCCTGCCCCCTTTTCTCAGAGTTGCTGTGTGAACATCAGAGCCCCCCTCCTGCTCTCCCCTCTCGGTATTGCTCTGTTTTTTCTGTGTTTCTCCAGGAGTCGTGCGAAGAATCTGCATTCCCTTGCTCTTTGCTGACGTGCTCAGTGCTTGAGCCCATTTCCCATCAGTGCTGGCTGACAGGCAACTAAGAACAGATGTCTAGTCAGTGGATGCCCGGCCCTTCTCTGATACTTGCTCTTATGAGGCCCTTGCTGAAATCTCTGTTCTCCCACATGCTCTGTTTCCTAGAGGGAATGCATTCCTTTCACTTGTCAAGTGCTGTCCAGTCTCCTTTACTACTTTTTTTCCTGCACCCTTACTGTTAGTTATTTAACATCTTGTCGTGTTCATTTCTCCATCTTTAACTGTTGTAGGTGTATGTTTGTAGTTCGATTTTTGGAATACTGTATCATATGAAGCTAACAGTTCATGTGGTACCGAGGCGCAGTTCTGGAGTCACATGCCAGATGAAGAATGACCATGTCATATGGAAAAGGGAGACCTTTTGGCTCACTCATTTCTGCACGAGTTGGATAATGTATTCTCACGATAGACCTCTTGGTGGTAAAGCAGCTGGATTTCTTGAATCCTAGAAACCTACCAAGCTTGTATTCACGAACTGAATATTTTGGGTCACTCTAGCTGTATTCATTTGTTCTCTGTACTACATCAGCATTTTAGTGGTTACTTGTTCCAGGGCCGATTTTTCAATGGGCTTTGCTCTATCGACTTTTTTTTAAATATCCTAGACCAGTTGACAGAGTGACCATAGAATCATGGATTTGGACTACTGGTTAGGTGTACCAGGCTTATCAATGTTCTAATTTATTTAACTTTCTTTCTCTGAGCTGATGAAATCTGTGTGTTGCCCAATGCCTTATGTTAATAGTCATTGTTTGAATCCATTGCATTTTCTGAGGATAATTTGTGCTTTTCTGTGAGCATAGTCCTAGTATTCTGTGCTGCTCCAGAGTGTACACCTTTCCCTCGACTACCTTTTCTATTTATTAAGAGATTGTTTTAATGTCTACCAGTTTGCCTTTTAGTAGCATTGTAAGCAACATGTATACTATAATGAACCTCGGGAGGGATAGCAGCACAGCCTAAATTTGAATTTGTTACATGTTTGTGAAACACAGATGCAAGTAATGAGCATACATATCTTTTATCAGGGTACATTTAAAGCTTTATTAAAGAAAGCATTAGAGAACTCCATTTGAGTGGAAATTGAGACATGATCGAGGAACACAATATTTCTCAGTTAAAGTTTAGAAGTATGCAAAAGAGGTGATAGATGGAATGCTTAAATTAATCTCAGTCATTGGTTATTACTCGGTGCTGCATCCCAGTCCATCGTTTTTTTGCACACCCTGTCACCTCAGTTTGGACCCAGCCATATGCAAATCAGTCTTGACCCTGCTCCAAAAGGAGCAGCCCAGCCCAAACTGCTAGGCCAATTCATCCCTAAACCAAGACACAAGCACCCAAGACAGGTTTCACCCTAATTTGAGTTCTACTGTTGGGTCTAGGATGATTCCAGTGGCACATTGAGCACTGTTCAGAGACCTTGAAATTGTCTTTGAACTGTTCTATTGGAGCACAGCAAAAACTGATTTGCATATGACTGTCTAATCTGGCATGGTGGGCAAAAAAACGATGGGTTGGTATGTTACCTCAAGTGATTGCCAGTGGTTAGACTTATTGCAAGCATTCCTCCCATCACCTTTAGTTTGTTACAGTAAACTTTAGTGCAATAGTTGGAGCTCTGGATGTCTAACACGCGAAGTTCTGCGTGAGAAAATGGTTTAGTGTGGTTTTTTTGACGTCTGTAAACTGGAGATGTACAAAAGAGGACCTATTAAAAGGATTTAATGCTTAATTGAACTATAGTTCCTGCAGGAAACCAGCAGCAGTAGTTGTTGTGATTTTCATAGATGGATTGAGGCGCAATGTTTTCACAGCAGACAGCCGTATTACTTTGTTATCATGTATTTTACTATGTTTACAGAGATTAGTATAGCTGTGTTGCGTTTTGTACAGCTTCGCAAAACTCTGTTTGTGGTACCTTCACAGCCTTGTCTCGAGCATTCTGTTACCCACCGGATAGAGATTATACAATCTAACCCAAGACTCACTGACCCCTTGCAGCTATCCTAATTTAAAATGGGTATTGTTCATATGCCTCAAGCTGGGAAGTGATTCAGGATGTATGCACTGTTGTCTTTGCTGTTTATTATCATGTGTGTTGTTGTTAGATTGTTGATACACAACTGCTAAAATGGATAAATTTTAACACATTTAACGTATGATGGAAATGTTAACACCTAGCTGTCATCGTTCCTGTGTTGTAGACTTAGCTATCATTAGGTCTGGTGTTAGAAAGAACTTTTGGTTATAAATATAATATACTTGCTGAAAGGACTTTGAGTTAGCCCTCCTCACCCGGGTGTCTATTATTGTGTCATTAGAATTTTTCTTCTGTTCACTACATCACATCATACAGCTTGAGGCAGTGGTAAACTCTCTCCAGCCGTTGGCCAAATTCACTGGGAGTGACACAATTTTTCCCCTTTACAAAGAGCACATCTACACACAAAGTAGTTCCCTTCAGTGCCAGGGACTACTATGGCACTGTGTTTTTTTTCAGATAAAAATTATTTTTTTGCTTTTAGACAGTTTTATTTTTAAGCTGATGAAGGACCAGCAGCTTCCCAAACAATAACGTTCTACCAAAGTATGATAAAACAAACATTGACTAAGCCAAAAGCCTGCTTGATTTTCCAAGGGTGGAAATGTTGATGCCTATTGTCTACTTTGTTGCATGGTGTTAATGTCAACACCTAGCTTTCATCTACATAGCTTATGGTGTAAATGGCAACCCCAGCTCCTATCTTTTCTGTTGTGTAAATGTTGATTCATTTGTAATTTTTAGGTCTCACCTACAGAAGGCTTTTAGTGGCTGCTGTCTGTTCTCGAAAACCTATTGTGTACAATGCTACTACTTAGAGTGGGCTTTTGGTCATCCAATTACTTGGTATTGTTACAATTTCTTATCAATATCATTTGCTTGCTTTCTTTTTATGGCTATCCTTTCTTTTCTTGTTTTTCTCTCTCTCCTGGCGCATATCTTCTTTAACATCCATTTGATTGAATGACTTGTATTCTTCGATTTCTCAACTTTATGGAACTACATTTTGCTTTGTCTTCCAGCTCTCCATAGGGTATATGTGTTTTCTTTGTGTCTCCTCTGTGTGCTGCTTTTACTCTTCACATCCCCACACCCACTGAGCCCCTTTTGTGATTTCCCCCCCAAGGCCATCCATTGCTTCCTCTGCTTGCCCCTTACTTTTGTGTCTTTTACTTTATTTAACCCGTTTACTGCTTCGAACGTTCAGCGCCAGTGCTGAACGTTCGAAGAAACGGGTGCGGCCGCGTCGGCCAACGGACGTGCGCAGCTCTGGCAAGGTAGTGCTCGCGACGACCGTTGGCCGATGGCAGCACTAAAGGGGTTAACCTATAGCTGCCCTGTTGCACCCCACTAGGTCCCCACCACACCAGCCTTGACTGTCCATTAGTCCTGCCATCCTCTGTTGTTTACTTTTTCATTCTGCCCTCTCTGTTGCCTACTATTTGGATTTTTACTTGCATTTTTGGTGAGGCAGCTGCAATTTCTTGCTGGGCTGCTCCATTTCAAGTTTTGGAATTATGCGTACTTTTATATATTTTTGTATTTACCACCCCAAGATGTGCGTCAACAGTCTTGAATTGTTAGATTAAAAAAGAAAAGTGCCACCACATGACGCTTGGTAATACATTGATAGGTCTTTATCTGCGGCTAGGTGGTGCTAGTTATGGTGAGATGCATACGTTGCTAACCATAACTAGTGGATTTCAGTGGTTTGATGAGTCTGAGCAAGAACCATTGCTCACTTTTTAATTTCTTTATTTCAGCGCATTTAATGGTTTTTATGATGATATACTTTATTTTTATTCCCCACTGTGCATATCCTTAAGCCATACAAAGCTGGCGGTGACCATCCATGTCCGCGTAATCCACACTGCGCATGGCCGGGTTGGCCACATGACCATCTATGTTCGCTCAACCTGCCCTGTGCATGGGCTTCAGCCCTGCGCAGCAGGGGTTGGCCGCAAGGCTTTGCTGCCCTGGTCTATTATCTCAGTCCTTAGGCACACAACAAACAACGCTTAATAGTTTACTGACCAGCCACTGTTTTTACTTATACAAGGTTAAGTACTTTATTACGCACACACCACTCAATACAACACATTAATTCACAAACAATTACAGGTGGGACGATAGGAATACCAATGGGGATTACCTGTAGCAGTTGATACTCCAGAAAAGCCTGAAATGTAAACACACAATAATCCCTCATATGTTGACACTGTAGAACAGTGGTTCCCAAACTTTTGACTCATGAGGACCCCGGTTGAGTCACTACTGGAAGTTGGGGACCTCCAAGCAATTTGTACTATTTAAGTTTCAAACATTAAAAAAGTAATTCACAAAAAATTGAAATATTTTAATGGGAAGGTTGGTGGAGAAGTGTGGCTCAGGGATTAGAGGCAGCAGACCCGGAAGCTGAGATCGGTCCTGGACCAGGGTTCAATTCCCCGCCTCGGCGGAGTCTTGGGCTAAAAATTCCACGGACTCGATAATTCTCGCCCCGGTGCCTACTCGACTCACGGGTTCACACTCTGTGACTCTGGGCAATAGCTTGCTTAATCTCCACAACGGCCCCTCGCGGCGGGATGCCTGACTTTCACCTTGTGGATACCCTGCTATCTCACAGGGGAATACCAGGAAGGGTTCCCTAAGCAAGCGCCGGGAAACCCACTGCGGGTAGCTGTGCGCTATATAAGCTCAACTACATTTACATTTACATTTACGTTGGTGCTGCATCTCAGCAACTAACTTCAATGTTTGGTTTTATTTCGCTGTATGAGGCCCTGCTCCCAAAGCTGACCTGGCTAATGTTGTCAGAGCAGTCCACGTACGGTGCATACCAAGTGCAGTGAGTGAGCCTGACCACTACCAAGGGGGATTTAGAGGGCTGTCCCCCCAAGAAAATTAGAGAAAAAATTGTGCATTCTACAATACATTCGTCATTACATATTCAATTGTATTCACTTTTAAAACATAGTTAATGATGGCCTTACTATACACCAGAATAGGGAGTTCTTTGTTGGGGCTCTTCAATGATTCCCTATCACCCTCCAACATTGCCTTTTACCTCTCCATAGCCTATGTCACATGTATTTAATTTGTTTTATAGCACTTCTCACACCAGTGTAAAGTGTCACAGCACTTTACATCACACACGTACAAAGATAATGAATAATTAGTGTGCATATGAGTGTATAGACAATGTTACATAAAGATAAGGGGACTATAAGGTATAGGATTCCCGTGTCTTCTATACTGATAGGCATTTTTTAAGAGTACTTAGTCTGGAGAAGCAAAAACAATGGCATCAGAGCATAACACAGTGGCGAGCATTGACTTTTTCTACCGAAACAAACCTTTTGTTAGCAGCATCAAGATAATGAAAGACTGGGGGAAAAACATAACTTACTAACTTGTACCATTCAGTTTGCATGCAGCTCTTTGATGGCAGTTCATAAATCACTGTGCTAGATTATTCTTGCAACTTATGAACTGCACAGCAACAACAGAATCTATGTGACAGAAGCAGTAACCCACTGAGCTATGCACATAAAATATATATTTTTTTAAATGCATGGTACATGTGCTTTGCAGCAGGCATATTAACACTCTGCGCTACCTTACATGAGTTAAAGCAGTCCCTGTAGAAAACACCCATCTCTCTCCAGCAGGTTAATCACCAGAGTTATCTTTACACTTTTATTGTTGCCCGAAAACTGCTGATTATACAAGGAACTTTGCAGTGCTATTAAAACTGCTGCCTGTGGACCAGTAGGAATGTGTCACAGAACCCTGGGGCTTCGTGTACTACAGTTTTGGGAACCACCGCTGTAGAATGGTATGCAATTATTTAAATAAGGCAGTGGTTTGTTAGGATGGCATCACAATCCTAAGATAAGAAATATGTTATTACCAGTCAATGCAAATAATATTCAAATCACTGAGGAAAGCATTATCTTCCAAACACATTTCCTAATAAAAGCAATGAATCACTGTTTTTTTCGTCAGTGTTGATAAAGCATGTCGTAATCCAAACGCTAGCGCACTGATTCTTTTTTTTTTAAACAGATTTTATTCATCAAATGACACATATAAAACAGGGCTCTGTAACCCAGAGACATCTTCACAATAAGTATAAAGCTTCATGACTTTGACTTTTCAATAATAAGATCAAGGAAAAATAGAAAGTAATACAGATTAAATAAACCATATGCAAACCCCCACCCAACAACCCCCTCCTCCCGGTCACACTAAGGGCCACCCAGTAACAGCCTAGCTATGCATTCGGCACCGCAACCGCTTGCTACAATAAACATAAGTGCCAGAAACTACTATTTGCACCAGCAGGGTAATATTACACTGAATGAAGGGGCCCTACTGCATCAACCGGCTCCAGCAGCAAACCCCGATAGTCTGCCCACCGCTACCAAACCTTATAGTGTTTCTGCGGGCACCCACTTGCAGTGAAAATAGGAATTTCCAGGCCCATACAGAAGTCCAGACCAGTGCAATGATTCTTAACCCACCGTGTGGACCCCAGGGGCCGTCAACTGTTCAGCAATGTAATAAAATTTGCAGAATAAGGAAGTATATACATATACATAAGAAAGCTACATTGAAAATTTAGACTCATTTGTCAATGCGAAGGAATTTGAAGGGCACAAATTAAGTTGGAAACATTAACTTTAATGTAGGAACTGCACATGTACAGCAGCAAGGAAGGTAGTGTGGGAGATTTGTGGGCCCAATTGGAGCACTGCCAAACACTAACTATTTGTCATATCACATCATCTGTTATAAATGAAAGTAAATCTTGAAACGCTCCACCCTTCTGATTGAGAATGAAGTTTTGATTTTTGCATATCTTTTTGTTTGTGAAGTCAATACAATCTTTTATGATTTGTGTATTTGATGTATGGAAGTCAAAAGTTTAAAAACTCCTACACCAGTGCTTAAGTCTTTTCTTCTGCATTTGCGCATACTTCCAAGCAACCTTTGGACCCCCACAACAAAAGTCCTCTAGTTTGAACAAATATATAAAAAAAAGTAACCTTTTAAATCCCACCACGCCTTTTTGAAATGCGCATACTTCAACAACTACGGAATAGGTTTATACCAAATGAATAAGCATGCTTTCTGGCTAAAGTTCTACTTTTATACCAAATTCGGTGTTGATCCATTCAGCAGCTTTTGCTCTGAATTTCATGAAAATTCCCTATTGGATTTCAAATGGGAAATGATGTATATTTTCACCCTCTGCGTTTTTTCCACATAGACAGATCTTCATGAAACTCGGCATCTTGAAACCCAACGCCCTGAACTAAAAGACGACCAAGTTTCATGCAAATCTGTCCACATGGTAAAAAGTTATAGGCAAATCAAAAAATACCTTTTAAATGGAAACTGGGACGGTGTATAGTGTGTGTGTGTGTGTGTGTGTGTGTGTGTGTTTAATATCTTTATATACATATGATGTAATACTGCTCCACCACACCAGCCCAGCAGTCTCAACCACATTTGGTAACCACCCGCTGTAACAGACATTTCAAGTTGTTCCATTAGGAGAGAGTATTTCTTGCAGGCTAGTGCTTTGTTTCTTTACAATCTCCTAAATGTAGTTCTGCAACCATAATAGGAAAAGCAAAGAACTCAAACACCAGAAATTACTCATTGCTGAGATGCGGCTTCTTGAGGTCCCTGTGGTGTCTCTTGGTCTGCTAAAACCTTTATTGTAACCTTGGTTTCCGGAGTCTGAAAAGTTGCCTCTTCAATGTGGGAAAGTCCCCAGTACTTGCTTGCAAACTTGCCATAGCCTGCTGCCAATTAACTTTACAAGAAGAGAAGCTAGTGAACTCTGAATGATTTAAACATGCACAGCCAATAATGTGTGTTTTAACCAACTGAAAGAAGTGCATCAAAATGTCCCGTCCTCTTGGGAGTCTGCCACATTCCTAATATTTCTGGCACTTCCGTTTGGCTTTGGGCTGTGAATCCATGTGTGGACTCTATAGTAGTGTCATCCCTTTTATTGTGGATGTATCATCTTTCAGTCACTTCTGAGCAGTACTTTCAGTGTACTTAACAGTGCGGATGCTGTGGTAAAGTACCATCTGATAGAGACTTCTAGCTACAGATTCAGTACTTAACACTATTCCCTAGGTATCAGACTGGATCCAGAAATCTTGAGCAATACCACTGCGCCGGTAGGCGGTATCATTTAGCTCCGCCTCGGCATCGTAAGTGCCAGATGTGACGTGCACAGTGCCTATATAAGCACCACCCCAGTGCGCTGACATCAATTCTTTTTTTTTCCTTTTAGAGTTTTATATGGCGTGAACTACACCCAAAAGTATCGGGTATCTGATTGCTTTACATAAGTACCAGTGCGTTACACAAGGAGACATTCATTTTTGTTAGGCACGGGGAGATTAAGTGATTTGCCCAGAATCACAGGATGTTGTGCGTCGTTGCGGAGACTCGAACCCGGTTCCCCCAGATTTTAGGGCAACCGCCCTAGTCATTAGGCCACATCCTCTCCCCATTTCTCTCCACTCCTCCAGCGCAGGAAACAGGGCGGGAAACAGCGTTTACAACACTGTCATTACATAGTGCTACTATTACAATGTGGTCGTTACAACGACTGCGTTGTTAGCACGCGATGCATTTACATCGCAAGTCATTACAACGACTTGCACTAGGGGGTGCTGTGGTATTGGAAATTAATTCCAACACCTTCCCTACTGTTCCACAAACTCGAGTAGGAATAGTAATTAATACTATTCCTAAGTCCAGCGCGCCCCCTAATGTAAGTTGTTGTATTGACTTGCGATGTAAATGCATCACGTACTAACAACGCGGTCGTTGTAAAAGCGCGCGATGTAATGCATCGCGATGTAATGAGACATATTACTTCAGCGCAGATCTGAAGAAAGCTAATTCAGTCCGTTTTTTGGACTATTAGATTTTTTGTCCACCTTTTTTGAGCCTTTTGCTCCCAGTGTGCATAGGGATGTCTCCTAAAAAAACGGTTGGGTTTAAACTCTATGGTTTCTGTCACAGACTGAAAAAAAAAGTCTCATTGGCATTATATCAGTAAATCGCATAAATGGATGGATGATAAGCAGGTCAAATGTCCCAGACTTCTGTGAACAGCACTCTGTAAGTTTAATTCCTCAGTAAAGCTCTTGAATTAAAGCAGGTTAAACGCAGTCAACCAAGTCAAACGCCCACAAGTCGGATGAATGCAGGCCATAAGATGGACTGCTGATTTGAAAAGAAGGTTGAACGCCCCAAACTGCAGGCTGTCAGATATTTAGAGACACTGGTGGGGCCTTAACGGCGTTCCTCTTCCTTTGGGTTGCAATCGTCATTATACTTAGTTTCACTCAGTCTCTTGTATTGTTTCTGGAAATCATCAGTTTCAATATCTTCTCTTTGCCTGTTACAGTAGTAGCGTTTTAGTCCTAAACCTGGTCCATTTTCCACTTGTCGCCGTTGTGGTTAATGAGGATGTGTCAGATCCCCACTTGGTTTCCCTCTGGTGTCTTGAGCCGGGCCACGACTTCAAGACCTGTGCCAACTTTCAAGCCATGAATCCAAAGGCCGTTCATGAAAGCTTCTGCTTCCCCGGTGCAAGTGGACTCCATGATGCTCCCGGTCCTGGTCTCGTGCATTCCACCAGAGCCACGGTGCGACCACTGCATTCGCTAACGGAGCCCCTGTCCTGGACATCTGTCAGACTGCGATGTGGGCATCTCTCCACAAGTTAACCAAGCAGTACTGCCTGGACTATAAGGCCCATCAAGCCAGGCACTTTGCCCATTCGGTCCTCCAGTACTTCCTTGTCTGAATCTGTTTGCGAACCCACCTCCGGGGAGGTATGGCTAGGGTATCTATTCTAGGGTAAGGAAAATTAAGCTAGAAGTCTCTATAAGATGAACAGGTTAGTTGCCTTTGGTAACGCTTTATCTGGTAGAGACTGTATCTAGCCGTAGCTTCCTTACTGACCCACCCTCCATGTTTCTTCTAACAGATTTCTTCAACCAGTGTTGCCCCTGTAGGTCCTTAGTGTCTATGCAGTGGTTCACCAGTATTCTGTCATGTCTCTGTGCTTCTGGTGCGGAATAGTCTTAAAGAAAACTGATGTCAGCTAGCTGGAGTGGTGCCTGCATGGGCACTGTGTGCGTCACATCCGGCCTACGGCAAGCCAGTCGACTCCACCTACCGGCACGCAAAGATATTGCTCAAGATTTGCCAGATGTAGGTTGACGCCTGGGTAATATTCTAAGTTAAGTAATCTGTAGTTGGATAGAGTTACCAGATAAGGAATTACCAAAGGTATGTAACTTGTTCATCTCAGGTGTATGGTCTGTGAATGTACCAAACACTGGATGCCCTGTCTATGTGCCATCACAGGTGAATGTGGGTGTGCCACACACTCTGAATGCTATTTGTATATGTAGTACATGTGGCTACTATGCTTGTGTTCCTTGCAACCTAGTTGCTGTGTTGATGCACCATCCCAAGAGGATGTTCATTGGATCTACCATTTTGCCAGGATGCTGTGGAGATGTACCATCCCCGGAGGATGTTCTGGGGATGTCAAATACCCTAAGGATGCTGTGATAATGTACCATCCCAGAAGTATGTTATGGATGTACCCTACTGCCAACATTCGATGGTGATGCATCATCCAAGGAGGATGTTCTATGGATGTGCGATACTGTCAGGATACTTTGGTGTGATGTACCATCCCAGAAGGATGTTATGCCCAAGTACTATACTCTCAGAGTACTGTGGTGATGTACCACCTCGGGAAAGGGTTATGTAAATGTGCTGTAGTGTCAGGGTGCTTTGGTGTGATGTACCATCCCAGATGGATGAATTGTCAATGTACCATATTCTCAGGATGCTGTGGTGATAAACCATTCCAGGAGGATATTTGTGGATGTACCATACTGCCAGGATGCTGTGGTGATAAACCATCACAGTTGGATGTTCTGTTGAAGTACCATACTCTCAGGATGCTGTGGTGATGAATCATCGCATGAGTATGTTCTGCGGTTGTGCCATACTACTGTTAGGGTTCAGTGGTGATGGGCCATCCCAAGATTACATTTGTGAGTATACCATACAATGTTGATGCTCTAGTGATATTTAATTCCATGTGAGTGTTATGATGGTTTACTTCAACTTCTAGAAGCTGAAGGGCATACTATGCAGTGCGAATGCTCTGTCTTCCGCTTTGGCAGAAGGCTGCCTACAAAATACTTGAACTGTCAGAGTACACCAGCATTGGATAGACAAAAGGTCTCCTGATAAATATGTTGCATGGAAGCTGCTACAACGGTCATATATGGAACTTGCAGGCAGTGGTAAAAACCAAGACACAAACAAGGCCCATCAGCGGATAAATACCGTGTTGTACACAAAGTTCCTAATATAGCATTCATTCTGGATGTTCTTTGGGCATGCAGTGCATTTGGTAGGATGCTGTGTTTTTGTACCATACAATCACATTGTTCTGTTTATGTGCCATATAGTGAGATTTGTTGTGAAATTGTACCATTCACTATAGTTGCTGTGTTTGTGAACTCTACAATGCAGATATTGTGTGGCAGTATTATACAGCGTGACTGTCTAATTTGGACATCTCACAGTCTAGCTGCTTTCTGTGTGCTCTACAGAATCTGATGTGTGGCAGTCTGGATTCTGTGTGTCTATACCATTGAGTGTGGCTGCTGTATGTGTAATATACAGCCCTAATGCTATGTGGCTGTGCATTGCAGCATTGGTGCCTTGGAGCCGGGCCATACAGTCTAGAGGTGGACCCTAGACTCTTTAGATGGACCCTAGACTCTCTATTGGTGTGAAGTGTACTGCTCCTTACGGCTACGTTCTAGCTGTACCATACAGAGTGGTGTGCTGTGCTTGTGTACCATACAATACCGTTGCTGGGTTTGGATGTAGCACCCATTCCTTCTGTTGTGTTTGTGCACCATACAGTTGTGTGGCTCAACTATACAATCTGATTTTTGTTGTTGTTGTTGTTGTACGGTCTAGTCTAGACGTCGTGTGGATATACTATACAGTTTCGCTGGTGTGTTTCTGTTTCGTACAGTTTTGATGCTGTATTTGTGTACCATGATGTCTAAATGCCATGTTGCTATATCATGTAGCCTGGGTTCTGCATCTCTGTAGCATATAATCTGGATGTTAGGTGGCTACACTATAAGGTATGGATACTGCTTTTGTGTTAACCAGAACAAGAAACCCCTGGGTCTATAACAAACAGAACAGCAAAGATCTAGTAATGGTGGAGTGGCCATTTTAAAGGATGATTTCCCTCACCCAGCAAAGGTGGCATGCTTCATCATAGGGTAACCGCCTCGCACTGTGATACCTTGTCACAATGCGGGCTACAACCCCCTCTCTGAGAGGGAGGAGTTTAGAGATGTTTTGAGAAGAGGTATAATAAATACCTTAAATGAGCTAGTGTGCTGAGGGTAGCAGAGCAAGATCAAATATAAAAATGTGATAGTTAAAACTAGCTACAGGGTGTGCTGATATCTTCATTAGTGCATCCCTGGTTTAGGATTGAAAACCAAGACACCGCAGGAGGGGATTCAATCTGCTTCTGGGTCAAAAGTGGTAAGTTAGTGGTGGGTCGACATGTTTTAGCCTATTACCCTCAACAGAAGTGTGGTTGCCTTCTGCGTGATAATGTGATTAATATATATAATAAATGTGCTTAATATATATAATGTGTATATCTATCTCTTATATAGATATTTTTTCCCCTCACTCCTGCTTTCCTGAGTCCAAAACAGGGACTGACACTGCTGAAATCTTCATAAAGTATATTTATTGCGAAAGGCTTTGACGCGTTTCGGCAGATCCAACTGCCTTGCTCACTATATATACACATATATAAATAATTTAATTTATATTGCACTTGAATCACCCTGGCAGGGGTATCTAGGACCTCATATACAAAAACAATTTAGAAAATTAGGGTTTATACAAAACCAGTGGCCTTGTGACAGTCCACGTAATTAGGGATCCACTGGCGGTTTACCTGAAGAAGAGCATGTGTAACTTCTTCATTAAAACCACCAATTTGTGAACAAAACAATATTAGGTCAAACCTTTGTGTGGTCAATTAAAATCATATCAGTGAAAATGGATATCTAACAAGGCCTCACATTCCTGGCTATAGCCCCATGGCACACGTAACAAGCCCACCACATTTAGAGTAAGACATCGTCCTAGAGTAATCTCTAACCCTCAAAAACATCACATTATTGTACTTGGAAAAGGGTTAGGCTTACCTGCTAACATTGAGCATCATCCTTCAACTATACCCTGGCGTGATACTCAAGGTATTCTTTATCCTATGTAGTGGTGAGTGATCAGAGACAAATGAAGAGATTGATTGGCACAAGAACCAAGGAAGCAAACTCATGACAGTTCATAAAGTTTTTACAGCGTCTGTGACCCATATATACACTCGCATATTTAAGCCCCAGGGAACTTAGTATATGTAGTTCCCCGCTGTCGGCAGAGCCTGGGAGTAGGTAACTCCTAACTAAACGGGGTAACATGTATTAATGGAAGTGACAACATAGGTATGCAAGGGTAGTGACCCCTCGGTGTTTGTGTACCATAATGTTTGGACGCTTTATTTCTGGACAATACAAGTGAGGATTTTCTGTTTGGGTACTATACAGTCTGGGAGTTGCATTTGGGTACCATACAATCTGGGTGTTGTTGTTTGGATTCCATTCAATCTGGGCGTTGTATTTGGGTAGCATATAATGTAGTTATTGTGTTCCTATAGCATGCAGTTCAGAGGCTGTTTCTGGACCTTGCAGTGAGGAGGTTGTCTTTGGGTACCATGGATTCTGGAGCAGTCTGGATGCTGTTTTCAGATTACAGCGAGTCCGGTAGTTTCGTATGAGGACCCCACACTAGCGATGCTGTGTTTGGGTACTATTGAGTCTTGCTACTGTGGGCTGTCCCATTCAGTCTGGGTGCACTGAGGACGGACCATACAGTTAGGAGGTAGTGTTGGGTGCCACGCAGTCAGGATGTAGTGTTAGGTACCATACTGTCAGTATGTAGTGTTAGGTAACACACAGTCAGGATGTAGTGTTAGGTAACACACAGTCAGGATATAGTGTTAGGTACCACACAGTCAGGATGTATTGTTAGATAACACACAGTCAGGATGTAGTGTTAAATATCACACAGTCAGGATATACTGTTAGGTAACACACAGTCAGGATGTAGTGTTGGGTACCACACAGTCAGGATATAGTGTTGGGTACCACACAATCAGGATGTAGTGTTAGGTACCATACAGTTAGGATGTAGTGTTGGGTACCACACAGTCAGGATATAGTGTTGGGTACCATACAGTCAGGATGTAGTGTTGGGTACCACACAGTCAGTATGTAGTGTTGGGTACCACACAGTCAGGATATACTGTTAGGTAACACACAGTCAGGATATACTGTTAGGTAACACACAGTCAGGATGTAGTGTTGGTACCACACAGTCAGGATATAGTGTTGGGTACCACACAGTCAGGATGTAGTGTTAGGTACCACACAGTCAGGATATAGTGTTGGGTACCACTCAGTCAGGATATAGTGTTGAGTACCACACAGTCAGGATATAGTGTTGGGTACCACACAGTCAGGATGTAGTGTTGGGTACCACACAGTCAGGATATAGTGTTGGGTACCACACAGTCAGGATATACGTCAGGATATAGTGTTAGGTACCATACTGTTAGGATGTAGTGTTGGGTACCACACAGTCAGGATATAGTGTTGGGTACCACACAGTCAGGTTGTAGTGTTGGGTACCACACAGTAAGGATGTAGTGTTGGGTACCACACAATCAGGAAATAGTGTTGGGTACCACACAGTCAGGATATAGTGTTGGGTACCACACAGTCAGGATATAGTGTTGGGTACCACACAGTCAGGTTGTAGTGTTGGGTACCACACAGTCAGGATGTAGTGTTGGGTACCACACAGTCAGGATATAGTGTTGGGTACCACACAGTCAGGATATACGTCAGGATATAGTGTTAGGTACCATACAGTTAGGATGTAGTGTTGGGTACCACACAGTCAGGATATAGTGTTGGGTACCACACAGTTAGGATGTAGTGTTGGGTACCACACAGTCAGGATGTAGTTTTGGGTACCACACAGTCAGGATATACTGTTAGGTAACACACAGTCAGGATGTAGTGTTGGGTACAACACAGTCAGGATATAGTGTTGGGTACCACACAGTCAGGATATAGTGTTGGGTACCACACAGTCAGGATATACTGTTAGGTAACACACAGTCAGGATGTAGTGTTGGGTTCCACACAGTCAGGATATACGTCAGTGTCGCAGCGCTGGCGCTCATTGCATAAACCACACCGAGGCAGAGGTAAGGAATGCACGTCTTACTTTATTCCCTGCCAGCCTCACACTGGCTTACAGACTAAACTCCTCCCTATGACTCACTTCCTTTTCCTGCTGCCTGTCCTGTCTCATACAGGAGGTCAGGCAGGGCGACACTACATCTCCCCTGTTTTGCAGAGTCTCACTTCACCTATATCTCTTCAACCAGACGTCTGGGTTTCCTGATTAGACGTTGCGGTCGTTCTCTGTGTCTTGTCACAGGACCGTGGCTGTGAGGACTGGGATGACGTGTGGTTTCCATCATCCGCATGGGGCTATGATGATTTGGGTCACTGTTGTCACTCTGAGCGGAAGAGTCACTTGAAGGTGGGTTAGGCACCGCACGTCGGTTACATTTCCTAAAGTGTGAGATGTTTCTTGTCACTTGTTTGTGGTCAGCTTTGGCTGTGACCATTGTTCCTTTCTTCTTGGTGACCTGCATGGGAATGTCGAGGTATCGACTATCTGCCTTGGATCGCCGATCATTTCGCACTATCACCCAGTCTCCTTCTTGTATGTTGGAGTCTTTGGCATGTCTGCGTTGATCAGCATACGTTTTCATTTGATGCTTTCGGGTGTGATCAATGTCCACAAGGGTGTTGTGATCAACTGTGACTGTCCGGGGTTGCAGATTGTCATTTAGCATGGGCAGTCTGGTCCTGGGTGTCCTTCCTAGCATGACAGTTGCTGGGCACTGGGCTGTGGTGTTGTGTGGCGTATTCCGATACGCTCTGAGTACTTCATTCAATGTCTGCTGGACATCTCGGTGGGTCAGTTCTGCCTGCTGGATTGCTCTTTTTAGTGTTCCCATAAAACGCTCCACCATGCCATTTGCATGTGGCCATAGCGGAGTGATCTTCTGGTGCTTGAAGTTGAGGTGAGTTGCAAAGTTCGTAAAGTCATGACCGTTGAACGGTGGTCCATTATCTGTTTTTACTCGCAGTGGGATACCCCAGGCTGCGAATATCTCATCAAGCACTGGGATTACTGTTGTTGCTCGAGTCGATGAGATCAGTTGCGCAAAAGGGAAGCGGGAGTATTCATCCATGGCAACGACGATGTACTGTCCTGATTGTAGTGGGCCAAAGAAGTCGACCGCTATCTGTTGCCATACTCCGTCTGGTAGTTCTGACATTTGTAATGGTGCCGGTGGTTCTTCCTTGCTGACTACTTGGCAGGTGACACAGTCCTTCAGAGTTGTCTCAACCATGTGGTCAAGGGTGGGGAACCAGACACGTTCTCTCAGGGCTTTCTTGGTTGCATTTATGCCCCTGTGTCCTTCGTGTGCCAGGTTGATGACTCCTTGGCGTAATTTGAGAGGAATTACAATCCTCCCCCCTCTCAAGAGGAGACCATTGTCACTGATGGAGAGCTCGTCGCGCACTCGTTGGAAAGCAGCTAGGTCTTGTCGGAGTTGAGCAGACTCGGAGGAGGACTGCTTCGTGTCCCTCCAGGAGTTGGAGCGGATCCTGGTCATCACTGCCTGGACAAGGGGGTCAAGTGCAGATGCCTCCTGAATGGCTTCAACAGGAACGGTGGGAGGACACGCAGTGTCAACGACAAAGTGAAGATATTCATCAGCTACAGAGAGAGCAGAACGGGCACCCGCCAGTGGGTGTCGTGACATGAAGTCAGCTGGGTTTTCAGCTTTCCCAGGTTTATGGATGATGGAGAAGACGTAGTCTTGGAGGCGCAGGCCCCACCGCTCAATGCGTGGTGGCATTTTCGCATTGGGGTTGCCGAAGATGGTAATGAGTGCCTGATGATCCGTGATGATTGTAAAATGTTTGCCATACACGAAGAGGTGAAAGTGTTCGCATGCCCACACCACGGCCAGGCTTTCCTTCTCCGGCTGGGAGTAAGCTTTTTCTGTATCCGTCAGGCTGCGACTTGCGTAGGCAATAATGTGTCGTTGGTCTGAGTCTTCTCGGTATTGGGCCAGAATGGCACCCAGGCCCACTGGACTGGCGTCCACGGTGATTTCAGTTTTCTTCTTCGTGTCGAAGTACGCCAGATTGATAGCTGACCCCACGGCATGTTTGATGACAGAGAATGCATGTTGACACGCTTCCGTCCAGTCAAATGGCTGACCTTGGCGAGTGAGTTCTCGCAGCGGGTAGCTGATTGTGGCGTAGTCGCGGATGTACCTCGCGCAGTAGCTTGCCATGCCAAGGAAAGAGCGTAAGTCAGTGACATCTCGGGGTTTCTGAGTGTCGGCCAGGGCTGCCACTTTCTCAGGGTCTGGTCTCATGCCCTCCTTCGAGAAGATGTGTCCGTAGAATTTTAAGGTGTCTTTATGGAATTCACACTTGCTGGCGTTAAGTGTTAGGTTCGCCGACAGCAGCGCATGGCAGACCCTGTCCAGGGCTGTGTCGTGTTCCATTCTGTCCCTCCCAAACACCAGCAGGTCGTCACTGTAATTGAAGGCATTTGGGATGCCTTGGATGACCCGTCTGATGGCTTCCTGGAAGATCTCGGCAGCCGAGGATATGCCAAAGTTCAGACGTTTGTAACGAAAAAGGCCTTGGTGAGTGGTAAACGTTGTGATATATCTCGATTTGTCATGGAGCTCCAGCTGGTGATAGCCTTTATTGAGGTCGAGCTTGGAGAATACTGTGGCACCATTCAGTTTGGTAATCATATCACTGATATGTGGCCCAGGATGGCGTTCCCGCTCGATGGCGGTGTTGGGCGCGCGCATGTCAACGCACAGCCTGACCTTGTTGTCTTCTCCTCGTTTTGGAACTACTACAACCGGCGATACCCACGGAGTG
The DNA here is from genome assembly GCF_964261635.1 of Lissotriton helveticus. Lineage (NCBI taxonomy): Eukaryota > Metazoa > Chordata > Amphibia > Caudata > Salamandridae > Lissotriton > Lissotriton helveticus. Next base: position 216,108,487 of record NC_136062.1, on the reverse strand, counting down.
GGACCCGTCGTGCGTTCTATGATGTCTGTCCGAAGGAGATCTTGGAGCTCATCATCAACGGCCTTTTGTAGATGGAATGGCACCTTCCTATGGTGTTGGGCAACCGGTGTCACGTTCTCGTTGATGTGAAGCTTTACTTTGAAATGATTGAGCTTCCCGAGCCCTTTGAATAAGTTGGGAAATTTTGCAACGATGTCGGGAGTGTCCTCTGTCATGTAGAGGAGTTCCACGAGTTTGAGTCTTTCTGCAGTGGGGAGACTAAGGAGACAGTCCGCCAGATCTGGTCCCTCCACCACGTGAATGTAGGCATCGATTGTCCGGTCTTTGAACGTGAGAGTGGTGCGGAAACGGCCTAGACAGGGCAGTGGTTTGCGTGACATCCACGTGAAGACACGGACAGCGGCTGGTTCCAGTTTGGGCTTGTGTTTCATGGATTGGTGTTCTAAAGCACAGATGTAATTTAACGATGCTCCGGAGTCCAAGACAAATTTAGCTGGGTGGTCGCCTATCAGGATGTCGAGCTTTGGATATCGCTTCAGGCGATCAGGGTCGGCAACCATGCATATGTACTCGTCGCGTTCCGGAGTAGTTACCATGCATATGTATTCGTCACTGTCTTGTGACGTGAGGGTGCGCGATGGTGACTCACTGGATGTGTCTCTGCGCGACAGATAGGAGTCCGTAGCATGGCGTCTGGAGCGATGGCTACTTCCGGAGCTGCCTCTTGACTGATGTGAGTATGTTGACCGGATGCTGGAGTCAGACGAGCTGGAGGATCTGCGTCCCTTGTCTTTTATGGCTCGAGCGTGATGGCGGGACTCGTGCCCCTTGGTTGATGATCTGTGACTTGGTTGCTTGGCTTGGCATGCGACCTCGAAGTGATTGTCTCTTCCACAGCGGTGGCATCGTTGCCCGATGGCTGGGCATTGTCCTGAATGTGGGTAGTCCTGACCGCACCTAAAACAGGTGGGCGATGTTTTCGAGGGTCTCGTGTGTCGTGGGCTTCGACGTGAAGGCTGAGACCTGTGGGACTTGGATGTAGACTTGATGGGCTTGGAAGATCTGTGTGCCTGAATGCGCAAAGCATGGTCTTTGTGATCCGACGATTTCTGTGACCCCATTCGCTTCGCGTAGTCCTCCGCTTGGTCATTGATTCTTGTCAGTTCCTCGATTTCCTCTAGTGTGTATGGTTTTTTGAGGAGCCTTCGGCGCAGAGTTTCAGACGAGCAACCATCAATGATGCGGAGCCTCAGGGCGTCTTCCGTTTTAAAGTTATCAAAATCGCAGTATCGTGCGAGTCTCCGTATGCGCATGATAAAGTCACTCATACATTCATCTTTCTCCTGTGTGGCAAGGTTGAATGTGTGACGCTCGTAATCCACATTGCGTTTGTGGAGAAAGCGTCTGTCAAGTGCAGCTTTGGTTTCCTCATAGGTAGCTGTCGCAGCATTGGGCAGCTCTTTGATGATTTGCGCAATGTCCGGACCAATCAGATTCCTCAGAGCCACAAGTTTTTGCTTGTTGTCTTGTACTAGGGATCCGACCATGTAGTCCTCAAAGTCTTCGCTCCATGTTTTCCACGATGGGCCCATGCTGTTACCTGGCGTCAGTGGTAAAGGCTGAGGTTGGCGCATGAAGGAGGCTCCCACCGGGTTGTTTGCCATTGCAGGTGCCGTGGGAGCAAGGCCTCTTGTGCTGGGAGCAGGGCTTCCTGAGCTTGCTGTGCTTGAGGCACTTGATGCTGTGGTAGCGGTGCCTGAGGAGCTGTCAGGGCCCGGATTGGACATCTGCGCTTAACTAGCTATAGAGGCGTTAATCCAGTGTTTATTGGTTGCACGCAGTGTTTATGCGTTATTATGGTCCTCTTTATTGAGTAATTTTACTTCTCTGTGGACCAGTAATGTTTTTATCTAGTAAGGCGCCTGACCTTAAGATGGCCGCCAAGGAGGGAGCGTGGGTCTGGTGAAGGGCGGCGCCTGACTCCAAAATGGCCGCCGCGCGGGACAGCAGGCCTCGTGTCTCTGTCCCTGGACCCGGCAGACAGCACGCGTGAGGGGAACGATCAGGTTGGACTCACCGTCGCTCCTCACGCTGTGTCCCGTTTTGGCTCTTCTCTCCTCGCTCGCTCCTTGGATCGGGTGCCGCTCTCCAGTGCTGCACACACTCGGCTGCTTGCTTCTGGCACGTGAGGTCGCGCTCTGGCATACGCGCCTACCTCGTAGTGCAGCAGTCGGGTGCCTGGGGTATTTTCTGAGTACCCGCGCTCTGGTTTCTTCGTGCCTCTCCTCCCAGGGCAGTATCGGCGATCGCTTCTCGCCGGCTGCAGACAGGTGTGTTCTGGGCTTCGGCGGATTTTCTTCCCGCTGCAGGGTTCGGTGGTCGGCCACGTTGAGTGGCTGAGCGGGGCTGCTTGTGGGGTTTAGAGACATCCCACCCTCGTCGCCATTGTCGCAGCGCTGGCGCTCATTGCATAAACCACACCGAGGCAGAGGTAAGGAATGCACGTCTTACTTTATTCCCTGCCAGCCTCACACTGGCTTACAGACTAAACTCCTCCCTATGACTCACTTCCTTTTCCTGCTGCCTGTCCTGTCTCATACAGGAGGTCAGGCAGGGCGACACTACAGTCAGGATATAGTGTTAGGTAACACACAGTCAGGATGTAGTGTAAGGTTCCACACAGTCTGGATGCTGTCATGCATTGTCATCACCCAGTCTTGCTAGCGGAAATATTGGTGGGGACCATCAGGCCAGCGTTAGAGTAATGATGAGAGCCCCCCAAGAGAGCCCTGACTCCGGCTGGTGCCCATTAGGGTGGTGCTGTTTCTTGCTTCTGAGGCTGTGTTGCGCCTCGTGCCTCTGCGTTCCCAGAGCATGAAAGCGCCGGCGCAGCATCACGCAGCTCTCGCGTGAGAGCAGACAAGAGCGCGAGGCCAGCACGGGTCAGCGCTGCTCGGCAGGAAGCGGAGGGAACATGGTGTCAAACGGGCACAACACGCAGCCTGCTGGGCTTTCCTCCTCGGGGTAACCGTCTGTGCGATTACTGGAGCGGACGAAGGAAGACCACGTTCCCTTCTGTAAGAGACGCTTATTAGTGCGTCCCTTTCCCTGCCCTTGAGACCACGTGCATACCTTATGCGTGATCCCCTCTTCTGCTCCTCTCATTCTCGTGCACTATGCACGCCCAGTTTTAGGAGAGCCCTCCGCTTCCACCACAGCCATTTCCTTCTGTTCCTTCTAAAAGACACTTTTCGGTGAACATGCTGCCGCCTGTTTGCAGTAGTTCATTTAGTGCCATCGTAAGGGGTGTACTGGAATTGGTACCCTAATGTTACTCCAGGCCGTATACAGGTCCACCCTCCCGCCTGTCTAGGGCTTTGCAGTAAGACATTTAGAATCTGCTCAGTTCAGCAGCAGTAGATGCGGCCTGTCCCTGTCAACTCAGCAAAAGACATCTCTCACGGTAGAGCAAGAGACCTGCTTTTGTCAGGTGTATAAACACTTGAACAGGTTAAACTGACTGTGGTTTTGATATTCCCTAACCCGGGTTATGGACTCCCTCCTTGGATCTGAAATGCCCTTCCGCTTAGCACTAAATGGGCCACTCGAGCATCCACTGGACGTGATCAGTCCCTGTATGACGGGTGCATGTTAATCCTTAGAATGTCCTGTTGTTCATTTGAAAATGGAGTGGAGGAGGATAAAGAAAGTTCCTGTGATACATAGGACTATTCATCTGAGACCTTTCTGGTGTGAAGAGAAGTACGTCTGCAGTAGTAGGCTGGATAGTGTTGCCTTGCGTTGAGTCTGGGCTTGGTAGCTGCACATAAACACTTCTCCCTACAGATGGCCTGTAGTAATCTGCACCTCGTGCAGAGAGTCATGCCCAACCAAGTAGAGCAAAACCCTCTTCAGTGATTGCAGCCAGCATCTTTTCTGAGATTTTTAAGGGAGGCACATAGGATGGAGTGGCCTTTTATTCCTTTGGGCATTTCCCCGGTGGGCTGGAGACATTGGTGGCCAGTTTTAAAAGCCCAGGACCAGCGATGGCTCCTCTGTTTCCCCGAAAATAACTATTAGGTACAGGGGGCTTCAAAAAAGGGAGAGAGAGGTAGATAAAAAGAAAGAGAAGAGAAAAAAAAGAAAATTGATGGATGGAAAGAGAGAGAATCGAGGGAGCACAGTAAGGGGCCGGAGTTAGATCTAGGAATTTTTGCCACGGCTGCTTTTGGCTCCCCATTAGGTCCCTGCAGCAAAAGCACAGATGCTGAGTTTGGCTCGGTACTGTTATTCTGTTCTGAGAGAACATTTTGCTTCTTGCTTGGCCTCTGATGTTACTTGCGTTTTATTTTATCTCAGTGGTGTGTCTGAACGCTTTTAGCCTTTTCCCACATACTTGGCAAATTATTCTTTTAAAAAGGAAAACGATATGATTGGATTCTTGGAAATATTAATTTGGTTGTTGCATGAAAGTTAAAGATAGCAATGAACATGGGTTCTGTGCAGAAATTTCTTAGACTACATTTTGTCATTGCCTTCTAACTCGATCACGTTTCGGTTTCTTTGCTTACAAAATATTGTCTTTCAATATGCTAGGATGCACTGTGGATTAACAAAAAGTAGCCCAGAAGATCCTTCTTGAGCTTTCCTTTTTAATTGTTCTCCCCTAACTAATGCTTCCATACTTAAAATGAATTTATTTGTTTAATTTTAAAGTGTAGCATCCTCCCAAATGCACTGTAGGACTTACGGATGTTAGAAAGGTTTTTGAAAATGTTCAACACTTAGGGTAATTTGGGATAAACCTCCGGGCAAATGAATGTAATTCCAAACTTAAGCTACAGCCTCACATTCTATCCTTACCTTGCAGAGATTAAGGGAATCCACCTCTCAAAGACTTGCAGTAGTCTGGTCTCAGTGACTTCTCTTGAGGTAGCCCTTGGCAAGAGGCTCCGGATTCAAACCGTTCTCCCCATAAGCGGTGCCAGCAGTGACGGCTGCTCCACTATAGTGGAGGAGCGTCGCCCACTGCTTTTAAGCAGTGCAAAGTATAAAACATAAAATAATAACTTTGAGTCATTATCATTTTATGCTTCATGCTGCTTTGGTGGAGGGCGGGTGGGTGGGGCTGTTCTGCTCTCGGAGCAGGGAAGGGGAGGAGTGGTTTGCCCACTCCTAATTTTGCAATGATTGTTTGGTCAGCCCTCTCAGGCCGTCCAAACCAGTCATGCACACTTTCCCTGTTCTCCATGCAGGCTGCATTATAGCCTGCATAGACAATACGCCCACCCCTCCAGCCCCTGGCTGAGCACCGTGTCATTGCGCTCAGACCAATCACAATGCTGCATTGCAGCATTGTGATTGGTCAGGGGAGCCTGGGTGCTTACCATTCACAACGCAGCATTGCACGAAGTACAAATTTACCAAGACCAGCTGTTAGCATCGCCGATTTTAAAGTGCCTCTTCAGGACTAAAATCCATACAAGGATTTGTCACCAAATGCCTGGCCCGATGGCTGCTTAGGTTCATAGGATGTGTTGCCACCTCCAGTTGTATCAGCTTGAGTAGCCTATAAAGATAACAGGCTGGGATGCAACTCTGACTGCAGTTAATCTGTTCGCTTCCTTGTGGAGCACGTCCTATCTGGTAGCAGCTTCCAAATATAATTATGAGAGAGCTTGCCTAAACACAAGGTGCCTACTTCAGAAGAGAGCGCTGGTGCAGACGCTAATTCCTGCACAAATTGTAGTGGAATCACTGTGAATGCGATAATAAAATGCAAGCCCCTTGAGTGGTGATGTTTTTTGCCTGCGCTAGTATCTCTGCAGAAAACGAATAAGACCAATAATGGATATTTTGGACAGGCAAAGGAGGGAGGTAACAAACAACACAGGGGCAGATTATGAAGGTAAAATGCAAAAGCTGTTTCTCTTACACACAGGCTTGCTGTACAATGATGAAAAGCGTCATCAATGGTAGCTCAATCCAAGAGCGGGATTTTGGGGGACGGTATGCATGAGAGCATTATTCCCCCATTAGAGACTTTTTGATGGGATGTTGGTCACTTGTTGGTGGGATACCTTCGGGAAACTAAAGCTGAAAATGCACTGGAACTCAGAGAGGTCTTGCGCATTTTTGCTTGATCTGGGCTTTTAGGACTCCTGCTATCCAGTGGTAAAGTGCTTGCGCACTCTCTTAAACGTGGTAAAATTGGCATACTACTGATTTGTACAATTCATTTACTTGTAAGTCCCTAGCATATGGTACTACATGTACACAGGGCCTGTAAGGTAAATGCTAGTTTTGGCTACAGCACTCATTGTGCCATCAACTAAAGTAGCACCTTAAAACTGTAAAGTAGCCTGCCGCTGCAGCTTTAAACTGCTGCTTTCACCTGGAAAAATAAACCTATTGAAAGAAAAGGGAGGGACGAGGGGGCAAGTTTAATGAGGTCCAGCATACATGCCCCACAGAGACAGTATACAAAGAGGGTATGAAGTTCCTCAAGGTCTGAGTAAGTAACGTGAAGGTGTAGGTGGGGGAAATAACACCACACAGTGGTCGTTTCACCTAGGAGAAAAAGGGAGGGGGGATTTCCCTTGTCTGAACTAGGGCTCTCACACACCTATTAAGCTAGGTGTCATGCTTCATCATATGAGCCTGCCACTCGTCAGGTCGGCGCTGCAGTACCTGACGGGCACCCAGTATGGGGCTCTTTGGCGGGGATCTTTTGTTCCTGCTGGTGGGTGCAGTGGGGGTGAGGGGCCTAGTATGTGTAGATGTGGGTGGGTGAATTAAAACAGGCCAGTTAGTCCTAGTAAAAATGTATTCTGGAAGGTAAACTGCCTGAGTAAAAACAGAAAGAGTGGCAGTAAACTAGGGTATCTAGGTGTGTATGCTGTACTCTCTAGAGGTCAACATGTTTCAGATGCTCCAAGTCTCAGGAAGATCAAAGCACCGGGATGGTTCTGGCTTCAGGGTAGGTCCGGGACAACACGTTCATTGAGCGTAGGACACACATTGGTGTCCACATAGACCGCCGGACTCCGTTGTGAGCCCCTATAGGCAGCAATTGTGGGTACCGACCTGACTACATGGTATGTATGTTCTTCACTTATCACGTTGTGTAGATAGTTATGTTTGGTCCTGATGAAGTGCTTTGATCTTCCTGATGGCAGTTACTTACAATTCATTCTCATGGCCTTTTTTGAGTGCATCTTACATTGCCTGTCTCACCACCGATCATAGAAGCTTTCCTCATTCAAACATCTCCAGACCACCTTTTGTTTCCCCACTCCATCCCTGTTCTCTTCAATGTTTGCTAACAGGTTGTTTAATCTGAGGGTCCTTGTTGTTGGTATCAGTCTTTCTGGGCTTATGGGTTTGGGGTAGAGGGGGTTCCATGGTTCCAGGTTTCTTCACAAATTTGTCCCTCAGATGGATTTTGACATGGCTATTATTTCCGACTACCATGAGCAGGGTGGCATGTACTTCTCAGTAGCCTTTGGCTCCTGGTGATTAGAGGGGATTGGTTTAGATCGTAGGCTTTCGTCCATAACGCAGATTGTAGCTACTAAAGGCTGTTAATTGCAGTGAGGTGCAGCCCCTGTGCTTTACACCTAGTCAACCTACTTCTGGGTCTTCCTCTGTAGTGCTCCCACAACCTCTGCCCCTCTCTTTATGTTGGAGCCATCAATATTGGGACTCAATCTTTGGGTAGTGCAATACTTTTTCTGGGCCCAACCTTTTTCTTATACAATGTCTACAATTGAAGTGGAGCTCTTGTGGGTTCCTGCTTCTGGGTAGCAGTGTCCTAGGGAGTCAACCTTTTCTCAACAGTGTTGAGGTTAAAAAGCCTACATGTTCAGTTCTGTTTATGACTTTTTAAGGATTAATGTGTTACTCTTCCCTAAATGATCCTTTGGGTCTCTGTCATCCCCACCCCACACTTTATTAAGTGACCATGTTTCCTATCCTAGACATACACTAAGGAGTTATTCTTTCAGATGCACATGGCCTCCTCACTGGAACCACGGTTGAGGATATTCTGGTTGTGTGACTTTTGTCACCTTGTTTGTGCTCGCTATTACCGTGAACATAGCAAATGGGAGAAATTAAAATGTATGTTCTTGAAGTTTCTGGTTCCAGGAGTTACCCCCTTCACCCACAGACACTTACTTCTGAGCACAAGGGGGATTGAAGTAGACATCTTGCTGAAAGATTGTTTTGGAAACATACAAATTATATACGGTTTCGGTGCACAGTTCATCATTAGCCTTTGAGCTGAGGTGTTCAATGCATGTCCAGCATGATGCTACATCTAAAGTAATGAACCCAACCTGCTGGGATAGTCTACCACACCACAACAGATGTTGCATGGACCTTAAAATCAAGGAAGCCAGGGTAAAGCACAGCACCGTTAATTGTAAATCTAGCACAGCAAACCATCAGATAACATGTTATGTTATCTGACTAACGTCTCTGCTGCCACCAGGGTGGTTTATCAATGTACAACTCTAGTGTTTTGGTGATCCATCAGGCTGGCACTTCGCCACAACAAAATCACGTGATTGCAGCATGATTAGACATGTTACATAACATTGAAAGTGTGAGTGTGGCTGGAGCAGAGTGTTGTGTTCTGAATAAATACTATGTAAGCAATTCTTAGGTTTGTTGTACGATTTTTATCTAATGGTTATTCTGAAAATCTGGCATGGATCTTTGTCAGACATGTTGGATACTTACTGCTAGCATATGACTCTTCAGTGGAGTGGATTACAAGGCGTGCGGGTGAACAATTTACCATTAATCTTCACAAGCCAACATTACTCCTGAAATTCTAAGCTACATTCCCTTGTTAGTCAGCTGTAGACTTGATGTCATTTCCCACACCAGTAAGAGGCGCAACTTTCTAATACCCTACACTGAGCATGTACTCCACTTCAGACTGAGGAAGCGCCTATTTTAACTTTAAAGTGTAAACACCATGTGTGCATGCATGTGTGCGCATCAGGGGGGGCAGACCTTTGTGGTTTTGCCATTGCTTGATCTAGAAGTAGCTCACCCCTTCCGTCCCCCTTACTGCCAGGTTTGATGGCACTTATTGTGAATCTCATTTGCTTTCATTTATCAAGTTGTTGCCTGTGGACTCATACTATCTCCCTCCAAAGGCCAGGAAAGCTAGTTGATGGATTAAGAATCATACCCAGGGAATGAAACAGATGGCCCTGGACCCACAATCCATACTTGTTTATTTATTTATTTGAAAGGTTTTATATAGCGCTGTGGGGGATATCCAATCCCAGGCATAACTACCCCACAGTTTATGGATAGCCCATGCTGCCCACAACGTTCAGCCAAATCTTTTTGTAGAGTGAATGGCCATTCCAGGAATGGCTCCCGTTCGCCTGCTGCTCTGCCAAACACTCAGAAGTTCCACAACCGATTGTAATGAAGGCAGGCTACATGGTAAATAACTATATATCTTTTTGGCCCTGATATGGTGAGCAGACGGCACAACGCGGTCAAAACACCGCCGTGCCATTACGACGCGTCTTTTACAACGCAAGTCGTTACCACGACTTGCGCTGGAGGGCGCTCTAGACTAAGGAATAGTAGATTTACTATTCCAACACCTTCCCTACTGTACGTAGGCTGGAGTTGGAATAGTAAATCTTACTATTCCTAAGTCCAGCACCCTACAGCGCAAGTCGTGGTAACGACTGGCGTTGTAAAAGATGCGTTGTGATGTTCCGCGATCATTTTGATCGCGTTGTACCATCATACATCCCCCTGATATATTGACATAAGACAAAATGGCCCATGATGTAAACCACGAGTCAACATCCTATCCCAGGCCACTGCAAATAATCACTGAATGGCAACTAGTCAGGCAACCTGTGACAATACAGCCATGCAATAAAGAGATTTGCTAAGCAGTGCTGATCGCCAGAGGTCACTAGCATAGTCTGACACTGCAGGTCCCAGTTCGCTGTCTAGTAGAAAGGTGTATCACAGTCCATCCAGACAAACCTCTAACATCCTCTTTCTTCCATGTTCTCCGCCGAGCCCCATTAAAATGGCAGAGTAGTCAACTCTGATACAGCACCAAATGTTTAAAATGATCTGGAATCTTGACTAATAATTACAACCACTACAAAGGGGCCTGCACATCTAATGTTTTCTGCCCACATACTTCAAACTGTATGCTGTAAGTCTGTCTCCCAGACTTACTCACTCACCGCACTGCGTCTAAAAACACAGACTCTGTACCTCGGTGGTCTTCGCTCACGCCATGGAAACACTTTCTCACATAGTTTCATAACCACACTCTTCCAGGCACACAAGCCGTATGGTGTAACATGTTATCCTTGTGTGGAAGTACAAAAAGCACCAACCACATTGGGGGCCAAAGGGAGGTTGGTAAGCACTATATAACAGTAGTGTTACATATGACATTATTACCAACATTCCATTATTGACTTTTTTCAGTACTATTTTTTTGTATGTTTACTGTACTGTGTCTTATAAAAAAAATCTCAATAAAATGTTTTGAACAGTAAGCACCATATAAATGCTACAACGCAATAAAGACAAGGGCCTAGCATCAGCGGCATGCGCATTCCCTCAAGTCGTGAGCGTGCTGCTGAAACAGAGGCCTAATGAAAAGCGCTTTGCCACCATGCACACATTTATCTTTATGAAATGAGTTTTGTCATTTCATTTAGACTCCCAGTAATACCCAAGCGCTTCCGCGTGGAGCTCAGTGATTTATCTGGGGCCTATTTCCCTCACCCAGAGCCCAAGGATCCCTTCACCAGACACTTTTATTTCTTATTTTTTTGGCAGCGCTCGCCTCTCTTGCAACTGGTGTCAGACCATATTCATTAAGTGCAGTGGTTTCATCTCTGTTAGACCAGCTGCAAGGATCGCATGTAGTGCCGCGCCAATGGCTGCCACTGTTTACAGGTGGATAGCGTGTATTTCTTGGCTTGCATTGTGTCGTGAAAGTAGAGCAAAATAAATACAACACCCCCCTTTCCATCATGCTTTCTACTGGGGTTAGTCTCTCGAATATGAGGGTGTTGTTGCATACATGAGATGAGATCTCTTTTTAGAGTTCATATTGTGTTTACTTTTCCTGCAAAATGCAGGGGCGTAGATCCAGGGTGGGAGGCCGTGTTAGCGGTGTGACACTCCCCATATAAATGTGTTCTTGGCTTGGTAGGCGGGTCTGTGCCCTATGTTCGGTCTGCTGTGTCTTGGTTTTTCAGGCCTCATTTCACTAAGAGACAGTTTTAACTTGTTCATTTTTTTAATCAAGAACTTAAAAATATATAGTAACTGAAATGAAGCATTCCTATGAATAGGTGCAGTTTGACTTTTTGCAATTCACTAACATTAACAGTAGTAGACTTGGAAAGGCTAGCCGGCCTCAGGTTTCCGGGTGTTCTACTGGCAATGTCGTTTAACATGTTGATTGTGATATGTTTTTGGATTTTACTATTCTCAAAATATAGTTGAAATGGGTCTGCACAGATACAAGACCACAACAGCCCTCCTAATATTTTTTTGTTTAATATTGCAGGGCTAGACCTTTCACTAAAAGCAAGCCTTGGGAAGTGTTTTAAAACCAATCCCTAATTGCACAGACCAGGCACAACCCAGCAAGACAGTCTGGTCCTCTCCGGGAAGTGAGCCCACCAGTAAAATCCTAAGCAAATTCTCTGACTAAGCTCTGGCCCAGCCAGCAGGCCTAGGTGCACTGGGACATTATGTGTTCATGTACATGTTGCACCTGATGCAATTGACTCTGTCTTTCAATCAATCAATCAAAGAATTTGTAAAGCGCACTACTTACCCGTGAGTGTCTCAAGGCGCTGGGGGTAGGAGGTGCTGCTACTGCTAGAAAAGCCAGGTCTGAAGGACAGCAGGTCTTGGATCTGCTGTAGGTGGATGGGGAGGGTGTTCCAGGTCTTGGTGGCGAGGTAGGAGAACGATCTGCCGCCGGATAAGGGGGACTGTGGCGAGGTTGGCGGAGCGGAGCTGACGGGTGGGGGTGTAGTAGCTGAGTCGTCTGTTGATTTACACTGGTCCGGTGTTGTGGAGTGCCTTGTTTGCAAGGGTGAGGAGCTTGAAGGTGATCCTCTTGTTGACGGGGGAGCAAGTGCAGGCCTCTCAGTGTGGGGGTCTTTGGTGAGGGAGAGGATCAGTTGGGTGTCTTCGGCATAAAAGATGATGTTCAGGTTGTGCAGTCGGGCGACGTGGGTGAGCGAGTGAGGTCTTTGTACCTTCACTCCACATTGCACTGATCTCCTTTTGCATGATCTCATGCAGCAATGGGGTAATCTCTGGCGCTCACATACCACCTTTAAGGTTATTCTTCAGTTAATATGTCAGGTTCTTTTTTATGATTGACAATATTTTTTATTCTGTATGCTTTTTTTAGGTCTCGCCTGTCGATGCGCATGCGCATCGAGCAAGCGAGACTATAGGGGCTCATCGACTCTTTATCTAACTTGCAAGGAATCGTGGCGATTCCTTGCAGTGCCCGTGACTTTTAAGCTCAATGCGCATGTGCATTGAGCTTAAAAGCGCGTGCACAGCCGCCCGCATTCCTCCGACACCTTTGAAGTGAAGCTTAGCTTCACTTCAAAGGCCCGGCTTCTTCACACCCACATGCCGCTCTGCCCCGCTCCGCCCCCTCCCCTGAGTCATCCTGCCTGCCCCTTCCCGCCGTGTCGCATTTCTCCTCCCCCCTCCCCTCTCTTCCCTCCGTCTTGTTTCTTTTGGCGATGTTCTTGTTAGTACATCTAACTCATTGCGACCCCGTTGCTCCCACGACAATACATGCCCGCCCCCGTCAACTCTCCGATGACGCTGCTTGTTTGTGTTATGCTTATTCAGCTTTGGCGCCGCTCTCCACTCTTAACATAACATCACTATGCTGGTCTCCACACCACCTCACCCCTTTAAGCGAGCTTTTATTTATTTATAAACGGTGCCTGGCGCTTTCAATTTTAGCGTGCCTTTATTTTTATTAGTGGTGGGCTATTTATATAAAGAAATGGTATGTAGCAATGATAACGGTTTTGCCTTGACTTTTTATTAGCAGAGTCAGCTTTGTATGGCATTAACTGTATAATAAAAAAACGTTCGACTTTCACATCTGTGTGTGACTCTGTATAAACCTTCTGCCTGGAGGTTTAGGATGCTTTCATGTAAATAGCGCGAGCATGGCGCACACTTTCATTTAATTTAAGTTTAGTGGCTTTCACATCTGTGTAGGACTCTGTATAAACTGGAGCCACCCTCTGCCTGTCAGTCAGTACTGCTCTGTCCCCTGGTTCTAAGTGACAAGCAGCCCCCCACCCGCCATTGCTGCGGAGCCGTTACTTAGCCTGGCGCTAAGTGCTAACTTCTAAGCACTTCACGGCCTGCATTGCTCTGCGGAGCTGAGTTGTTTTGGGACCGGGACCCAGTGCCTGCCCGTTCACAGCCCGTGGTCAGGGGCTGGTGCACAGCATTTAGCTCTGAACTGTTCTCCACCCCGGGGTGCTCAGCAGCAAAGGTATACAGCTCTTCTCTTAAGGCTGAGAGGTGAACGTTACCCCAGTGCACTCTGAGCTCCGCAGTGCTCTGGTGGAGGGCTAGCTCCTAACTCAGCAGCAAAGTGTTACCGGCTCAGTGCTCTGAGGTGGCGAGGCCACCCCCCCCCCCCTTCCCCTCCCTCCTCGTCTCACACCCCAACGCAAGTATAAACAGCCGGCTTCAACACATGCCCTCCAGTCCTTTTCGGCTGCTTCAAACACTGTTTTCTAAATCTTATCTTTTGTAACCATCTGGTAGCGCCTTGTTATCCTTTCTTCTGCCCTGCATACCCTAGAACAACCTCTTCTAAGATAACTACCCTCCATTCTGCTACACAGTCGCTCCTTAGATGCTCTGTCCACTCTCCTCTCTCACTGCCCTCGGTCTTTATTCCAGTCCTTTCTCTTCATCCACTGTAGCTCATGTTTTGTACCATCTCTCTCCACAGACGCCCTCTCCTCATCCCAGTTACTTGCAATCACAGCTTTGACATGGGGCGGGTTACAGCACCCTCTGCCCCCCCCCCACACCCTCTCCCACATCTGGTTACAAGACCGGTTTCTCTTCATTTAAAAAAAAAAACACTTTGTTTATTCTGTACAAATGGCGGTGGGCTGTGTTTGATCTGTTGGCTGGCAGGCCAGAGAAATGTGCTGAGTTGTCGTAAATAGAACATCTTTATGTTTGTATTTGCTGTAGCATAAATATTCAAATCAGAGCACCCCTCGTACAAATTTGGAGGCTTACAGCCTCATAAAGGAATGATGATAGTAGCGGAGCAATGACACTCCCTCTCCAGGGGCGGCTGGTGACATTTGAAAGTGGTGGGGCGTAAACTAATTTGCATATTGCACCGCAGCGAGCGCAGCGAGCCCGAACCACCTTGCATCCATCCATACATCATTCATGCATCCATCCACCCATCCATCCTGCATCCATCATTCATTCATCCACCCATCCATCCATCCATCCATCCATCATCCATTCCTGCATCCATTCCTGCATCCATTCATGCATCCACCCATCCTGCATCCATCATTCATTCATGCACCCATCCATCCACCCTGCATCCATCCTGCATCCATCATTCATTCATCCACCCATCCTGCATCCATCATTCATTCATGCATCCACCCATCCATTCATCCACCCATCATTCATCCTGCATCCATTCATGTGTCCACCCATCCACCCATCCATCCACCCATCCTGCATCCATCATTCATTCATGCACCCATCATTCATTCATGCACCCATCCATCCATCCTGCATCCATCATTCATTCATCCACCCATCCATCCACCCTGCATCCATCCTGCATTCATCATTCATTCATCCACCCATCCTGCATCCATCATTCATTCATGCATCCACCCATCCATTCATCCACGCATCATTCATCCTGCATGCATTCATGTGTCCACCCATCCACCCATCCATCCACCCATCCTGCATCCATCATTCATTCATGCACCCATCATTCATTCATGCACCCATCCATCCATCCTGCATCCATCATTCATTCATCCACCCATCCATCCAGCACCCATCATTCATTCATTCATGCATCCATCCATCCACCCACCCATCCATCATCCATCCTGCATCCATTCCTGCATCCACCCATCCATCCATCCATCATGCATTCATGCACCCATCCATCCACCCTGCATCCATCCTGCATCCATCATTCATTCATCCACCCATCCTGCATCCATCCTGCACCCATCATTCATTCATGCATCCACCCATCCATTCATCCACCCATCATTCATCCATCATCCTGAACATAATCTTCACAAAAGTTATTTACAAAAGTTTAAGCTATTGCCATTATAAATTACAATAACTTTTATTTAAGTATTATTGATTCAAAAAAATTAAAAGCGATTGTTATTTGTAATATCAATACATCTAAGTCACGTAAATACAACACATATTGCATTACAAATGCTATAGGTGTCACATTTGCGAAAGGTATAACTATTGGCATTGTAAATGACAAAGCTATTAATTTTGCTATTTTCAAAACCAACACATAAATAAAAAATGTGTCATTTACAATACCAAAAGCTCAAACTTTCCTAATGCGAGACCTATTGCATTGCAAATGCTTGTCTTCTGATATTACTTCTTTGCAGCGCCTGTTTTTCGAAGAGGTGCTCCTCACTGGAACCCTTCAGCAGTATTCCTTTGGAGCTCTTGTGTGAGCAGCAGCTGTGTCCTGGCTGATATAGAGTTTCAGTAGTGTAATGGCGTGTGTGAGGGATGGGTGTGGGACAGGTGGTGGATGCCTTTAAAAGGTCATTGTTTCTACAGTGATTTTCCCGCCCTTTCATTTTATACTTATGTTGCCTTGTGGGACTTGCTACGGACTTCTTCGGGCTTCCCCAGGGGACTGGGACACATTTAGAAGTATTTAAGTGCATGCATTTTACTTCCAAAGTAGACGTGGAGCTCATATAAGAATGCTGGTATCAAAATATTGTACAATGTCACTGTTTTCTGTGTCTTGTCTCTTGTGGTGAAATGCACAGTTGTTATCCTTCTCTGCTTTTTTGGGTGTTTTCTTAATGACGTAGTTTCGTTTTTCCATACAATTCACAGAGGTGTGTATTTGTTGAACTTGTTGAAGCTGTGGTTATTGGTTTTGTTGTGCAGCTTCAGTAGTATGTTTTTTTCTGTAGGCATTGATTCGTTTTTATTGTGCCCGCGCCCGTGATGTGGGTTAATATGTTTCTTTTGGTCTTGATCATTAGTACACTGGGTTGTCAGGGGCGGGGAGGTGGGAATAGGTTATTGGATTTATTTTATTGGCTGTAATGGGTAAATAAGGTGCTTTTAATTTTGAAGAGGTTGTTATCTGATGGGAGGTATTATATCAAATATAGCAGTGTTTAGATCTTTGTGCTTTTTACTGTGATGGGTAGTGTTGTCTGTGGTGGTGTGACTTAGGTGTTGTCTTACCTGCCACAGTGACTTCGTTTGATTGTACTGAGTGGAGAGTTGTGGCTACAAGGTGTATGTTGAGAAGGTGGATTTTGCTTGCTCGCGCTCTCCAACTTGACAGGGTGTGCGAGCGAGGAAAACCCTCCGCGAACGGAGCGGAGTTCCACCGCACAGGCTTACTTCAGACCGGAGTGTGACAGTCTTTAAAATCCATATATAGGAACTTGAACCTAGAGTCTATATTTTGATGTATTTGGCCACTGGGTTTGTGTTTTTTATATTATTCTAAAGTGTCTGTGCTCTGGTCTTCGGATCTATACCTTTTTTTCTCTCTCTTCCTTGATTTTATCTCTACCATGTTTTTCTCTCTCTTCCTTATTTTTTCTCTCTCTATCTTGTTTTTTTCTCTTTCACCCTTGTTTTTATCTCTCTCCTGTTTTCATTTCTCTCCCTTTCTCTCCCTCCCTTGTTTTTATCTGTCCCTTGTGTCCAGGCGATGTAAGTCTTCTGGTGATAGATCAGCTGCTTGTCAAGAGGCCCAGCTGCCTTGCGGGCACTTGTGAATGCGCCTCTGGTGACTGCTGGGCGGAATGTACAGGCCATCGGGGCCGTTTGAGATGTTCTGAGACGGCGGGTCTATAGTTGACCTTCAGAATATTCCATCCGAGGTGTGAGGGGCAGACCACGTGACCCGTCGATTCGCCAACAGCCCTTCCCCTCAGGGCATAGCTGTGGCCGGAGGGAGTGTGTCACCTTGGGGGCCAGAGGATGCTTAACGTTCACACCTGGCCACCCCAGGGGGTGGAAGTTCGGTCTAAGGGGAGACTCTGGGCACCGTGGCTGCTTCCTGTGGGATCTAACAGCCACATCCTGATCAAAGAGGAGTGCTGCTGGGCACACTTGTGCTAAGTGAATATTCACGAGCACAACGCACCCACCCCCCAGTGCTTCTCATTTCCCTACCAGGACACAGCGAGATACAGCATAATTTCTTTTTTTTTTTACTTTACACTTGGAAGGACTCAGCTAACACCCTGGGGGCACAGCTTTTCTCCTGCACGGGGACAGATTGATTTCTTGAAGCCTTGCAACTGGGTGTCCAATATTGCTACACGAGGGTCGTATCCGTGCCATATTGTCAAGATAAATGCACGAGGTATATTTGCAAGCAATGAATCTAAACTGGATTACAGCATTGGAATGTTGGGTGCACCATTGAAGACAGAGAAGTGCTCAGGGCTTATAATGGCAGGCATACACTTTTTGCTCCAACGTTCCAATATTTGTCTTTATGTTTCTCACTTAAAAAAAAAGCTTTATAAAGCGCTTGGATACCAGACTAAGACTTCCCAGCTCTAAAATGAAAAGATGGATCATAGGAATGGAAAATTATACTAGCCAAGTTTTCAAAGGCTTTCTAAACGTTTAACATGATACATACTCGTAGCTTCGGAGGGAGAGAGATCTACAATTTGAGACCCGGAAAGGAAAGGGAGCGCCCTTCTTGTCGGTTGCACTTGGTGGCAGGGTCGGATTGGGATCACATTTCGGCCCGGGCACTGACGAAAAAAGTGGCCCACATTCAAGAGGCGTGGCCCATATTTAAGGGGCGTGGCCCACATTCAAGGGGCGTGCCCTTTCATGAAACACCATTTGCACAGACAAGGAATCAAAGTGGGAGGATACTGTTCTTGCACAGGACACAGGGCCAAGGTGACAATTGCCTACATGCTGAGCAACTAAAAAAAATAGCAAGGCCCCTTTCTGTCACAAAATTATTCCAGCCCTCCAGCACAGGAGCACCTGAAAAGCAGCAAAGCCCCTGCTATTACTAACCTACTTAGCCCTCCCAGACCTTCAGCTCAGGAGCACATGAACAGAGGTAAGGCCCCGGCAATTAGTAAATTAATCAGCCCTCCAGGCCTCGGGAAAATGTCCTGGCAGGGGAGCACAAAACACAGCTTTCTGGGTCATCCAAGGTAGCCAGGTAGCCAGGGGGGGGCTGAGGTGAAGCTGGTGCATGGGAAGTGCCTTCCCAGTGTGTTCTGGCAGTTTGAGTGTTTACCATTTACTGTAGTATTACCCTTGTACCTGTGTATGGTACCCTTTTGTAACTTGCACACGTCACTTTTCTCTGGTATCACACTGTATGCTACCTCTCACTTTTGTTTGCTTTAGATACTTGCACAAGTGCCACCATTGCCTACGTAACGTTTGTTCTTGTGCTGGAGTGTCTGCCATTTATTGCAGTATTATACCTCTACTTGTACTTTGTACGCTTTTGTAACCTGCACACATCACTTTTTCCTCCTGTAATGTACCGATTGCTACCTCATGTATTTTGGTTGCTCACTTTGTCACTTTTGATTCATGTAACTTAACGTTTGCTTTTGTAATTTGTCCACTTGTAATTTTTCTCCTCATGTATTATTGCTGTTCCTAGTGTGAAGCGCTCTGACACCTTCGGGTAAAGTCCGCGCTATATAAAACCACATAAATAAATAAAATAAAAAAATTCCAAACATCACCTGGCCCCCACAGCAAGACCCATTCTTCCTCGCCCACTATGCCCTGAATGTGAAGGGCTGTGGGCGAGGTGTTAAGACTAACACCGTTTCTGGGCTGCATGGGCCCCAGGGGGGCCGAGGTGAAAATGGCTCAAAGGCCTGAGAAACACCTGGCCCCCAGGGAGGCCGATTATTGCAAACAATCACCCCTCCCCAGCCCAGCCTCAGCTTGATTGCTTGGCAGGGCAGGGGTGAAGGAGAGGCCACAGCTGACAATCGCTGTCCGGCCGCACAGCGAGGCTGCTTTAATTTTCTCTGTCTGTCTCCG
Organism: Lissotriton helveticus; assembly: GCF_964261635.1. Lineage (NCBI taxonomy): Eukaryota > Metazoa > Chordata > Amphibia > Caudata > Salamandridae > Lissotriton > Lissotriton helveticus. Next base: position 216,089,113 of record NC_136062.1, on the reverse strand, counting down.
TGCACTCTGTGGGCCGTTTTTTTTCCCTCCCCTTTCCTAGTCCACTCTCTGTGGACTGGGACAGGGGAGAAAAAAACGGCCCACTGAGGCACCGGCCCATCGGCCCATGCCCGAATGCCCGCCTTGCCAATCCGCCCCTGCTTGGTGGACTGCAGCAAGATTCCGATTGCTTGAGCATAAAGTACAGTTCGAGATATATGGATGGACCAGCAAACTTAAATAGGTAGCAACCAGGACAGGTCATGGCTTTGTGTATATAGCACAAAGCTTTGAACAGGATGCATTTATCATTGGGAGGCCAATGAAGATTGCATAAATGAGAAGAACCTATAACTTATTTCGGAATATAACGTAGAAGACGAGCTGCAGCAGTCTAAATAAGCTGCAGCCTATTCAGGGGATTTGGTTGCCCCGAAGTGCATTTCCATAATCAAGTCTGGAAGTGTTCAAGGACTGCACAGGTATCTTTTGGTTAGAGAGAGGTAAAAGCCAGCATATTTTCCTCAAACATCAGAGTAGGCCGGATCATCAGGCGGCCACCTTATTTATTTGCTGGTCTATGGTGAGCTTATCATCCAGTCTGAAGCCCAGAACTTTAACCACCTGGATGGGTTGTGAATAGACCTCAGTTTATCCGGCCACCAATGAGGGCCCCAGAATTGAGGCTGATTACCAACCAGTAAATATTTCTTTTTTAATTCAGTACATTACTCTCTCAGTGGGTGAAATGTTCCAATAGCCTTATCGCCCTTCTGCCTCAGGCTGTACCAGTCGTTAAAGGCCCTCTCCCTCGTTATAGCCCCTTGCCTGCAACTCGGCCCTATAATTTGAGTTCAGTGCCTTGAACAACCAGTGCAGCCCCCAGCAGGAGGCTAAAGCCATTGAAGCACTGCATGGGGATTGATAAAACTCTAGCACCGGTCACAGCTCACATTGGCTGATGTTGGAAACCTTAAGTCCTGTTTGCTGCATGATTAGAAGTGGTGAGTGCGGACACCAAGGACAGTTTTATGTGAGCCTTCAATTTCTCAGGGGCAGATTTAAGAGCCTCTGTGAGATTACCATTGTACCAGCCCCTTTCCACGTCTCCAACAGTCACAGTCCTGCCTTCAAAAACAACACTTCCAAACGTGTGAAACTTTCTTGTGAAAGGCCACATCTGCATATCGCATTCGAATAATCGTACATCACCAAGGAACCTACTGGAAAAACTAATGTTTTAAATGGCAAGCCTAGTGCACTGCCTAATAACTCGGTGTGTGCCATTCAAATGGCATGTCCTGGCTCTCTGAATTCAACAAGTGACTTGCAGTATTGGGGCGGTATCTTAATTTAACATGGCTGATGTGCTTGCACAGCAATACACTTGTAAGATTGTTCAGAGGCGGCAGCAAACCAATATGCTCAAATTAAAGCCCCTCCACAAATAAAGCACCCTTAGAATGATGAGTTGATTGGTGGAGAATGAAGAGCTGGTTGGTTGAAGGCTGTAACAGTGCATGCACTTCCATGTGCCTAGCCTGGTACTCACCTGGAGTCAGTAGATAAAACTAGTATTATTGCTGCCTTCTGTGCGTCACTTGCAGCCTTTAGGCTTGAATAGTCAGTCCCTACTACTAATGACCGACCCTGAAGTTAGTGATGCAACATTATTGTAATGGGATGTCGTAGAATGATACTGGTGAAATGTGTTTATTCCCATAAGAGGTCTGTGATAGTGTGGTTGCCGAGAGGCTCCTGCCTGCCTTAGTGCAGAAAACATTGTATTTTTATTACTAATTCCTGTTGGCATAAGCTCTTGAGTGTGATTCGTCCATGCCCCCACATGTAAATAAAAATACTCGGTCCCCTCATCTATGCCCGGAGGATGGCTGAGTGAGATGAACGTTCACCGCTGACAAATAAGGCCTTCTAGGTGTCATGAGTTCTGATCCCAATTTAGCAGGCTCCACTTGCAGCCTGAGGAGGTGGTAAATTGACTATCATAGCTTGGGTGATAGACCACGTTTTATTTGCAGCGCTAGAAACAGCAGAATTACAGTTTAGCGCTATATAAAATAATTATTAATTAGGCATTCGCCCTTACAAGCGTGAATATATCCCATTGATGTAGTGGTCCTTCCTGTGTGAGCTCTTGCAGAGTTAGCGTTTTTACATCAGTATAGATACATGTGGCTGAGGTGATGGAAAGAGAGGGTGGCATTTTGTGTGGGTACGATAGGGTACTAATGCGGGTGGAGGAAAACGCGTTCACCGACTCTAACCTCTTTATATATTGAGGTGAGGGTGTTGACTTTGGTAAAGAGAGGCCTAGGGGAGTAATTCAGAGAGCTTCACATTGGCCATCTTTGCAGCCCTGCCAGGTTTCTCAGGTCCATGCCTAATATGTTGCACCCGTACAGGTTTTTTGTTTGAATTCTGGGACTTGTAGTCTTGTTTGTCATTATATAACAGCCCCATAATTCACAGGAAAACGTCTGAACTGTAGCTATTGCATCACGCATGAACCTGAGTGTAACATGGACTCTTAAAGATCGACCGAGCAAGCGATTGATGCAATAGCCTATTTTCTGGTGTTCGGGGGAGGGGCGATTGGAGGGGGGCAAATAACCTCGAGCTTTCGCATAGCTGCCAAGGTGTCAGAATGCTATGTGTGACAGTTCCATAATTTCAGAGTAATTATGAGTGACATTTCAACGACTATGAGTGACACTTTCTCGGGAGCAAAATCAGGCAATGAAGACGAGGCAAAACATATAAATATCAGTCATGACACCCATTTGAGCAACGGGAAACTCAAGGAAGATCTTAAAAGTACTGCGAAGCACAAGAAACAGAAGGAAGGGAGACAGACTGCATGACTGTAGTTCTTAGTAACAGAGGCGGGCAGGCACTTCTGCTCAGAAGATGATCTCATTGATCTGATCATTCATGACCTGTGTGCTAGCCTAAAAAGCTAATTGTATAGCATAGCAAGTGCAACTTGGAGATTATACCATCACGCAATGACAGGCGTAATTGATTGCTAATGCAATAAGGTGAAAAAGAATGTTGGGAAGCACGAGCGCAAAACCTGTTGGTGTTTCGCTCTAAACACGTGGTAGTGCAAAGAAATACAAATTGCACAGCCAGTCTTTTCTTAGTTTTATAGACAAGCTTCAGCAGACATGTTATTTTATAGGATAACTAATGAAGAAACCACGCCACAAACAATGGTATTTATTATACATGGTCAATGATGCAGAAACATTACGACACTTTGAATCAGAAACTCTAGGTATTTGTAGCTCTGTGGGACACATTCATAGCACCAACATTGTGGCCTCGTGCCCCTTCGTTGATTCCATGTGTAAAATACACTCCCATTGAAAAACGGCCCTGTACCAACCACTGTGCATATTGTCGGCCCAAAAAATGCAGAGCGATATGATTTTCAGCAGTTCATAATCAGACAGATGAGGTGGGGATGGTCCATTGTATTATTGTTTCTTGGTTTAACTGCCTACTCCGACTGTGCACGTAGCGTACATCTTTAATTACACATGAAGCTGATATTGACATTTAGCACTCTGAAAACACAGGGCCGATACGTGGTGCAACACTTAGCACAAATGAAAGACTAAATGCTAAAATTGATTTATCACTCACGTTTCCTAAAGGAGCTGTGAGTCGTCCGGGATGTCCTGTGACTCCCGAGCGGGATGGTCCAGTCAGTTACTGTCCTGACGGCTGCTGTATCGCAGGTGAGTGACTCCTTCTCTCAGCTACGGCCGGCAAGACTTGAATTTGGCAGGGTGCCAGCAGCTGAGAGCACAGTGCGGCCCAGCTCGGGACGGCGCGAACTGCAGCAGGAAGCTGCTAGAGCCATGAATGGTTTGAGAATGCGAGCGGCGCGGCAAATTCAGCATTGCCACCAGCCGTCTCCCTCCCTCAACAAACTGAGCTCGCCCGCTCTGAAAGCAGGATGTGATGACAGTCCCCCCCCCCCCCCGCGCCGGCACATACTAGCACACAACCTGACGGGCCCTGTGACGTCAGGCTGACAGCCAGAGCGCACCAGGGGAAATCGCAATTATAAAACATTAGAGCAGGGAGTGTGAGCCTGTCTGCTGCCTTAGATCACTGCGAACGGAGCCCCAAACCTGGGAGAGCTGCGTGGGTGCTTTCCGCGCTGATTCCTGCCCCACTTAAAAGTTTGCAGTAACATCTTGAGATGCTATGCATATGCGTGACAAAGCATTTCAATGCGGTAATGCGGATTACCACATTGAAATGCGTTAATATCACGCCAGATGCGTGATACTTGGCAGGACTGCTTTCGTGAATAAGATTTCATGGAGAATTGCCCTTTCGTCCTACAAGGGAGACAGGAGACGTCTCCCATGGAGGGTGTCCTGGCATTAGAAGAGTAAAACCCACGGAGGGCGCTCGAGGACATCCGGCCTGAAGAGAGGAGAGAGTGTCTACGTCATCTACGGCTGCCAGTATCATGCGCTGGTTCCCTAGACATACTTACGAGTAGGCCATCGACCCCCATTCTTCGCCCGGAAGTGAATCCTCTCAGCCAGCTCTCCGGCAGCGAAGATGGGTTTCCGGTGATTATCCGGGCTCCTCTCAGATTAGCGTGTTTATCCACTGCACAGGTCCCATTAACTAGGATTTGTCGACGCCTTTTCCCTGGCTACCTCTCATGACACGCAGTCTGCTGCTTTGCTGATTCAAGTGCTAGTAATTGGATTTCCTTTGTGCGCGGGGCTGGGGCCATTGTTTTCAGGGACTCGAGCGCTAGTGTGTACACTGCGCGTGCTTATCGGCTTCTATTAGATGCAATCACTGATCAGCGCAGGGGCGAGACTAAAGACTCAGATTGGATAATAAAATTGATCTCGTGCTAGACGTCAAACTTCCCAGCCAAGTCCCCACGAGTTTCAAGTATTCACTGCGACGAGCTTTCATTTCCATTGCAGGGTTTAGGTTTGTCAGGTGTCTTCTTGTTATCCCAAAACATTTTTGGTTCTGATTCCTTATTATCCACTTAGTGCATTCTGGGAATTGTAATCTTCCCTCACTTCTATTGAACCCATTCGTCTAAAGGACTAGATAGTAAGAAAACCGAGGACCGGAACGTTGTGTACTGTTCAACCAGAAGCCAGCTTACATGAGTTTCGTTATTGACATTTTTACACTGACATTGGAATGACCTTGTAACTTTTCTACAGTCGGGTAACTTTTTACTTGTTTCAATCACAGACTGCAGTTTCTGCTGACGTTTGTCAAGTATTGAACTGTTGACCTTTTTAGAGCTAATCTACCTCTCGCCCACCCCACGCACCATCTCGCCCTCTTCGCCAGCACCTTCATCATGTTCCAACGTATCACAATGTTTAGCCTTCTTCGCTGTCTACTGATAGCCAGACTCAATCAATCAACCAAACAGGATTTATAAAGTGTGGCTTGTCGCCCGCGAGGGTATCCAGGCGCTAGCTGGAGGTCTTGCTCAAAGAGCCAGGTCTTGAGCCTCTTCCTGGAGTTGGTCAGCGAGGTGCTGAGGTGGAGGGTATTCCAAGATTTGGCAGCGAGATGGGAGCAAGAGCGTCCTTTGGCATGGCAGCGGCGTATGCGCGGGTCTGTGTGAGGGCGAGGTTTGCTAGGTGGAGGTTCCGGGGAAGGTTGGTGCAAGTGCAGACGGTGGTTAATGTAGGCGGGTCCCTGGTCGTAGAGGGCTTTGTAGGCGTGTGTCAGGCGCTTAAACTGGCATCTCTTCTCGAAAGGATGTCAGTGGAGGTTTTTCAGGTGCTGTTCTAACACTCTCCTCTGCTCTGTGCCAGAATACCCGCGGAGGTGATAGTGCACTCTACAAATCTGCATAACATAACCAATGGCCCCCTTTCACCGTGCATTCCCCAATCCTACCCTCCCATTTTATGGTCACCAAGGTGATCCTTTCCTCCCACCTCATCTCACCTACTCGGCTGACCATGAAGAAATCCCAGCCTACAAATGTATTACTCCGGGCATGTCTCCGTCTCTCTTGGCCTGTGGAACACTTGGCCAGATGTGAGAGCCACGTTTCAGCAAAATGCAACATGGAAGAAGCAGAAAGAAAAGGCACAGGGCTCCCAGGCTCAGAAACAATCCTTCTCAAGACTCGCCACTTCCCTTGAAGAGCTTTATTAGGAACTTGAGCTGCTGGTCTTCGGGACAATCCTGTGTTCACTGCTTGTTGCTGTGTACATGTCTGTATCATGTGAGCTGCGTCTGCTATGAAGACAACACAAACAAAATCTAATGTGTGTAGTGGCTTCTAAATTATTGGTTTGTCGATCTTATGGTGGTTTGGGATTACCATCCTTAGAACATTATTCTTTAGCTTTACATCTTTCAGAGCTAGTTTACTTACTTCCGGGTACAACAGATCCTCCACAGTGGGTCACAACAGTACATTCTATACTTAATCGAACTGATGGTCTAGATTTCCTTTATAGACTTCGTCTTCCACGATCCTCTCCCTGCATCCAATAATGCAAGCTACCTATCAAACATGGCAACGTGCACATCGCATCCTCCGAGTTGGCCACCGATTACACCTTAAAGCCCCACTCTGGGGTAATGAAAGCATTCGTAGAAGTGGTTGGGCACTCCAATGGGCTAGTTGGAAATCAAGAGGAATACACACGATTTATCAACTTATCCTAAATGGAGAACCAAAATTCTTTGATTCACATGTTACTTAGGACTGCAGTGCTGTCTCAAACGATGTCTTGGTTCTTCTCCCTGGTCTCTGAATTCTTCACCCATCTTAGACTACCTTCTTACTTGGGGTCGACATAAAGGGGTATTATCAGATCTGTATGGTGTCTTGATTCACCACCTATATTCACAACCGCTTTTTAAAGCTCTTCAAGAGAAATGGCAAGACTGTCTACACATCATTATTGAAGACGGTGACTAGTCGGATATGATAGAATCCCTAGACAAGGGTACCCGAGAGACTCGTTTGAAGTTCTCCCTTTTTAAGACCCTACACGATTGGCATTGGCTACCTCTAAAATTACAAAGAGCAGGACTTCTACCTCACTCTAAATTTTGGAGGTGTACTGGTGTTAATTAACATCTTCCCACATACTCTGTGGCTGCCCTTCAAAGCTGAATTTTTGGGCATATGTTGGGAACGCACTAAAGGATTTGATCCCTTCTCTCCACACTCCTCTTACCCCTTCTATTATTTTATGTTCTTCCTTTGCTCTATAATTTGATATAACCTTATCAATTACTTATTGTTTAATATTTTATATGATTGATTGTTACTGTGTATGAACACAAGTTATTTTAAGAATATTGCATACATATTCTTGTTTCTATGTATTGTTAATTCCTTTTTCTCAATACATAAATATGAAACAAAATCTAACGTGTGATCCAGGTGTGCAAGTGGGCGGTTTTGAGGCGACCACATGCCTGGTTAGTTAGTACAACTCCACAATCACCTTAACTGCTACCGCCCTCCACCCTCAGCCCCACCTGACATGAATAATCCCATCAAAGCGTGGACTTGCATGGAGAGCCTTGCCAATAGGCGGCTTCCCGCCTCGTTTGTAGTGGAGAGGGTTTGTCACCAGTTGCAGCGTGTTCTTTCCGTCTTCTTGTTAAATTATGTTATATTACCGAGAGGGAAGCGGGACAGTTTTAATGCAAGGGTGTGTGTACACATCCCACCAGCAGGTGCCGCCCCCTCCCCTGCAGCACTCCGAAGACAACACCTCTTTTCCTACTGTGTTATCACCTAAGTTACATTATACTTATGTTCTACACAGGTTCTGGATGAACTCCGTTGAGTTGGTGCTCGCCGACACATTTCTGACATATTTCAGAAGTTTATCGACAGCTTTTATGAAGATAAAAGAAGGCCATTGAACAAGAATATGTACTACATTTGTTTTAAAGTCTTTTTATCTATCCGTTATATTCCATTTGTTTCTACTTAGCGAATGCGGGTTGAATTGACTTCGGGGCGCTTTAAGAAGTATAGGAACCATTCTGCAATGCACAGGGGCGGATTGCCCATGCACAGGAGTAGACTGATACATTACACGCATGCACCGGGCAGTCAGTGGTTGCAGTCAGAGCCTGTAGCGGTGGAGGGGTTGGGGTAGGTGAACCCAGGCCCTTGGCTAGTGTTTTCTCCCCTTGGACATTAGAAAGGCTCTGGAGTATTTTGTAGGTGTAACCTACAGAGGAAAGGGTTAGACACAGAAGGAGAAGGGGGTGCTCAGAAATAAGTGCAGGAGGAAAGCGGAAGTGGGAGGGCGGGGCCTTTTTCATCATTCCAGGGGCAGTGGCGGACGGTGCCATGAGCATGGTGAGGCAGAAACAAATCTGCTGCCTTTGGTACCAAGGCCCTAAGAACAGTGTATCTTTAAGGAATGCTGTAATGCTCCAATTCACAAGTACTACCAGGCAGCGCCCTAAAAACAGCAGCTGTTTACTGATGACTGCGCTAGTAAAAGACCATTGGAGGTAGTTTGCTAAATGCACAGTAATCAATGCTTAGGAGATATGAAAAGTTTGTGTGTGTGTATATATATATATATTCACTGAAAAAACCATAGGTTATAGACCATATATAGTTAGGAATTAGCATTTAAAAAACCTTATTTTACTCACACAAAACCATTGAAATTCCATATATAGTTAGTTGCACTAACTATATATCGCGCACCTGCAATCCACTGCTGATGATGTCACATATTACATCATTCATGACATGGTCAGTGACATCACTGATGACATCACTGATGACATCTCAAATGACATCACTGATGACATCTCATTTGACATCAATGACCACATCACGGATGATATCATTCATGTGACAATACAATGCATCTCCTCACATTTTAATATAACCTCTGTTTCACCCAGTGTTAAATACAGAATATAATTTTTGAAACCATTGACACACCAATACTAGTTACTACATACGCACTCACTGATTCCTACGTCTACACACACCTTCACTCATTCACCCATACTATCATTCATACATACAATCACTCATCTTTACAACACTATCATATGCACTCATACACCTATACAGACACTCACAGTCTGCCACTCATCCATGGAGTTACTCACACACCTAGTCAGTCCTGTAAAGAATCAATGACACTTCCATTTTCTTGTCTATACAGTTAAACATGGAGCACCTTACATTTTCAAACATATACTAACACATACTTACCTTGTTATACAATCATTGATACAAGTACACATTGATCTGCACAGAGTCACACACCTCCCAGCCAGCCACACACACACTCAGTCTCCCATACAAATACTTGGACAATCAATCAGTAACCCATATAGTTAATCATATAGCTACTGATCAAAACATGCAGCAGTTTACAGAACAACAGACATAATGATGCACAAATTAAGACACTTTAGTCACTAACCCATGCACTCAGTGAGACACATTTAATCACTCACTCATGCATTCAGTCATGCACCTACTAAATCCTTTGTCCAGACACTTATACTTCCACTCATTCTTCAATATGTAAGACACATTTTAACTTTACAGAAACATACAGTCACTGGATGTTGTCATCAGTGATGTCATCAGTGATGTCATTTGAGATGTCATCAGTGATGTCACTGACCATGTCATGAATGATGTAATATGTGACATCATCAGCAGTGGATTGCAGGTGCGCGATATATAGTTAGTGCAACTAACTATATATGGAATTTCAATGGTTTTGTGTGAGTAAAATAAGGTTTTTTAAATGCTAATTCCTAACTATATATGGTCTATAACCTATGGTTTTTTCAGTGAATTTTCAAGGTTTTGTAAATGCTAATTCCTAACTATATATGGTCTATAACCTATGGTTTTTTCAGTGAATTTCAATGGTTTTTTAATAGCAAATATCATAAGCTGTCGAATGTCAAGTACGTGGTAAGTGAAAACATTTTCGTGTTTATGCACACTGATCTGCTTTGAATGGTGCCCCCCCCCCTCATTTCTATTAGGAGTACTCTCTCTTTGCAGATAGTGAAAGGTAGTTAACGCAGGTCTTTGCCCCCATTGTAATCCGTCGTGCCTGCTTCTCTCTCCATTTGATTCATTGTTATCCAAGTATTTACTGTTTTAGAATTAGTTCTCTTTGGTTCATTCTCTATTTACAAACAAACACAGAGTCGCAATACTCTGTTTAGTCTTTGCAGATAACGAAAAATCGTGTAAAAAAAAAAGAAAAGGAATCGAGCAAAATCAGTAGGCCACTAATGGGATCTCTTTTTGACCTCGCTAAAATAGAAACATTAGGAACAACCCCTCATGACAAATACAAAACTAGTGAGATGAACTGAACTCCACACAATGATGGCTGCAAAACAGCTCGGCTCCGCCACCCACCCCGCCCAAAATAACGATAAAGAACGGCTGCCATGATTGGTTGCGGAATGACCACGACGGAGCTACGAAATGGTGCTGCTCTCATGCTAACCCCAGCTTCAGTCTGAAACATCCAGAAACACTGTAGACTACCAATTCGATCAGTTCCGGTAGCGCCCCAATGTAACCCGGTAGAGAAGAACTAGCCCTCCCCTCTTTGACTGATGGTTCTTGTTGCCTGTCCCTTCTGTTGTCATTTAACAGAACTATTTAGCCTGCTGAAAGGGGTTGTGTTCCGACCGCTGGTTGGTGGAGACATTTTGACTATATTCTGTACCTGCGTTGTCGCGTAATGCGTCATATGACGCGCCGCGTTAGCGCATCCGGAAGTCATCCGGGGCGCGCAGCGCGTAACGTAAGCATAACAAGTCATGTGACTTGTTAATAAAACTTTTCATTGGTTCATTTTACTTTTCTTATTGTAATGATGAAAGGCTTGGTCATATGACCTAAAAATTACGCTTTTCATTACTTCCGAACATTATTTTTTCTTAAATATATGTTATAATGTTCCAGGCTAATGTACTTTCCCGGAAATTTTACAACTGTCCTGCAAGTAAAATATATTCTTTTTTCGAGAAAAAGAGCGTTTCTTCGTCCCATGACGGAGCCGTTGAGCAAAAGAGGGTCGACCTGCTGTCTTAGTCGCCGATACGCCTGAATATGAGATTCTTATCGATCACTTTATGTTGCAGGAATAGAAAACACAACAGCCCTTGACCATTTATCTTTACTGCGTTCCTTCGTATTATACCTTTTACCCTTCATGTAATTGGTCTGCTTTATTTCACTTGCCTTTTAATGATTCTAAAACAGTGACTATTATTAAAAACTTTACCAATGTATATACTACTACCATGTTTTCTTTTAAAAACCTTTATTGTGAAAATTTCATTATACAAATACGAGCCTATAACCACGTGGGCCGGCCACGGAGCAAACTGTAATCGTATATGATGAATAGACATTTACACTGTAGAGGAACGTAACGGGCGGGCCATTACGTTGCAAGAACTAAGGTGTCTAACAGTTACGGAATCGGTGGACGTACATTTTATAATTAAAATACGACAGGGCCAGTTACAATAAAATTATCTAGATATACATTTGCGGGCAAGTACCATGGGTGACGTTAATTCGAACTTTCAACAGTACAGTAATCAATAACACATCAGAACTTAATATCAATAGGGATGTCGAAATATTCAATCAATTCTCGTCCCCGCCCGCCATTTGCTTCAAAACTGCATACGTATCTCGTGATTTCAAGGTTCTGCAACCAGTACACAACAAGGAGTTACGAGTCCCATTTATTCTGGCGCCATTTTGGGCGAGGACGGGCAGGTCCAGGATATAGTCAAAATGTCTCTACCAACCATCGACTATGATGATGTTCATATGCTGTATTTATTAGAGTAACACTCATCTGTCCACATGAAATTAATTTGCCACAATCTAAACATGTCATTTTAATCTTTCCAAAGTTCTTCTAAATATTTGGGACCGTTTCCCTTGCCTCTGAAGCTCTCAGTGCCACTTCTTTGATGAATGTACTAGCAGGTCAGGGGTTCTCCTCCAAATCTCTCTTTTATGCAGCACTATAATTAATTGGTGCCACCTCTCCATATGACGATGCATGGTATAGTTACCACAACTATATTTTTTTTCGGTTCCTCTGGAGAGTTCATCGTGGCAGATGAAGCGTGTAACGTACCGGGCATTTACCTTTTTTTGCATGTACAGGAAAGGAAAAAAAAATCGAGCGTCCGAGTTCTAAGGTGTCCCAGGGCCATTTTAGTGGACCAGGCCCAAATCCAAAGAACAGGCCGCCATTTTGAGAGTCCTGTTGCAGCCGCCTGTCGCTGTAGCATCAAGAGCAGCCGAAACTCAGCTGAATGGCAACTGAAACGGTAAAGGGGCGCCCCACTACAGCAGACGAGCCAGGCCCAAATCCAAAGAACAGCTATCTCACAGGCTAATGGGGCGACCCACGCCGAGTTTCAGCATTGTAGGATGACCACACAAGTACAGCAACTTGCTAGACATCACCTCGGTGCCATCCGGATCTCGGCGCCCCACTGCAGATGAAGTGCCTCTCAACTATGAAACCACCACGGTGACATCCGGATCTTGGCGCGTTGTGCTGCCTTCGGCCTATTCGCACATCGGTCCGCTACTGACGCCATCTCACAGGCTAATGGGGCGACCCACGCCGAGTTTCAGCATTGTAGGATGACCACACCAGTACAGCAACTTGCTAGACATCACCTCGGTGCCATCCGGATCTCGGCGCCCCACTGCAGATGAAGTGCCTCTCAACTATGAAACCACCACGGAGACATCCGGATCTTGGCGCGTTGTGCTGCCTTCGGCCTATTCGCACATCGGTCCGCTACTGACGCCATCTCACAGGCTAATGGGGCGACCCACGCCGAGTTTCAGCATTGTAGGATGACTACACCAGTACAGCAACTTGCTAGACATCACCTCGGTGCCATCCGGATCTCGGCGCCCCACTGCAGATGAAGTGCCTCTCAACTATGAAACCACCACGGTGACATCCGGATCTTGGCGCGTTGTGCTGCCTTCGGCCTATTCGCACATCGGTCCGCTACTGACGCCATCTCACAGGCTAATGGGGTGACCCACGCCGAGTTTCAGCATTGTAGGATGACCACACCAACTTGCTAGACATCACCTCAGTGCCATCCGAATCTTGGCATCTCAACGCCTAGTGGTATCTTCCATACAAAAAATATTGTTACGCTGCCTTTGGCCCCATTCGCACATCAGTCCGCAACTTAGACATCACCTCGGTGCCATCCGGATCTTGGCATCTCAGCGCCTTGTGGTGTCAGTCAGAAAATATTGTTGTGCTGCCTTCGGCCTATTCGCACATCGGTCCGCTACTGACGCCATCTCACAGGCCAACGGGGCGCCCCACGCCGACTTTCAGCATTGTAGGATGGCCACACCAGTGCGGCAACTTGCTACACACCACCTCGGTGCCATCCGGATCTTGGCATCTCAGCGCCTTGTGGTCTCTTCTACACCGGAAATATAGTAGAAAATATTGTGGCGCTGCCTTTGGCCCCATTCACACATCAGTCCGCTACTGACACCATCTCACAGGCCAACGGGGCGCCCCACGCCGACTTTCAACATTGTAGGATGGCCACAGAAGTGCGACAACTTACTAGACACCACCTCGGTGCCATCCGGATCTTGGCGCGTTGTGCTGCCTTCGGCCTATTCGCACATCGGTCCGCTACTGACGCAAACTCACAGGCCAACGGGGCGCCCCACGCCGACTTTCAGCATTGTAGGATGGCCACACCAGTGCGGCAACTTCCTACACACCACCTCGGTGCCATCCGGATCTTGGCGCGTAGTGAAGCTGCAGCAGCTGCAAATAAGCTTCAGACAGTGTTACAACCGCTGCTCAGAACTCTCAACTATGACACCACCTCGATGCCATCCGGATCTTGGCGCGTTGTGTTGCCTTCGGCCTATTCGCACATCGGTCCGCTACTGACGCCGCCTCACGTGCCAACGTATTTTCTCCGCATTTTATACCCTATGCCGCATAACAGGTCATGTGACTTGTTTATAAAACTTTTCATTGGTTCATTTTACTTTTGGTTTCCTAATGATGGAAGGCTTGATCATATGACCTAAAAACAACACTTTTCATTGGATGAAAACTTTTTTTTTTCCCCAAACGATGAAAGCCCCACCTTGTTTCTGGATGTTTCAGACTGAAGCTGGCGTCACCATGAGAGCACCACCATCTCGTAGCTCCGTCGTGGTCATTCCGCGAGCAATCATGGCAGCCGCTCCCCACCAGAAGCCTGCAGGAGTCGGGGCCCCCAAAACTTTTGATGAATTCTCAAGGCGGAGGGGACGCTTTCGAGAATGGGGTCCAAGACCTAGCAGACAAGCGTCCGATTTCCAAGGTGTCCCAGGGCCATTTCAGTGGACCAGGCCCAAAAAGGAAACAGCCTGCCGCCATTTTGAGAGTCCTGTGACAGCCGCCTATCGCTGCACCGCAAGAGTGGGTGCAACTCAGCTGAATGGCGGATTTTGACACAGTGGACCAAAAGCGGACGGAATGGCAACTGAAACGGTAAAGGGGCGCCCCACTACAACAGGCGAGACTCCACTTGGAGAGGCCCGTTCACGCCGCCTCCCCCGGGGCGCTCCACGCCGTTATTCGGAGCAGCATTGTAGGATACCAAAACCAGTGCGGCAACTTACTGGACATCACCTTGGTGCCATCGTTCTGCTGCCTTGGAACTATTCGCACAACAGTTTGCTACTGATGACCCACCCCCCGCGACGCCCCACGCCGTTATTTGCTGGGTGGCAACTTACTAGACATCACTTTTGTGTCATCTAGATTTCGGCGCGTTCTGCTGCCTTGGAACTATTCGCACAACAGTTTGCTACTGATCACCCACCCCCCGCGACGCCCCACGCCGGAAATCTGGACGTTGTGCTGCGTTGGGACTATTCGCACAGCCGACCGCTACTTCGTTGTTTTTCTCTAAAAATGTTTATATGTTATTACTATTTTTGTTTTCTTGTATATATTTATAAATTATTAAAGTTTTATAATCTTACTACTTTGTCGGAGTGCTATATATTTTTAATGTGACACATAATTGTAAAAACTTTGATGTACAAAGAGTCATCCCTGGAATCTTCCGCTTCACGCTCGGTCCCCTCCCCAATCACAATACAGGATGGTTTTCAGATAATAGCAACGCTTCTGCTGTGACGGATCTCATCGAGTGTGGGCCTTGATCTACTATAACTCCTTTGAAGACGGGTGATTCTTTACAGCTGTGGCTATAAACTACATCTGCAGGGCTAGCTGATAGCCTAGGACCGGCCTGGACAATCGGACACAGAGGAAAAGGAGTGTCAGAGGGTGCAGTAGTGAATAGGGCGAAAGGGAGGTGTCGGGCGGGCACAGGGTGTGATTCTCAGGGAAGAACAGCGCAGATGGGGGGAGGTTTATTACCCATGCATAAAACAGAGAGCGGGGGTGACCACTGCCTGGGGGAGATGCTTGCGAGGGTGGGGAGCCATGCTAAGGATCGACAGCGTGCACAGAGTGGATCTGGTCAAGGCATCTAAAATGGCTGCCGTGCACGACAAAAGTGTGGCATTTGAAAAAAGACAAGATGGCGCACACAATGTTTTTCAACAATTCCTGATTTCCTTCGAATCGAACGTTAACAGACGTTGGGGCATATTACCAAAGTTAAGCGATATTTATCCCTAACGATGCATTGCAAAGATTTTTTTACCGTCAGAAATTATCGCAGATAAACCTTGCTATTATCAAGGTTTATCGCAAATACGATAAAAAACGAGCGCAATGCATTAATATCGCTGAAAACTCCGCGATATTCATGCATTACCGAGCTAATGCTCTTAGCCATGTTATCCACCTCCCATTGGATAACATGGCTAAGAACTGCTCAGGGCAGCTGTTACTTTTTGGAGATATTCGCGCTTATCTCGAATATTTCCAAAAGTTGATAATAGGAGATAGCGATGTTAGCGACTGTTTCCAGTCGCTAACATCTTGGCATGCCCACTTTGCATGTCATTAGTGATAAATATCACTCACATGCAAAGTGGGGCCCAAGATGGTCGCTATCTCCTACTAGCCGTCGCTAACTGGTGTTAGCAACAGCTACGTAATACAGATATAATTTTATCTCCGCGAAGCGGAGCGCTGTTACAGATATATATCTTGTTTTTGAACGTTAATTTCTCAAAATGCACTGAAGCACATATATTGAGACCTAGCAAAGGCACATCGGGCTACCAGTCCCTAATATTTTACCAAGTTTCGTGCAAATCCATTCAGCCGTTCGATTATTATTATTATTTATTTTTTTTGCCCCGCGGGGCCCTTTTAAAACCTCCACATCAAACCTAGGGGATCAGCGAGGATCTACTATGCCCCCTTATGGTCATTTGCCCCTTCGCTTTGGCCTCCTCTTGTCTCTCGATCCTACCGAGAGACAAGATGGCGGCCGCTACGGACTGTTTGGAATGTTTACAGACACCGGAGAGCCAATCAGCTTCGCTTCGCAAAGCTCCGTAACGCGAAAAGTACGCGAAGCGGTCCGCTGTTACAGATATATATCTTTTTTTGAACGTTAATTTCTCAAAATCCACTGAAGCACATATATTGAGACCTAGCAAAGGCACATCGGGCTACCAGTCCCTACAATTTTGCCAAGTTTCGTGCAAATCCATTCAGCCGTAAGATTATTATTATAATTTTTTTTTTTTGCCCCGCGGGGCCCTTTTAAAACCTCCACATCAAACCTAGGGGGTCAGCGAGGATCTACTATTCCCCCTTATGGTCATTTGCCCCTTCGCTTTGGCCTCCTCTTGTCTCTCGATCCTACCGAGAGACAAGATGGCGGCCGCTACGGACTTTTTGGAATGTTGACAGACGCCAGAGAACCAATCAGCTTCGCTTCACAAAGCTCCGTTGCGCGAAAAGTCCGCGAACCAGTGCGCTAACTGGTCCGCTGTTACAGATATATATCTTTTTTTAAACGTTAATTTCTCAAAATCCACTGGAGCACATATATTGAGACCTACAAAAGGCACATCGGGCTACCAGTCCCTACAATTTTGCCAAGTTTCGTGCAAATCCATTCAGCCGTTCGGGCTAAAAGTGAGGCCAACCGCCCTATGGAAAACTCAATGTTAAAAACACGTTTTGGGACCCCCCTTTTTTCTCGGCCCCCACTGGACGAACCCCCCCCAAATTTTCAAGGGCTGCTCAGAAACAAAATGTGCCATTTTCCTGAAAATTTCAGCCAATTCCGTCCACAAACGCCAAAGTTATTAGACATAGAATTTTCAAAAAACCCATAGAGAAAAAATCCTAACTATATATACCTACTGGCGACCGCCAGTAGGTAATATATATATATATATATATATATATATATATATATATATATATATACGTATGGGGGGTCCCTGAAAGAGGTGGCTTAAAGCTATAAAGCAATCGTTGCCAAGAGGCGTGGCCTATGTAATTAGGGGCGTGGCCTTAAAGCCTGTAAACTAAAATCTTGTTCATTCCATAGCATTTGGCGATCTAACTACTGTGTTCTCAAAAAGGCTGAATACTCCAAAGTTCTGCAGGAGTATAAAGCAGCGATTATTCAGGCCAAATCTATATTCTACACCACCAAATCCAAGAAGCCCCTCTCTGCCAGAGAGCTCTTCAAAACAGTTACTCTTCTGGCAAAAACCACGCGAGACAATATATTTACACCTGATCAGAACTTTGTCGGGAATATTGCTGCTTTTTTTCAGAACAAAGTACAGGCAGTATATGATGATCTCAGCACTGTAGCTACCAACTCCAATACTGACTTTAACATCTCTGTCACTCCCACTCAGGTCCTGGCAGCGGGTACTAGGAAATCATCACCATCTACTCTCCCTGCCTACCCCAGGTTTCCCATGTTAAAGGAGTCGGAGGTCGGGGACCTTCTCCTACAGATGAAATCAGAATCCCCATTGGATCCATGCCCTCCGCACATACTGCACTCTATTCCACTTGCCATAACTGGAGTTTTGACCTCCCTACTAAATAAGGCTATCTGCTCGAGCTCTTTCCCTTCAATCTGGAAGAAAGCCTGCATCCGCCCGATTCTTAAGAAAGAATCACTCAATCCCTCCGAAACTAAAAACTATCGGCCCATTTCCTGTCTGCCTCTACCAGCTAAAATCCTCGAGAAAGCCATGAACTTAGAACTGATGACTTTTCTAACGAAGAATAACCTTCTTGATTCTACACAACATGTCTTTCGAGCATGCCATTCAACTGAGTCAGCTCGCATCATGGCAACAGAGGATATCAGGAAGACTATGGATGACGGTGGAAGAACGGCCCTCATACTACTTGACTTAACCGCGGCGTTCGACCCCGTCAACCACTCAGTCCTACTGAGCTGACTGGAAAATCTGGGTATCTCTGATGCCGCTCTGGACCTCTTAGCATCATTCCTGACAGGCAGAATCCAACAGGTTTTTTGGGATGGACTTAAATCAGAGGAATTCACTCTTCCTGGAGGAGTCCAACAAGGGTCGGCGTTATCACCAACCTTGTTCAATCTATATGTCACCCCCTTGGCGGATCTGATAAAATCTCATGGCCTGAGATTAGTGTCTTATGCAGACGACACACAAATCATAGTGTCTGTCTCCGATTCTATTGATGCAACTGCAGGGCGTTTCAGGAATTGCCTTCTCAGTGTGAAAAACTGGATAAGCCAAAACTTTCTCAAATTAAATACTGAGAAGACTGAAGTCATAGAATTCGGTCAGAAGCCCTCGATATGGAGTCAGCTATGGTGGCCCCCGGAAGCCGGCAGTTGTCCAACTCCAGCCGAGAAGGTCAGAAACCTTGGATTTCTATTGGACAAAAGCCTCTCCTGCACGGCACAGGTTAATCAAGTCACCTCTGCCTGTTTTCATACGATGAAGGTACTTGGAAAGATCTTGCCCTACATCCCACCCACCTTAAAAAAGACTGTTATTGCCGCCCTGGTAATGTCTCGGGTTGACTATTGCAACTCTCTCTATCTTGGTACGGGAGAGAAACAATTGATCAAGCTGCAGGCTATCCAGAACGCGGTCGCCAGGGTTCTTTTGAACCTGCCAAGGCATCACCCCACCTCCCGTGCCATTCGAGAGCTAAACTGGCTGCCAATTAAGCGCAGAGTTCAGTTTAAGGCCCTCTGCCTGGCCCACAAAGCCGTTCACGGAAATGGATCGGATGACCTGGCCAAACTCCTCCCGCGATATGTGCCCAACCGAACTCTAAGATCGGCCAATCAAGACCTGGTCTGTGTACCTAGAATTCGGAGAGTGCGTTGGGGTGGAAAATCTTTTTCTAATCAGGCTTCCAAACTTTGGAACTCACTGCCTGCTGAACTTCGCTCACAAGCCTCCAAACTGAGGTTCAGAAAATCCCTGAAAACATGGCTGTTTTCCCTACCCTGATCTGCCTCACATTGCCTTCTAATCTACAGCGCCAAGACGCCGCGGCATTCGAGCGCTTAATAAAAATTTCAGTCAGTCATAGCGCGCCATCTGACCCGTATTTTGGTGCCACTGGTTTTTCGGTTATTACATCCAGATTACCACACAGTAACAGACACAAACGTGCACCTAAAAGTCGCAATCACGTCTGCTGTCCTATAAAAACCCTCCCACATAGCGTCTCTGTGAGACACGTCCTTTTCTCCCCACAACGTCCTTTTCTCCCCACAACTTTCTGAAATCCTCCCTTCACATACTACACACCTCATCTGGTTCCTTTTGTGTCGCCTCTTTTCACATACTTGAATGAACTTCCTTGCAGCTCCTTCACTGACCCCTCCTGCCCCCACACACACACACTCGCCTGTAAAGACTGCATTTTCATGTACTTTCTCACTGTAAATGTTTTGACAGCCCTGTACTTTTTTCCACACACTTTTTTCTAAAACCACAATTGGCATCTGTGACCGTTATTCTATGCCATCTGCAGAGAGGCCAAGTACTGGAGGGGCATATATGCTGAACAACGTTAAAGCTAGCAAACAGGCACTGTGAGAAACCCGAGGTGCCTTTAGCCTCAATGCAGAGCTGCCAAATGTGCTTCGTTATAAACACTCACCCACAGACACCCACTGGCGGCTCAGTTCTCAGTACGAGTTATTAACGAGTAATATGGTACGTGAAAAGAAAACCACACATAAACAGCATCCTTGAAAAAGCAAATACTCTTGAGAAAGTAAACTAAGAAAAACGTGAACTCTGAACAGGAGCTACCGCGAGGTCATGAGTTGTAGTACCGCTTTGTACAGCCACTGTTCTCTGTTTTTCCTGTAACGCTAAGGGCGGGATATAGGGCCAGAGGGGACCCGATTCAATGTCCGCTTTTATCTATAGCCGGGTCTCTGACCTGGAGAGACCCACACCACTTAAAGCCCGAACGGTGATCCCAATGGATTCTGGGGATGTGAACAATATTTTGAATTGTTATAAAGGTTTGATGGGCGTGTGAACCCATGGAGGTCGGCGGAAATCACTCGGCCTTTTGGGAGGGTAAAGATTTTTTCAAGGTTGGATGACACCCTCAAAAGAGGATGAGTTGGGAGGCACACTAAAAGTAGTGTCAAATGGGCGAGAGATGGCTGCATAGTTGCTGAGGCTTGTTTTAGGTGCAGCTTGCAGCTGAATATTGGATGATTTACAAAGTTACCAGACTTGCAGGCGCATAGCTACCATTGGTGCAGCAGGTGCAGTTGCACCAGAACCTAAGTCCCGAAGGGCCCATTGAACCCTAATGTTGTAGTTTACTACTCCAACAGCAGTCAAATGGGGCATGTTTTAATGCTTGCACCAGGGCCCATGGCATCCTTGCTTTATAAATATATATATTTTTTTACCTGACATATATTAGTCCTGGTTTTGTGAAATTAATTTCTGATAGGGTTCACATGCTGTGTAATTCCACTAGCTAGTGGCTCTGCTCTAAATAATGCTGTCACCGGTGGAGGGCCTGATGCTAAAAACGTGAGATTTGCAGTAAGGAGCACAACCAGATTTGCCTTTACATAATCGAAAAGAGAGGTGAGATAACAGTGTAATTATGATCGTGGCATGGAGCTCAGAAGGATGAAGGTCTGAGTTTGTCTCACATGGATTCTAACCTGTGAACTGCATGCCTCTGGTTGGACGTTCAGCCCTCTGTGTACTGAATGGCTGCCTCTGGTTGGACGTTCAGCCCTCTGTGTTCTCAAAGCCTCTCATCGCCGTCCAATGAAATCTAGACAAGCCGCAGGGCGGTGAGCGGAAGCATGTCTGACCTGCGAGGCCCAGCTCCTGGGGCAGCCGGAAACGATAGCCTGGCCCGAGTGCCTCTTTTTCACAAAGTCACTTTCAGTGGTGGTGGTGAGACATTGTAAAGTAATTACCAGCCACTTAATTCAATTGTGGCATTTGTCACACTCGGGCATAATGTCGTTCCGCCTCATTTGGATCATAGCAGCGTGGGCCCGAGGTGATCCATCTTGGGGGAAGGCAGTCCTTCTGCCCAGGTGGTGATTAGTCAATGTGGACGTGTGAGCAATGCGTGTAATCACGTACTGCGAACAGCTTTAGCTGCAAGGTTCTAGCGCCACCTGCTGCATTTTTAGGGCATTGTGCAAACTAGTGTGTGGAACAGTCTCATGAATTGAAAATTGCTGGCAGGTTAAGGGTGGCCTTAACAGCGCCAAGGGAGGGGAATGCGCGCAGTTGTGCTATGTAGAAAGCCCCTCTAACCCTGCAGCGTGGACTATATGTAGTTTTAAGCATGAATCTGCTTATTTCCTTGTATTACGAATTCACTAGGCTTTTTCAAATTGTTCCGCGTAGGTTGTTAGGGCTATTTTACTCCTGAAAATCCCTTTGGTCTCTCACTCAGGGCTTTAAGTGGGGTGAAAAAACGGGGGTCTCTCAAAGGGGCGCGGCCAATCCAACTAAGGGTGTGACTTAAACCACGTAAGCTAAAAATCAGTGCTTAGCACAGTGTGCCGCCTGACTTGTATTTTGCTGTTTCTGTCATTGCATCCATACATATGATACGACAAGTAACATCATACCTACAACAAGTTAGGACTACTGGCTTTGTCAATGGTCGTTGGTTGCATAAGATAAATAGGCAGCAACTATGGCTTGTATGTAATATTGAAAAAGCTTCCACTTACAGCCCTGGTGACACCACGACAATGTTGCTGCTCCTGCGTTTCAAAAAGAGAAGGGAAATTCAGAGAGAAAATGACGAAATGACGCTCTTTAAAGGATTTCCTTTCCCCTACGAGGCTCACCTGGCATGACATCACTTTTCCACTAGTTAGAATTGAGCAGTGAGAGCACGCGCACATCGATGTGCCTGCTGTCTCTGCAGTCTGGAAAAAAAACAGACCGCCTGTGCCAGGGAACAAAACAGAGCCCGATAAAGACCCGTTTCGAGGCCCCCTTTAAAAAACTGCCAGCACTGGTGAGTCCCAGCCCACTTAAAGCCCTGCTCTCAATTCACTCTTGCATTGCCCTGTTACGTCTTTGATAATGGCGCTTTGTTCTCAAAAACTTCGATCCGTTTGCACAGAAACGCGGATGAATCCTGCCTTCATCTCTTTATCAGATGTGTGAACTTTGTAAACCCTACTATTTGCAGTTTTTCAAATCTTCAAACGTACGGTGTGACTGACTCAATATGAAACGCATTATGCCTATGTAAAATACTTAATCACCACCTTTCCCTAATCTGCTAAATCCAGGAGCACTTCAAAACAGAACAGACCCCATGCATCTGGCCATTGTTTCAAAGAGCGTCTTGAATGTTCATCACAACAATTAATGTGCACTTCTGTTCTTTCCTAGGTCCTACACAATACATTGAGGTAGATGTAAAGAAAGCCTGTACATTCAACCATGCGCATTATTGTATAAAGCTCTCAAAAATACCCCAAATTGTATTTGTAATATGGTTATGGCGCAGTAGAATCCTTTGCATCCCATCTGACTGCTATATTCTCTCTCTTACTCCCTACCCTTAAATACCTGAACAGGGACACGTCCGTCACTGGTGTCTTACATAAGTAGGGACACAGTAATGGTAATGCTAATTCAATACAAATTACAATATAAATAAATACGTGTATATATATGTGTGTGTATATACACACACACACATATTATGTTAGCTTTTTTGTATTCTCAAGATCAGCCTGAACTTGCTTGTAAAGCATTCAGATCTTAAAACAGGTAATCACAGATGTGCAATATTTTTGATTACCAAAGATTAAGAAAACCACCAGAATGGAAGATTGAAGAAACCTCTATTCTACATATTTGAAAAATTTGCTTTGTGGGCCGAAACTAAGAGCATGCATGAAATGTGTCAGCGATGCTCAAAGGCGGATATCTAGATTGCGGGAGGATGCCGTTCATGCTTTGATGTCACAACACCTCTGAAACAAACCTGACATATTGCTTGTGTCGAGGACACTGTGCCTTGCTTGCTTCTTTCCTGGAAGCATTAAAGATAGACGTTCATCTAAACACTCACTCTGAGCATGTCAGATTCTTCATTACTGCCCTAGCGGGTAAAATGCTCATGGATTGACAGGATAAATCTATTAAATCACATTATATAAGTGAGGTAAGAAGAAATCAAACTTGTTCATGGGTTGAGTAGGCACAAGGGGAGGAGTATCTCTTTCTGTATCCCTCCTCCCTTGCACAGTCACAAAAACCATTTCCCTAGCATCACCTCTAATTTAAGTTCGGGTGCTAATCACTATATCTGTCCCTGAACTTCATAGGGACTGCTTGCCTTGTCGTCACCTTAACACATTGGTCTGCTGCTGTGCGGGCATTGTGGACTGATATGATGCTGTCTTGACCGAATGTAAGCAGCAGTGGCAAAGTCAAGAAGCAGTGTACTGGCTCTGGCATAGCTTGAGAGACAAACTGTGAGCTCGAAGGATTAAAATGTTCCAGTTTGAAACTAAACCATGCAGCTGTTTATAACAGGACCCAATTTCCACTTGATACTGTGTGTCATATATATTTTTTTAGGAAGTGTTTGCCATTGATGAGAGCCCTCAGCCTTTGTTGCTGCTGCTAGTCCTAATTATGGACTGTCATTAAAACAGGATTGTCCTGAAGTGTCGCAGTGAACTCGTCCTGGCTCTATCTGGATTTTTACTTTCATCCTGTTCCCAAAAGTGAAGTCCTTTCTTTCCTCGGCCACCTCCGCTCTTATTGTCCAGCTGGCACTCTTCCTGCAGCATTTGCGATTGAATGGGCAGCGTACCTATCATTGCAGCTCACCGCTCTCTTTAATAGACTCTTCAATCAGCAGTGGTTTAAAATGTGCTTTGAAGGGCCATCAGTAATGGAATTCTCAAAAAGTCAGTAATTAAGCTTGGCTTTGTTACAAATTGTGTTCCATCGCTCCGATGGCCTTGTTATCGAAGATCCTTGAAGGTCATGGCCGTTGCTCATCATCTGTAGAGTTAGTATCAGGCTCTGTGATATGATCAGCAGTGCACTCCCCATTGGATAGCAAGCGCATTGCTGTTAAGTGGAATGGTATTCGATCCATGGCTGACCCGGTAATCTAGGCTTTTGAAGGGCTCCTGGGCCCTTTATTGGCCTACCAAGCACGAGAAGAATTCCTATTGCTTTAGAGATGCGAGTGAGTATGTTTCTTTAGAACCACTTTTATCAATGAGCTCTGTCTCTCCATTCCCAGTGGGGTAGAGTAATTTGTGTTGGAATCTGCAACACTGAATAATTGTGTTAATTTAGGAAACAGACTACGTGCATCAGAATTTGCAAAAGCTCATGGATTAAGCACATTCAATTTGGCGGCCTTCCACTTAATCTGTTGCAAGAGTCCAGGACAGAGCTATTCTTGTCATCTGTGAGCTGCTGATCAGGGTTTGAGTGCCACTGGTTCTATACCAGTTGCACTGGCTCATATTTGAGGTATCATATAGTTCATGATGTTGACAATGGCTCCTGGAGCTGTCTGGTGGAAAAGTCCACACTATATCAAAAGGACGCTGGCCAGACTCCAAACATCCCTCAGCCTTTGTTGAAGTGTGGCTCCATCTACCTCACCTTTGAAATTTATAAAGGTTAGGCCAGCAGGGCAAATTCTGGCCTTTTGGATTACTAGATTTTGGAATGAACTTCTGATGAGAGCCCCGGAACCGAAGTATAGTGCAGAACCGTGGAGTGATGCAACATTTTTGCTGTTCTGTTCTTTGTCTTAATATCTGTGTGGTAGGTCTTTCATTGAAAGGATTCTGGTCACTGCTGTCTGCAGATTATTGGGTTATGGATCTACACACTCTGAAGCGGCTTTCGAGTCCCATGATAGAGTAGACAATGAATTAACTTTTCACTCAGAATAATATTCTGTAGTAATGTCATTCTTTGTCTGTCCTGATTTGTTATTTTAACATTTTCACATTTTCACCTCTTATTCTTTTTATTGGTAGCAAGGAAATTACTTACCCCTTTTTGGGCGTGTACTTTATTTTCCTCCGTACAGTAATCTTTAATGGTGTTATTGGGTGCGAGATCTACTTGTTGGAATCGAAAATGGTGGTTGTGCTTCCTGCCTTGATGGCGTGTGTGCGCCTGTAAATCGTCATCATTTTCTTTCTTTTTAAAAATAGTAAGTACAGTTTTTAATCTTAGGACATTTGGCCTCCTCTGCATCCTTAATCTTTCATCTTTCTACTGCCCTTCCGGTAGTTTCAACTCTAGTAAGAGAGATGTAATATGGTGTGCCCAGAGTCTCCTATTACCTTCCGGAGACAATACAGTGGGAGAACAAAACACCACAGGCTGCTACAAAAGAGACTTAACCTAAGGTAAAGGTAAGTTGATTCCACAGGGCGATGATTCAGTGGCAGTCACAGGCAGGTCTGCAATCCCGGAAAAAAAAACATGCACCCTTTCACTTTTTTCACCATCTATCTTTATCCGACCACCCACCTACCTGTCCGTTTATACCACTCTCCTACATGAATGCCTGTCTTTTTCTCCAACCACTCTTCCCACATTTTAACTACCCACCCAGTCATCCATGTGTACCACCACCAGCAATCTTTAAAATGGCTAATTTAATACTGTCTATCTTTCCCACCCACCTACCCAACTGTCCTTCTTTGCCACCCTCTTAACCGTCTATCTTTCCAACCCACCACCTGTCTGTCTTATAACCATCTAACCCAACCCGAGCACTTCCTTACTGAAAGACTTCACCTAACAAGTCAATTTAGGCCCATCTTTACAGCTGCTATCCAATGCAGAGAGCCCCAGAGCTCTTTCTTGCCCCTAGTGGAGTTCAACATTGTCATGGCCCTCTGGCTGACATCTTAATCATCTACAGATTTGGATGTAGCATGTTCACAGATGACATACAGTTCCACCTTAAACTTGAAGGTGAGTCTGGCAAACTTCAGAGCTTGTCTCACTGTCTTTCAAAGGTACATCTGTGGACGCAGAACAAAAGGCTGGAATTCTTTTAATGAGTTCTGTCAACAATCCAGCCTCTTTTCTGCTTCCTTGACTACTGAAAGTGGGCAACACCATAATGTCATAGGGACGAAGGTCTTATATAAGGTACACTCTCTGCTAGTGACCAATCGTTTACCCCCATATAAATGTGGCTACTAAAACACTCTTTCGACAATCACCATCTGACCCTGCTGGTAGTTAAAAAAAAAAACACCTTATTCTGGTCATACTCACATCACTTCTGGATTACTGCAGTAGCCTATATATGATCTTCACAGCATATCCATGTCAAGACTTCTGAGAATTCAGAACTATGTAGTTAGCCTATCATTGAGCCCAAAGCAACATATCTTGCAAAACTGTTTGTCCCTTACCAAGTGACCTTCAAGCCTCAGGTTCACAAACCAGTGCACACTGTCTGTCCTATTGTTCAGGCAAAGAAGTTGAGGCATTTGTTCTCTTCATGTCCAAGGCTCCCCCTACCTCTTCGTTTGAGATTGTAAAGCAACCACCTTAAATTCAGAAGAACCGTACAAAGTTACTTCTTCACCCTATGATTTATAGAATTAAATCTTCACCAAGGTGGTGCTCTACAGTTTGGTCCTAAGTCCTACAAAATTAGCTGCCTAAGATCATCATTGACTCTTCACACAGGTTCTCAGGATGCATGCTCTTTCAAGGCTTTTTTGAAACTTGTGGGATACATATTTGATGGAGGGGTATCTGCTGCTGTCCATCGCTGGTGGACCTTATATTCAACTTGCCTCCCATTTGTATTGTACTGTGCTAAAAATTGCCCTGAGACCTCCTCGGGGTATGTACCACGCTTGAAAAAGCAAAATAAAATAACCTGTCGATCTTTCAGGACCATTCTCCCAACGATCCATCTCTCTAGCGGACCCAGTCTATTTCCTCAAACACAAGGATTCCCAAACCATCGATCTTTTCTATTAACTAACCTGTCCAGCCATCCTTTCCCACCATCCCGACCAAATTATCTTACCCCAAACCAACCATTTGACACTCATCCTTCCTTCTGTGCTATCCTCCCACACAGCATCCCATCTTTAAAATCTGAGCATTTTTCACAATCATCCGTCCATCTTTTTCTCCCACTAGCTCAACCGTCCATCTGTGAAGTGATCCACCAGATTATAAGTCTTTCCAACTGTCAACAGTCCACCTTGATTACATGCCCAACTGTCCCTTTTTGAATCGACCATCTAAAATACGGTTTGCCACCTAACCATCCATCTAAATAACCATCCATGTTCCCAATCCCTCCACCATCCATCTTTCTCACATCCATCCCACGAACCTACAATCTACAGCACCCACCAGGAGTTTGTAAACTGCCCACCTTTCTCAAGAATTGTTAATCTTCACCAGTCACCCACCCAAACTACCCAACTGTTTCTTTCAAGCTCTCCAACTATCTTTAACCCAACCGCTCATTTTTAGCCCAGCCGCCTATATTTAAAACTTTCCATCTTTCCCACATAAAAGACCATCTTTAAAACAGGCTATCTTAAACCTACCCTAACCAAACATCTTTCCTACCCAGCTGCACATTTTTACCCATCAGCGAACGCAACCTCTATCTTTCCCACCATCCAAACTGCCCATCTCTGATTCCTGCTCAATCCTGGATCTTTCCCAGAACTGCCCACCTTAAAAAAACTTCCTACCACCCATCTTTATTCACCAATATTAAAATATCTACCCACCCTTCCATCAAATGGCTCACCAAACCGCCCATCCTTGCTAACAACCCAGCCACTGATATTTCCCAGAACCGCCCACCTTAACCATCTGCCCAACCAACGCATTTTTGATTAACCAACTTTCTCATGCAACCATCCCTCTTTTTCCCTCAGTCGACAATCTTTTCCAGTAGTAGGGTATTTTTCCCCATTAACCACCCACAAAAACTTTCTTCTTTTAAAACGCCCTCAGCGATCAATCTTTTAACACCCACGACACCCAGCCATCCATCTTTCTAAAAAAACCTTCCACCTCTTATATCCTCTTTCCATCTTGGTTGACATCCTTTGAACCTAGCAGTCCATTGTAGCCATCTTGGCTAACCAACAGTCTGTTCACTCATTCTTTTTACACATCCATGTGACCCATCCATCCATTCAGGGTGTTCAATCTTCTCGTCTTTCTACTCTTCCGTCCATCCAATCAAGGTATATTGTCATCTCTTATCCTTGCATATCAAGCTCCACATTCAGCGCCTCCACTCATCTCTCTACTTTACCCTCCCGTCCACCTTTCCCACTCATCCCTTGAGTACCTGTGGGAACCTGATGAGGAGCAGGCTTTTGAAGCATCATTTCCGACCGGGGGCTCCGCGGAGAGTTCTCATCGCCGGCTACTAATTGCGCACTTCAGTACCGAGTGACTTTCAATATTATGAAAAAAGCTTTTTAACACATCAAACCCTTTTTCCATTTTCACTCTAGAATAAGCTTAATCACGAGAGATGTCCCTTAAGTGGATAACAAGCTTTACGTGCTCTGTTGCTGTTCAGTCATAAGTTGTGCTGTCAGAAGAGGGTAAGCTGCAGCGCACTGTGTGACCCACTTCACAGGGTTGCATTTCAAAGGCCGGCCTGGCGAGGAACTGAAGAGAACATAGTTTAATTTCCAGTTTGGCAAGGAGCCCTGCCTGCCTTTAGAGTGCAATCAGAGCAAATTATAAAAATATACATTTATATATATGTGTTTGTGGGTGTATGTGTATATATATGTGTGTGTATAGATGTTTGTATATGTGTATAAGATTGTGTTTTTGTATATATATATATATATATATATATATATATATATATATATATATATGTGTGTGTATGTATGTGAGTGTATATTTATGTATGAGTGTATATGTATGTTTGTGTATATATATGTATGTGTATATGTGTGTATGTGTATATATATATATGTGTATGTGTACATATATATGTATGTGTGTGTATGTGTATATATATGTGTGTGTATGTATATATATGTATGTGTGTGTATATGTATATATGTGTATGTATATATATATATATATATATATGTGTGTGTATGTGTGTATATGTATATATATGGGTGTATATGTATATGTATATATGTGTGTATATGTATGTATGTATGTGTGTATATGTATATATATGTGTGTATATGTGTATATATCTGTGTATGTGTATATATGTGTGTGTGTATGTGTATATATGTGTGTGTATGTGTATATATGTGTGTGTATGTGTATATATGTGTGTATGTATGTGTGTGTGTATATATATATATATAGTTATATATATATATATATATATATATATAAAGTAGCCCTGCCATACCTTATAATGATGTTGCAAGTCACTGAGGAGTTCCATGACCATATAGAAGAACAAGGCCGAGTTTCTTTATAAGGTCATGGAATTT